>NC_092130.1:145192657-145822884 GCF_043159975.1 Macaca nemestrina
TCAGGGATTGTGCTAATTTGCTCAAGCAATGAAACTATTATCTGGAAGAGTAGCTGCAATTAGAGTTTCCTATGTGGTTATGTTTATGACATCTATCATTCTCCAAGATCCATTTGTTTTCTGCACAAGTCAAAAATGCAAGTTGAATAGGGATGTAATGGGAATCACCACCCTTGTAATCTTTAAGTCCATAATGGTGCCATTAGTCTTCGAAATCTCTGTAGAGTGCAATATTGCTTTGGTTTTCTGTTTTTCCAGATACAGGTCATTTTAGTGACTTCTACCTGGACTTTCCAACCATGATAGTTTACACTCCACACTTCAGGGGAGCAGCATGATTATTCTGCCACTGCTGAGTATATCTATTCCAATTACACATTTCAAATCTGGGGAAATAATCACAATCAGTTTGGGGAATTAGACCCTTGGAATTAGGGTCTGATTTCAAGATCTAATGTTCAGTAGTCTCTTGAAAAATATAATTATTTTATTTCCCCAGTGCATAGCCACACTGGTAAAAAGCTGTAGGTTCCTTTGGAGAAGGCTGGAGAGGGGGTAACAGTATATATTTCTGGTAGTGTAGTGGGGTATTTTCCCAAGAGACCTTGCCTCCTCTTTGTTCCAGGGCTTTTGTGTCTATAGATTGTCTGAGGTCTGTGTGTTTGAACTGAAGTTATACTTTTGTTTAATCTATTTAGGACTCCTTTGCTTGTACCAATCAAGTAACAATTTTGTAAACTTCTCATTTTCTTTTCTTTTTGGGACGTCATGATGAAGTAGCTAATGCTCTAGGTCTCCATGAATCAGATTATTCTAATTATTGCTTTGACTCTACTATTCCTCATGGTAACCATGCCTACCTTGATTTTGGTGCTTAAGTGCTACCACTTGACCCCAGCCACCCCAAGATGCAATTAACTCCATTATATTTAGGGATCCCACTTCAATGGCATCATAATTTCCGACCATGAAGAAGAACAAACATAGAGCTCTCACCCCTTGCAAACTCACACTCATGGTGAAAAAAAATGTGTCCTCTTGTTCTGTTTCCTTCCTGCACTGGGTTAGCAGGCCTTACATCTTCATTTCCCTAAGCTGTTTGATACTTTTCAGGGTACCAAGGCAGATCTGGCATTTTATTTTTATTTAGTGTAGGCCACCCTTTCATCCATGTTTAATTTAATTAACCAAACAGATCCCCTTTTAACCTATTGAGCTACAATGATGAATCAAGAATCTCTGTCTAGTGCCTCATATCAATAAATTCAATCTAATCAAACTTTACATGCCTTTCACCATTACCTCACATACTCTCCTACACATGTACCCCAGATTTTTGTCATACATATTGTTCTTTTGGTGTATAGTGAAACTTCTTATGGGTAACCTTTGACACTTCCTTGAGCTTGAGTCTATTTTTGAATCTAAAAGTAAAGAGGGATGCTAAAACAGTATCTTTCAGCAAAATAACTGAAAGAGACTGTACAGTTTCTCATGCAAATGAGATTAACTTCTCCAGATAGGTGTAGGAAAGTTGCTTCTACTGATAAAGAAGATTCAACAGAAGTTAGGGGTTCAATAGCCCCAGATTCATAGGATCTGCCCATATGTCCCCATCTCAATTTTTAGGATCTCATTTCCCAATCATTGCCTGGACTTCAACAGAAAATACCTTGCAAGGTGGGGAATTAAATTTCATTGTAATTCAGTCTCAGGAGGAGACTGGGTTTGATTTTCAGAAACATTCAACTCAGTAGCTGTAGGAGATTTTTTTTTTAGGGCAGACAAAGAAGCTTTCAGGTCATTAATGTGGAGATGGAGCTTGGAATTTAAAGCCTTGACCTCATTCTTTTCTTTCTGTGCTTTCTCTATCAAATTAGGAGAAACCAGCTATACTCATTATACTCATGAGTTTGATTTAAATATCCCAGAACTTGCCTTTTAGAAACATTTGCTTAGGAGTATCCAATGATGATATTTTGCCACATATCTATTGCCACCTAATGCCACAGGATGAGTGCCCTCTTTAACACTGAAAAGAGTTATTGACTTCAAACATAATCAATATTTGAATCACTTGGTCCTTATAATAGAGAACCAATCCTAGGAAATCAGAATCTTAGGAAATCAGAAAAACAGTATCAATTGGAGACACCCACACCCACACCCACATGCACACGTATTTCAAGGACTTGGTTTACATAATTTGAGGTGTTAGCAAGTCCAACATCTATAGGTCAGGTAGGCAGGCTGGAAAGTCTCAAGCAAGATCTGATGTTGCAGTCTTGAAGCAGAATTTATTTTTCCTCTGGGAAACCTCAGGGTTTTTTGTTTGTTTGTTTTTAAAACCTCTCAACTGATTGGTTAAGACCCACTACATTATTGAGGATAATCTATCTTACGTAAAGTCAACTGATTGTAGATAATAAGCATGCTATAAAATATTTTCATATCAACACCTAGATTAGTGTTTGATTAAATAACCATGTACTCTATCCTAGCCAAGCTTACAAATAAAACTAACCATCAGAGAAGAAAATTTGGAGTGCTCTATTTTATGGCTTCCTTCTCTACTTGTGAAAAAATCTTTGAAGTACAGCTCTGGACTTGAGGGTGGTGCTCTTCTTTCTGAGTCACATCTCTACTCTGGTATCTGAGTGCTATGTGGAGGGGTGGGCAGTAGGCATAGGTCTCCTTGCTTTCCTCCCCCAGCAGGAAACCTCACACTTACAAGGTGGGTCATGGTTAAGTGGCACCCCAGTATTCGCAACACTGCTGTGCCCAAGGTAGAGCTCATGCTTCACAAGTGGGGGCGGGTTGGTAGAAGGGAGTCCCTACCTCCTGGACACATTTGGCCAGAACTTAGCTGCAGCAACAGGTAGAAGAGGGCAGGATGAGAAATGTTTACATCCTGCTCCTCCCAGAAAAATAACTCTCTGGCTGAGAGCTGGGGTAGGGGCAAGAGAGAGGGAGCCTGCATTCTTGGCTGCAGTTTGGGAGTTGGTGGGAGCAGTCAGAGGAAGTCGGCCTCTCAGAGTTGGTTGAGTAAAGGGAGACAGTGGGTGTTCATTCAAATACCACAGACCCTAGGCTCAGTTTTCAGTGAATTTTTGTAGATTTTCTTGAATAAATATTTCTTCTTTTTCTGTATGCCCTAGAACAATGTCCAGCATTTGTGTGTGTGTGAGTGGGTGTGTGTGTGGTTTTCACCAGTTTTGGTATGAACAGTGTCTGAAGAGTTACTCATGCTATTATGCTGGGAATGGAATGCTGGTAATGATGGAGCATTGTTAAACTTACCAGGCAATTCTTCTCAGGAATGTAACTGAAGCACCATGCCTTCTACTTTGTGTGTGGCAATGGCACATCCCTTTTTGTGAGTTCCTTTTTATATATAGTGTGTCTTGAATAAGTGCACCTTGTGCACTTATGTCTTGAATGATTGTGCTTGATGAATCTCCTCCAAGGAGGACATCTTCAATGTAATGTCATAACTGCTCCTGGATATGGTTGGATATGGTGGTGGTCTTCCTGGCAGTGATTGTGGGCCAGGATATTAAGGTTCCCCACAGTGAGCCAGTTACAGGTGATTTATGGCCTTTTAAAGATAAAAATAAAGGGAAACTGACTGAGATCCTATTGAAATAGGCCTTGAATGGAGCATATTTGCAAATCTATGGTTGCAAAATATTAGTTAGTTAGTATTCAATTGTAGTAAGCAATTTTTAATAACCATGGGTATGAGGTTCTAAATGTGATGGATCCTGGCATTAAGGCTATAGTAAAATGTTGTGAGGCATCATTAATTCTTGCTAGGTTTAAAAATAGTCCAATGTGGGCTTTTAAAGGGAGAAAGAATGGAGACAATCAACCCTTTTCTAAATAGATCTTTCATAATGGAGTTTAATCCTTAGAGGCCCTGTTTTAATCTGTTTTGGACAGTGTTAATAATTTTAATATGTTGAAGCAGATCCACAGCATCCCTTTTTGTTAAGCCAATTCTAAGTGCCAAAGAAATAATTTTATGTTAGTTTTTTAATTGTTAGATAGGAGTAGCCATGCCCAGAATGGAATGGAGTATTTTAGGAAATGAGTCTTAAGACTATGGAGTACTGATATGGTTTGGCTGTGTCCCCACCCAAATCTTATCTTGAATTCCCACGTGTTGTGGGATGGACCTGGTGGGAGGTAACTGAATCATGGAGACAGTTCCTGTGCTGTTCTTGTGATAGGGAATAAGTCTCATGAGATTTGATGGCTTTTTTCTTTTTCTTTTTTTTTTTTTGAGATGGAGTCTCGCTCTGTCACCAGGCTGGAGTGCAGTGGCGCTATCTCAGATCACTGCAACCTCCGCCTCTCAGGTTCAAGTAATTCTCCTGCCTCAGCCTCCTGAGTAGCTGGGACTACAGGTGCGTGCCACCATGCCTAGCTAATTTTTTTGTATTTTTAGTAGAGGCAGGGTTTCACCATATTAGCCAGGATGGTCTTGATCTCCTGACCTCATGATCCACCTGCCTCAGCCTCCCAAAGTGCTGGGATTACAGGCATGAACCACCACGCCCAGCTGAGATATGATGGTTTTATAAGGGAGAGTTTCCCTGGGCAAGTTCTCTCTCTCTTTGCCTGCTGCTACCCATGTAAGACATGACTTGCTCTTCCTTGCCTTCTGCCATGATTGTGAGGTCTCTTCAGTCGTGTGGAACTGTAAGTCTATTAAATCCTTTTTCCTGAATAAATTACCCAGTTTCAAGTAGGTCTATTGGGAGAACCCACTCCCGATGTTTAACATGGGTTCTTTTCTATTTCCCAAGTGTCTCGGCTGAGTTGAGAAATAAAGGGAAAGAGCACAAGAGAGAGAAATTTAAAGCTGGGTGTCCGGGGGAGACATCATATGTCGGCAAGATCCGTGATGTTCCCCGAGCCGTAAAACCACGAAGTTTTTATTAGCGATTTTCAAAAGGGGAGGGAGTGCATGAATAGGGTGTGGGTCACAGAGATCACATACTTCACAAGGTAATAAAATGTCACAAAGCAAATGGAGGCAGGGAGAGATAACAGGACCACTGGATGAGGTAAAATTAAAATTGCTAATGAAGTTTTGGGCACGCATTGTCTTTGATAACCTCTTATCAAGAAACAGGGTTTGAGAGCAGATAACCTGTCTGACTACAATTTATTAGGTGCGAATTTTTGTCCACCTGATAAGCCTGGGAGCACTACAGGAGACCGGGGCTTACTTCATCCCATCGGCTTCGACCATAAAAGACGGGACGCCTTATATAGGCTTACCTATATAAGGCCGTCTATAGGCTTACCTTCAGGGCGTATTCTCTTTCTCAGGGATGTTCCTTGCTGAGAAAAAGAATTCAGCAATATTTCTTCTATTTGCTTATGAAAGAGAAGGAATATAACTCTGTTTTCGTCCAGCTCACCGGCGGCCAGTTCAAAGTTACCTCTCTTGTTCCCTGAACATCGCTGTTATCCTGTTCTTTTTAAAAGATGACCAAATTTCATATTCAAACACACATGCTCTACAAACAATTTGTGCAGCTGACACAGTCACAGGGTCCTGAGGCGACATTCATCCTCCTCAGCTTACAAAGAAGATGACGGGGTTAAGAGATTAAAGACAGGCATAGGAAATCACAAGGATATTCATTGGGGAAGTGATAAGTGTCCATGAAATCTTCACAATTTATGTTCAGAAATTACAGTAAAGACAGGGGTAAGAAATTATAAAAGTATTAATTTGGGGAACTAATGAATGTCCATGAAATCTTCATAATTTATGTTCTTCTTCTGTGGCTTCAGCCGGTCCCTCCGTTCGGGGTCCCTGACTTCCCGCAACATAGGTCTTTATCAGTAGCATGAAAACAGACTAATACAGGTATTTGGTACCAACGCTTAAGATGGGGCATATATGTTTGCCCTCTATATTATATTGGATAACTCCTTAAGAGTATAGAAGTGATATTACTTAAATTTAGTGAAATATTCTGATATACCTGTAACTTTTGCCCCATTGTTGATTAAGGTTATTATGGTTTGCATGGGTGTATTCGATCTGATGTTAATCTAGAACTTATAATGTAGGGAGAAAACAGCCAATCAGTGTCCTTTAATTTTTCTGTAAAAATAAATGTTAGATTTCCAAAAGGTTAAGTTGTAGACCTTTGTTTTAGTTTTTGTTCTTGCATCCCACCTGTCCCCCTCCCCACCCCTTCTGGCTAACCTAATTCTCTCTTTCTCTTTTTGGTTGTTATCAGGTGTACTTTTGTGGTGGTGGGTGGGTGTCGTTTCTAACATGCTCATCTTTGTAAGTTTCTTTCTGAGAGAGTTCCAGTGAGTATCAGCAAGGTTAGAGACCTTCTTTCTGGTAATTTTGAGAGACCGAAGGCTTAAATTGGGTTTGAAAGAACTCTTTGGCTGTACATTGTTGTCATGGGTGCTTTTCCTGATAACTCTGTTCATCTGGAGCATTTTTAGCTATAGAGATATAATCAGCAATACAAGCAAATACATTTTCTGAGGTCCCAGTGGACCATCTATTTTTAGGATTGTGGATGTGAGCATGCCATGCAATGACTGCCATTCTTCACACCATTTGGTGGGATCATATATTGCACTGATGTCAGTCTTAACCCTGAGTGCTCTTTACAATGATGTGTGTGTGGGAGGTAATATCTGATTGGGACACATAACCAGTGCTCATAGGGTAAGAGTTATTCAACTGATCTAGTGTCAGCCACAGCTCGTGCTGTAATTGAGAAACACAATTCCATCTGAGTCATACAGATAGCTTTGGTTTGAGACACATCACCCAGAGCTACTGAAAAGAGGGTCCCAATTTGTCATTCCTGTCTCACAATGCAAATTATTGAAACTTCTGATTGAAACTTGAATTGAGGTGAGGATTTTCCCACTTTGGCCTGGCTTGCTTGGTTTGAAGTTCTCATTAGTAACAAGGGAGAATGAGTTGAAGTTTTCTTCTTAGTTTGCCTACTTCACAGAAAGTGAAGTAGGAGCTGAGGCTGGAAAGGAGTCAGCAGTCGAACTCCAAGAATGGAGTCAGACTTCTTATTACACATGGGTGATGGGGGAGGGGTGGGACTGGTAAATATAGTGAAGGGAACTACCATTTTTAAATTTTGCCCTTTAGAACTTTTTGGCTTAATAAAAACCTATTTGTAGGTATCATTTTAAATAATGAAAATGAATTTTTCTGAAAGAGAAAAGAGTATGGGCTCTGAAATCAATCTGACCTATATTTAAAAACAAGCCCTACAGGTCATTATGTGTGCAAAGGAGACAAATTACCTCACACTGCATTACTCTCTATTGTCTCATCTATAAGTGTAATAGCTGTTCCTTTAAATAAAAACTTTAGGTGGAAACTTTTATAACTTTAAATTGAATAAAAGTGCCTGGATAATGATAAAGTCTCAACATTATCAGGTTGTGCAATAGAATGAATGAAAAAGAAAAACAAAACCAAATCAACATAAAACTTCAAAAGTAAACATTTCCATAAATGTAAAATTAATAGAATAAAACTTTAATATCATCATGATAATGTTAATCCATGTTGTATGATATATTTACCTTTTTTAACCAATTGGTATTTTCTTAGATATTAAAGAGGAGGAAAAATCATACCAAGTTATCAGGTGGTTTTTACCTGAAGATAATCAAAAAAGAATTACGAAGCATTTCAATAGCTACATAGAAACAGCATTGGATGGCAGGTAACTTCTTTTTATTCTATGAAGCAAAGAGTCACTATTTTAGTAATACAAATGAATAGAGAGATGCATCATATTTGGAGTGAGTTTTAGAGAAATGGATGGGTGGGTGATGGATAGATGGAGGAATAGATGATATGTGAGTGGATGAATGGATAGATGGATGAATGGTTGGATAAATGAGGGGATGGAGAAATAGAGGACAGGTGGGTGGTCAGGTGGATACAGTAGACAAGGTTTGCATTCCCAACAATTGAGTCTATATTGTCCTTCTTCTACCATAAAGATTCTATAGAAAGCAGGAGATTGCTCCTCTGAGCCTTCCTTACAACACTTCATGTATAATCTTTGTATGCATTCTCCCCAATAAAGAAGCTAGGATCTTCAACTCTTTTGTTTGTCAAGAAAAAAGAAACACCTATTCTCACTTATTTTCCCTCCTTTGTCCTTTCATAAATTCACCAGTGGAGAAAACTCTTATGAATATTGATTTTTCACACCTTGAACCTTCACCTTTTAAACTCCTTAAAGATAATCAAATACCTGGATCGTACACAATGAGAGATGAGCCTGAGACTTTTTGACCTCACCTGGAATACAAGGAATCTCTCCTTCATCTGCCACATAAAAGAGGAGAAACACAAATCCATGCCATTCTTAGTTAATTATAGTGGCTTCATCCTCTTTGCTTTCCTTGAAAATTCTACTCAGTAGTCAAGGTAGTGCTCAAATCTAATTATTCCATAAAGCTTGCTTCCTCACTCAAGCTGGAGGACCACATGCTCTCCTCCATAGATCTGGTATATAGCACTCATTTGATACTTAGTCTATGGCATCTTGTGTTGTTATACATTTTTAAAGTGTATGTCTTGTCTCTTTTCTTCCAGCTTGATTTCTTTGAAGACAGGTTCCAGATACATGTTAAATATTGACTAAGTTACTGGGATCAGTGCCTTCCTGTGATTTTTTCAATTTATTTACTTGAAATATGATTAATGTTATACTTTTGAGAAGTTTATACTGTATACATTGAATTTATCCACAATATTTAAAAATCATTCTTTATGTAAAATCTTTTTAAAAAATGAAATAGTGGATAATTTCAGAGAATCATCATTGTTGTAATTTAAAGTTGATTCTTAAGAACAGGCAGAGATCTGCATGTCACTCATGAGTTCTAAACCTGTAGGCCTTCTTTATGTGAAGTGACAGGCTTGCTGGGCTATTGCTTCTTCCTTTCTTTATGTGATTAGGAGGTCTGTGGTCTCCAGAGCACCTGTACCTATTACCACTGCTCAGGAACTTCTTCATCTATTCTTCTGGATTCTATACAAACAGGATCATTTTCTATGCAAGCAATGATGGGAAGACATTGAAGGGCAGTAGCTTCTGGAATAGTGACATAGGCAAGAGTCTTAACTAGGTGTCAGTAAAACTTTAGCATTATTTTATATGAATGTTCCAGCCAGCATGAAGTGAAAAGACTGATAATAAACTTCAAACCAGGCTTTCATTTTTATTTGTTTTTTACTACTTAACTCCTAGGCTAGGAAGACGAATCTCATTTCAGCTGAGATTTTGGATTCTAATATTGTGATCAAAAAGTTCACTGCACGAGACAATCTGTCAAATGCAAGATACACAGTATTTTTTAAAAAGACTACGTCATCAATAGTTAAGGAGCCTGTCAAATTACTTACATAGATTTCTGGAGAAAAGATAGTCACTCACAAAAAGTCAGTATATAAATGAGGGTTAACAGAGCATCACAGGATTTATAAAGGAGACATAGAACTCTGAGACCTGCTATAGTCAGAGTTGGCTCCCAGAGTAGAAGGACATTGAATTGGCATTGATGGTGGGTGGGAATTGGGTCAGGGGAGGAAATAGGATGGGAGCAAGTGGGGACATTTTAGAGAGCAGAAGTATCTGGACCAGAGTGACCAGAGCTGAGAGTATTTGTTGAAACATTGTAGAATGGGTGGATGGATACTGGTTATATTCTTACATACCTGAAATATTTTTTTGAGTCCAACATTCTCCCAAATACTGTAAAATTATACTTTCCCAAATATTTACTATTTATTTTCTTTATTACAGAGATGAATTTGAAGGCCTTCTAAAGTTAATGGAAATATTTGGGATTCAATGTAGTTATTTGCTAAGCAGAAAGGATATAATGGATTCCTTAAAGAATGAGAACTTTGATCTGGTATTTGTTGAAGCATTTGATTTCTGTTCTTTCCTGATTGCTGAGAAGCTTGTGAAACCATTTGTGGCCATTCTTCCCACCAGATTCGGCTCTTTGGAATTTGGGCTACCAAGCCCCTTGTCTTATGTTCCAGTATTCCATTCCTTGTTGACTGATCACATGGACTTCTGGGGCCGAGTGAAGAATTTTCTGATGTTCTTTAGTTTCTCCAGAAGCCAGTGGGACTTGCTGTCTACATTTGACAACACCATCAAGGAGCATTTCCCAGAAGGCTCTAGGCCAGTTTTGTCTCATCTTCTACTGAAAGCAGAGTTGTGGTTTGTTAACTCTGATTTTGCCTTTGATTTTGCCCGGCCCCTGCTTCCCAACACTGTTTATGTTGGAGGCTTGATGGAAAAACCTATTAAACCAGTACCACAAGTAAGTAAACCCTCAGCATTCAGTTTGGGATTCACATAGAGTCCTTGGGTGCATAGTTGGTGGCTGCGACCTGCCAGTGGATTCCTGAAGTTGAAGTAGGGATTGGCAAGGGAGGCACCTAGCGTATGTTCTTAAAGGAAGTGCTGACTTTCAGAGTTTGGCAAGTACAGTGTCAGGTCTTGCAGGATCCTGAGATAGAAGATTTCCTTAAATTGGCTCTTCTCTTGCCATGCCCTGGACTTAGAATCAGTGAGATGAACCCTTCAATTAAAGTTGCCATTTTAATTTTTATTTTGTGTGATTATGTGTAAAATAAATATGTAGTTAGTGCCGATTACATGCAATAATTGTTAAGGAGATGAGCTACTCACAGTGAAACAGACAACACTGTGGATTCGGAGTAAGCAGGGTGGGACTGCATGGGACTGACAGCAAGAACTGACAGTGGTATCTCCAGTGTTCCCTGCCTGTAGAGCCCTGGCTCCTGGCTCCACCTAGACTTTCTGACTTGATTTGTCTGGAGTGGGCCCCTGCTATTGTAATTTGTAAATGCTGCCGGGTGATTCAAACGCACAGTGCAGACTCAGAACCACTGCTATAGAAGGTTTTCAAAGGGAGGAGAACTCAAATGAGTTGGCTGCCTGTTGCCTCTGAGCACTGGGTTCCCATTTTACAGAAATCATCATATTTAGTATCTTGCCCTCTATAAGGAGGTGTGGTCATCTTCATTTTTATTAATGGAGGAGGACAGAAGCACAGGTGATGTAGGTGACCTTCCCACCACTGTGTAGTGCAGAGGCCCCCAAGACCCTGGATTGGGCCTGGACTTTCCAGGTACCAAAGTGACTATTCTTCCTCTCCTGATCTTACATTGAGTAAGCAGGAAGAGTTGGGGAATGATCTATAGATGAGATGGGCTTTGCATTAGTGGTAGGTGTATTTAGGAATGGAGCTGGGAGGGAAAGCACCCCAGGTCAGAGAGCAGGGGACCTAACGTGTGGAGGTGCAAGTGAGATGGCCATAACACTGGGTTCTCTGGGTGACGCTGGCTAGATTAGTGTAGTAGAAGATTTGTTTGCATTAATAAAACCATGGGGATTTAGCCGAGGTCTTAGCTACTGGGAGGGTGGGTCAGGTCTTGGCATTGGGGCAGCTGTGGAAATTGTTAAGAAGAGAATAAAGGGAGTTGAGATTATGAGATAACAGATGCTTATTTTCAAATATTTTTTCTCTTTTTGATTATTTTAATTGCAGTCAAATATATATAATATAAAATATACCACTTTAACCATTTTTAAGGGTATGCTTCAGTGGCATTGAGTACACTTATATTGTTGTGTAACTATCATTACCATCTGTCTCCAGAACTTTTTTTTTATCTTCCAAAATTGAAACTTCCTGTGGATTAAACAATATGTTAAATAGAATGAGCATTTGACTCAGCCGTCAAAGATGCGATTCAGAATAAAGTGGTTTCCATTTTTTCTTGGAGGTGCCATACCCACCCCACATTCCGACAACTACAGGCATGAGCAGTGCACAGCACCTCCCCTCTTATCCCCTACCTTCCCACCTCGGTACCTGGCTGTGTCCACTGCATGAACAAGCCATTCCCAACAGCTACAAGGGGTGGGAAAAAAGTGAGGCTGCCATTGTGGCCCCATGAACCAGCTGGCCAGCGCCTCCCAGTGGGACTTTTTCTCCCCTGGCCAAGGAGTTCAGCCTGGCCTGAACTGGGGGAAGGCTATAGTGATTAAAGGAACCTATTTGCACAGAGCAAGAGGTTCTTTCCCCAGGACCTCCCCCTTTTGCCCCTTAAGCTGTATTTTTCTTTCTTTTATTTTTTTCGTTTTCTAAGCGAGAGGGTTCCTTTTCCCAGCACGCTGCTCCTGATAGAGAAAATAATGGAGGAGCGACCCCTGCTGGCTGATAACTGCAAATTCGGCAGGGCCCATTTGAGACAATCTGAACAGACACATGCAACCCCTGAAATCTGTTTTTGTCCCAAACTCAATTCCAGGTTTCAGGCTGAGGCCCTAGAAAGGAAAACCTGATTTGAGGGATCAAAAGTCAGGCAACAGGCACAATGTAAATGGGCAGGACCAATTCCTGCTGACTAAACCCCCACTTCATGGAGGGAGGCTATTCTCCATGGCATAAATGAGGCCCAGGGAACTCAAAGGTTTTCAACAGCAGGGGAAATAGAGGCATAGGTGAGGGGAGATAATTCCTATTCTCTAGTCCCACCCTGCTTCATGGGTGCAGACCACAATGGCACCTGTGGGTGGCATCCATGAGGTTGCCAGGACTCAGGGACAACAGATGGAAGAGAAAGTCCCTTGCTTTCTCTCTCCCTCACACCCTGAGTTTTCGTTGAAAGAAGGAAGGGAAATGAGGGACACCTCTATTTCCCTGTCTTTCAGAATTGGCAACCAGCTCTCTTCACCACCCCCAGCTTATTCTCCTCTGGAGTGTATCTTGAACCACTGAGACTGCTTTGACCCTCAGAATCTGGAGGAAAAACACCTCATAGCCCTCAAAACAAAGGTTTGGCCAAATTATGAAGGACTGGCTTGGTCTCAGGAAGGAACCATTCATTTTGATACCATCTAGCAGCTGGACCTTTTCTGTAGACGTGAGGACAAATAGTCTGAGGCCCCATATGTGCAGGTTTTGTATACCTTGCAGGGAAATCTAGACCCTTGCTGACAGTGTAGGATTGATCCAGCCCTCCTGCTTGTCATTTCAGGAGAGGCTGCAAAGGGCAATTCCAGGGAACTAAAGAAACAAATCCCAGAGGCACTCCCAACAGGGGAGCCAGCTCCCTCCAGCTCTGCTCCTCTGGGTCCACCTCAACCTCCCTGTCCAGCTGACAATCTCTCGCTTGCCTAATCCTAGAAATCCTCACCCTAGACAAGCCCCAGTCTCACTCCTGCCCTTCCAATAGATGCCTGGTGAATTTGGCCCCAGTAAGGTCCAGGTCCCCTTCCCCCTACAGGACTTAAAGTAAATTAAGGGGGATTTTGGTAAGTTTTCGCATGACCCTGACAGATATATAGAGGCTTTCCAGAATTTAACCCAAGTATTTGAACTCTCTTGGAGAGATGTTGTGCTACTTTTGAATCAGATCCTGATGGAACGCTGAGAAGCAGTCTGCTCTGCAAGTAGCTGAGAGATTTGGGGATGAACTTTGTTTCACATATAGTATCAGGAAAGGGGGCAAACTTTATCCAACTGGAAGAGACGCAGTACCAGTAAATGACCCTGGATGGGATCCCAGTGATGAGATGGGAGACTGGAAGAGAAGACACTTTCAGGTGTGCATCATGGAGGGATTAGGTGGGACTAGGACCAAGCCTCTTGATTATAGCAAGCTATCTATGATAGAACAAGGATTTAATGAAAATCCCACTGCCTTCTTGGAGAGGCTAAGAGGGGCCTTGGTAAAGCACACCTCTCTCTCTTCTGGTTCAGTCAAGTGACAACTAATTCTGAAGAATAAATTTATTACTCAGGCAGCCCCTGATATGAGGAGGAAGTTGCAGAAATGGGTCTGGGACCAGATAGTACTTTAGAGGACTAACTGAAAGTGGCCACCTTGGCCTTTTACAATAGAGATGGGGGGACACAAGAAAGAGGCAAAAGCCTTAATGGCCGTGCAAGCCCAGAAAGCCCAGAATTCCCAGGGTACACTTGTTAACTGCTACAGATGTGGCAAGAACAGTTATTTCTCTTCTAAAGTTGAACTGCTTCTATACAAGGTTTAATTTCTTCCACCAGAGTGAAACAGCTCAAAGCACAATGTTATCAATATTTTGACTTGTTATTTCTGTGATCTTTGGCACTAGATTATTTTCTTGTATAATACACATGTTTAACTCATGCATACTTAACCTTATAAAACTTGGTTTTTCATCTCACCTAGAGGCCATCAAACTGCAAATGGTCAGGCAACCGGAGCCTCAGGGACAATGGCTCCCTTTTGCAAGGACTCTTAGATAAACCTCTGGGAGGAATCTGACTGCTGTTTTCTCCAAAACAATGCCCCCTGTCAGCAAAAATTAGCTAAGATTGGCCATCATTCATATTCTAATGGCAGTTAGATGTGCCTCTTCAGAGAGGGGAGTTGATACTGCTAGGAGACAGGGAAATACTGGGTAGAAGAGGGCAGTTCCTTGGCAAAGGTCCCACCTTCAAGCCTGGAAACCTCTGGCCCTAACTGAGAACATGCATTCCTGTTTTCACACAAAAAAGTTGCCTTTTGGCTCTCCACATGCCCCTGTCCTGTACCCATATAAACCTCAGACCTCAGGTTCCAGAAGCAGATGAAAAGTAGATGAACAGGAGAGCAGAAGAATGGCATAATGGTGTGGCAGAGAGAAAAGGAGAATCTGAACACCAAGAGGAGTTCAGCTGGGGGTGATTGGAGAGGAAATTGGCCACTGAACGGCTGAACTCCAGGAAGACCATCTTCCCATTCCATCTCCTTTCCAGCTCCCCATCCATCCCACCTTCACCACTCAATAAAACCCCCACATTCACTACCCTCAAGTCCATGTGTGACCTGGTTCTTCCTGGATGCCTGAGAAGAACCTGGATACCAAGAGAGCATTGAGTTGGTTAACACTTAAGCTGTCTGAGGATAGCAAAGCTAAAAGAGTGCACTGTAACACACACCATGCTCACTTGGGCTTTAGGAGTTGCAGGCACCCACCCTTATGCACCGCTGTGGGGCTGGAGCCCCAAAGCACTCACCCAGGCTCCTGCACCTGCCCATCTGCATGCTCCCCCTACCATAAGGAGTTTGAGCAGCAGCGGAGGCTGCGGCCAAACTGACAAGCTACACCCTTGTCACATATCCTGCGAGGGAACTTTCCCATTTCGCTGTCATCAAAATTTATTTGACCATAATGCAAAAGTCTATTTCTGGGCTCTCTCTTCTATTCCACTGGTCCATGTGTCTATCTTTATGGCAGTACTACACTACTCGGATTACTGTAACTTTGTAATATGTTTTGAAATCAGCAAGTGTGAGAACTCCTTCTCTGCTCTTTTTCAATATTGTTTTGACTATTCAGGGTTCTTGATAGTTCTTATACATTTTAGAATGATTTTTCTGTTGCAAAAGAAGTTATTGGGATTTTGATAGGATTTGTATAGAATATGTACATCCCTTTGGATTGTACATATTTGACATCTTAATAAGTGTCCCAATTCATGAAGCCAGAATGCCTTTCCATTTTTTGTGTATGTCTTTAATTTCTTTCAGCAAAATTTTGATGTTTTCAATGTACAATCTTTCACCTCCTTGGTTAAGTTTATTTCATTCTTTCTGATGTTATTGTTGATGAAATTGCTTTCCTAATTTCTTTTTTGAATTGTTCATTGTTAATGTATAGAAATGCAGCTGACTTTAGAGACTTGATTTTTTTCCCTTCCATTTTGCTGAATTTGTTTATTAGTTCTAACAGATTTTTAATTTTTAGTATGTGTGTATATTATCTTTAAGGTTTTCAATATATAGAATCATGTTATCTGCCATTATTTCTTCAAATAGCCTTTCTTTCCCTTTCATTTTCTCTCATAGTGCATATATTGATCCACATGATGATGTCGTATTGTCCCTTACATTTTGTTCATTCTTTTTTCTTTTTCTTTCTCAGAGTTGACAATTTCAAATAATTTGTTTTCAAGTTCACTGATTATTTATTTTGCCTGTTTGAGTTACCTATTGAAACTCTCCAGAAAAAAATTCAATTTGATTATTTCATATTTCAGCTCCCAAAATTTCCCCTTTTTAAATTTCTCTTTGTTGATATTCTAAATGTGTTTAAATATTGATTTTCTTCTTTACTTTAGTTTCTTCCATGTTTTCCATGAGCTCCTTGGGCATATTTAAGACAGTTTCTTTAAAAGTATTTGTGTAGTAAGTCCAATGCCTGTGTTTCTTCAGGGAGGGTTTCTGGAAATGTATTTTGTTTTTTAAAATTATGCGTTTTGACTATTTCTTTGCATGCCTTGTGATCTTTTGTTGAAAATTAGACATTTGAACAATTAGTTACTTCTGTCAGTCTTTGCAGTGTGACATGGAAGAGCATGTTTTGAGTGTTTTTATCAAGATTAAGGTCTTCTCAGGTGTTTTTTTGGTTATGTGTCTCATCTGGACCTTTGTGTGTGTTTTTCTTCCCCCAGTTCCCTCTGTATGCTCAACTGTTTTTGAATGCCTTACTTTCCCAATGAACCTCGCCCAGACTCTTCTTGGACTTTAGATGTTCTATTATATTCTTCTGCCCATAACCTCTTGACCCAAACCTTCATAGGTCTGCAGTATCCCTGAAGCTTTCATACGTCTTGGTACCTACCACTGCTTTCTATGGCTTCTGTCAGCTTGAAATCTGAGCTATGTCACCATTCCCAATGTGAGCTCTGAATCAGGTGAGACAAACCAGTCACTAAGTAGCCAACAGACAGGTTAGAATGTTGTAAATAGTTTCTATTCTGTTCCTTCCAGCTGAGGGAGGGAATGCACAATTGAGCTTTTGCTTCTGGACTGTGGTCTACCACTCCAGGACAAAGGTAAATAAAATGGATTAGAAATTTATACTGTTTGAAAGTGGCTTTTTCTTGATTGGGCATTCAGTTGCTTGCTATGTATGTTTGACTGGTTTTCAAAACTCTATGGAGTTATTTGTGTCAGTCTCCAGTTGATTTTCAAATGTTTCCCTGAAAGAACAAGGGCATGCGGCTTCTGATTAACATTATTGCTCTGCTTCTTTTGATTTTATATTATGATTTTATAATTACAAGAACAACAAAGCTGTTTCCAGTTTGTTAATTGAAATGGTAGTTCAGGCAGTGTTATGCTGGATGGAATCAAGTTATCCCACAGAATGACCCAGTAGAATGAAGCGCTCAGAACTAGAGACAGTCACAAAAATGCTGAGAGAGGAAGAGTCTGAAGAAATGTTTGGAAGTAATAAATGATGAAACAGTGCTAAAGCTAAGTTTTAGGGCATTAGATCATAATCTTTCTTAAGAATTACCTGAGGACCAAAATAGGCTGGGTAGCTATGCAAATATCAGACAAAATAGAGTGTATGTCAAAAATATTTACAAGAGACAAAGACATTACATAATATAAAATTTTATGTTTGCAATAACATAATTATAAGTATTATTTAAAAATATATGAAATATCATCAACAATATATAAGAGCTATAAATATATATGCACCACACAACAGAGCACCAAAATATGTGAAACAATAATTGATGGAATTGAGGAAGAAATAGACATTACTACAGCAATAGCTTGGGACTTCAATACCCCATTTTTAGTAATGGAAAGATTATCTACACAAATGATCAATAAATAAATAGTTATCTTGAACACCATCATAAACCAACTGGACCTCATAAAAATTTAGAGAATACCCCACCCAACAACAGCAGACTACACCTTCTTCTCAAATGCACACAGAATGTTCCCAAGATAGTCCATATGTTAGGCTACAACATAAATCTCAATACATTTCAGAAGATTGAACTCATCAAAGCATTTTCTGTGATCACAATAGGATGAGCTAGACATCAATAACAGGAAAAAAACTTTAAAAAATCAGAAATTTATAATTTATATGCAAAAAAGTGTCCTCAGGTATCAGAAAAATGACTTCTAGGTCATCCAGACAGAATATGAGCACAGTGCAGAGGACACTGAGCTCTGCCAGGAGCCATAATAATAGCTTCAGGAGAGTGAAGACAAGGCACTGATGGGAGGGTGTATTTAGTAAATAGACTGGGTTTCATTTCATGGCCACTTAGGCTTTCTCAAACAATTTTGTCACCTCCTTTCTTTTGTCATCTCTCTCTAGGACTTGGAGAACTTCATTGCCAACTTTGGGGATGCTGGGTTTGTCCTTGTGGCCTTTGGCTCTACATTGAACACCCAGCAGTCCCAGGAAGTCCTCAAGAAGATGCACAGTGCCTTTTCCCACCTCCCTCAAGGAGTGATATGGAAATGTCAGAGTTCTCATTGGCCCAAAGATGTTCGTTTAGCCACAAATGTGAAAATCGTGGACTGGCTTCCTCAGAGTGACCTCCTGGGTAAGGACTGCTGAGATCTGCTCTTCTCTTTCCATTGACCTGTCTTTGGGGCTCATTGGTGTTCTGACCTCTATCTGGGCATTTGTACCAGCCTAGGAAGTAGCTAGTCATAGGTAAAGGTAACGCTCAGAGGGCAGGAAAAGAACAGCTAGCTGGAATTCTTTGGGAATCAGGCTGTACTTCAAAAGTGGTGAAAACAGTCATTTTCTCTTTTTCTTTCTAACCCGAGAGAGGCCTGAAGTTTCCAACCAGAGGTGATATGTGGTCATGTTCCCTTGACCCTACTACATTTGACACTGAAGAGTCACCCCAACGCAATCTAAGACAATATGTAAACTCCAAGAGCACATATCTGGGGGTATTTTGCCCCTGTTCTGTGGCCTCCTGACCACCTGTTTAGCAATGAATGTGCCATTACACAAACGCACATGTATCTATATAAATACATCTTCTTTATCTACTAAGGAAGTGAAGGATTCATACACTCACAACATTGATTCCAACATTGTTTGAAGGATGTGCCACGATATTAGTGCCAAGGTGAGTAATCACATAGTCAAGTATTGAGTCATTTGGTAACAGAGTTCCTTACACTTCAATAGGTTTTATTGTCCTTGTGATAGTTTTTGGAGATTTCTCACTGACATCCTCAGTGACTGGATCAGAGGTTCATAACTAAGTTTATGGCTCAAAGTCAGCTTGGTAATTTAAGGTACAGATTTCTGTATATTTAATTTATAAGACATGGGGCAAGGAAAAATATTTTCATTTTCAAAGGAACACAAGTAGAATAGAATCCATGTTTCTGTTGAGAAACACAGATTTAACTCTACATTATCAAAAGTCACTAGCTTGCTCTAAATAAGGGTGGGGCAGGCAGACAGGAACTAGAAATACGGAAGTAGAAGTGTATGGTTTATTATTCCTTACTTTCACAGCACTCTTCAAATGGAGAAAATAGCACGTACAGTGTAGGTACTATGAAGGAACAGAGCAGGAAGTAAAGGGAGAGACGAGGTGAAGAGAGAAGGATGGCTGCGTGGATGGAGAAACATGCCTTGTTTATCATTCTTCTCTGCAGCTTTCCCTGCATTCAGAGCCTTAGATGGGTTGGGGCTGAGGTGAGGAATCTCTACAGAAAGGGAGGCTGGAATCTTGTTTCCTGGAATGTGCACACTTAAGTGCACATTTCCCAAGCGAAATGAATGAATTCATTTTCTCAGCAGACCTTGATTTCATTGGTGTTTCCTCTGACTTTTCTGCTTTACCTGGTGTTCCAAAATTTTTCATCCTGAAGTGTTCCACTCTCTTTCTTATTTGCCACAGCTCACCCCAGCATCCGTCTTTTTGTCACTCATGGCGGGCAGAACAGCGTAATGGAGGCCATCTGGCATGGTGTGCCCATGGTGGGATTGCCAGTCAATGGAGACCAGCATGGAAACATGGTCCGAGTAGTAGCCAAAAATTATGGTGTCTCTATCCAGTTGAATCAGGTCACAGCTGACACACTGACACTTATGTTGAAACAAGTCATAGAAGACAAGAGGTATGTGGCTCTCTGAGCATGTGGTCACTAAGGCTGAATGAAGATAGAAAACACAAAGGATACTCTGTATTTTTCACAATAATAGCTGAAACTTCTGTGACATGGAATAATATGTGTGTGATGCTAACAGTCCACCTGTTTTCTCTGGTAAGTCTCTAGGAAGACTAATTTAGGTTAGATGCTGAGAGTTTATCTGGGAGAACCTCTAGTGGAATTCCAGCTGAAGCAGGGTGTTTCTTTGTGTGGTTCCCCAGTGTGCCTGCTCTTCTCACCTCTGGCTTCTTTGTCTATGCTGCTCCCTAGGACACCCCTCCTTTCTCTTCACAGGACTGGCTCCTTCATGACATTCGGGTCTCTTCTCCAATGTTTCCTCCACAGAAAGCGTTGTGTCTTTGACAATCCTAACTAGCCTCCTCTCTCACTCAGCCCAATCATAATATATTATTTCCTTCATAACACTTTTCAAGATTTGTAATGACTCCATTTATTTATGTTTTTAGTAATTGTCTGGCCCCCAACACGAGAGAGTAGAGAGTCAGCTTCATAAGTACAGCAGTGTGTCTCTCTTTTTTTTCAACTGTGTTCCCAGTGCTTACTGCAGAGCCTGCCACAAAATAGGTTTCCATGAATTTCAGTTAAGTGAGAAAATAAAAGTGGCATAGTGACCTTCTTGGTTACTGCCCATCCAGCCAATGATCTTATAATCAAGAAGGACTGAATATCTTATTATGGCTTCAGGAACACAAACCCTGAATCAGGTATATATTCTCTCATATATGGTCATATATATGGTGTTTTTTCCTTTAGTATACCATAAGCATCCTGGGGACATGGACTAGTTCTTAGAGATTAAATCACTTTCCTACAGCTTAACACTTTTAGAATTAATCATTGATCTTTGTATGTGGGTGTTTCTATTGAACTTTTCAAGAGGATTCAGCGAGACAGTGGCAAGGCCATGACAACAAATTTTCTTTGCAGCCCAGCCTTGGTGCATGTGTTAGAAAAGTGTTTGTATGCTTGTGTGTACACTCACGCAACACAAAGTCTCTAAGACTTGTGAGGCTGTGTCAGTAACACACCCTCTCTGTCTCTGCCAACAGGTACAAGTCAGCAGTGGCGGCAGCTAGTGTCATCCTGCGCTCTCAGCCCCTGAGCCCTGCACAGCGGCTGGTGGGCTGGATTGACCACATCCTCCAGACTCAGGGGGCGGCGCACCTCAAGCCCTATGCCTTCCAGCAGCCTTGGCATGAGCAGTACCTCATCGACGTCTTTGTGTTTCTGCTGGGGCTCACTCTGGGCACTGTGTGGCTTTGTGGGAAGCTGCTGGGTGTCGTGGTCAGGTGGCTGCGTGGGGCCAGGAAAGTGAAGAAGACATGAGGCTAGGTGTAGCCTTGGGTGAGGGGAGGGCATCCCTGGTTCTTTGAAGGTTCTCCCCACCCCAGCACAGGCCACCCTGTGTTCTCTCTTCAGCTCCACCTGCCAATGATCCTGCAACTTGCTTCTTTCAATTATCTGCCTCTGTTTAGAAATCTTCATGCACTACTAAGGTTTCTTGACTTGCCCCTTGTGACCTGGAGCCCCCAGCTCAGATACGAACTTTCACCTGCCAGCCCTGCCTCCTCCTTTCTCCCTTTTCCTAGACACAGGACTCTGACAACTTCACCTTTCTTGTTTAGATGACTTCCCAATCTCCAGTCCCCATTTCTCCTTCTATCACTTTTCATAAAAAAACACAGGAAATATTTGACATATCTTCCATTTCAAATTCTTCCATTTTATACATATATCTTGCCCTTCCTATAAGCTCTCCTCAAAGCTCAGGAAACCTGGTCCGCTCTCCTGCATTTAGGAAAGGAGAACCTCGGCCAAGACCTTTGCTCACTGCCTGAGACCCCTTCCTTAGAGAGCACTTCCTTTGCTGGTCAGACATGGAGCCTGCACTTGGTCCCAGATGATACTGCTTTATTTCAGTTTTTACAGTTTCCTTCTTAAGATTCCCATCTTATAAATGGAGTACAGGAAACCTCAAGAAGCGAAGTGGAAGCCCATGTGTAAGGCTTTGTGGCTTCAGGTACCAGTGGCTAAGGCAGTTTTAAAGACTTTGTTGATTTTAGAAAAATTCCATCTTCCATCCCCTACATGGTAGTTAATACCGTTATATATGGTAAAACCTTAGAGATGACATTAATCTGCTAGGAACAGAAGCAAGAAAAACCATGGCATAAACAACCCCAGAGTTTTTGTTCGTTCGTTTCATCTTTCTTGATAAAGTCCGAAGGTAGCCCATTCAGGGCTTGTGTGGTTGGTTGCTCCATTATGTCATCAATAACCCATATGTTTTCTTTTTGATCTTCCTTAGTGTAACACCAGACTACCTTTCTGATAGCTGGTGTTCATGAAATATTTTACGTTCAAATGATTGTACCTATTTTTGGCTTTAGAGTTCTGAAATAAAATGAAATTCCACTGTAATAAAACTGTCAAATGTGTGGTATCTGATGACTTAAAAACATAGAGTAGAAAACAGGCATATGGAGTGGCCCTGGATGAACCATAGTTTTAGATTGTTTAATTCTAGAATTGTGAAACAGATCTTGAAACAATTCAGATCAAAAGATGAAACTGTTACAAATGCTCCTGCAGAAATAGAGAATGCCCCCCATCAAAACCTTTGCCAGTTCCTTGAAAGGATTTGCTTGGAAGTCTGCAGAGCTGAGTGCTGGACGTCTATGCATTTTGCGAGGTCTCATGACACAAGAGCCAGAAGCATGAAGCATGCAGAAGTACATTAGAGTGTGTGTATCTGTGTGTGTATAATATAAGGTTTTATTGCTGTAATTTTTAATGAAACCACATGAATTGATCAATGACAATACTCCAATGAAGGGCAGACATGGAGCCTTCTCTATGTTTTCTTTTGAATCAACAGCCACAATTTCATTCCCCTCATGAACAACACAAGGTCTTAGGGATAAGCCTCCCTGGCCAGTAACTCCTCTCCCACCTCAGCACATAGCCTTTTTCTAACACTTGGTAATTCATCGAGGTCAACTTTGTGCCAGTTGTACAAACTTGCATCCCTAAAATCTGATCATATGCAGCCAATCAGCCAGACTGATGCTTCTAATCTTGTTATTTCCAAGCACCCTCCACAGGGCTGTGAGCATGGCCCTGACAACCTAGAAATCTGGTGTTATCCTTCACTGTTTAAAATCTTTGTTCCCATTGTGTGGAATGTAATGGTCCTGGCTACCAATCTAGGCACACCTGGAGCAGTTCTCCACCTACTCTTTTCCAAATGTTCACTACACCCCCTCAGAACACATTTTGCTGTTTTTAACCTCTGGGCTTTGTCTATGCCCTTCCCTCTCTCAGAAATATCATCCTACTCTTGCTGGACTAAGAAACTTCTGCTTATCTCTCAATATCCAGTGTGATCATGTTCACATTGGTAAGCCTGTGCCTGACCACTACACCCGAAATGGAGCTCACTGCCTTCTCTTTTGAAGCATTTTTCTTACTACTATATGGCAATTATTTATTACAATATCTGTTTCCTATTTAGAAACCATAAGGTCTTTGTCATAAAGACATGGACTGGTTCCTGTTTATCTTGTTATTACAGAACCT
This sequence comes from Macaca nemestrina, assembly GCF_043159975.1. NCBI lineage: Eukaryota > Metazoa > Chordata > Mammalia > Primates > Cercopithecidae > Macaca > Macaca nemestrina. Next base: position 145,216,317 of record NC_092130.1, read on the forward strand.
GGCATAGTACCTGGAACAAATACTGCTGGGACAACCGGATAATATTTAGAAAAAAGGCAATATTTGATCCAGACTTCACACTATATCAAAAATTGAAATCCAATGCACCAGATATCTAAGTACAAAAAATGATACCATGCTGAGTCTAAGAGAAAAAGTGAATTTTTCCATAGCCTGTGTATAGGGAAAGACTTTCTAAATAGGAATCAAAACTCCTGATACAACAAGAGAAATGTAAATTAATTTGACATAAAAACTTTGGTATGACAAAAATCATGGTAAGAAGATTAACAATCCAAATTAAAAAGTCAGAGAAACATAGCTGCAACATATATCTCACATATAGACCTAATATTTATGATAAACTAAAAACTATTAACATTGAGGAAAGAATCTATGATACATATACATACTGAAATAATATTTAGCTTTAAACTACAATAAAGAAAAGCAGAATAAGCTATGGAGTAAATTCCAATACAGTTAAGTAAAAAGAGCAAAGAGTAAGAGTAACTATAAGATGTATCCTTTTTTTTTTCATAAGAAAAGGGAAAGTATGTATATGGCGGATAATGAAAAATGTATATCTATGTGCATTGCTTTGCAAAAACAGTGCAGAGGGAACAAACCAGAGTGTGATAGATTATCTATGAGGGTGGTATTTGAATAGGGTGGAAGGATCCATGGGTTTATGTTTTTACATAGTTTGGATTTTGGAAACATTGATACTTTGCATACCAAATATATGTTTAAATTAACAAGGAGAGAAAAACCAAGTACTGAAATACAGATGGAAACAAATGAAATTGATTTTTTTCCAAATGAAAATGTAACTATACTGTAGAAAAAAAATTAACATCATTACCTTTTAAACACAGTACTTTTACTATATACTGTATACAATCAATCAAAAGACAAAAAAGAACTCCAAATGAATCTTGTAGTCTATTGAGTAATTATATTCTCAGTTGGCAAATTAGTATATCTGAACCTAATTTCTGTGCATATTAGGCTTGAATAAATGCATCAATGACAGTGAGAGTCAGGTTTCTTATTTTGGAAAAAGGAATTAGAAATGTGGGAATGGGGAAGATTAGAATAACCTGTAGTGTTGTATTGGAATTAGAGTTATCAGTATAAATTTATAATTTTACGTAATACAAATATAAATATATGTATAGGGAGAGATATAGGTATGTATTCTTTATACCCACATTTATATATGTATATTTCTTAGCTCTGTCCGTGGAAGAGGAACTACAAACAATGGTGCGTCATTAACAATGAACACACCTAGCAACATACCTTGTTTCTGAATATCACCCCTCACTAAAAGGTTTCCTTGAGAAATTGTAGGTTCTAAAATTGGGACAGGGAAAGTGCAAGATAACCCTAGAGCATCATGTGTAAGAAATAAATAAAAAGCTAAAAAATAATGGAGCTTCCACAGGAGCAACACAATGAACAATGATAGTAATAGGTTGTATCTTACTGAATAAATAAGAATTTAAGAGACAATACTGATAATAAATAAATAGATTACATAGATAGATAGGATCGAAGATAAATGTTAAACACAATGTGATATAAAACATAGAAGGGATGTTAGAGATTAAAAAGCATTAATTTGCCACCATCATGATAATTGATTCAGACAAGAATCCTAAAGGATGATAAAATGTGAGTGGAAGTTTGATAAGGAATAGGATGCTTATACAGTTTCAAAATAGCTCCACACAAATTAATTACTAATTATATGGGGAAATAGTAACTTTACAGTTGAGAATGTTGGTGGACATGACCTTAGCCAAATGATCGAAGCCAGTATCATGAATAATGGGACCATCTCAGGTCATGTGGCTCCTACTGTGATTCACTGAGATAGAGATGATGTACCTTTGTAGCATTTTAAGCAAAACTCCACAACACCAAGTATAATGAAAAATCATCAGATAAATCCAAACGGATAACCATTCTACAAAACAAATGGCCTGTATACTTCAAAATGTCAGTGACATGAAATATGAAGAAAGGCTCAGAAATCAGTCTTTATTGAAGGGGGTGAAATCTTCAGGATAATCAAATGCCCTGCATAATCCTGGATTAAGTTTTGCACTATAAAAATAATATTACCACGTGCGACATTTGATGTTAGTGGGACAATTGGCCAAATTTGACTAAGGTCTAAAGATAATGTTATTATATCCATGTTAAATGGTACCTTCATAATGAAGATTGTTTACTGGGAGGCTACAATATCTGAAATATAGTAATTGTGAACATGTATGCATGTAATGCCATGGTTTCAAAGAGTATAGCACAAGAATGCATAGAACTACAAGAAAAAATTGAATAATGTGAAGAGACTTTTAAAAGCTTTCCAATGAAAATTTCTAACATTTATAAATGCAGTACTTAGTGACTCCCATCCAGCCTCAATGATTACTAACTCCTGGCTGATACAGTTTGTCTCTGTGTCCCCACTCAAATCTCATATTGCATTGTAATCCCCAGTTTTGGAGAAGGGACCTGGTGGGAGGGTGATTGAATCGTGGGGGCTGATTTCCCCCTTGCTATTCTCATGACAGTGAATGACTTCTCACAAGATCTGGTTGTTTGAAAGTGTGTAGCACTTCCCCCTTCTCTCTCTCTCTCTCTCTCTGTCTCTCTCTCTCGATGCTCTAGCCCTGTGAGACGTGCCAGCTTCCCCTTCACCTTCCCCCTTTATTGTAAGTTTCCTGAGCACCCCCAGCCATGCTTCCTGTAATAGCCGTGGAACCTTGAGCCAATTAAACCTCTTTTCTTTCTAAATTACCCAGTTGCAAGTAGTTCTTTATAGCAGTGTGAGAATGGACTACTATGTTGGCCAACTTTCTTTATACTTTCGGTGACCCACTCATTTTCCATTCCTTGTCACCCAAATAATTTTGAAGCAAATTCCAGATATCATAGCATTTCATCCGTAAATATTTCAGAATGTATCTCTGAGAGTCTCCCTTTTTCCATACCACAATAACATTATAACACATCCCCAAATCAACAGTAACCTCTTAATATCAAATATTCATTGTTCAGAACTCTCTGATAGGGATATGAGATTTGTAAGAGTTCAGTTGGATCACCCTGATACCCCACCCTTCATGTGTCCTTCCCTGTTATTTATTACTAACACACCACATATTTGATTTATTTATTTTGTTATCACTTGACTCCCCAACAAGGATGTAAGTTCTGGGAGGCAGGTGTTTTTGTCTCTGTTGTTCAATGCACTCTGTGCAGCAGCAGAACAGTGCCTCACAGATACTTACCTATTAGTATGATTGTTGAGTTAATGAATAAGTTTAGGATGAAACAACAAATTCTCTGTTTGCTAATGCATTATTGGAGGTCCAAAAATAATAAATGGGCTGGAGCCTTGTGACGCCTGGTAAAGACCTGCCCCTGCCCTTTGCACCAACTCCTCAGTGACCAATGAACATGGCTATGTTGCAGAAATGTCTAAGGATGCAATACTTTAAATTCAGATTTTTTTTTAAAAGGCATATGGACAGAAAACATGTAATAGTGCAAAGCAAAATTCAAGGATCCACTTCATCTTGCAGGCATTGAAGGACTTTCTCTGTCAGTTTGTTGTTTGTTTGTTTGTTTTTTAGATAGAGGATCTCAATACACTGCTTAGGCTGGCCTCAAACTCCTGGGCTACAGCCGTCCTTGTGCCTAAGCTTCCTGAATAGCTGGGGTGACAGGTGCATGCCACTGTGCCTGGCTCTGCCTGTTTGAGAATTGCACTGAAATCCTTTATTAAAGGCAGCATTATATTGAGGATAGGGAATGCAAAGATGATATTTGGGAGTAGTGTGCCCGCCCCTTGCCAGGGCTGACATTTCAAGGGAGTAAAATTGTAAGCTGTCTTCAAATTGTCCCTGAGAAGACTGTGGAAAAAGCCTTGATTCTATTTTATGATACTTATTCAGGATTATAATCTAAACTTTAGAGATTCGTGCTTTCAATGAAGAAGTGAAATTACAGGGGGGCTTAACCTGTGTGGACACTAGAATCATTTTATGGATATGGTATCTTCTAAGGAGGCTGCCTGAATAATAATCACAGGCCATTCCCCCTTTGTAGATCATTATGTCTTGGGGGTTGGCTTCCAGAGTTCTAGAGCTTGGGACACTAGCTAGAAATTTTATGCAGGTATCTGGGGAAATGAAGCACAGGGATGTCAGTATAAGATTATGAAAGTTGTCAGAATCAAAAGGTAGTCACCTGTGTTAAAACTGTGACCAGTGGAGCCAGGGAAGGCAGTGAAGGGAGGTTCTCACACAGTATCCCTGATAACAAGAACTATCACATAAGATTGCAAAAACCACAACCTTGGTTAGGCCACTGCATCCTTACACAAAAAAATACTTCTGTGAGGATATCTGTCCAGTAACTGCCTATCCTACCTTGGACTGATGTCACTCTTGTTATTGACCCTTCTAGCCAAGGATAACTGTCTAAAAATGACCTGTGTAACTCTCCTCATTTTCCATTTAAAAAGCCTCATTGTCTTCCTTTATCTCCCTGAATATGCCCATGTGTATTCCCACTGGAATGCTCGTTTCTTTCTTTTCTTTTTTTTTTTTTTTTTGAGACGGAGTCTCGCTCTGTCGCCCAGGCGGGAGTGCAGTGGCCGGATCTCAGCTCACTGCAAGATCCGCCTCCCGGGTTTACACCATTCTCCTGCCTCAGCCTCCCGAGTAGCTGGGACTACAGGCACCCGCCACGTCGCCCAGCTAGTTTTTTGTATTTTTTAGTAGAGACGGGGTTTCACCGTGTTAGCCAGGATGGTCTGGATCTCCTGACCTGGTGATCCGCCCGTCTTGGCCTCCCAAAGTGCTGGGATTACAGGCTTAAGCCACCGCGCCCGGCCGCCCATTTCTTTTAAAGAGGGTCTCCAAAAGGTTTCTTTTAGAGAGCCTCTCTCAATGTAAGTTATTTGGGTTTGAGAAGGTCATCAGAGTAAGAAAGGAAGTGTGGCACCATAAGATCAGGGAAGGATCCAAAAAAGGGAGATGGGTTCCTTTGGTGCAGAGGGTTCCTTAGGTGCACAGGGTTCCTTAGGTAGGTGCAGGGCACACAGCTTAAGGGCTGGGTTCTGGGGCTTCTGCAAGAGTGTGCATGGATGGGCAGCTGGGCTCTGCTTCTAGTGGGCTTCCTTCTCTTTGGGATTCTGCTTTCAGAGGCCTCCAAAATCCTGATGACTACCACACAGGGTGAGTGCTTGGCGGGAAAATCCAGAGACAAGTATGTTCCAGGTACCAGGCATGGGCACTGGCAGTTCTGTCACAGGGTCATCCAGGTAGGTCTCCACGCTGGGCTGGTGTCTCGGGCTGGAAAAGGAAGAGGCTGGTAGGGGCCGTGGAGCCAAGAAGGGCCTCTAACCTGGGGTGAAAAAGACAGTTCTGGAGAAAACGGAAGTTTCCTTTTCCCTCTCCAGCTCTGGACGTGCGCTGCATCGCACAAGGCTGGAGCCAGCATTTAATTTCCCAGTCCAATACGTTCGCCCTGGGCCACCTTCCTCAATGCTGGAGAGACGTTCCCTTGCTCATTCAGTTCTTCTAAAGGGGTGCTCAGTAGTTGCCAATAGAAATTGTAGCAAGCATTTTCAGGCTCTTAAAGACGGAGGAAAGGTGCTCCTGGACGTGCCACAGCAAATTGGGGTTGTTTTCGTCCATAGGAATCCCGGAGAACTGGCTGGGGCTGGTGAGAGGACCCCTGGACAATCGGGTGTTTGGAAGCCCTTTTATCTTTCATTCAAGCTACTGGAAAGGTTTTGAAGGATAAGTGGGGCAGTTAGTTTTGCATTTTGTGCCCCTATTTTTATTTCTTTTACTTTTATCCCCAAAGGAATAGAAGATAAAAGAGAAAATATATCATGGGAAAGGAGGGCACGCCCCAAGACCCTTCTTAAGCCCACCCTGAAAGGATGGTGGGCTCTCTCTTAGATCAATTTAAGATGGTGGAGAATCTGGGATTCCTGGAGCTGGATGAAACCAAGGAGTCCATTTAATTCGGCCTTTCCCTTTTATTTTCCTAAGGGGGATACCAAGGATTAAGGAAATCGAGGCACCGTTTTCAACAGTGCACCCAGCCTTCCTAATGGCCCTTGAGGTGTTGACTCCTGATGCCTTACTCCGAGTCGGGAGTGGTGGCTCACGCCTGTAATTCCAGCACTGTGGGAGGCCGAGGTGGCTGCATCGCCTGTCAGAAGTTGGAGACCAGACTGACCAATATGGTGAAGCCCTGTCTCTACTAAAAATACAAAAATTAACCGGACGTGGTGGTGCATGCCTGTAGTCCCAGCCATTCGGGAGGCTGAGGCAGGAGAATCGATTGAACTCGGGAGGTGGAGGATGCAGTGAGCCGAGATGGTGCCGCTGCACTCCAGCCTGGGTGACAGAGCGACCCTCCATCTCAAAACAACTACAACAAAAACAGTTGTAGAAAGCGGTGACTCCGTGTTAATCCTTTTTTGCGTGTTTGTTTTTCCTGATCTTTAGGAGAAATTAAAAGTGGATCTCTTCAATTACACTGTTTCCCTGCCTCAGTCTTCAAGAGGGAGTTGATGTGGTTTGTGAGGTGCTAAAATCCCAGGCTTTGTTCTAGAAAACATTCTGGCTCATCAAGACCCACCATGAATGGATGCATATGTGGTCACCCCTTGTCTCTGCTTCTTACATGGATAAAATGTGAGTAAGAGCAGGCAGTCTGAGGGGTAGGAGATTTTCACTTTATGTATTCCTTATTACCTCAGACCACACAAGTGTGGATGTTAAAAATAGTCACTCCCACAGATACATACTATTTCTCTAGCACCACAGCCTCTACTTCGAATCCAGTCGCTATGGGACTTCAGCTCCCAAATAATACTTGCTTCTAATTTTTGGCCATTGCCATACCTTCTTTCCTGATCTGGCTTTCTCTGCTGCCAAGACTCTTAGATTCAAGAAAACGCCCATATTGAAGCATGGTTTAGGAGAAGACATATGTAGAATTAAATGATTCAGACTTAGAGCTGTTGGAATTTTAACTTACTCTGAGGCTTGAGAGGAATGTGAGTTACATAACATGCAGTCAAGTAGCATGCAGCTGCAATTTATGCTTCTCTGATTATAGATTAACCTCCTTCCTTATTCTTCTCTGGTAGATAATTAGGAAGACCAAGAGGTGCCAGAGACAAGACTCCCTCAGGTCCTAGCCCTTTTAAGGAGTAACAAAGTAATCTTCCTGGGGATGCAGCAATCTGTAACCAATCAAATCACTGTAATGTGTGCACTGATTTTGTATGGCAAATGTTGTAATACTGCTAAAACTTCTCTGTTCTTACCTTTTAAGTGAAATCTTAACTTCTCCATTTCAGAACACTGACCCCATTTGTTTGGAGTCAGTGTTTTCTGGGTGGTCATCCTCAAGCTTTGCACTTGAATAAACTCTGTACCTAATCATGTTTTCTAAATGTCATTATGTAAGGTCGACACATTAGTGTGATGGAACTTGTACCTCTCCTGAGAATCAAACTTTTTTTTCCTTAGTATCCCAAGATTGTTCTAGAACGGGCGACATCCCATGGAATCCAGTTGCAAGAGAGACTAGGATGTCGCCCGTTCTAGAACAATCCCACAATTTTCCTGAATGTCTTAATTTGACTTTGCACAAAATTCAGGCCCCAAATAAGAAATATCCTGCCAAATATTGAAAGTAATGGCAAAACTGCAATTACTTTTCCACCATCCTAATACATTTCAATCTCAAGAATTTTGGCTGTAAGTGTTGACTACATATTTCTCCCTCCAGTGGAAGTTTCTTGGACTCACCCTTTAGCTCCTATATTTCTATCTCCTACAGTAACATAAAATTCCGAAGTGAAGGATCCCAGAAATAGCTCTGATTGGTTGTCCATCAATAATTCTTCAACTCACATTCACAGCTCTGTGCCATATTTTCCACCAATGCAGTTATTTCTTTTGGACACAGTACTTCCATAAAATCTCTGGTCAGAATGCAACATGTATCTTGGAATAAGAAATGCCTAAGGTCTGAGCACAGAGAAGAAGCTCATCACACTGACATGGAGACCACGAGTCATAGAAGAAATCTTTGGTGGAAGATTGCCACAGATCAGGGATTTGGGCAGTTGGAATATAGGTGCCTGGGCTGGGGCTTACCCAAAGTGAAATGGAAGAACTGGTGAAGCTTGTCTTCACGTGTTCACTATTCCACTTCTTGTTTCCTGGACTTTTTTCTCCTGGCTTTCCCCCATACCTCCACAAACCCCTATCATGTGAGCTGCACCCAGCAAAATCATAGAGGTGGAATTGCCTGAGGCCTTGAGGGCCCAATCCTAGCCCAGCGTGTCCAGGAGGTGGCACATGGGGTCAAAAGAGATTATTCTCTAGCTCTAAAATTTAATGTCTACCTGCCTTGCTGAGCTTTTGTCTTACTTGGAGCCTGTTATTTTTGTTGGGAGAGGGAGCATGGAAGGGTGCTCTTTCTCACTTCTGGAATGGGACTGTCTGTCTTACGCCTGTATCACCATATGCCTGTGTCACCATTGTATCTTAGAAGGTGTCACCTTATTTTGATTTTACAGGTTCACAGATGAGACTCTGGATTTTGGACTACTGAGTTGATACTGAAACCAGTTAAGACTTTGAAATTAGAGGGTTGGAATGGATGTATTTGTATGTGATAAGGACATGAGTTTTTGGAGGGCAGTGACAGAATGTTCCTGATATTCCAGTCTTGAGGCACAATATCTTCAAATAAACTGCTTGCAGATATTAATCACATCTAAAAAATAACATCAGAGCAACACACAGATTAGAGTTTGATTTGATAACTCGGTTCAATGGCATATGTCAAGTTGACATTTAAAAAACACAGTTTACTACAACTCTTCTATAGCATACTGGGAATATACTAACTCTTCCCCAGAGTAGAGGTCCTTGGGTGATGTTCACTCTTATCTCTGATATTCTGTAACATAAATACTGTGAAGTAATATATTAGATTTTAAGGTGATAGAGTGAGAAGAACACAATAGTATTCTACACACTCACAAATTCATAACAAAATAAAAGGTAAATACTCATAACATTTACAATCCTTTTGCAACTGATCATACGGTGATAGCTAGCATTTGTATATCATATGCCCTTTGCCCTCGACAAGTACTGCAATTGATTTTTTCCTGACTGGGAAGGGGTTCCAAATATTCATTTTTGAAGAGTTGGGGTTATTAGTTTTCCTTCCTGAATTGGGCTATTGTAGATTTTTTGTTGACTTTAATAAAAAGGCATGGGCATATTTAGTGATGTGCTAACAGAGTTCCTATATCCCAGGCTTACTCTTCTTTTTAATGACCTATAACAGTAAACCAAAGAAATTATCGCAGTTGTGACAAGTGCTACAAAGAAAATGAAAACATAGTATTTGCTTCTTTTTTTTTTTTCCCCAACTTTTATTTTACGTTCGGGGGTTTATGTGCAGGTTTGTTACACAGGTAAATGTGTGCCATGGTAGTTTGCTGCACAGATCATCCCATCACCTAGATATCGAGCCCAGCATCTATTAGTTATTCTTCCTGATCCCCTCCCTCCTCTCCCCACATCCTCTGACAGGCCCCAGTGTGTGTTGCTCTCCTCCGTGTGTTCATGTGGTCTCATTATTTAGCTCCTATTTATAAGAGAACATGCAGTATTTGGTTTTCTGTTCCTGCATTAGTTTGCTGAGGATGGCTTCCAGCTCCATCCATGTCCCTGCAAAGGACATGATTTTGTTCCTTTTCAGACTTACTCTTTACATCAGCGTGTAGTAGCAACCCAATTTCCCTTGGTAATCATGTCTTGCATGATAAATCCAGTCCAACATTTCAATCTCCCTACACCTTTACATACCTTCCTCTTCAGTGTCCCAAGGCAATTCTGGTATTTCAGCTTCATTTAGTGCAGGCTACCCTTTGTTTCATTTTTAACTCAACCAGACAAACACAGAGCTGTATATAACCCATCAAGCTGCAACTCTATATTGAGAATTTGTGCTTTGTGGGCCTGTATCAATAAATTCATCTCGAGTGAACTTTATGTTCCTTCAACCATTATTTCACACTATTAACTTACATTCTCACATGTATTCACCAGATTTCTGTCTGTATAAATTGAAAAAAATGCGCACTACTTTTGGTATGTACTATGTTTTCCGTTGGTTCACAATTTTAATTTCTCTTTCAAGCCTGTTGGGACTAGAGTCTAGATAGAGTTCTACAAGTCAAGAGGTTTGGTGGAAGTAGATTCTGAGGATAATCAGCAGTGTCTTCCAATTAAAATACTTCAGAGGTGCTAGTACACTTTCCTTTGAAAAATCAGGATGAACCTTCTCAGACATGAATAGCAGGGTTGCTCCTACTGGCAAAGAAGATGCAGGAGAATTCAGAGGTTAAGTATCCTCAGCTTCATCAGGATCTACCCTACATGTTTCATTCCAATTTTCAGAATCTCATTCCTTCCCAATCAATTCCCTCAGTTTAGCAGAAGATACTTTGCCTGTTTGGGAATTCAATTTGCACTGTAATTCTGCCACTCTCAGGATGAGACTCTAGATTTGATTCTCTGAAACCTCAGGCTGATGACAATGGGAGATAAATACATTCCTCTGGGAAGACATAGAAGGTTTCAGATCATTTATGTGGAACTTGAACTTGGAATTTCAAGCCCTGAGTTCATCCTTTTTCTTTACTTCGTCTACCACAGTTAGGAGCAGTCATCCTCATTACATTTATTAGTTTGACTAAAATATTTTAAGGTATCACAATTACTCAGAGATTTGCCTTTTATGAATATTTGATTAGGAATCCAGTAGTAATATTTTACAAATCTTTTTACCACATTGCACCATAGACTATCATTGTCTTCTTTACCACTGGAAAGAATACTTATGCCTTAAAATATAATCAATCATGTCAGAAACCCAATACCACAAACCCAGATCTAGTTTTTTGAACTGGATCTGGTAGATACTATCTCTACACATGGTGAAACCCTTGGAATTACACCAGTTGCTAGGAGTAGAAACAAGCAAAAATGTTGCTTAAGTACTCCAGAGATTTTGTTCTTTTTACTTTATTTGACAGCCTAGAGGCAGACTATTGAGGGCTTGCACGATGGCTCCATAATACTGTCCGTCGTCCCCATTTTCCTGTTTCTTTTTTATCTTTATTGCCCCAAACTTGCTCTCTGGTAGGTGGCTTTCAAGAAAAACTTAATATTTAAATGTTTGTACCCTCATATTTGCTTTTGCATTCGCAGATGGAATTAAGTTTCTTCTTAAAAGTTTAAAATGCATGATATCTTGTGGGTTAAACCACTGAAAAGAAAACATTAGATATCTGAGGTCGCCCTGGAGGAACCATAGTTCTAATTGCTTAATTCTGGGACAATTCTTCAGACAATTCAGATAAAAGGATGAAATAGCTACTATGCATACTCCCTGCAGATACAGGAAAGGACCCAGACCCTTGTCAAATCCGTGAAAGAACTTGCCTGGTAGTCTGTAGAGCTGGGTGCCTGGCATCTACTCAGTTCTGTGAGTTCTCATACTGCAAGGATGCTGCACACAGCCAGGATTATGTTATATACAGAGGAGTGTGTGTGTGTGTGTGTGTGTGTGTGTGACAGAGAGAGAGAGAGAGAGAAAGAGAGAGAGAAAGAGAGAAGTGTAAGGTCTGAATCACCAGTAATTATACCTGCCTGCTCCTGAGAGCAGGATGTGCAGGAGTGGGAATGGCAAGGATAGGGTGGATGTCATAGACACACAAAGAAAGAGAGCATAATGTAGATATTTTCCTCTAACTAAGCCACAAGGTTTCTTCTTATCTGGCAAAGTAACTGCTAGGGAACATGTGAAAAACAGAAGTAAAAAGAGACAAAAAGAGAAAAGAAGAGAATAAACCAAGGATGAAAACAGCAGAAATGTCATCCTCTGCAAATGCAGAGAAGGAGGGAGAATCTTGAATCACCTATAATTACTCCTGCCTGCTCCCAAGAGTTGTGGTTTTAAGTTTCACCTAGTAATGAGGCACCCTAGCAGTAAGGTTTCTGGGGACAACAGAAGGACAGGAAAGTGCTGCCTAAAAGAAAGAAGACCATGTGCTGAATACTACCTTACAAAACATGGGAGACAAGTTTTGATGCTGTTCTAGAAACCAAACTATTGCCAGCAAAACTTCCTGCTTGCTTCTCTCCCAGTGCAAATGGCTTGAGCTTTCACAGTCACTGAGATTTCCTAGGCAACAGGAGTGTAAACTTGAGAAAAGGCAGAACCAGAGTAGAGATTGACAGTGAGCTGAGCCAATCAGGCTGTGAGTCTGCAGCAGTGATCCCAGGCCGTCCAATTAATACTAAGAGATTGGACCAGGGCCTCTGAGGAAGACAGGTAAGAGGGAGGAGGCTAAGGTGGCTTGGGAGGAACCAGTTTTCCTAGATGCAGGAGAGAGCGTCCATAGTTTCAGTTTGAAGCAACTGGTGGCAAAAGGTTAGCATTTAAGGTAAATCAATTTTTTTTTAAATCTATTCTGTGATTTGATGTTTGGTTTATTTCTTCTTGGTGTGTCTTAGCCAAGAAAAGAAGACAGTAGATGTTACTCTCTAAAAAGAAAACCTAAAAGTCTTTGAGAGTTCTTGGACTAACGAAGCCATCACTAGGCTGTCAGTGAAAAGAGGAAAGAGCTTGGTACTGGGAAAGATTTTTGTAATCTTTGCAAAAAAATGCTTAGATAAACATGTACAAAAACCAATCTCATTCAGTAAAGGGGAAGGAAGTAGACATTATTGAGCAGTCACTAAGTACTAGGTATTTGAGCGTGAAGGGTTTGGGTGAATTGCTCTAACGATCCTGATGACCACTGATAAAACTGAGTTTCAGAGAGGTTCAGCATTTCCAAGGCACAGAACAATAAAACATTTCAACTTTCATTCAGACCTTGCTTTGTCTGATACTTAAACTTATGCTATTTCTGCTATACACTGATAACTGAGAATCAGAATAAAAATTAGAATGCTTATTAAAGTGTACTTACATGGCTTGTTCAAAATTATATCAAATATTTTATTTGATTCATCAGAGACTTGGGTGGGTCCTTCTTTACGTTCTCAGTATAGGACACCACCAATGACCCACGCAGCCATCTCTATTGCCTTCAGTCTGAGGAGTATTTAAGCCATATTAAGTAGATGAAATTCTTTCCTTTTTTTTTTTTTTGACTTATTTTTTCCTCAAACCCTACAACCACAAAAATCTATTTTGTTATTGAAAGTTTTAAATATTGAGATTTGAATTTCATGCATACATTTGTATTTACATTCTGATAGCAATTACCCAATAGTAATGGCGATGATAAATTCTGATAGCAATATAATAGCATCCTGCTAAGCCCTGATGATATGATGATAGGAAACACAAAGGATACAGCCCTTGCTCGTAAGGACCTTATAGTCTGTCTAGCAAGGCAAGCAATTCTGAAAACAAATTACATTGTCGTGCAATGTGAATGCTATTTGGACTTCACCACATGATTATGGAAGGATGGGTGGGACTTCTCTGGGCCAACAGGAAAAAGAAGGTGTACCTGAAAGTATGAAAACATGTACAAAGGCACAGAGATATAGAATGCTATGGTGTGTTTGGGGAAAGTGAGTGAGTAGAGATGCAGGATAGATTTTGAATGGATGGAGAATTACTAGAAATGGCTAGAGACATAGGAAGGGTCATTGCATGAATTCAATGCTAAGAACTTTCATTTTACCTGTATACAATGTGGAACCATCAAAAAGTCTTAAACTAGATCGTGAAGTTCATGTTTTCATTTTCTAAAGATTGCTCAGTCTTCTGAAAGACAAAGCAGAGAGGGCAAAGCTAGGAGCAGGAAACCAGCTAGTAGACAGTTGCAATGGTGGAAATGAGAGGTTACCATGTCCTGGGCTGAGTCAGTATCCGTGGCAATGGAGATGAAGGAATGGAAATGCAGGATGTGTCAAGGTAGTGAAACTCTATAGGACTTAGCTGCCAATTGGATGTAAAGGGAGAGGAAGAGTCTAGGATGATAGTCAGTTAGTGATCTGGGTAAATGGTATTGCTGTTTCCTGAAGCAAGGAGTAAGGAAGATAGGTAATGAATTTGGCTCTGGAACCTTAAACTGAAAGTGTCTGTAGGTCATCCAAGTGCACATGTTTTGTGAGAAATCTGGCTCCAGAGAGTGCCCACATTAGAATAAAGGTTTGGTAGTCATCATTTTATCAGGGGATATGGCTGAGATTGCCATAGGATAGTGGAATAGTGAGAAGAGAATAGATAACTGAAGCCTGAGAAACAGCACTTAAGAAGCAGGTGAAGACAAGGAAGAAACAAAAATAGGACAGATCCAAGAGGGAGGAGGAGAGACAGGAAATTAGATTTATAGCCATTGACAGAAAGGGTGTTAAAAAGGAAGAATGACCAATAGTCAACTCTTGGGAGACATGAACTAAGGGCTAATGACTGTTGAAGTTGGCAAACAGTTTAGCAATGACTTATTGGAGAGTATATTTGTTGGAATGACAGAGTGAAGACCATACTGAAATGGACCGAAGTATGAATGGGGCATGAGAAAGTGGAAAGTCTGGACATTCTTTCAAATAGTTTGACTTTGAGGGGTGATAGCTAGAGGGAGTCCAGGATTGAGGGACAACAGCGGATTCATGAACTAAAGGAAGGAGCTGGTGGAGAGGAGGAAAAGGGCATAACTGATGGCTGAGAGTCTTAGAGGGTTAGGCTTCTGTGTTGCAGGTAGAGAGGGCATCCTTAGATGGGAGGAAGTTCAGAACTCTCTTGGGGGAGGGAGGATGAAGTCAGGATGCCCTAATAGCTCTATATTTTGATTTGGAGGAGGGTGATGTGAATTTGTTCATAACTTGTGGCTCCATTTTTTTCTGGGTCTTTCAAGGCAAGGTCTGGAGTGGCAAAGATTTGGATTAGCCTTTGAGGAGACTGGAATAAGAACCTGACCAACATCATATAAAAGTAGAGTTGTGTGTTGCAGAAGGCCTAGCTGTGGTTAAGGAAGAATTGCAGTGACACCTGTCCCTGCTGGTATGTGGGTTTATTCAGCTACACTTCAGTCTGCCTTTAAGTACGTGGAGCATGGGCAAATTGAACCAAGTTAGCTATTATTTTGAGAGGGTGGGAGATCGACAAATGAGAGTCAAGAAGGAAGGCACTGGTACCGGATGGTCAGAAAGATGCGCACAGTGTGTAAAATGGATAAGAAAGGAAGTGAATCCAGAAGAGAGAATGAGGTAGGTAATGTCTGGGGTGAAAATGTAGGGCCAAAAGACTGGAGGTCCCATAAGGTCAGAAGCAAGTTGGAGTAATGGAACTGAACAGTGCAGAGAAAGTCAATCTTGAATTTTGAACTTTCAGTCTGGGCATAGTGGCTTATATCTGTAATCTCAGCATTTTGGAAGGCCAAGTTGGGAGGATTACTTGAGCTTAGGAATTCAAGACCAGCCTGGGCAACATAGCAAGATCCTGTCTCTACTAAAAAGAAGAAAACATTAGTTGGGTGCTGTGGTGCACACCTGTAGTCCTAGCTACTTGGGAGGCTTTGGTGGGAGGATCACTTGTGCCCAGGAGATTGAGGCTGCAGTGAGCTACGATGGCACCACTGTGCTCCAGCCTGGGCTACAGAGTGAGATCCTGTCTCAAAAAAAAAAAAGAAAAAAAAAAAGAATTTTGGACTTTCAGAGGAGACCAGATTTGGTTGAGAGAGAATGCTGAGACAACAAACAGATAGAGTTGAGTTGGTAGAAAGCAAGGAACTCCAGGAACTTCATAGCTGCCTGTTGGATGGATTGCCTAGATGAGCTCTGGGTTTTCCCAGATTGATGACACCATTTGAAATGGAGAGGACATCTCTGAGGCAACATTCAAAGTCTCAGTGATTTATAAACTGACAGAACCAAAGAGGAATATAGGAAGTCTGTCCAGCTAGGCTGTGCTTCAAAGAAGGATGTGGGTATAGGTCATGACGTGGAGTTGACAGGCTGCATCTTAAAATTTGTGAGGTTCCTTAATACCTAGAATTTGGGGTAAGAGGTGCTTTCATCTGAGAAGACTGCAAGAGGGGTAGGGTTCCTTAGGCAAAATCAGATACCATCCAGGATAAAGACATTGTACCAATCAGTGTCTTGGCAGGAAATTGATGGCACATTCAAAAGTAGTAACAGAAAAGAGTTTAATGAAGGACAATTTACAGAAGTGTGGGTAGGGCTAAGCAATATAGAGAAAGCATAATGAGACACCCAGCAATGCCACAGTCAGAAGGGACAAGAAAGGTGTTATCCATAGCCCTAAAGGGGCAAAAGGAGGAGTGGTTTTCATATCTCAATCAAAGCATTTCTGTAGGGAGGGCTGCCTTTGGTGAAGGATATGGTCACTCAAAAACTGTGGCTTGGCAGAGTGGAAGCTGGGGAAATAAATACTCCAACCTCTATCTCCTCCTCTCCTCTGATCTGCTGATGTCTCCAAATGGTGGAACACAGCTGGAAGCCAGCGAGCAAGGAAGTGTGGTTAACACAGTTTATGGAGGTCAACCTCTTGTAGCACAGATGTGGGTAGGGAACGGATCAGGAGAAGCACACGGACAAACAATATTCATCTCGTCAGTGACGACTGCTGTTCAGAGGTTGATCAAGATGAGGAGGCTTATAATTGAATAAGGAATAGAGGAAAATCTGGGTGTCTCTGGATGGAAGGTGTGCTTGGTGCCAAGAGGGCCCATCTCTGCTCGTAACTTGTGGAGGTGGTGGTGAGGTGCTCGAGAGCAAGGAGTGGTAGTGTTTAGCTCGTAGAATAACACTTTTGGCTTCAACTGTTGCTTTAATCACTTGGTGAATGAAATAAGAATTTTCCTTGTAAAATGTTGCTCTTTATTCTGATATCAGACAGCTTTGTATAAAGAAAACATATCAAGGTTCAAAAGAGCAGTTTTCTGTATTTCAGAAGTCAACAGATTGGCATTTGGGAGAAGATGGCATTACAAGACACTGAAATGTAGAAATGGCCACGAGTTGGCTTCTCACAGGGTTCCTAATGCCCATGAACATTTGTTCAATTAATGATATTCTTTGGAACAGATTGTCTCCCACATTTTTAGCCATAATTCCATTGCCACTCAACATCTTGCTTTTCCTGCAGTCTGAGAATAATTTTAAAATTCTTGTATATTTTCTTCTAAACTGAAGTCAAATAGAATTAAAATTTCCCAAACTAAAAAGTACAGTTTGAGACAGCAGGACAGTCTTTGGTTGAGAGGTGGATGACAGCTCTTCTTACTTTCTTTGGAAGCTCTGCTTAGTGTGTGTCCCCTCTGCAGTTACCCCTCTAGCATAGACAGGAGTTCTTCACGCCTAGGGAGGAGCAGGCAAACACTCTTCAGTAACAAACAGCATCAGTCCTTCTTACTTAGTGTACTTTGGACTCAATATTGCTAATAAGCCTGACCCAGTTTTATAAATGAGTGCCCTGTGAGAAATGCAAATCAAAACCACAATGAGATACCATCTCACACCAGTTAGAATGGTGATCATAAAAAAGTCAGGAAACAATAGGTGCTGGAGAGGATGTGGAGAAATAGGAACACTTTTACACTGTTGGTGGGACTGTAAACTAGTTCAGCCATTGTGGAGGACGGTGTGGCGATTCCTTAAGGATCTAAAACTAGAAATACCATTTGACCCAGCCATCCCATTACTGGGTATATACGCAAAGGATTATAAATCATGCTGCTATAAAGACATATGCACACGTATGTTTACTGCGGCACTATTCACAATAGCAAAGACTTGGAACCAACCCAAATGTCCATCAATGATGGACTGGATTAAGAAAATGTGGCACATATACACCATGGAATACTATGCAGTCATAAAAAAGGATGAGCTCATATCCTTTGTAGGGACATGGATGCAGCTGGAAACCATTGTTCTCAGCAAACTATCGCAAGGGCAGAAAACCAAACACTGCATGTTCTCACTCATAGGTGGGAATTGAACAATGAGATTACTTGGACACAGGGTGGGGAACATCACACACCAGAGCCTGTCATGGGGTGGGGGTAGGGGGTAGGGATAGCATTAAGAGATATACCTAATGTAAATGACGAGTTAACGGGTGCAGCGCACCAACATGGCACATGCATACATACATATGTAACAAACCTGCACATTGTGCACATGTACCTTAGAACTTAAAGTATCATTTAAAAAAATGAGTGTCCTGTGGTGACTATAGGGGTTTCCTGTTTTAAAAAATGAACATTTTCTGAGATACACCAGGTCAGGGGCCAAATTTGGCCCACGGGGTGTGGTCTGATGTCCCGGGCCTAGATTATTTTAGATTATGTTTGCCTGCACTGACGACATCCTTCCTAACTGCCCATGCAAAAGTGAGTCTTATTTGCTTTGGGTGAACGGAGGTGAAAAGGGAGAAGTCATCAATGTGTTGATGTCTGCCCTTAGGGCTTTCCTTAGTCTTCTGCATCAGAGTGACCCGGTTGCTCCATGTTTAGAAAGCTTCATGCTCCACATGGTTTTGTGAAATAAATTATCCACAGATAATTTACAAAAGGCTGCTGGGGGACTGGCAGATGCAAAAGGTCCTGCTCAGAATCTTGGTTTTGCTACCGATGTATGAACTGAGACAACCTCCAAATCTCTCTGTAGCTTAGTTTCTTTATTTTGTGAAAAGTGGATATAGCTATGTCTGTAACCTATACGAATTGTTATCAAGACTTACTTTATACCAGACAAATTTTCTGTTCTAAACAAACTGTGAAAAACTTGCAAGACACAGGCCACCCTTTTAGCAGAGAACGTGGGACAGAGTAAGTGTGCAGAAAATGTTTCCTATTACTATTGTTCTTATCTTTTGCATAGTCCTGGAGGTCAGCAAAGTATTTCTATATAAGGCCAGAGAGTAGGAAATTTAGGCTTCATGGGCCAGAAGGTCTATGATGCAGCTATTCAACTTTTGAGTTGTAATGTGAAAGCCACCACAAACCATATATAAATACAAGCATGTGGCTATTTTCCAAAAAAATGTTATTTACAAAACCAGGTGGAGGGCCAAATTTGGCCCATGGGGTGTGGTCTGATGTCCCAGGCCTGGATTATTTTAGGTTATGTTTGCCTGCACTGAGGGCATCCTTCCTAACTGCCCATGGAAAAGTGAGCCTTATTTGCTTTGGGTGAACGGAGGTGAAAGGGGAGAAATCATCAATGTGTTGATGTCTGCCCTTAGGGCTTTCCTTAGTCTTCTGCATCAGAGTGACCTGGTTGCTCCACATGTTTAGAAAGCTTCATGCTCCACACGGTTTTGTGAAATAAGCTGATTTAGACATGCTCGCACTCTTACTTTTTGGAATAACAATATTTCTTCTGGCAACTGAGGCAGAAACTGTAAGTTGCCTACTCAATAGCCACTGTCTTCTTTTTTATAAACAGAACCTTGTGGGTGGCAAAGTATCCAGTCAAAAATCAGGTTTCCCAGACTCCTTTGGGGTGGCTGATGAGATTTACATAGAAAGAACTGGGTGAATCTTCTGGGAACCAGTTCAGAAAGGGCTGATTTCGTTGAGAAGAGCATCCTTCTTGCCTTTTTCCCTTTTTCTTTTCTTTTGCTTGGAGTGTGGAGGTAATAGCTGGAGCTGCTATGGCTATTATGTATGAATATTATATACCTTTAGGCAACTTTGAGTATAAAAACTACGCTAGGGTAGAAAGATAGGAGAGTCTGGAAACATTGATGACGACTTGAAGTACTTCCAGACTTCTTTTACGTGAAAGTAAAGTAAATCTCTATCATTTTCAGAGACAGGACCTACTTCTATTATGAGTTGCTGGACACAATTCATAACTGATATGCTGATCTACACTGATGTTGGCACTATGACATTGGATTTCTTTTTTTTTTTTTCTTTTTGGGACAGAGTTTCGCTCTTGTTTCCCAGGCTGGAGTGCAATGTTGTGATCTCAGCTCACAGCAACCTCTGCCTCCCAGGTTCAAGCCATTCTCCTGCCTCAGCCTCTGGAGTAGATGGGATTACCGACATGCGCCACCATGCCCTGCTAATTTTGTATTTTTAGTAGAGATGAGTTTCTCCATGTTGGTCAGGCTGGTCTCAAACTCCGGACCTCAGGTGATCCACCCGCCTCAGCCTCCCAAAGGGCTGGGATTACAGGTGTGAGCCACCGCGCCTGACCTGACATTGGATTTTTATCCCTTAACACTTTTTGGTTTTCTAGAAGTATCAGTTAAGAACAACTAGGATACAAATAATTGACTAGATTTCTAAGTGGTCATAAAATAAACATTAAAATAGACAAATGACTCCAAAAGAAGCATTCATTCTAACAGACTGCAAGATAGTTACTAAGTGATTTTGGTGACTAATGGCTGCAAAAGGGCAAATGTCCGCCAGAGCTGTGGCTTTACCTGCATCTAAAAGGGTGATAGAAGATGTACCAGTTGGGCTTTGTCCTTGCAGTGGGTTTGAAATAATTTTCTGAGGTCACGACTTCATAGCAAAAATGGAATATTTGAAAGTTACCTGGTTGATCTTAAGAGCATAACCATTGAAATCAACAGAAGTTTTATTTTTCTTTTGTCTTGGTTTTATTTATTTGTTTATTTATTTCTCTATTTTGCAATTCAGCTAAATCTTTGCTTACCTTCGCATAGTTTAGGTAGCTTCTTATTCTGTTTCTTTAAGATGTTGCATCGAGCAGGTTGACCTAACTCAGAATAGACTGTAAGCTATTTCTTGGTAAAAACCCTAGAGACTCAAGGCACAGCAAAGGGAAAAGCAAGATGGAGAAGACAGCAAGGAGAGAGCTATTAGGAGAGTGCACGCCCCTGACATTCCCAGTGAGTGCTTATTATGACAAGGACCCTGTAACCTTGGGGCCTCTGTATTTTATTAAACCTGGGTTTCTTTTTTTTTTTTTTTTAACCACATTGTGTCAGTTACATGGGTTCTTGAATATTATGCCAAGCTGTTTATTTTGTTCTCTTTCATAGTCAAAAGTGCTGGAGAGGCTGCTACTTGACAAAATTCTGCTGAGAGAAGTGGTTATAATGGAGTGACTTTCTCTCTCGTCATGATTCTCAGGGGTCAATCTCTTCTCACACTGGATTGCTAGTTATTTTACCCAGCTAAAGGTCACTATTTACGGTCAGTCCAAACATAGCAGGAATAAGCTTTTTGCCGTCTGTATCAGTTAGGAATAATTTGACTGCAAGTGACTGAAGACCTGACCAACAGCCTATTAAACAGATAATGCAAAGAGATTTATGTTTCTTACAAGACAGGAGTGTGAAGTCAAGAAATTGCCAACATTGGTGCAGCAGCTCGATGATGTCAGGGCTCTAAATTGGTATGGATATGATTCCCTTGGCCCTTCCCTCATGATTGCATAGAGGCTGCCACAGTTCCAGACATTACATCCTCACTCAAGGCATGAGGAAAGCAAAAGAGATGAGAGAGATATTCCAGAGCTCTCAGCACTTTCCTTTGGGTCCCTTTGGCCAGAACTGGTTCCTATGCCTACCCAGTAGAAAGTGGAATACAGCAGAGAAAAAGGGGAATAGAATGACTTTCGCTCAGCCAGGTGGCAGTGTCTAAAAAACTAGCTGTAATTCAAATTTAATCAAGTTAAAACTACTTCTAGGAATGTAAACTTCCAAGGGTTGGAAGCTTGGCTGTCTCATCCATTCCTCTTGTATGGCACATAATAGGTGTTTAATAAACATGTGTTAATGCAGAACTAAGACTACAGTGAGGCAAGGTAGGTGTTTAGGGTGCACTATTTAAGGAGACACTCATTCTCAGGCTTGGGCAAGTGTATGGTTGACATTTGCATGATTCTGAGACTGTGTGCCTCTTTAAACATTATGCCTTTTTCTTACTTAGCCCTACCCCCAACCCTGGTTCAGTGAATAAAATGAAATACGAATATGTATGAAGTAAACACTTTATCACAATGATATTTATAAAATATTATTTTTAAAATGTACCATATCACAAACATTAAAATAAGGACTGAATTCACATCTCGAAGATCAATAGAAAGAAGTAAAGACTAGTTTACAATCCCACCAACAGTGTAAAAGTGTTCCTATTTCTCCACATCCTCTCCAGCACCTGTTGTTTCCTGACTTTTTAATGATTGCCATTCTAACTGGTGTGAGATGGTATCTCATTGTGGTTTTGATTTGCATTTCTCTGATGGCCAGTGATGATGAGCATTTTTTCATGTGTCTGTTGGCTGTATGAATGTCTTCTTTTGAGAAATGTCTGTTCATATCCTTTGCCCACTTTTTGATGGGGTTGTTTGTTTTTTTCTTGTACATTTGTTTGAGTTCTTTGTAGGTTCTGGATATTAGCCCTTTGTCAGATGAGCAGATTGCAAAAATTTTCTCCCATTCTATAGGTTGCCTGTTCACTCTGATGGTAGTTTCTTTTGCTGTGCAGAAGCTCTTTAGTTTAATGAGATCCCATTTGTCAATTTTGGCTTTTGCTGCCGTTGCTTTTGGTGTTTTAGACATGAAGTCTTTGCCCATGCCTATGTCCTGAATGGTACTACCTAGGTTTTCCTCTAGGATTTTTATGGTATTAGGTCTAACATTTAAGTCTCTAATCCATCTTGAATTAATTTTCGTATAAGGAGTAAGGAAAGGATCCAGTTTCAGCTTTCTACTTATGGCTAGCCAATTTTCCCAGCACCATTTATTAAATAGGGAATCCTTTCCCCATTTCTTGTTTCTCTCAGGTTTGTCAAAGATCAGATGGCTGTAGATGTGTGGTATTATTTCTGAGGACTCTGTTCTGTTCCATTGGTCTATATCTCTGTTTTGGTACCAGTACCATGCTGTTTTGGTTACTGTAGCCTTTTAGTATAGTTTGAAGTCAGGTAGCGTGATGCCTCCAGCTTTGTTCTTTTGACTTAGGATTGTCTTGGAGATGCGGGCTCTTTTTTGGTTCCATATGAACTTTAAAGCAGTTTTTTCCAATTCTGTGAAGAAACTCATTGGTAGCTTGATCGGGATGGCATTGAATCTATAAATTACCTTGGGCAGTATGGCCATTTTCACGATATTGATTCTTCCTATCCATGAGCATGGTATGTTCTTCCATTTGTTTGTGTCCTCTTTGATTTCACTGAGCAGTGGTTTGTAGTTCTCCTTGAAGAGGTCCTTTACATCCCTTGTAAGTTGGATTCCTAGGTATTTGATTCTCTTTGAAGCAATTGTGAATGGAAGTTCATTCCTGATTTGGCTCTGTGTTTGTCTGTTACTGGTGTATAAGAATGCTTGTGATTTTTGCACATTAATTTTGTATCCTGAGACTTTGCTGAAGTTGCTTATCAGCTTAAGGAGATTTTGGGCTGAGACAATGGGGTTTTCTAAATATACAATCATGTCATCTGCAAACAGGGACAATTTGACTTCTTCTTTTCCTAACTGAATACCCTTGATTTCTTTCTCTTGCCTAATTGCCCTAGCCAGAACTTCCAACACTATGTTGAATAGGAGTGGTGAGAGAGGGCATCCCTGTCTTGTGCCAGTTTTCAAAGGGAATTTTTCCAGTTTTTGCCCATTCAGTATGATATTGGCTGTGGGTTTGTCATAAATAGCTCTTATTATTTTGAGTTACGTTCCATCAATACCGAATTTATTGAGCGTTTTTAGCATGAAGGGCTGTTGAATTTTGTCAAAAGCCTTTTCTGCATCAATTGAGATAATCATGTGGTTCTTGTCTTTGGTTCTGTTTATATGCTGGATTATGTTTATTGATTTGCGAATGTTGAACCAGCCTTGCATCCCAGGGATGAAGCCCACTTGATCATGGTGGATAAGCTTTTTGATGTGTTGCTGAATCTGGTTTGCCAGTATTTTATTGAGGATTTTTGCATCGATGTTCATCAGGGATATTGGTCTAAAATTCTGTTTTTTTGTTGTGTCTCTGCCAGGCTTTGGTATCAGGATGATGTTGGCCTCATAAAATGAGTTAGGGAGGATTCCCTCTTTTTCTATTGATTGGAATAGTTTCAGAAGGAATGGTACCAACTCCTCCTTGTACCTCTGGTAGAATTCAGCTGTGAATCCATCTGGTCCTGGACTTTTTTTGGTTGGTAGGCTATTAATTATTGCCTCGATTTCAGAGCCTGCTATTGGTCTATTCAGGGATTCAACTTCTTCCTGGTTTAGTCTTGGAAGAGTGTAAGTGTCCAGGAAATTATCCATTTCTTCTAGATTTTCCAGTTTATTTGCGTAGAGGTGTTTATAGTATTCTCTGATGGTAGTTTGTATTTCTGTGGGGTCGGTGGTGATATCCCCTTTATCATTTTTTATTGCGTCGATTTGATTCTTCTCTCTTTTCTTCTTTATTAGTCTTGCTAGTGGTCTGTCAATTTTGTTGATCTTTTCAAAAAACCAACTCCTGGATTCATTGATTTTTTGGAGGGTTTTTTGTGTCTCTATCTCCTTCAGTTCTGCTCTGATCTTAGTTATTTCTTGCCTTCTGCTAGCTTTCGAATGTGTTTGCTCTTGCTTCTCTAGTTCTTTTAATTGCGATGTTAGAGTGTCAATTTTAGATCTTTCCTGCTTTCTCTTGTGGGCATTTAGTGCTATAAATTTCCCTCTACACACTGCTTTAAATGTGTCCCAGAGATTCTGGTATGTTGTATCTTTGTTCTCATTGATTTCAAAGAACATCTTTATTTCTGCCTTCATTTCGTTATGTACCCAGTAGTCATTCAGGAGCAGGTTGTTCAATTTCCATGTAGTTGAGCGGTTTTGATTGAGTTTCTTAGTCCTGAGTTCTAGTTTGATTGCACTGTGGTCTGAGAGACAGTTTGTTATAATTTCTGTTCTTGTACATTTGCTGAGGAGTGCTTTACTTCCAATTACGTGGTCGATTTTGGAGTAAATACGATGTGGTGCTGAGAAGAATGTATATTCTGTTGATTTGGGGTGGAGAGTTCTATAGATGTCTATTAGGTCTGCTTGCTGCAGAGATGAGTTCAATTCCTGGATATCCTTGTTAACTTTCTGTCTCGTTGATCTGTCTAATGTTGACAGTGGAGTGTTGAAGTCTCCCATTATTAATGTTTGGGAGTCTAAGTCTCTTTGTAAGTCTCTAAGGACTTGCTTTATGAATCTGGGTGCTCCTGTATTGGGTGCATATATATTTAGGATAGTTAGCTCTTCCTGTTGAATTGATCCCTTTACCATTACGTAATGGCCTTCTTTGTCTCTTTTGATCTTTGATGGTTTAAAGTCTGTTTTATCAGAGACTAGGATTGCAACCCCCGCTTTTTTTTGTTCTCCATTTGCTTGGTAAATCTTCCTCCATCCCTTTATTTTGAGCCTATGTATGTCTCTGCGTGTGAGATGGGTCTCCTGAATACAGCAGACTGATGGGTCTTGACTCTTTATCCAGTTTGCCAGTCTGTGTCTTTTAATTGGAGCATTTAGTCCATTTACATTTAAGGTTAAGATTGTTATGTGTGAACTTGATCCTGCCATTATGATATTAACTGGTTATTTTGCTCGTTAGTTGATGCAGTTTCTTCCTAGCCTCGATGGTCTTTACATTTTGGCATGTTTTTGCAATGGCTGGTACTGGTTGTTCCTTTCCATGTTGAGTGCTTCCTTCAGGGTCTCTTGTAAGGCAGGCCTAGTGGTGACAAAATCTCTAAGCATTTGCTTATCTGTAAAGGATTGTATTTCTCCTTCACTTATGAAACTTAGTTTGGCTGGATATGAAATTCTGGGTTGAAAATTCTTTTCTTTAAGAATGTTGAATATTGGCCCCCACTCTCTTCTGGCTTGGAGAGTTTCTGCCAAGAGATCTGCTGTTAGTCTGATGGGCTTCCCTTTGTGGGTAACCCGACCTTTCTCTTTGGCTGCCCTTAAGATTTTTTCCTTCATTTCAACTTTGGTGAATCTGGCAATTATGTGTCTTGGAGTTGCTCTTCTCGAGGAGTATCTTTGTGGCATTCTCTGTATTTCCTGGATTTGAATGTTGGCCTGCCCTACTAGGTTGGGGAAGTTCTCCTGGATGATATCCTGAAGAGTGTTTTCCAACTTGGTTCCATTTTCCCCCTCACTTTCAGGCACCCCAATCAGACGTAGATTTGGTCTTTTTACATAATCCCATACTTCTTGCAGGCTTTGTTCATTTCTTTTTCTTCTTTTTTCTTTTGGTTTCTCTTCTCGCTTCATTTCATTCATTTGATCCTTAATCGCAGATACTCTTTCTTCCAGTTGATCGAGTCGGTTACTGAAGCTTGTGCATTTGTCACGTATTTCTCGTGTCATGGTTTTCATCTCTTTCATTTCGTTTATGACCTTCTCTGCATTAATTACTCTAGCCATCAATTCTTCCACTTTTTTCTCAAGATTTTTAGTTTCTTTGCGCTGGGTACGTAATTCCTCCTTTAGCTCTGAGAAATTTGATGGACTGAAGCCTTCTTCTCTCATCTCGTCAAAGTCATTCTCTGTCCAGCTTTGATCCGTTGCTGGCGATGAGCTGCGCTCCTTTGCCGGGGGAGATGCGCTCTTATTTTTTGAATTTCCAGCTTTTCTGCTCTGCTTTTTCCCCATCTTTGTGGTTTTATCTGCCTCTGGTCTTTGATGATGGTGATGTACTGATGGGGTTTTGGTGTAGGTGTCCTTCCTGTTTGATAGTTTTCCTTCTAACAATCAGGACCCTCAGCTGTAGGTCTGTTGGAGATTGCTTGAGGTCCACTCCAGACCCTGTTTGCCTGGGTATCAGCAGCAGAGGCTGCAGAAGATAGAATATTTCTGAACAGTGAGTGTACCTGTCTGATTCTTGCTTTGGAAGCTTCCTCTCAGGGGTGTACTCCACCCTGTGAGGTGTGGGGTGTCAGACTGCCCCTAGTGGGGGATGTCTCCCAGTTAGGCTACTCAGGGGTCAGGGACCCACTTGAGCAGGCAGTCTGTCCCTTCTCAGATCTCAACCTCCGTGTTGGGAGATCCACTGCTCTCTTCAAAGCTGTCAGACAGAGTCGTTTGCATCTGCAGAGGTTTCGGCTGTGTTTGTTATTGCCCTGTCCCCAGAGGTGGAGTCTACAGAGACAGGCAGGTTTCCTTGAGCTGCTGTGAGCTCCACCCAGTTCGAGCTTCCCAGCAGCTTTGTTTACCTACTTAAGCCTCAGCAATGGCGGGCGCCCCTCCCCCAGCCTCGCTGCTGCCTTGCCGGTAGATCACAGACTGCTGTGCTAGCAATGAGGGAGGCTCCGTGGGTGTGGGACCCTCACGGCCAGGTGTGGGATATGATCTCCTGGTGTGTCTGTTTGCTTAAAGCGCAGTATTGGGGTGGGAGTTACCCGATTTTCCAGGTGTTGTGTGTCTCAGTTCCCCTGGCTAGGAAAAGGGATTCCCTTCCCCCTTGCGCTTCCCAGGTGAGGCAATGCCTCGCCCTGCTTCAACTCTCGCTGGTCGGGCTGCAGCTGCTGACCAGCACCGATCGTCCGGCACTCCCCAGTGAGATGAACCCAGTACCTCAGTTGAAAATGCAGAAATCACCGGTCTTCTGTGTCGCTCGCGCTGGGAGTTGGAGACTGGAGCTGTTCCTATTCGGCCATCTTGCTCCGCCCCCTCTAAGGTTAATATTGTTATGTGTGAACTTGATCCTGTCATTATGATGTTAGCTGGTTATTTTACTTGTTAGTTGATGCAGTTTCTTCCTAGCATTGATGGTCTTTACAATTTGGCATGTTTTTGCAGTGGCTGGTTCCTGTTATTCCTTTCCATGTGTAGTACTTCCTTCAGGAGCTCTTGTAGGGCAGGCCTGGTGGTGACAAAATCTCACAGCATTTGCTTGTCTGTAAAGGATTTTATTTGTCCTTCACTTATGAAACTTAGTTTGGCTGGCTATGAAATTCTGGGTTGAAAATTTTTTTCTTTATGAATGTTGAATATTGGCCCCCACTCTCTTCTGGCTTGGAGAGTTTCTGCTGAGAGATCTGCTGTTAGTCTGATGGGCATCCCTTTGTGGGTAACCCGACCTTTCTCTCTGGCTGCCCTTAACATTTTTTCCTTCATTTCAACTTTGGTGAATCTGACAATTTTGTGTCTTAGAGTTGCTCTTCTCAAGGAATGTCTTTGTGGCGTTCTCTGTATTTCCTGAATTTGAATGTTGGCCTGCCTTGCTAGGTTGGGGAAGTTCTCCTGGATAATATCCTGCAGAGTGTTTTCCAACTTGGTTCCATTCTCCCCATCACTTTCAGGTACACCAATCAGATGTAGATTTGTTCTTTTCACATAGTCCCATATTTCTTGGAGGCTTTGTTCATTTCATTTTACTCTTTTTTCTCTAAACTTCTCTTCTCATTTCATTTCATTCATTTGACCTTCAATCACTGATACCCTTTCTTCCAGTTGATCGAGTCAGTTACTGAATCTTGTGCATTTGTCATGTAGTTCTTGTGTCATGGTTTTCATCTCTATCAGTTCGTTTAAGGACTTCTCTACATTGGTTTTTCTAGTTAGCCATTCATCAAATTTTTTTCCAAGGTTTTTAGTTTCTTTGCACTGGGTTCATAATTCCTCCTTTAGCTTGGAGAAGTTGGATTGTCTGAAGTCTTCTCTCAACTCGTCAAAGTCATTCTCCATCCAGTTTTGTTCTGTTGCTGGCAAGGACCTGCATTCCTTTGGAGGGTGAGAGTCTCTCTGATTTTTAGAATTTCCGGCTTTTCCATACTGTTTTTTCCCCATCTTTGTGGTTTTATCTACCTTTGGTCTTTGATGATGCTGATGTACAGATTAGGTTTTGATGTGGATGTCCTTTCTCTTTGTTATTTTTCCTTCTAACAGTCAGGACCTTCAGCTGCAGGTCTGTTGGAGTTTGCTCGAGGTCCACTCCAGACCCTGTTTGCCTGGGTATTCGCAGCGGAGGCTGCAGAAGAGTGAATATTGCTGAACAGAAAATGTTACTGTCTGATCGTTCCTCTGGAAGCTTTGTCTCAGAGGTGTACCCAGCCATGTGAGGTGTGAGGTGTCAGTCTGCCCCTAGTGGGGGATGTCTCCCAGTTAGGCTACTCGGGGGTCAGGGACCCACTTGAGCAGACAGTCTGTCCATTCTCAGATCTCCAACTGCATGCTGGGAAAACCACTACTCTCTTCAATGCTACATCTGCAGAGGTTTCTGCTGTCTTTTGTTTGGCTATGCCCTGTTCCCAGAGGTCAAGTCTACAGAGGCAGGCAGGTCTCCTTGAGTTGCGGTGGGTTCCACCCAGTTTGAGCTCCACCCAGTTTGGCTACTTTGTTTACCTACTTAAACCTCAGCAATGGCGGGCGCCCCTCCCCGAGCCTCACTGCCCCCTTGCAGTTAGATCTCAGACTGCTGTGCTAGCAATGAGGGAGGCTTCATGGGTGTGGGACCCTCCGAGCCAGGCACGGGATATAATCTCCTGGTGTTCCATTTGCTAAGACCCTTGGTAAAGCACAGTATTAGGGTGGGAGTGACCCAATTTTCCAGGTGTTGTGTGTCATGGTTTCCGTTGGCTAGGAAAGGGAATTCCTTTCCCCCTTGCGCTTCCCGGGTGAGGAGATGCTTCGCCCTGCTTTGGCTCTTGCTCGTTGGGCTGCACCCACTGTCCTGCACCCACTGTCCGACATGCCCCAGTGAGATGAACCCGGTACCTCAGTTGGAAATGCAGAAATCACCTGTCTTCTGTGTCACTCATGCTGGTAGCAGGAGGCTAGAGCTGTTCCTATTCGTCTATGTTGGAGCCTAATCCCATACATCATTTTAATTAAAACAAACAGAGAAAAAAATAGCTGCTGCAACAGGAAGAGGCTAAGTAAAACTTTTCATCTTAACCAGAAGGGATTTACACTGAGCCTTAAGGACTTGAAAACCCAAGCAAGGACTTGAGATGGGAGAAGGGGTCATGTTTAGGGACTGTGAGTGGCCCAGCTTTGCTCTGTACTGCCATCCTCACTCTCTGCTGGTATGAAATCCAGCAGCACTCCAAAGCATTCTTTTCCCTAAAGTTTTTCTTTTCCTGCATCTCTTATTTCAGGAACCTTCTCTGAGTCCCCAAAGCAATTAATCAGTTTTAAGCAACATCATGGTGTAGCTGTTGCATGAAGTGACTTAGAACTGTTTTCAAGTCCGGGCATGGTGGCTCACGCCCATAATCCCAGCACGGGGGGGCCAAGATGGGTGGATCACAAGGTCAGGAGTTTGAGACCAGCCTGGCCAACATGGTGAAACCCTGTCTTTTCTAAAAATACAAAAATTAGCTGGGCATGGTGGCAGGCATCTGTAATCCCAGCTACTTGGGGGGCTGAGGCAAGAGAATCACTTGAACCCAGGAGGTGGAGGTTGCAGTGAGCTGAGAACACACCACTGCACTCCAGCCTGGGGGACAGAGCAAGACTCTGTCTCAGGAAAAAAAAAACAAAACAAAACAAACAAACAAAAAAAACCAAAAACAACTGTTTTCAGCCCTGGCTCTGTTACTCCCTAGTGACACATTCTCAGACAAGTGACCTGGGTTCTTCAGGTCTCTGCTGACTTCCTGTAATAGGGCAGCAGTATTTGATAGAATCCACCACATGAGGCAATATGTGGATGTATGTAAAGTCCTTAGCCAAGGGCTTGGCCCCCAGCATAGTTACAACTGTATTACTACATGTTCTCTTCATGCCTTTATCTTGCCCTGTGTTGTGTTATAATAAGGCTTTACTCCTCTTACTAGAGGGTGACCTTGTAATTCCTATAGCTTATGTTCTCAAATTTAGGGATACATAAAAACCAACTAAAAACAATAAAATGCCCAGCCACAGCATCTACACCAAGAGAGTCTAATTTACTGCACTTGGTGAGTGCTGTGGGCATCTTTGTTTTTCAACAGCACCCACAGTGGTCCCAGGTCTTTCCCTATTGCAGGACTTCTCAACATCAGTACTGCGGACATCTCTGACTGGTAATTCTTTGTTGCTAGGGGCCATCTTGTGTATCTTGTGTAGGATGTGTAGCAGCATCCCTGGCCTCCACCCATTAGATGCCAATACACTCTACCCTACTTCCATTGCAACAACCAAAAATGTCTTGCAGGAGGCATTATCAAATGTCTCCTGGGGTTGGGGAGGCATCATACCCAGTTGAGAAGCACTTCTCTATAATTATCGCCTGAAGAGTTAGCACAGTGTCTTGCATAGCTAGTGGTGCTAAGGGTATGTTCAGTTGATTCAAACTCAAATGGGCTCCGTGAAGTAACTCTCACGATGTCAACAACACTGACAAACATTCTTGTCTGAGGCTTCTGCGTACTGCAAAAGCCACGTATTCAAACTGTCAGAGTCTTCAATTTCAGTCTCTTTGGGAGGACATCACTATTTATTCCTTTCCTAGCCACCTACTAGGCTATACTCAACACCTAGTGCTATGATTTGAATGTTTGAAATTCATGTTGAAACTGAATCCCCAATACAATAGTATTAAGTGGTGTGGTCTTTAGGAGTTGGTTAGGTCACAAGGACCCCTCCCTCATGATTATAAAAGTGACTTTGCAAATTGTTCAGCCCTTTTTTGCCCTTCTGTCTCTTCTGCCATGTGAAGACACAGCATTTGTCCCCTCTGGAGGACCCCGAGTTCAAGGCACCATCTTAAAGGCAGAGAGAATAGTCCTTGCCAGGCACTAAATCTGCTGATACCTTGATCTTGAACTTTCCAGCCTCCAAAACTATGAGAAATAAATTTCTCTTGTTTATAAATTACCCAGTCTATGGTATTTTGTTCTAGCAGCACAACTGTACTAAGACATCTGAAGTGCAATATATATTTCAGAAGGGCATTTTCTAAGGGGAAACTTATTGAGGAACTATGGGTTTTTGCCATCTACCATGTAGTAATATCTAGTTTATTGAATGGACTAAAGTCAGTGCAGATGGTTTAATTTTTTTCCGTTAATTGCCTTCAGACATGGTCTGTTGTATCTCTCTTCTCATACTGAGATGACGTTTCAAGTATTGAAAGGTCCACTGAGTCTTAATCAAAATTTCACCCTTATACTCAGTTTCCAAGTACAGAGAGGAAGAGCAAAAACCATATCAAGTTCCCCATCTCTGTGGGGGACTAGTCTCAGTGCTCAGGATCAAGCCTGAGCTAGCAGAAATAGGAAATGTTTTGTCTTGGATGAGAATTTAAAAGAAGGCAAATGTTTTCCACCTTCTCGGAACTAGCTTGATGCCCTACAAGCTTCATCAGTAGCTGCTTACTGTATACATTTCTCCTTTCTTCTCTTCTCATCGTAGAATGTTTTAAAAGCACATGGAACCATTGTAGCAACCCCAGGTTCCTTGCTATTGAAAATAGCTAATGTACTTGCACAGGCATCTAACCATTACAGAAATGCCTACAAATGTTCGTAAGGCAAAAATAATGACATGGCCTGGCTGTGGGGAAAACGGGCTCAACAGCATCAAGAGGTGGGACAGGTGCTCGGAACAATTGGACTGCAGATGGCTGCTGTTGTCACAAGGTTGGACCTGCAGGACTTCCTCAACAGGACAGCTTCCTCGCAGTACCTGCTGTTCCAAGCAGTGGGGTGCAAAAGAAGACTGTCCAGGAAACATATGGTCCAGCCATCACAACTGCACGTCCCTGTCAGCGGGGAAGCCTCCTTTTCCTCCTCAAACACATTTCGCCTCTGTCCCCTACACCACATTTACTGTCCCTTTCTATTTATCTAATTCTGTCCCTCCCTCTCCACTTTAAGACAGGTTAACCCTGCTCTTCTCTAAAGTTCATCCGAGCTGACTAAACCTGCTTCAGTTCCCTTTCAAGGAACTATATTTCCCTGAAAAAGGAAAACCAGGAATGTACTGTCAGAGAAGTCAAAGGAG
The DNA here is from genome assembly GCF_043159975.1 of Macaca nemestrina. NCBI lineage: Eukaryota > Metazoa > Chordata > Mammalia > Primates > Cercopithecidae > Macaca > Macaca nemestrina. Next base: position 145,249,338 of record NC_092130.1, read on the forward strand.
GGAGGGTTTCTTGAGGGTGAGGTGAGAATTTTCCATTGGATTTTGCAACAAAGAGGATGTAAAAGCCTTGGTGCCTTATGGTGTCTGGATCAATGATCTCTAGGGTTGCCTCTTTAGCAATAAGATCCCCTTCTGTGTTTGCAGGTGGAGAGGAACAGAGAAAGAGGGAGAGAGAGAGATGTGATTCAGCTTACTGCCACCAGGGAGCACCAAAGACAAGTCAATAGATGCGGGCTAGGGCTAGAGTGGTTCCCTCTTCTAAGGGTCCACTTCAATCTGTCTCCGAACATTATAGAGGGAACCGTGAAGATATAGACCCCACGCATTTTCCGCTTTCCACATCCTTCCTACAATAATTCGCAAAATCCAGGCCGACAGAGAGTTTGGCGTGGCAGTCGGTTGTGCACCGGGACAGTGGAATGAGATAGCCTTAATGGGACCACTGCTACTGTGGCTCCACTCTGCCTCTGCCCCAAATCTCCAGGCTTCTGTGAATATTCTCCCTTGCCACCAGCCACTGGAGGGTGGGGGTGGAGAGTGCAAGCAACAGCTCTGGATGCCAGCCCCGAGTCCGCCCTCTCCCTCAAACTGCACCTTCTGCCACTGGCCATCTTGTATCTCTTCCTCTCTCTCCATCCACACCGTCCAGGCAGCATAGCTGGAAACAACAGTCTCCCACTGGCTAGCCTTATGTCCCACCTTCCTATCCATTCTTTTCACTGTACAATGCAAACGGCCTTTCCCTTTTTAAGAAGACTTTGTGGTTTCCTGTTGCTCTCAGGACAAAGTCCAAACCTCACCCTGGCACCCCAGGCTCTTTGGGATCTGATGGCTGCCCGCCTGCTCAGTGTCGTCTTTACCCCAAATTCCTCCGAATCTCCACGACTGTTCATCTCCCCCTGCCACCCATACATCTATTCTCCAACCATACTGAAATACTTGTACTTTCCTAATTATATTGGTTTCCCTCTTACCTTGGTCTAACAGTTGGTACACCTGCTCTCTAAAATATCCTTCTATCCCCACGTCCCCAGCCTCGATAACTACCACCTTCCATTAGGATGAAAGCTCAGACATCACCTCCTCTGAGAGGTCCTCAAAAAGCCCCACTCCCAGGCCAGGTAAGCAGCCCTCCCTCTTGTGATTGCATTCTCCACTCAACCCGCAGGCTGTAAGCGTTGTCTTGGTCCCGCTTTCATACTACCCCTGGCACACTGCGTGGCGCTTCCTGAGCTCTTAGTAGATCTGCGTGGAAGGCAGACAGAACCGCACGCCTGGCCGGGGGACTGCGCAGACGCCTGAGAACACGTGGTGGCGCTGCGGCCAAGTGGGTCGGGAGTGCAACCTCTTCTCCGCCTTGCACAGGGATGCCCTCCGTTGTCACCACGCCGGATCTTTTTTTTTTTTTTTTTTTTTTTTTTTGAGACGGAGTCTTGCTCTGTCACCCAGGCTGGAGTGCAGTGGCCGGATCTCAGCTCACTGCAAGCTCCGCCTCCCGGGTTTACGCCATTCTCCGGCCTCAGCCTCCCGAGTAGCTGGGACTACAGGCGCCCGCCACCTCGCCCGGCTAGTTTTTTGTATTTCTTAATAGAGACGGGGTTTCACCGTGTTAGCCAGGATGGTCTCGATCTCCTGACCTCGTGATCCGCCCGTCTCGGCCTCCCAAAGTGCTGGGATTGCAGGCTTGAGCCACCGCGCCCGGCCTCCACGCTGGATCTTTAAGGTTCAGTCTTCTGCAGGCAGGGACACTTTGTGTACTGCTGTGAAGTCGGTGACATATGTTTGGGTACTGACTCTTGGCCTGGTGCCTGGCGCCTTTATTGAAACTTCAACGCTGAGGAGCTCCCTTCTTCACTTGAGATCCTGTGCAATCCTGCCTTCCTTAAAAGCCCCGGTGCTTAATAAACTTTTTGTTTTCCGTTCTGGTAAATATAGGAGATCAGGATTCAAACTAATGAAGACTCTAGGCTATTCAAGGGCTTGGTTCTCTGAATAATTCCTCACACTCCCGCACTCTGTTCCTGCATAGTGCCTTGAAAAAGTACACAATACAATTAGCTAGTGGTTGGTGAACTGGGTGATTCAATGATTAAAAAGGATGGTTACTATGGGCATTTCAAGCTTCATGGTAGGGTAGCAGGAGAGAATGGACTTTTTTTTCCCCTTGAATTTATTAAAGACTCCAGATAAAAACTGCCCACGTCATCCCTGGGTAGGGTCAGCCACAAGAGGTGGGACAGCCTGGAGTACTGGGCTGGCTGTTTCTTGCCTTCCTGGACTTGATCCCACTTTCCTATGAGAAAGCACCATCAAACTGTGCTTTGAGATCCTTATATTTTATTTCATAAACCACAAACATGATGAAGCAGAAAGAGCCCTGCTTGGGAATCAGAAGCCCTCTGTTTTGGTCTTGGTCAGGACTTTTGAGCAAGTCACTTTGCCAACCCAAGCCTTCGTTTCCAAGTTTGCAAAATGAGGTTGCACCAGAGGATCTTCAAGGGTCATACAATTCTAACAGCGTGTGGATTACTGTGAGCCACGTTTCCGTGTGACTTGGGCAAGTTACCTGATTTCTCTACATCCTAATTGCTTTATCTGTGAAATACCAATAATAGTAGTAACTAGCTCATGGGCTTGTTTTACTTTTTTAACTTTCGCTAATTTACCAAGATGACCACATGCCCAGCACACTTTAAAATTTATTTTTTAAATTGACAGATAAAGTTGTATTTACCTTGTATAACATGATGTTTTGAAGTATGTATAATTGTGAAATGACTAAATCAAACTAGTAACATCTGTGCATGGGTTTTATTTTATTGAGATGAATACACATAACATAAATTAGCAATTTTAAAGTGTATATTACATTCACAATGTTGACAAACCACCATCTATATCAACTTCCAAAACATTTTTATTACCCCTGAAGGAAACTTTACACTCATTAAGCAGTCACTCCCCACTGGCCTTCTCACCCCAGCCCCTTGCAACCACTAATTTGCTTTCTGTCTCTATGAATTTGCCTATTCTGAATATTTCACATAAATTAAATCGTACAATGTGTGACATTTTGGGTCTGGCTTCTTGTACTTAGCATAATGTGGCCAAGGTTTATCCACATTGTGGCATCTGTCGGTACTGTGTTCCTTTTTATGGCTGAAGAGTGTTTCATTGTATGGCTACACCACAATTTGTTTATCCACTTATCCATGGATGGACATTTGGTTTGTTTCTACCTTTTGGCTGTTGTGAATAATGCTGCTATAAACATGGGTATATGTGCACTGGTTTGAGTTCCTGTTTTCAGTTCGGCTCACGGGGTTGTTGTGGGAACTGGACACATGGTTACTACCTAGTCGGGGCATGGGGGCACCACTGATGCCTTTAATATTATTCTGAAGGTGTGCAAAGAGGGTCCTACTGGGGATCTGTCCCAGATCCAGGAGCCAGATCGCACTTTCTCTCCATGACTGGTTTTTAGTCTCTGTTTCTCTTCATTCTCACTTACTGTCATGGATGGCAGAGAAAAACCAGAGCAAAATGAATAAACTGGACAAGGTAGGGGAGATGTCATGGGAAATGAGAATGGGAGGTGTATGGCTGGGGACAGCCATTGGGAAAGTATCATGAAGCAAGGTTGAGGGTCAGGAAAGATGGTGGTGGTCCTGGGAAGGATCAAGACTCTGAGATGGGTTTGGAGAATGAGAAGTGCATGTTGTCGACACCTGTTCCTGCTTCCATAGGGGTTGGGGTGGGGATGGGGCACATGCCACTGGCAGAATATGGTCAGGGCAAGGGAATGGCTCAGGCAAGGATGAGTAAGGCAGCAGGAGATGGCTAGATGAGTGAATTGGTGGTTTTGTCCGTGACTCAGGATTCTGGCTGTTAATGAGGGGAGAGTTAGTGCTGAAGCTGGGAATGAGCTCTGGGAATTGTCAGCGTGAGGTCGGGTGACAAAATAGTAATAAGCAAACACCAGTTATTAGAAAGCTAAAGCTGCCAGGAAGGGCATGGTCTTAGCTGCAGGTGTCCCTGTTGGATGAGAATTGGAACATGCTCCTTGTGTGTGCCTGGCAAGAACGGAAGCCTCTAAGCGCAGGGTGTGCCACCGTCTTGAGTTCCAGGGAAACTCTGCTTAGATGCCAGAGGAAGCAGAGGAAGACTGTGTAGCTTTAGATAAAGCAAGTTTTTCCTAACGTGGAGTAAAGCAGCTGAGACCTAGATAGGTTTCCTTCTTGACCCGAGGTTCAAGAGAACTGAAAGGAATTGCTCCCATCTTCACCCACATACTGGGAATCTGGATACAGGGCAAGAAGGTGGGATCCTGTACGTTGGTTCAGTTGAGGCTGCAAGAAAGTGGCCATGTCAAGTGTGTGCATCCCTGAATTGTCTATTCTGGCCTCAGTTATTGGTTTGATGAGATTCCCTTTCCCAAAAGTCAAATAAGGAGTACCCTGTGTGGGAGACCTTTCAGGGTGTATAGGAGAACAACAGTCTTGGCATAGACGAGGTTGTGAATCTGCAGGTTGCTCTCTTTGATGAAACTAATTCCGTCCTAACGTAGCACTTAGGGGAAGTGCCAGAATTTGACTAGGCAGGGAGCCTTGAAGCCAGGGCAGAACCACATTCTAATACTATTTTTTTTCTGCACATTGCATGCTGTCCTTTGCACATCCTTCAAGACTCTTGCCTCTCATTCTTTTTATTTCACAACTCACAAGTAACTTCTAGAGCCTCCTGAGAGCACCCATGAGAATTAGTGTTTTTTGAAGCTGGAATGGAATTTAAAGACCATCTTATCCAATCCTCCCATTTAACAGAGGAGGAAACACAGGCTGTGAGATTCACTCACAGGGAGGTTACCAGGCAGATGGGGGTGAGGAGTAGGGGGAGTTGTGGGGTGGGGGTTGAAGAGTCAGGACTATAACCCAGGTCTCCAGGCTCCCAGCCCAGTGCTCTTCCCACTGTTGTGCAAGCTTTGAGAGCTCATGTGTGGTTACAGGAGTTTGTACGTCCCTTGGGGACCACTCAGGAGATAGCACTTCACTGCACCCATCCTAAGAACCTTGTTAGGTGTTAGTGGACACTAACTTGTGAATCAAGGAGACCACACCCATTACTAGTAAGAATCATTAAGGATCAAGTGCTGAAAATCACATTCAAGACAGAAGCAACAAAATCGGAGAACATTAAATGTCAGGGTCAAGGGAATATGGAAAATTCTACATAAAATAATGTGGCATGCCGGGTGTGGTGGCTCAAGCCTGTAATCCCAGCACTTTGGGAGGCCAAGACGGGCGGATCACGAGGCCAGGAGATCGAGACCATCCTGGCTAACACGGTGAAACCCCGTCTCTACTAAAAAATACAAAAAACTAGCCGGGTGCTGTGGCAGGCGCCTGTAGTCCCAACTACTCGGGAGGCTGAGGCAGGAGAATGGCGTGAACCCGGGAGGCGGAGCTTGCAGTGAGCTGAGATCCGGCCACTGCACTCCAGCCTGGGCGGCAGAGCGAGACTCCGTCTCAAAAAAAAAATAATAATAATAATAATAATAATAATAATGTGGCATATAAGGTTGGTTCAAAAAAGAGAGTATAGAGAAACTGGACTTCTTTTATGGATGGAGGAGGGCCTCAGAAAGACCACAGCATCTTGGGAAATTGTGATATATTTAAGATTATTGTCTGGGCTGGAGAAACCAGATGTCCTCAGGACTAGATAAGTAAGTTATAAATATGCCAGGCACACAGTTGGCATAGAGAAAAATGGGAAATTTTGAGAGGTTTCCTGACAGAGAAGGCTGTAGATTTCCTTCTCAGTGAGGCTGCTGTCACCCTGCCCAGCCAGAGGCAGTGGCAAGGCCTGGACTCTGCTAACATGCTATGGCTTCCCCTCAGATGGCAGGGACAGCGCGCCATGACCGAGAGATGGCAATCCAGGCCAAGAAAAAGCTCACCACGGCCACCGACCCCATTGAAAGACTCCGACTGCAGTGCCTGGCCAGGGGCTCTGCTGGGATCAAAGGACTTGGCAGGTAGGACTCAGCTACAGGTAGCAGGGAATGGAGTGGGAAGGAACGACTCGGCGAGGTGAGGCTAATGTTGGCCACGTGGTCTTGGGCAAGTCATTTCCTTCTAGGGCTCAGTTCCTTATTTGTAAAATGTGGAGTGTAGAAGAGTTGATCTATGAAGTCCCTCATAGTTTTTGGATCTTAGTCCCAGATTCAGCAAGACTCATATCTGCTACAAGACAGTGCAGCTCTGGGAAAATATGAGGTACGGAGATGCCTACCAGGACAATGAAAGGAACTCTCTCTGCAGCTGTGATAATAAAGTCCAGGGTGGAAGAGGGAGGAAGGAACAGCCATTTAGCCCTAATTGCAGAATTTGGAGTTTTGCTCTCAGGCAATCATTTCTCCATCACTTCGAGGGACACTGGTATTGCTTGTCAGATAACTGACGGCTCACTGCCAATGAGGTTCTATCAGCTGGGTAGCTCCTGTTCTCCCACCCTCTGTCCTCTGAGTGTGAATAGTTTTAAGGACTGAGAAACCCAAGGGGAAAGAAGATTGTGAGCCTCCTGAGGGCACGTCCTGTGCATCATAACAAACTCCATCAAGAGCCTGCCATGGGCCAGGCATTGGACACATCTCAGGGACCCTTGGGTGAACAAGGCTTCTTAAGCCCCCATGGAGGACTAAGACTATGGAGTACATGAGTGATCTAAATGTATCTCAGTGGTGTGAGAAGTTGTATATTAGAGAGTACAGGATGCCAATGGGAGGGAAATCCAGCCTTGCACCCAGATGATGTGAAAGGCTTCACTTCCAGCAAGGTACTGAGTGTCTGGGAGACAACTCTGAACAGTCCCAAGTCTCAGACTAAGCCCAGATCTGTCAGAAGGCCAGGCAGTGGGGATATGGACCCTGGTGGCCAGGCTGCCCCAGTCCAATGGGAAGACCAGTCCCCATGCCCTCAATATTGTGTCACTTCAACCTCTACCCTGTTCATAATGGGTCCACATCATTGTCCTTAGTGCAAACCCTTGAGGAATCCCCTCTTCCACTCTCTGGTTCACTCAGTGGAATCCCTCCTGCTGCCTGTGCTGTCTTCATCCCATACCCACACTGCACACTGTGTCTCTACCAGCCTTTCCACTGGGAACCAGTCTACGGTGAACAGACACCTTTCCATCCTAGGCCTTTTGCAGAATGTGCCATCTGCCTGCCTTACTGACTTTGGCCTTCTCTAAGTACCTCCTAACTCAAGTGGAAGCTGCCCCTTCTCCTCCACTCCTACCTTAGGATCAGTTGAAGACTAAATACTCTCCTTCAGTCTAACTCCAAATCCCAGGTCATATTCACCCCTTTGTTCATTTATTTCTTTCCCATAAATCCTGTCTTAGAAGGGCATCTCTTCAGGTTAGACTCTGCCATCTTCCCACCTGCACAACATTTAGCATTCTGTGAAGTGTTGGCTCCTGGCACCATCTTTCCACCCTGTCTGAGTCTTTACCCTGACCAAGATCAAGATGACTTTATCATTTATAACCTTGACACCTTCATTTTTTGACATGAAATTCTCGTGGTTTTCAACAGTATATGTTCTTTCTTAGTAATTTCCAATTGCTTGTAAATGTAGATACTTCTCTAGTATCTAAATTTTCAAGACTCTTTTGCCAGTATCCTTAATTTATCAGACACCTTGGCTACTCCTGAGTTAGCACATCTCTACTCTGGCCCCTTGCCACATTCTTGGAATGATATCCGTTCCTGAGATACAAACTAATTTCACCATATATATATATACACATATACATGTGTGTGTGTATATATATATAAAATCAGGAAAGATATAGCGAATTAGCCAACTAACCAGTGAATATCTCTGTGTGGTTGCCTTACAGAGTATCTAATCCAAACAAAACAAAAGTTTTTTTTTTTTTTTTTTTTTTTTTGCAAATACAGCTTCTTCTGCAGCCCCTGCTGTCTTCGTGGTATTACTACTCTTCCAGGTCCTTGGGTTGAAAACTTTAGAATTACCTTCATTAGCCCACCATATTGACTCCTTTATTTTTATAATATCTTGAAATCTTTCTTTTTTAATTTTCATTCCAATTGCTCAAGTATAGACACTCAACATTTTTTCACTGGACTCTTACGATAGTATTCTTACTGGTTCCTTTGCTTCTAAGTTTTCAGTCCTCCAATTCATTCAACCCACTGTTGCTAGAGTTCTCTTAGTTCTCCTATTGCTAAAGTTCTCATTATTTTGATAATGTCACTTCAAGTCAACCATTTAATGACTTTAAAAATGACTTGCTAATAAAGTTCAAACTTTTTAGCATGTAAGGACATTTAAAAGTCTTTAGATTCTGATTACTTCAACTTTCCATCTTTTAAAAAGATTATTCTTTAATTGCTGGGATACATGGGCAGAATGTGCAGGTTTGTTACATAGGTATATACGTGCCATGGTGGTTTGCCACACCCATCAACCTGTCATCTACATTAGGTATTTCTCCTAATGCTATCCCTCCCCTAGTCCCCCACCCCTGACGTTCGTGTTCCCATGTGTGATGTTCCCCTCCCTGTGTCCATGTGATCTCATTGTTCAACTCCTACTTACAAGTGAGATCATGTGATGTTTGGTTTTCTGTTCCTGTATTACTTTGCTGAGAATGATGGTCTTTTAATTGGGGCATTTAGCCCATTTACATTTAAGGTTAATATGATTACATGTGAATTTGATCCTGTCATTATGCTGCTAGCTGGTTATTTTGGCCGTTAGTTGATGCAGTTTCTTCATAGTGTCGATGGTCTTTACAATTTGGTATGTTTTTGCAGTGGCTGGTACCAGTTTTTCCTATCCATGTTTAGTGCTTCCTTCAGAAGTTCTTGTAAGGCAGGCCTGGTGGTGACAAAATCTCTCAGCGTTTGCTTGTCTGTAAAGGATTTTATTTCTCCTTCGCTTATGAAGCTTAGTTTGGCTGGATATGAAATTCTGGGTTGAAAATTCTTTTCTTTAAGAATATTGAATATTGGCCCTCATTCTCTTCTGGCTTGTAGGGTTTCTGCAGAGAGATCCACTGTTAGTCTCATGGGCTTCCCATGGTGGGTAACCCAGACTTTCTCTCTGGCTGCCCTTAACATTTTTTCCTTCATTTGAACCTTGGTGAATCTGATGATTATGTGTCTTGGGGTTGCTTTTCTTGAGGAGTTTCATTGTGGTGTTCTCTGTATTTCCTGATTTTGAATGGTGGCCTGTCTTGCTACATTGGGGAAGTTCTCCTGGATAATATCCTGAAGAGTGTTTTCCAGCTTGGTTCCATTCTCCCTGTCATTTTCAGGTACACCCATCAAATGTAGGTTTGGTCTTTTCACATAGTTCTATATTTTTTGGAGGTTTTGTTCGTGATTTTTTATTCTTTTTCTCTAATCTTATCTTCACGCTTTATTTCATTAAGTTGATCTTCAATCTCTTATATCCTTTCTTCCACTTGATTGAATCAGCTATTGATAGTTGTGTATGCTTCACGAAGTTCTCATGCTGTGTTTCTCAGCTCCATCAGGTCATTTATGTTCTTCTCTAAACTGGTTATTCTAGTTAGTAATTCCTCTAACCTTTTTTCAAGGTTCTTAGCTTCCTTGCGTTAGGTTAGTACATACTCTGTTAGCTCAGAGGAGTTTGTTGTTATCCACCTTCTGAAGCCTACTTCTGTCAATTTGTCAAACTCATTCTCCATCCAGTTTTGTTCCCTTGCTGGCAAGGATTTGTGATCCTTTGGAGGAGAAGAGACATTCTGGTTTTTGGAATTTTCAGCCTTTTTGTGCTGGTTTTTCCTCATCTTTGTGGATTTATCTACCTTTGGTCTTTGATGTTAGTGACCTTTGGATGGGGTTTTTGTGTAGACGTCATTTTTGTTGATGTTGGTGCTATTCCTTTCTGTTTGTTAGTTTTCCTTCTAACTCTCTGCTGCAGGTGTGCTGGAGTTTGCTGGAGGTCCACTCCAGACCCTGTTTGCCTGGGTATCCCCAGTGGAGGGTGCAGAACAGCAAATATTGCTCCCTGTTCCTTCCTCTGGAAGCTTCATCCCAGAAGGGCACCCACCAGATGCCAGCTAGAGCTCTCCTGTATGAGGTGTCTGTTTACCCCTGCTGGGAGGTGTCTCTCAGTCAGTATGCATGGGGTTCAGGGACCCACTTGAGGAGACAGCCTTTCCTTTAGCAGAGCTTGAGCACTGTGCTGGGAGATCCGCTGCTCTCTTCAGAGCCAGCAGGCAGGAACTTTTAAGTCTACTGAAGCTGTGCCCACAGCCGCCCCTTCCCCAGGTGCTCTGTCCCAGGGAGATGGGAGTTTTATCTATAAGCCCCTGACTGGGGCTGCTGTCTTTCTTTCAGAGATGCCCTGCCCAGAGAGGAGGAATCAAGAGGGGCAGTCTGGCTACAGTGGCTTTGCTGAGCTGCACTGGGCTCCACACAGTTCAAACTTCCTGGTGGCTTTGTTTACACTATGAGGGGAAAACTGTCTACTCAAACCTCAGTAATGGTGGCCCCCCTCCCTTCACCAAGCTCGAGCATCCCAGATCAATTTCAGACTGCTGTGCTGGCAGCAAGAATTTCAAGCCATTGGATCTTAGATTGCTGGGCTCTGTGGGAGTGGGATCCACTGAGCTAGATCACTTGGCTCCCTGGCTTTAGCACCCTTTCCAGGGGAGTGAAGTGTTCTGTCTCACTGGCCTTCCAGGTGCCACTGGGGTATGAAAAAAAACTCCTGTAGCTTTTTTTTGGTGTCTCCCCAAGTGGCCACCCAGTTTTGTGCTTGAAACCCAGGTCTCTGGGCATGTAGGCACCTGAGGGAATCTCCTGGTCTGTGGGTTGCAAAGACCATGGGAAAAGCATAGTATCTGGGCCAGAATGCACCATTCCTCATGGCACAGTCCCTCACAGCTTCCCTTGGCTAGGGCAGGGAGTTCCCCAACCCTCTGTGCTTACCAGGTGAGGTGATGCCCCACCCTGCTTCTGGTCACCCTCCATGGGCTGCACCCACTGTCTAACCAGTTTCAGTGAGATGAGCCTTGTACCTCAGTTGCAGATGAAGAAATCACCTGCCTTCTGCGTTGATCTTGCTGGGAGCTGCAGACCGGAGCTGTTCCTATTGGCCATCTTGCTCAGATCACCCAACTTTCTATCTTAATTTCATTATTTCTTCCTTCAGAGCTGTCCTCTAGCTTTCTGAGATGCCCCAAGAATACTCTAGAAACAGCCATTGCTCTGAAATGCATCCTTTCTCCCTTCACTTAAAACCACTAATTGTCCTTTTTAGTGTTTCTCTTTCAATAACTTCTTACGACCAGAGACTGCATCTCGTTCACCTTTTTATTCCTCTTTACAGGGCTTAGTGCAAAGTTTCATGCATTATAAATTCCTAAGCAGCGAATTTTATTGAATAACACATGGTGGCTTAATAATACATAATTAATTTCAGATTTATTTATGTTTTACAAAGAAACTGATAAGTTCACTTTCTGTAGCACTGCTGTCTGTTCATTAATTAGTTATATGTGCTTATTGTTACTGGAACATTATTATTTCTAGGTCTTCTTGGCTGACAAAACAAAGAAATATGTGTGTGTATAGTAATCTGCATATAAACATTTTTTGTTTATTTGTTTATTTTTAAAAGACAGAGTCTTGCTCTGTCACCCAGGCTGGAGTGCAGTGGTGTGATCTTGGCTCACTGCAACCTCTGCCTCCCAGGTTCTAGCGATTCTCCTGCCTCAGCCTCCTGAGTAGCTGGGATTATAGAAGCATGCCCATGCCTGGCTGATTTATTGTATTTTAGTAGAGATGGAGTTTCACTGTGTTGCCCAGGCTGGCCTCGAACTCCTCAGCTCAGGCATTCTATCTGCCTCGGCCTCCCAAAGTGCTAGGATTACAGGCATGAGCCACCACGCTTGGCCTAAATATTTTCATATGTAATGATTTATGTCTATATTAAGCTAAACATGAGTTCACACTGATGTCTCCAACTCTAATCCATGCCTGTTTTCCTATCTTATCTCTAAATTCTCACTTCCACTTTGAGAAACCTGGCTTCCATCTTTGTTATCCATTTACTTGATGGTTCAACTTCAGTATACATGTACATCAGTGTCAGAATTGTTAACCTGTATCCCTGTGGGAAACAACTTTATCAACTAGAGTACAGTAAATTGTGTGCAGTTCCTGTGTTCTTACAGACTCTACTCATTTTCAAAATACTTAAATCAGCACCTTTCTCTCTTATCCCTTTACCCCTTTTGGGGATGTTTTGTTCTTTCGTAATACAGTGAGATTTTCTTGTCACAGTTTGCATTCCTTCCTGTGATTTTCTGACTTCCTAAATCATTTTTTTAAAAATTCATATGCATTAAGGTTTACGCCTTGTTTTGTAAAGTTCTATGGGTTTTAACAAATGCGTAATGTCATGTATCCACCATCATAGTATTATAAAGGATAGTTTCATTGATCTAAAAATCCCATGTTTCACCAATTCAATTATTTCCTCTCCCTTTCATCTTTTTACTGTCTCCACAGTTTTGTCTTTTTCAGAATGTCATGTAATTAGAATTATACTTTGTGTATGTGCGCGTGTGTAGGGGGGTGGGGTGGGAAGAGGCTCTTTAGTTTTGGAAGGGAGGGTGCAGAGAAGAATTTAAGACTTTTGTATTTTTATTTGACGAAACCCTGAGTGTGGATTTTTTTTTAAAAAAAAATCTTTACACTTACACCTGTTCTTTGTAAAATTCTTCTTAATTTTTGTGTGTATTTTCTTCAGAGTGTTTAGAATTATGGATGACGATAATAATCGAACCCTTGATTTTAAAGAATTTATGAAAGGGTTAAATGATTATGCTGTGGTAATGGAAAGGGAAGAGGTGGAAGAGCTTTTCCGGAGGTTTGATAAAGATGGAAATGGAACAATAGACTTCAATGAATTTCTTCTCACATTAAGAGTAAGTGGCCCCATTAATCAGTATATCTGGTGAGTTTGGCTTTCACGTGGTTTGGGTTGGCTACCTTGAGGTTTTGTTTTCACAAGTTGTTAGTACACTGTGGGGAGGGGGATGAGCAGAAGACTGTGAACAGACTTAAGAACTTTTTGGAGCAATCATAGTGCTGCTTATTATATAATAGCACACAAATACTATTTCACATCATTGAGGGGAATAAGATATTTTGTCACATAGGATACCAAAAAATCTCATTTGCTTATGTATGTCTCTGCATGTATTCTTCTATTTTTGTAGCCTCCAATGTCCAGAGCTAGAAAAGAGGTAATCATGCAAGCTTTTAGAAAGTTAGACAAGACTGGAGATGGCGTTATAACAATCGAAGACCTTCGTGAGGTGTATAATGCAAAACACCATCCAAAGTACCAGAATGGGGAATGGAGTGAGGAGCAAGTATTTAGGAAATTTCTGGATAACTTTGATTCACCCTATGACAAAGATGGATTGGTAAGTAAAACAGTCTAATCCAGGGGAAATTTCTTCAATTTGAAATTGTAAGTGGGAAATAGGTTCAAACCCTTAAAAATTTTAACATGTGGATATATATTTGTAGTAAATAGAAGTAAACTATTTCCCTAGGAACCATCTAGAAACTTCCCCATTGCCAGAGGAAACTTTCATGTTACTTCAGTTGAAAACTAATATATGTATGTGCACACACACACTCATAGACATATATTGACATATATTGGTAAGGGATCCACATAAGTGATGACCTGTCATCGGGGGAATGTGATGTTTTGATTAAACATGCCATTTTATGGTTATTATATTTACCATACTCAGCTAGTTGCATTCCAATGAACTATAATAAAACATTTAACTTTGAAATGAGATCGTAATTTAATTTTGGGAAACAGATTTACAAGGCTTTTCAGGATGTTTTAGTGCCTTCACACTCATCCTTATGAGCCTCATTTGTCATCACACTTTGTTATGTGGAAATGCCATTTGAAGGTAGTTTTTGGTAAAGGGGATGTCAAATAACAGAATTTACTCTGATTTATTCTTTAGTGTGCTTTGAGATTAACTTACATTTCTAAACTGCACTGAATTTGAAAACAAAATCAACCGCTCCATCTCCATTAACTTTTATCTTCAAGTTACAAATGCATAGCTTGGTAGGGTAAGGAATTATATAGCTCCATGACTGTGTCTAGGCTGAAATGAAAATGTCATCTGTCCTTTATCAACAGCCATAAATGGACTTTTTAGAAAAAAAAAAAAAAAACAACCAGAGCCAGTTCTGTTCTTAGGTGACCTAAGGATTTTGGTGATAAGGAAAGGGGGTTATCCCCTGGATAACAGTCAGCAGCAGCACAACCCCAGGGTTCATTGTCTCTTAAGCCCTTTACAGCACAGGAAAAGATTAGTGGCCCAGTGGACAAGAAGACGGTGGTTAAGGGAAGAAGAAATAAACCTTCCTCTTCTGAAGTGAATGTCCTCCAACTTTTTAAATGAAACTTTGTGATGAGTCTCATTAGCAAGGGGTGGGGGATAGGAAAGTGACCTTTCTGTCCTTCCTGCTGCCATTTCCCAGTCAGGGATGGAGATATACCCTCTATTTCAGGCTGAGGATTGTGGAGGCAGGTTTACAAAAGGGCCAAAATTCAATAGGGCAGCCAAAATCTTAGGGACAGAAATAAAAACTATATGTTTTCTTCCAGTATTGCTGGCCTTGATCAGTGAGATGTCAGTGGAAAAATAGCCAACTGCCATTTCCCCAAATTAGCCCACCCCTTTGTGGATCCCAGAGTGTGTCTGCTTCCTCTCTGCAGGTGGTTCCTTCTCATTGCCAGGGGAAACCTCAGCTACCCTTTTCTCAACAAAAGTCAAAATCGCCAGTTGTGATTCGGCTGATTCAAGTCTGCACACAACCCTTTTTGATATTTATCTTAAGAAGCCACATTAAGCTCTCAAAAGCTCATAAAGGTTATTGAGGTTTTTAGCAGTTATAGCACTTGATGTCATCTGAATGCTACAGACCCTGTATTGATACCCAACTCTGGCTGCTCATAATCATCACCAAGAGGGTTTATTAATAATGTAGATTGCTAGCTGTACTGCAGAACCACAGAATCTGATTTTTTGGAGGGTGGAGTCCAAGGCTTCACATTTTAATGTGTATCAGATGGCTCTTACACTCATGCGTATTTGTGATCCTTAGCTCTAAAAGGTTCAGAAATGACTGTTTTAAAATTACTAAATATAATATGCACATGATACCATTTAGCATAATAATGAATCTGGGCAACATTTTTGAGCACATATCAACTGGGCATTTGCTAACGGCTTACCAGGGATACCTCATTTAATAGACATAATAAAAGTTTTCTGAGAAGTGATGTGTAATTCAAACTTTTGCACGCTGAATTGTATTTTAAATGCACAAGAAATTGTTGATGTAGAGGAACTCCATGGTAAAGTCTTTTATGAGGAGAATAATTAGCTTCTAATTTACCTCTTGCAAGTTGAATTATTTTGCATATGAAGATTTTTTGTGTTGAAGCATAGCTCTACTTGAAGCCAGTGTGCTCATTTATGGTTAAAAACATCCCATATGAGGCAAAATTTAAAATAATGCAAAAAATTCAGCATAGCTCCTAGTTAAGGATATTGTTTAAACTTGATAATCTAGGCTAAACTCTCAAATACCCAAAAAGGTTGCTGGAGTTTGCAGCAATCATGGAATTTGATGTCATAAATCTTGCACTAATACCCTACTGGACTCCCATAGCAGCTGGAAGCCATTTGGATGGAGGTGTGAAGCAATCAGATAACCTGTGAAACAAACTTTCCTTACCCCTTTTCTATCACTAAACCCCACCCCAATTTGGTGAGACATTTACTTCTTATTTTTTAATATCTAAGTTTTGAATTCTTCATGTGTATATATGACTTTATAATCACCATATTTTTAAAAAGCCTCTTAGGACTTAAGCCCTTCAGGGAATATCAGTCTATTACCTCATCCATCCCATAAAAATTTTTTAAATAATTAAAAACATGTTAGGTCTATTACTGAGTGTATGTATTAATAGTAACCTAGATTTGTTTTAGGATTTTTCTGACGAATTTAGAGCTGAGGAAAAGGGATTGTATTGTGACTTCCATTATCCCCATCTGGGACCTTCCCCTGTATATATGATATATACCTTGTCACATAAATGTAGCCTAGTCAAGAGGCCTGCTAAAAGTAGGAGTGCCCAGTCTCTCATTTTTTCTAATATCAAATAAAATGAATAAGGATAGTAATTATTGCTAACTAGCAATTTACTGTGATGAGGGCAAATTTACAGGAGATTAGAGAATTTGCGATTCAGGCCATTCCCAATATAAGTTGAGTCTCAGAAAACAAGCAAACACCTAGCCAAGAGTAACTGATGGCTTTTTCTGAAATGATCAAATACATTAGCTCTGACCTCTGGTTTGACGTCATCTGACTTCCAAGTGAGATTTAATGCTTCCTTTATCTTTTGCTCATCTTGGATTCCTTCTCCATTCTCCATCAGAGCCAGCTCAACTCAGGTCACCCCATCCCATTGGGGGAGTTTGGGATGGAAGCATGGGGGTTTCGATACCAGTCTCAATCATGTATTGGTGTTTCAGTTAGGGTTTGCTTTCAATCCAAGAAATAGGAAATCTTATTAAACATTGGAATACACAAAGTAGGTTGTTTAAAATTCTACTTGATGTTCTCGCTTAAGTGGCTTAAAGAGAACACAGCTGAGGTCTTTGTGATTTTCCTGGCCTTTCCTTCATGATCTCAAGATGGTTGCCTAACTTCAGCCAGCACATCTGAGTTTCAGGCAGCAGGACAAAGGAGGGAGAAGGAGGGAATGAGAAAGGGCTAGAGCCTGCATAAGGAAAGCAAAAGCTTCCCTAGAAATTCATGTCAGATTTCTGTTGTATCTTATTGGTGAGAACTCTATCACTTGGCCATCCCAAACTGCAGCTGCAGGGGAGTCTGGGAAAGTGAGTTTTGAGTCCTTCAACTTTCATGGGAGAGAAAAGCTAGGGACAGGAGTATTACAGTGGATTTGGAGGGAGTCTCACTCAATGGCTGTCACCCCTGGTCGACCAATAGACAATAGAAACAACAAAGTAAAAATATTAGGAGTTTGGTAATTTTAATTAAAAAATAATTAGCTGTAAAAATGTTCCTCAAACTGTCACAGTAAAGTGCACAGTCAAAATGGCTCAGGGTCTCGTGTATAACGCTTATACTTTACTTGCTATTTGCTGTTAAAATGATCCACTTACTTTGTTGGAGTATTTCACCCCTGAGGCCTTTTTGAGGACTAAGACTTTGTCTTAATTATCTTTGATATTCCCTGTTAAATTATTGTAGTGTGCACAACAATTAACTGGGATGTTTAGATTTTTAAGTAGTAAATTCCACAAGACTTGCTTCCGAGATTCTGATTTAGCAGGTCCATGTAGGGTAGAGCCTGGGGACCTAGGCTTATGACAGGCACCCCAGGTGGTCCTGATGTAGGTGGTATGGATCCACACTGATAAACATTTCCCTGGAACCTCACAGAACATGAGAAAGATAGAGAGAGGGCAATAATGATGTGTGAAACTAAATGTAATCCCTTAATGAGGGAATTGAAAACAGAGGCTGAGGAATCCAAAGGAGGAGAGGAATAAAGAAGTTCAAGAAAGGGGGACGCAAATGGTATCCTAATTTTGACAGAGGCTGTATGCATGTATTGTAGATGTGTATTTACAGTTCAACTATGAGTTGAGTTCAAATGCCTTTCTTTCTACTGCCCTTCCTTATGTTTTTAGTGGGAAGGGGTGGTATGAGAGAGAATTATGGATCCTGTGACTTTTCTTTCTGTTCACTTATAATTTCAGCAAACAGGAGAAGGAGGTCAGTCGTCTCTTATGATTCCTGGAAGGCATAAGTATGTCCCCAACTCATCATGTCAACCGACATGGTTAGAGTGTACATATTATCTAGACCTGTCAAAAATAAGACTAATAACTGTTTTTTCTTCTTCTCCAAAGGAAAGTAATATAAAATCCCAGCATAGATAAACACATTAGTCGATATTTCAAAGAGATGGTCATGGGTGTAGAGTGGAGAGAAGCCAGGATGGGTGGGAGGCATGAAGCAGGCGTAAGCTTTTTAGTCACCCTGGGCCTTGAATGAGTTATTTATGTGTTAGAAAAGCTTGCAACCCAGGAGTGTTTAACTAGAAATCTGTTTCTTCACCCACAGGAGAGAACTCCATTTCTGGAAAGGAAAACATCGCTTATCCTGACACAAGGACATGAAATGTTATTTCTGACGTGTCACAGAAAGACAGAAATAACTACAGTTGCAGAGCACTTCCTTCTTACTCTGAGTTTCAGTCTCCCTTATCTGAACTGAGGGCTCCCACCCTTAGAGAAAAGATGACAACCTCTGTCACTTTCCATTTAGGTTGGCTTAGAAACTTTCAAGACTTTCTTTCTCTCTTCCTAGGTGCTGTTCTCACACCATCCTCAACTTCACTTGTTCTTTTGTTTTAGATCAGTTCCTCAGCCATGATCACACACACAAAGAAATCCTCTATTTCCCTTCTATTTACAGGTGCACAAGGTGGGCCTCCATTGACAGAGTGAGAAGCAAAGTTTTGTTTTCGTTTCTAACTTTTCCACTGCAGGTGACCCCCGAAGAGTTCATGAACTACTATGCAGGCGTGAGCGCATCCATTGACACTGATGTGTACTTCATCGTCATGATGAGAACCGCCTGGAAGCTTTAAGCATGTGACCTGGGGACCAGGCCTTGGGACAGCCATGTGGCTCCAAATGACTAAACCTCAGTTCAAAAACCAGAATCATATTTGATTTCACACTCATCCTAATGTTTTTTTCTGTGTCAAAATACTGCATTTTCTGGGGCCAAAACCAGGCAGAAATAAAAGACATCGAGTAGCCAACTGTGAGCTTGCCTTCCCTGAGACTGTTTCCTTTGCTCTAAAATAGAACTTAAATAAAATGAGCTCTGTAAATCTCCTAGTGCTGTGCTGATACATGCAGGTGCCTAATCAACTTTAGGTTTTATCCCTTGGCTATTAATGAAAGCTTGAGTATTTTAATTAAAACGCTCACCCATGGACCCATAGTTTTTTTTTTTTTTACCTCTTTTGAGATGATCCGTTTCTAGGTGAGATGACAATTTATCTCTTTTTATGACTGATTGAAAGTCTTTAAGTGTTTCAGTGTCATTTGGGGACCAGAAGAAGACCACGTGTTAGCCTCAATTTCTACAAGAAAATCTTGAGTTTCACTGCCTAGGGTTTAGGGAAGCCACAGTTTGACAAATAGATTTAAAATGATTTATTTAAATAGTCATTTTAAAGACTAGTGTGAGAGAGGAGGCCATTTCTTTGAGCAGTAGATCCACGACTGTTCACAGTACTCCTGTGGCTAAAGTTTTGAAACTGGACTGGGCGCCCAGATTTTATGTGGGACATCTTGCCCTGTGTGTGGGCAGGCTATCCCAGAAAGCCTTCACCTGGTGGAATGTTTACCTCTTCTCTCTCTGCTTTCTGCCAATTATGTTGAAATTCCCACCAGCGAGGGCTGGGTGCAGTGGCTCATGCCTGCAATCCCAGCACTTTGGGAGGCTGAGGCGAGTAGATCACCTGAGGTCAGGAATTCGAGGCCAGCCTGTGCAACATGGTGAAAACACTGTCTCTACTAAAAATAAAAAAAATTAGCTGGGCTTGGTGGCACATGCCTGTAACCCCAGCTACTCCAGAGGCTGAGACAT
This sequence comes from Macaca nemestrina, assembly GCF_043159975.1. Lineage (NCBI taxonomy): Eukaryota > Metazoa > Chordata > Mammalia > Primates > Cercopithecidae > Macaca > Macaca nemestrina. The sequence goes on from NC_092130.1 coordinate 145,269,166, forward strand.
GAGAATTGCTTGAACCCGGGAGGCAGGAGCTGCAGTGAACTGAGATCATGCCAATGCACTCCAACCTAGAGCAAGACTCTGTCTCAAAAAAAAAAAAAAAAAAAAAAAAAAAAAAAAAAAAAAATTCCCACTAGCAAAAGGAGATTGCGTGTGACACAGACTAGGATCACAATAATATTCCAAAGCAGGTTTTCCATCTTGACGCTTCACAGCTTAACGCCTCCTCCTCCCAGCACTAAGCTTTGGCTTCATATCGTTAATGTGTAGGACTCTGTCCATGAAAGGCTACTAGAAGCAAAGACAGCCCAGAGGCTGGAAAATAGATAAGGAAACTACAGCTCTCCTTCTGTGTATTCTGCATCTGGGGCCAGAGATAAAAGCACAGTGACTGGTCTCTGGTTATGGTGCTAGAGACAATGTCCACCCACCTTGCTGCTAGGTGAAATACCTCCTTTTGCCTCTGTCCTTAGCTGTACTCATCCCCCAGTTTGGAGACATAGACTGGGTTAATAGTCCTCTTTAAGATCTTATATATTTAATTGGCTCTGGATTCAGGGTTTGAACACACTTGCCATATTTTGTATCAATTCACTGTTTAGGTTTTATTTCATAGGCTTGGAAGTTGAGATTCGGATATGTATTGATTTAAAACATGTGAAAACCAGTGTTGCTACATAAGCATTATAGCAGTTATTAAATAACTTGCTGAGATGCTCAACTTTTTCTTGAGGATGGGTGCATCCCTGTATTACCAGGAACTAGTTTTTTTTTTTCTTGATTGCACAAGTCTGATTTTGTATTGGATTTATTATCTCTGCTCATAGAGAGATTGGTTGGGCCAAAGATATCAAGTGTTATGAAGAAATGTGTAGAATTATGGAGAAAAGCAGAAGAAATGGTGAAGAAATGTATAGAAAAAAAATCCATGTATTTTTGCAGCCTGCACCTTGCAGATTGTGGCTAAGGAGAGGTCCCCTGTTTCCTGGGGATGGTGGGTTTCAAGCCTTTTGCTCTAGAAAGATTCTTGTCTTTGATTCTGGGTATGACTCATGCCTCAGCTTAACTGGGGCTATAGAGTGAGCATGTGATTCTGAGCAAGGACTAGGTTGCAGCTATCAGCTTAGCCTTCTCCGGTGATACTTTGCTTCCTGTCTAATGGGGGCACAGGGCACAGCTATCCAATTTCAGATAACCCCTACCTCATAGTGTATTTGGTCACATTTAGTTGCTTCTCTTCTAGCGCTTTGGGTTCTGGGCCCATGAGCAAGGTTCCACCAAGGCCCTTTCACCCTCTGGAAACAAAGTCTGCTAATAACCTCATGGTCAAGGGTCACTGCACTCCAATTCTCATTCTCCTCTATGGCTTCTGGCACAGTCAGGAATTGTGCATTATTTAGCTCTACTCCTAGTAGAAGTGGGAGGAACATAGAAGAGACATTTAAAGAAATCATTTGCTAACACTCTTCTGGATATATTTTTGGTTATTTAACTTACAGATTTTAAAGCTTACTCTGTTTACAATTTTAAAAATAAGTCCTTAGTTCAGAAGATAAAACACAATAAAAAATTGTCAAAACATCCCCCAGGAAAACCTCACCTGTTGGATCTGGTCCTCAGATGGAAAATTAAACAAGCCAAAGAAAAGAGAATGAAATTAGCGACTTTTGATGAGACAAGAATGATGTATGCAAACATTCTGAGCATGAGAGTTTGTCAGAACAAGCCACCCATAACAATACTGAATTTGGATTTCTAACTCTAACAAAGGCAAACCCATGCAACAATGGCCAGAGACTGACTCTCTGCTGCTGTGCACATCGTACCTGGATTCCATTCACAGTGCAAATGAGAAACCCAGAATGTACAAGCTGTGCAAGCTAAAGTGTAGACTGAGGCAGAATTCTTTCTGCTGGTCTGTGGGACTGGTTTTCACAGTGATATAAACTGTGATAGGATCTTCTGAGGCACAGATGGCACTTTGGAGGACCATGTACTTCTTCTGTGTGGTTTGGCAGCAGGCATGGAGTCACATTTCATACCCTAATCATGCTTTTCAAAGTCAGAGCTGGGTGTTCTCCAAGTAGGCTGCAGATTGACTTGGCATACATCATGGCTTGCAGGGGGAAATACATCCCATCAATAAACATTTTTTGAGATACATGCTTTTTTCTAGGCTGTGGGGACAGAGCAGTGAACTAGAATAATTGCAAGCAAAACCACTGGCTTTCAAACCAAACTAACAACCCACAGTTGTTAAGAGATCAAAGAGGGTAGAGAGGGAAGAGAAGAACAGGCAACCAAATTCCCCTCCCAGAATCTCATTCAGCCTCTGAAGCAAGTACAGTTGGAGCCCTTTCTATGGCACTGTGTTGGGGAGTGATGTAATCAATTTCATGAACACAGACAGCCTATCAAGACAATGCAAGGAAAATCCCTCTCTATATTTGGAGGCAGATAATTGTCTTGGCTCTTTAATTCTCTTGGCCAAAGTAGATTGTCTCACTGAGCCATGAGAGTACAAGTAGGTAATAATTCCACTCTCACTAAACTACCTGCAGATGCAGTCTATGTTGAAGTTTAATCAAATGGAGAGAGATAATTTACCAGATGTATTCATAGATGGTGTGTGGGGGCCCTTCTACCTCTGCTTCCTGCAATTCTATTAACCTTCTCTGAGTAGTATACCTTTTTTGGATTTACGCATATCTATTTTGTTATTGTTTTTATTTATTTTTTTTTTGATATGGAGTCTCGCTCTGTCGTCCAGGCTGGAGTGCAGTGGTGCCATCTTGGCTCACTGCAACTTCCATCTCCCAGGTTCAAACGATTCTCCTGTCTCAGCCTCCAAGTAACTGGGATTGCAGGTACCTGCCACTACACCCAGATAATTTTTTTGTATTTTTAGGAGACAGGATTTCACCATGTTGGCCAGGCCAGTCTCAAATCCCTGACCTCAGGTGATCTGCCCTCCTCAGCCTCCCAAAGTGTTGGATTACAGGTGCGAGTCATCACTCCCGACCATGTGTATCTATTTTGAATACAGATATGAAGAACCTCATATTTTCCAATTTTCCAAATTGGTCAACAAACTTGCTTTCCTGGAGATTATTGATTGCTCTTTTAAATTAAGATCCTGTTGAATGAAGCAGCAAAGTTTTAAATCCTAGAAATGCTTATGACTCAAAGAAAAAACAACAGCATCAGGGGTCTGACAGATCGCCATATAATGTTGTTGAGTTTCGTGTAACTGATCCTTTTGAAAGCCAATATTTCTCAGCATGATTTTACTCCTCCAAGTCACTTACACGAAAACTATGTAACTTTGATAGAGGTAACTGGTTCTTTTATTCTGAAAAAATTAAACCCACCTAGTTAACCCCTAAAATTATATATTCTAAAACAGATGATGGGTGAGATCTGTTGAAAGAAACATAAACAAATGATTGATGGGGTTCTGAGAACATTGCTGTGTGAGAAGAATTCTTTTTGCCATTTCAGCTGGTGTGGTGAGAGGTTGTGGTGAAACAGCTCTTCCTCTCTGAGAATAGCATGACCTTCTTGTTTAATTCTCACACCTGCCTCGCCAAAGCCATATCTTTTCCCCTGAGCAAAGTATAGTGGAAGAACCTCTTCAGGAGTGAAACTCACTGAAAATACGAGCAGTCAACCAGTAAACAAGGTTTTAACACGGACCTTGCAATGACCAGAAAGGTAGAGTTCATCGGGGAAAAAAAGTCTCAACACGTAATAGCCTTTTTAAAAAATTTTGTATTAGATTCTTCTTTTGATTCTTCCTAATGGAATTTATTTATTGTTTCTCTGGGATATTTCAAAAATCCTAGCAGCCACTGAACATTGTTGATGCCATGTGAGTTTCACGAAAGTCCCCGTGAGCACCACGGGCTTCCAGCTCCGTCTCCCGACACTAGAAGTGTGACACTCAGCTCAAAAACTCCAAGGATCACATCCAGCTTTACATTATGCCACCATATAACTGTTACTCATTTCCAATTTTGTTCTGCTCTAGACCCTGTAATAAATGTACCAGGGACCTTGTGACTCAGAGCTCAAGCACTTTAAATTTGAAGAAAGAACTGAATATATAGTAGTTTATTATCCTGTACTCAAAGACTTGAGTAACTTTTTCTTTTCTGACCTGAATACTTGGCATTCAGAGCCTGCTGTTGACTTGGGAACATCTTGATCTTAAGCTTGAAAGGTTTGAGTTGCTGAACTCCTGGAAACACTTAGGCGACATGTGGAACTAATGACAATCCGCAACCCTAGAGAGACTTAGAACAGGATGAGGACCTGGAATTGAGAGAAAATGACAAATGCAGGAGGGACTTGCTCCTTCCAGTTATAGTGAGTCTCAGAGTACTTCCTGTTGATGGGATAAAGTGCTACACAATCGGAGGTTATTATCAAACGTTAGCCATTACCTTACTAACCGGCTCGCTCCTTTTGTTTCCAAGGGAACTGGGAAATAATGTACCATTCCACAAATGTCATACTTAGTTATGCTTAAAATCTCATTTAGCAATATTACTCAAAATCCATTTATTTAAGTTTATTATTGAAGTGGCTAAGTGTGTTTAGCAAATCACTGTGAATTCAGCCTCTACTAATTGAGGTCATTTAGACAGGGTTTGAGTGGAAGTTTACTCCTATTTTATCTGTACCAGAAAAAAGAGAGAATGGAGGTTGTTAAGCAAGTCAGCAATGCAAAGACTGTAAGGGCTGTGCCTACATAGGCCAAGTACCTGTAAAACATATATACATTCATATAAATATATTTCCATATATTCATATATGTTTTACAAGTACTTGGAGCTATCTATTTGCATATAAATATAATTAGTACGCTAGTCATAAAATGTTTTCACATATCTTTTAAAATAGTCCTAGGTTAATTGTTAATTGGCAACAGTTTATTGGACAACTATAGCTCAAGCTGTTTTCTAGATAGTGAAATGTTTCTATTATGTAAATCCTATCTTGATAATATTTTTAAATAGAAATTGAATAGACATTGAAGCTGAAAACAACATTCTGCTTTATAAGGAAAAATTTTCATGATATTTATGGTGTAAATTTTTATATATTTTATTTGAAAAGCTACAGGTGTTTCTAGTGGTAAGCTATACATGCATTGAAAGCAAGAACTTGGCTTAATAAAAAGAGCTGAAATATCATTTCTAGCAATGAAAAATTGAGCAGTTCTTGAGTTACAAAGTTAGATATGATTTAATTTATAATACCAGCTTTGTCATTTTTTTACATTATCAGACTGCACTTTGCCATTAACTTGGTTCTAATTTAATATCATCTCTTCAATTTAAGGTTTGAAGCATTAGCAACTATTGCAACAAAAGACTACATCTGGCTGCGCGCAGTGGCGCGTGCATACAATCCCCCCACTTTGGGAGGCCCAGGTGGGTGGATCACTTGAGGTCAGGAGTTCAAGACCAGCCTGATCAGTGAAACCCCATCTCTACTAAAAATACAAAATTAGCTGGACGTGTTGGTGCATCCCTGTAATCCCAGCTACTTGGGAGGCTGAGAGGCAGGATTGAACCCAGGAGGCATAGATTGCAGTGAGCCAAGATCGCGCCATTGCACTTCAGCCTAGGCAACAAGAGTGAAACTCCATCTCAAAACAGCAACAACAAAAACCCCCAAAACACATCTAGTTCTGTATTTCAGTTTTTGTTTTTAAATTTGTTTTTTACTTTTGTTATTTCCATAGGTCTTTAGGGAACAGGTGGCGTTTGGTTACATGAGTAGATTATTTAGTTATGATTTGTGAGATTTGGGTGCACTCATCACCCGAGCAGTCTACACTGTACCCAATTGGTACTCTTTTATCCTTCACCTCCCTCCCACCTTTTTCCCTGAGTCCCCAAAGTCCGCTGTATCATTCTTATGTCTTTGCATCCTCATAGCTTAGCTCCCACTTATGAGTGAGAACATATGATGTTTGGTTTTCCATTCCTGAGTTACTTCACTTGGAATAATGGTCTCCAATTCCATCCAGGTTGCTGTGAATGCCATTATTTCATTCCCTTTTATGGCTGAATAGTATTCTGTGGTGTGTGTGTGTGTGTGTGTGTGTGTGTGTGTGTGTGTGTGTCCTTTATCCACTCATTAATCAATGGGCATTTGGGCTGGTTCCATATTTTTGCAGTTGTGAATTGTGCTGCTATAAACATGTGTGTGCATGTGTCTTTTTTGTATAATGACTTCTTTCCTCTGGGTAGATACCCAGTAGTGGGATTGCTGGATCAAATGGTAATTCTACTTTCAGTTCTTTAAGGAATTTCCATAGTGTTTTCCATAGTGATTGTACTAGTTTACATTCCCACTAGCAGTGTAAAAATGTGCCCCTTTCACTGCATCCCCGCCAACATCTATTTTTTTTTTTTCATTTTTTGATTATGGCCATTCTTGCAGCAGTAAGGTGGTATGTCATTGTGGTTTTGATTTGTATTTCAGTTTTAAAGTGTTTCCAAAAAATATTTCTTCTTATTAGCAAACACATAACGTATCATACTTCTTTAAAAGTATTATATTTCCTTGACAGTGCTTTTGGATCATTTAAAAACGTTATTTGTGTGATATTTCAGTTACAGGTGATGACATTTCTTCTTTGAAAATCATTCAGGCCTGTTCACATTCGCTCATGAGTTCACACTCGCTCATGTTCTTAAAAGAGCAAAACATAATTACTCATAAAACTATTATTTTGACAGCCAAGAATGAAAGTTTGAACACTTGATGTTAATATTACTTTCTTGCAGGGATGAACTACTTCCATCTAGCAGACCGAGCAAGTTTCCAGAATGCCCAGTCTTTGAGTGGTGCTTCTAGGACTGTAGGAATAGTATGACTGTATATGCTGGTATTAAGGAATTGGGGAGGTTAAGAGGGAGGAGAGAGAGATGGAATTTAGAGGCTGATTCCTACTCTTTGCATCTTTGCTCTTAACTTCATTGCCCAGCATAAGAAGCACAAGTCCAACCATAAAATGTTAACATGCATCCTGGCCAAATTGAGAAGTGGGTAGAGTTGACCTTCCAGTGCCTCCTATAGGGCTAGTACCTCTGTACTCTGCCACTGAATGTCAGGCATCATGTACTTCTGGGTGCACAAGGATTCTGGGAGTACCCATTCTCTAGTTCTATTCCTACCTGTGTGTTTTGTGTAGACTCCCTTTCACTAAAGCACTTTTTATCTGTTCATTTATGCTGTAAATTTCTACACCCTAAAATGCTATTAATAGTCATGAGAGTGGTTATACAATGTCCATTCTAGAGCACTACTGTCCCACAGAACTTTCTAAAATGGTGGAATTGTTCTATATCTGTGCTCTCCAATATGACAGCCACTAGCCACATATGGCTAGTGCAACTGAGAAGCTGAATTTTTCATTATATTTTATGAATACATTCACATTCATATTCATTTTATGAATGTATTCATAAAATATAAAATATGAATACATTCATAAAATATAAATATGTTCATAATATCAATTATAAAATATACTAATATTTAAATTTAATAAATAATTATTAATTTGATAATCATTAAATAAATAATTTAATTAATATATTAATTAGTATGTTAATATTAATATAAAATATATTTTATAATCTATATTATGAATATATTCATAAAACATATATTATAAAATATATATTGGTAAATGTGTATATTTTAATCAGTGTAAATTTAAATAGCCACATGCGGCCAGTGGCTACCATATTGGATAGTACAGTAGAGATCTAGAAATCTTATCTTAATGTACAAAGTGATGGCCATGAGGGAACTGTATGTGGCCAGTGAGCAGGTGAATCTTTGGCTACCCTTGCACATGTCCCATCTCAGTGAGCCATCTCAGCAGGGACAGGCAAGCCAGGCTCTCCTTGCCTAACTCGAACCTGCTTGATTGACAGTGGCAAATGACACTCAATAGAAGATATCTTGGAGAATGTAAAATGCTCTTTCATGACTCACATATTTTGACACCATTTCCTTCTTTCTTTTCTTGCCTTTTTCTTTTCTTCAGGTTTCAAAAGAAGACTTTGTGAATTATTATGCAGGTGTCAGTGCTTCTGTTGACACTGATGCCTATTTCATTTTGATGATGACAAAATCTTGGAGATTATAACTTTTGCCTATTAATTCTTTTGGAAATCAGGGACTCCCAAAGTGGAATGAGTTTGAAAGAATTCCAAGCTATGGATTTGGATCAGGTGTAAACTAAATTTCCTAAAAGATCTGGAATTTTAAAAGCAATAAATAGATCTTTGGTCATCTTAATTATCTGGAATGTGTTCATTTTTATAAATGTCTGAGATTATATTTTTAAGTCATGAAGGAAGGAAGAAGGGAGAAAGGAAGGAGAGAGAAAGGAAGGAAGAAAACCATGAAGTGATATTGGGAAGTGGCTCCCAGGTAAAACAATCTGCTTGTTGTTATAGATGTTCCTCTTATAGGTGTAAATGTAGCTGCTTCCTCACACTTTCACTTTACAGTCTTGGAACTCCATAGCAGAAGGTGATAATACAGGGATTAGAAGAACCTCTAACTGTGTAAAATGTCCTGAACTTATTTATTTTAATCTTGGTGAATACAAATAAAAGAACATTTATTTTATTCTGAAATGTATGAGTCTTTTTTGATTTTCAGATTTTAATGCAAATTTCCACACGAGCTTAAACAGGGGACATAAGTGCCTCTGGTAGGAAAACGAAGGTGAGCTCAGCTGGCCCACTTGGTTGAAGGCTGGGCTTTCATGGAGTGATCTCACTTACTGGGTCAACCTATTAGGAGGAAAAAGAGTGCAAGGGAAAAAGGAAGTGCCTATTGCAAACTTCAGAGGCTTTTTGGAGCTTTAGGTTAGATTGGAGAGGAGGACTTTAAGCCTGTTTTGGGGAATTCATCTTTTTGAACCCACTTTTAGGCTCCTTCGCCAGACAGGTGATGTCAGGTTTTTTTTGACTGATTTCTCTCCTCCATTAATGGCTTCTTAGGTAGCAAAAGCAGCTCTGAGTGGATTGCACACACCTATAAACCCTTCACCTTGGAAAAGGGGTAGAAGTATGGGAAAAGGGTTGGAAGGGGAAACCTGTGCTTCTCAGGCTTTAATGAGCACATAGATCACCTGGGGGTCTTGTTACCCTGCCCATTGTTTTTTAGAAGTCTGCGTGGGGGACTGAACTTTTGCCTCTAAGAAACTTATTTATTTTATTTTATTTTTTTGAGATGTAGTCTCGCTCTGTCACCCAGGCTGGAGTGCAGTGATGCGATCTCCACTCACTGCAAGCTCTGCCTCCTGGGTTCACACCATTCTCCTGCCTCAGCCTCCCAAATAGCTGGGACTACAGGTGCCCACTACCATGCCTGGCTAATTTTTTTTTTTTGTATATTTAGTAGAAATGGGGTTTCACCGTGTTAGCCAGGATAGTCTCGATCTCCTGACCTTGTGATCCACCTGCCTCTGCCTCTCAAAGTGCTGGGATTACAGACGTGAGTCACCATGCCCGGCCAACCTCTAACAAACTTCTCTATGATGTTGATGCCTTTGGTCTTCAGAAAACACTTTTGAGTAGTGAGGGGAACAGTGTATATTTCCAGTGTGTTTTTCTTATTATTTGCCCACCTTTGGTTGGCCATAATAGTTTGTGCTTTTTGACTGCTGGGCTATCCCTTTGTCTTTAAAGTTAGGAACTTATGAAAGAAATAGAAAAAAAAAAAAAGTACCTCCCAGGTATGTGTAGGAGGGAAATGAGAGATAACATTTGCAGTTGAAGAATTTCTCATAGTCTAGGATGGAGTCCTGCAGTTTTCCAGCATCAAAGATTCGAATATGTCAGTCATCCAAGAGTAGATCATCTCTTTAAGACCTACATTGAGCAAGCTCATAGCAATTTATGCAAAAACTAGAATGCCAAGCCACTGATCAACTATAATGAGGATATACTTCTCACGTTTGCTGATAAGATCAAAGAATTTCATCTGGATTGAGGATGTGAGAGAATGACAGCATAGCTCTCAGTTCAGGGATGCTTTTAATAGTTTATTCTCAGATACTACAAAGCAGTACAGAGGATATATTCATGGTATGTTAGAGTAATGCTATGGCTATAACAAATAAATATTTCAATTTATAAAAGTTCAAACACAATATATATTTATTTTTCATTCATAAAACAGTACCTCTGTGCAGTGGTTTTCAGTTCCAGGCTTTCTCCATCTTGTGATTCTGTTGTTTTCTAGGACCTTATAGTAACTGAGTCCATGTGAATGAGGAGGAACAGGGAGTTGAGAATGCTGAAAAGCTTTCTGAAAAGCTTTGACCTGGAAGTGACACACGTCACTTATGCTTGAATTTCATTTGATGGTAGCTAGTCACATGATTACATCTAACTGTGGGGGTCGGGGAAGGGGTGGCTAAGAAATAGTCCTTGCAGGAAAACTTCTTGCCAGAGAAAATGTACTTTATGCAAAGAAAGTACTATTTTGGTCAACATCTAGCTATCTCTGCCACTTGAAGTAGTAGTCTTCACTGCCTATAGTTCATGTTTGGTGATCTCAGTAGTTCATGTGGAGTGAGATATTTGTCAGTTTGGAGGAGTGAAAAACAAGTCTCTCCATCCTCAGCCGTGTTAGCAACCAAGAAAATAACTTATATAACCATATAAAGTAACAACTCTCCAATCAGAAACCCTGTCACCTGGGCCTCAAGACTTTATTGAAGGCCTTGAAATTTATGCTACAACACAAAGGCAACTCGTCCTTTATTGCCTCTATAATATGGGTCCTAGGAATTTTCTACCTATGTCCACATAAAGGCTTTCTGGGGGGAGTTGAAGCTATGTCTTATTGTACAAGTCAGGACTAAGTTATTTATTCACATGGTAAATGATAACATTTTTGTCCTACAGGGAGACCTCTTCTTGGAAGACAAGTTATAGTTATGAGGTTCTTTGGTCATTGGAATCATAACAAGGGGTATGAAGACTAAATATTTAATGAAACTAGACAGACAGTTTAATGCATTCATCTTGCCAGTGAGACCATAACACTCTTTTCACGAAATTCCTAGAGGGGACTAATAAACATGTCCTCCCTGACCTTTCTTTTTCAACATTCCAAAGCTGAGTAACTACCTGTGGGAGGGACACTTTACTTTAGATTCATTGATTATACATATTAATCAAATCAGTATGTTACCAGTGGAAGGTATCCGAGTCACCTGTGGCGAATCCTTAGGGGTCTGTAGCAACTTCAGTTCTTGCCTCCTTAGGAGGTGGAACTCAACCGAGGGGCGTAAGGCAGAAAAAGAGACCAAGACAAGTTTCAGAGCAGGAGTGGAAGTTTATTTAGAAAGTCTTTAGAACAGGAAAGAAAGGAAAGTTCACTTGGAAGAGATCCAAGTGGGTACCTAAAGGTCAAGTACTGTGTTTAACCTTGATCCTAGGACTTTGCAGGCTGGCCTCTTTCCCACGAGTCTTCCCTTAGGATGGGCTGCCCACAAACACAGTGCCCTTCTTACCCTTGGGAGCTGAGCACGCACAGTGTGTTTAGGAAGTTGTACGCATGACCATCTGAGGCTTTCTTCCCTTTTCTGGTGGTGTGCCCCTGGAATGTCATACTCCACCATTTTGTCTCTTACTGTGCAAGCCCAGGACGTTGCTTCTCCTTGGTGTCTGCATTCAATTAACACTTTAGAGCAACGGGTGTAAACCATCAGGAAATGACCTCTCCCTGATGCCCGCTCTCGATTTATCACTTTCAAAGAGGCAACGTGATAATTGCCAAACTATCACCTGATGTTTCTACTGGGTGAAGGACAGTCCTCTCCTGCCCTACTCATGCCTGTCAAACTACCTGTAACAACTCAGGATCTGGCCTGTCTTGCCTGCCTAAGGGTGATGTTTGTCTCCTTAGGTGGTTTTATATACCTCTTGCTATGGTTGAAATGTTTGTTTCCCCACAAAACTTAATATGATAAACTCCTAACCTCCAAGGTTATAGTATTAAGAGGTGGGGCCTTTGAGGATGTGATTAGGTGATGAGGGCAGAGCCCTCATTAATAGGATTAGTACCTTTATAAAATATGCCCAAAGGAACTTGTTCCATCATGTTGAGGACACAGCAAGAAAGTGTCAAGAAGGAAACAGGCCTTTGCTAGACACCAAATCTACCAATTCCTTGATCGCGGATTTTCCAGCCTCCAAATTGTGAAAAATAAATTTCTATTGTTTGTAAACCACTCATCCTGTGATATTTTATTATAGCAGCTGGACAGACTAAGACAGTTCTATTCTAATTTATCATATACAAATTATGGCAATAATTTTAATGTTTCTCTAGGGCCATGTTATTTCCATGTTATTAATATTTGGAGTAAACTTAATGTAGCACCACTCAACTGACTGCAGAAATCAGATGCTTTCACATTGCCATAGTAGTGGGAAAAAGTAACTAATCAATAGAATTTCATAAGGCACTAGAGGCATAGGCTTCCACACATAGTAAACTGATCATTAAAGTTGAATATAATTAAAGGTGGAAACTGTAGGGAAAAATTTAGAATCAAGTTGAGTAAAAAATCAGATCATTAAGATATTAGATCTAACACTAAATATCGGTTACCAAAAATGTAGCATGGAAGAGCTTACTTTCCTTGGTTGTAGAAGCCCAGACAAGAGACATTTGTATATGTTGGTCAGTTTCACTTAAATTTAGCACAGCCAAAATAAAAGTCATCATTCTTTTCTCTCTACTAACCCTATCCTATTTTCCACTTATGCCCAGCATACTTCTAGGTCTGAGTATCTAAGAACTACTCTTTGAACTGCCCAGGCTTGTAACCCAAGGACCTTTGTTCCCTAATGGTTAAGGGTAGAGATGCTGAAGCCAGTCTGCCTAGATTCTTGTGTGACCTTGGGCAAATTACTTGCCTTCTTAAGTCTCAGTTTTTTATCTGTTAACTGGAGATAATAGTGACTACCTTATAGGATGAGGGTTGAAAAAGTTAATATATGAAAAGTTTTTAGAATTTTACCTGGAGCCAAATAAGCTCTGTGGAAGTGATTGTTCTTATTTACTGTCATTTTCTAGAGTCATTTTTTAATGTCATTTTATTGAGTAAGCTTTTTATCTCTTCCCATTGTACAGATTCAGTTTATCTTACCTCAAATACAGAAAGAGTCCCCGTATACTTTCCCTGACTAGAGTCATACCTTTATATCCATCTCTCACTCTAATTCCAGAATGACTTTTCCTAAGCCTCAAGTCTACACATATTATTTCATTTCCTGAGGACATTCAATTGCCTCCTAACCCTCATTAAAATATTCAGACATCTTAGTATGGCATTCATGTCATCCATAATTTTCCCTGATCTTTCTTTCTATATAATTTTGCATGACATTCTTTACATTCTCTTGCTTCAGCTATATGAGAATGATGTGATAAACAATCTGTCATGTCTTCATCCTCAGTTCCTGATGCAGACCTTCTAAAACTCTCTTATTTCTTTAGTAATAAGAGTGTCTTTTTTATACAAATGAGATGCCTCAAGGTAAGCACCTAGATAGGTTTTGAATGTGTGGCTGGTCACCAGAAAGACCAACCATGTTATTAGAAGGTTATAATAACCATGTTGTTAGAAGGTTAGGCCAGCCAACCTCTGGGGAGAGGAGTAGTGTGGAAGATTGAGTTCAGTCACATAGACAACCTTTTAATCATTTGTAACTATGCAATGAAAGTGTAATAAAAACTATGAACATTGAGGCTAAGTGTCACTTCTTGGTTGGTGAACACATTGACATGCTGGGAGTGTGACATGCCTTGATTCCATGAGGGGAGAGCACTATGTATTGCTTCTTAAACTTCACTTATGTGTCTCTTTATTGGTTTGATCTTCCTGTTTTATATCCTTCAAATAAAGCCATAATTTTAAGTATAGCATTTTCCTGAATTCTATGAGTTGTTCTAGCAAATTACTGAACATGAGGGGGTTGTAAGAACCTGTACTTCTTACTAACTGGTTCTAAATTCAAGACTGCAATATAGAAACCCCACCAGAGTTTCCAGCTTGCCTGGCATGCTCTGCAGAATTTGGACTCAAAACTGCAACATTAGCTCTTACCTGAATTTCCAGCTGGCCGACTTGCTCTACAGATCTCAGACTTGCCAGCCCTCACAATCACATGAGCCAATTTGTTAAAATAAATATCTCTTTCTCTCCCCTACTACACACATACTCTGGATTCTACTTCTCTGCAGAACACTGACTAATGTAGATGAAGTATAGATAGCCTGGGGAATCCCAACGTAAGAGGAAAGTTTCTAAAGTAATAATAGTCTTGTTGGGTATTATTTTCTTTAACTTGTAAGAGTGTTGCTAACTCTGGGTGGTGAGTGCCAGGACTGAATTGCAGTACACCTAGCTGGGGCTGAAATAGAATAACAAGCTAAGTCACTATTTGCTAAACTGGCTCATATTTCAAGGTCCTATTGAAAAGTTAAAGCCTTTACAAAGCTTACCTTGACGTTTCAGCAAAATTGACTTGCTCTTTCATTTCTGTGCCTCTTTTGTTGAGTGTATATGCATCTTTATATCACAGTCCATCGTCAGATAAGAAATACTACTTTATTTTCTCTGACATTCAAATTTTGCAGTCTTCTCCCATTCAAGCTTGCTGGCAGAAACGTAGGCTGTCTTTCTTGGGATTCCAACTTAAGTCTGTGCTGTTGTTCTTGGACATGAAGCAAAGCCAATGCAGAAGGAGTGGGAAGTATGTAACCTCAGTTCACACAGGTTGTTCTTCTTTTCAGAGTCCCTTAAGTCCACTGAATTTTGGGAACTTCTCTACCACACCTGGAAAATGGCAACTTTGAAAAGCTGCCAGTGGGGTAGGTGAAGAGCTCAGTTTTGAGATATCTGTGGTCTAAGTCAGAAATCCAATAGGCAGTTGGATTCATTGAATATATATATATATATATATATATATATATATATCTCAAATATTAGGTCCTACCAGTGAGTACTTCTTTAAGCACTGGGGATCTAGCCTTGAATGCATAAATATAGCATACTTCTTCATGGACGTTCAATCTAGCAGACATGATTCTGAAGTTTAGGTCTGGATGGAATGGAAAAACCTTGAAGGTAAAAAGCCAATAAACAGAACTATAGAAGCAAAGAAATAAGAGAGATCAAATGACTGATGAAGCAAGGTTCTGGAGGAAGAGAGACGGATAGAGTTAAGGGTATGAATGGTTGGTTTGGTCTTCTACAGATGAAGGGTTAGCTTATTCTTAGACTAGTGGAATAGCAGGCAGGAATTTACCCAGTTTTGGAGTTTGCAGATGGAGATAGGAAATAGAGTGGAAACATGAGTTATGGTCCACATTTTTTCAAGGTATAGGCAAACTTATTTTCTGAGAATGAGAAAGGCCAAAGTTCATTGGAGGAATTAAAGTAAAAGATGGAGTGTATTTGACAATAGTCATCAAGGGCATTGGAAAAGAATGCTGTCAAGCACAAATAAAGGAAAACACATTTATATGGATCCCATTTGGCAGCATTGTGTGATTTTTCACTAAGACAGTTTAGCAGATAAAGCGCAGAAGCAGAGACGTGACTTGTAGGAACATGTTGTATCATCTTGTTCCATAGCAGTTGTCACTGCAATTTGTATAATAAGAAGTGCTTGATAAACTGTGATGAAATTTATTAATTACTTAAAACACTGAAGGATAAGAAATCTTGAAATATACTGTTGTACTATCCATCTCACAAGGGACAAATCAGATTATGATTCTAGAATAGAAAATTTTGCAGTCAAGGTTATTATAGTCTAGATTTTACAGAAAAAAATGAGAATATTAATTATAAGAGTTATATTAATAAATAACTTATACTTTTATTTTATATAATATATACATGTATATATGTATGTATATTCCCATATATGTATCTATGTATATATACATATGTATGTAGATATGTATACACTCATATATATGTATGTATATATGTATACATATGTATGTATGTATATATGTATACATATGTATGTATGTATATATGTATGTATACATATATATACCTCTATATACTCCCCCCCTCAAAAAAAATGACAAAAGAAATAAGTGGAAGTTTCCAACTTTCATGCATCCACTACCATCCCATTCTTTTCCCCAATAACCACTGAAAACATTTTGGAGCACTGGCTTCCAAACTTTTTTCTAAGCATATTCTCATTCTAATATTCCCTCTTTTTCTCTCTAATTAAAAAAAAAAAACCCCTTCTTCTGATAGTAGACATTCTTGTTTTCTTCTCCAACATTCTTAATTTCTTCCTTCTTTGTCACGCCTATTTTGACCAGGTACCCATCTCATTCTCAGTCCTGGAAAAGGTGAGCTATTCCCAAGCCAATAAGTTCATGACATTTTCCTAGTGACTCTTATTGGCACAAAGATGTGCATATGATTTCAACTGGATCAATCATATTAAAGGGAAAAGCTCCCATTTCATGCTTAAGAGAGGAGTATTCTTTTAACGTTAACAATTTCAATAAGAAATGATTATATTTTTTGCTATTAGATTAAGATATCCATGAATATTGAAGTCCTTGCATGACCCAAATACTTCTTCTTCCCTAAAGTTTTTCAATACGCATATAGACAAAACTTATTTCACAAAGTAATGGAAAGCATGTGGCTGTGGTCTGCTGCAATATGGATGAGATAAGAAGAGCTTCCTCAAATAAGAGATGACATTTGTGTCTTTCTGTAAATGTAACCCAGGCTGTCCTCATGTACGACTGTAGGATATTGCATTAATGGCTTGACTCTTCACTCCTTCCCCTATCCACCTATTTTGCCATGTGATTTGAGGTTTCTACCCAAGGGAAATAGATTTCTTCACTCCTTGATTCTGGGTTTGGTCATATGACCTTCTTTGCCAATAAAATGAAGTGGAATTGATGGGTAGGCCAGCCTTGCATTTTTCTGCTTGCCGTCTTATGTCCCTGCTGTAAAAAGAGACAGCTGGGTTAGCCTGCTTGTCTCAGGAGAAAGATGGGAAACTTATGGAACAGAGGCATTCCCAACCGAACCCAGCCAACTTTCCTTAAGTTTCACATTCCTGAGTCATCCTAGCGGATAATGGTACCATAGAACCACCCAGCAGAGCCCAATCTAGATCATTCAACCCTCACACAATTTGTGAAAATAAATATTGCTTAAAGCCTCTGAGTTTTGGCGTGATTTGTTGTTGAGCATCAATGTAGCAACAGCTGATAGATACACTGCACATTTCAGAATTTTCATGGAAATGATAGGGGAAGGAGTAAGAGAAAGAGGGAGACTTTTGGAGAGTTTTCTCTTCCTAGAAGCTTTTGACAAAATAACATAGACATTTTTCTTTATCAGCATATGTAGCACTACCATGCTAGTTTTAGAATGCTGGTAATTTCTTTACTAAATTTTAAAAAGTCACAAGAAAAAGAAAAGATAAAAATACACTGGAAAAAGATAGTAATATTATGACAAGCAAAGTTCTGTTATCCTTAAAACTCAGAGTCTTATAAGTCAGGAAGCAAAAGATGAAGAGTCTAAGAAGGAAATGTATTTTTTTACATTAAAATAATTTTTTAATGGTTTTGTTAGTATTCCATAGTATGAATATACTACAGTTTTTTTAGATCTACAATTCTTCTTAGTTATGAGAAGTAATATATAGATATTTTATACATAGAATTTCTAGGTATATACATTACAATTTTTGTTATATATTTCCAAATTGTCCTCTTAAATGTACTAATTTACATTTCTATTAACAGTATATAAGAAAGCCTATTTTCCTATACCCTTCTCAGCATTGAAATTTAGTGATCTTTATAATTTTCACAATTTAATGGGCAAAGCATTTATCTCATTCATTTTATCAGCATTGTTTATTCTGAATGAGATTGAGCACATTTTCCTACTTTTAAAGTTTGTTTTATTTCTTCTGTGAGCCTTCTGTTAATGTGCTGTGTTCATTTCCCTCTTGGACTCTTCATCTTTTGCTTGCTGACTTGTAAGACTCTGGGGTCTTATAAGGATAACAGAAGTTTGCTTGTCGTAGTGTTACTGTCTTTCTCCAGTTTATTTTTATCTTTCTTTTGGTCATGACTTTTTAAAATTAAGCAAAGAAATTACCAGCATTCTAAAGTTTATCTAGTCATACATATCACTCTTTTACTTTTATGGCTTTTTTATGTTTTATCTAGAAATGCTTTTTACATCCAAAAAATATGAAATGAGTCATCCATGTCTTCTAGCATTTGTTTTTATTTTAAAATTTATTTATATAATTGAGTTATAAGGAATTTGTTTTGAAATAATAAGTCAGTTACCTTTCTTCTTTGCTTGCAAATGGTTAGTGTGTTATTCCAATCTTATTTGCTAAATAGTCCACTTTAACCCTATTGATTAGAAATGGATGAATTTTTTGTAATTACATAGATCTGGACTGACAGATTCTCTATTTTATGCCGTTGATTGTTCTGTGAATTCCTGCTGAAACAAATTTTAAAACCACGTGTATGGTTAGTCGATTCACAATTCTTTTCTTCTCTGGAATTGTGCAGGCTATTCTCCAACATTTATTTCTCTGCATGATATTTAGAATAATAGTGTATGCACAGAAGAGCATCTGGAAGCCTAAATGTCAGTTATTAAATACGATTATTCCTGAAGAGTGTGATTAGAAAGTGGCATCTTCAACTTGGTACATTACACGTCTACCTTTTTTGAATTTGGGGTGCAAGCAAATAATAATTGTAAAGATTCAATAAGGATTTAAATAAATAAATAAACATGAAAATATTGTAAGCAGAGACCTTAATAAAGTATCTGTGTCTTGTAGTGTCTTGATTCCCTTGTGTTTTCCATATGTAAAATAATTTTATCTGCCAATAATGACGATTTAATTTTCTCCTATTCAATATTTACGCTTTTTACTTTGTTTTCTTGTTTAATTGTATTTCTTAGAATTTCTAGAACCATGTTAAATGAAGTGTCGATAGCATTTCTTTACTTGAGAAAATAAAACTTTAAAAAAATTAAGCTTGGCCGGGCGCGGTGGCTCAAGCCTGTAATCCTAGCACTTTGGGAGGCCGAGACGGGCGGATCACGAGGTCAGGAGATCGAGACCATCCTGGCTAACACGGTGAAACCCTGTCTCTACTAAAAAACACAAAAAACTAGCCTGGGGAGGTGGCGGGCGCCTATAGTCCCAGCTACTCGGGAGGCTGAGCCAGGAGAATGGCATAAACCCGGGAGGCGGAGCTTGCAGTGAACTGAGATCCGGCCACTGCACTCCAGGCTGGGCGACAGAGCGAGACTCCGTCTCCAAAAAAAAAAAAAAAAAAAAAAAAAAAAAAAAAAAAAAAAAAAAAATTAAGCTTTAATTGAAAATAAAGCTTTTAATTCTACACTGGCAACTTCACACTTAAATTCATGAAAGTTTATAATTATGTAACAAACAGGTTTATCAGTCTGATACTATAGCATTTACTGAAGCTCTAATTAAATTAATGATTTATTAGGCTCTAAAAGTAATATTTCAATCTATCAGTGGATAAGCTTAAGAGTAAAATGTTTTCTGGTTATTCTGCATTTTTGTTTCATGACTAGTACAGTTCATACTTTGCAGAAACTAATTTGTCATAAAAAAGAGGGTCCTTTTCAGTCTCTATAAGTTCTCCACCTCTTCTTGATGAAAAATCTTCACTTAGGGTAAAGGGAAATTAGTTCTAATAATTCACCGTTGAGAGGCCCTCCAGATGAACTCAAGTGTTTCAGCACAATTCAGTATCTAAGCCTTATTTTTCAATCCTCAGGAGCTTTGTATGTTGTTTGCTTCACTGCTTTTACCCGAGTCTTGAGGAGCATGAATGTCTTCCTTGGACCCAATAGGTTTTATACATCACAATTTCTTTGTCTGAACAGCTGTTTCATTGCAAGCTACACACAAATGCCCACACAAATGCCACAAACCATTACAATTCAGAAATTAGGGTAGACTTTCATATGAATCTAAAATAAACTAAATAACTGAAAAAACAAAATTAAATATCTATATTTATTAGATAAATGAAGCTTTGGAAAATTTTCTTTTCACTTCACCCCAGCCTATTGTTTCCCCACTTCTGTGGTTACAGTGGTTAAGAGTACAGCTGCAAAGGCAACCGTGTATGGGGAATGCAACCGACTTCTCACACCCGGCTGCCCAGATGTGCTCCTCTCTCAGGGATGTGGTGCTTGCTTCTTTCTGAACAACCTGGCTTGGCATTCTTTTATCTTTAACAGTGATGAGGAAAGAAGTTGACTAATACAACATCATTTCCTAAATGTTTATTCATTCTTTGATTCATTTATTCAATGTTTATGAGGGAATGCCTACTAAATTTTAGGTACTGTGTTGAGCAAGAGACGTAAGCCCCAGTAAGTCATAGTTCTCTGCGCCAGAATGCTTACAAGCCCCCACAAGAGTCAGACAAACCATATAACTACGAATCAGTGTGGTGACAATATAAACAAGTGAGGTGCTATTAGGAATGCACGCATGAGTCATTTCCTGGCCTGTAAGAGGATGTCTTCCCAGAAGAGGCAATGCCTGAGGCTAGTCTTGAGGGACTGGTATGAACTACCTAGACAGTGGGGGTAGCAAGTGCAAAGGCTGGCGATTGAGACCACAGGCTGAGAGTGGTGGCAAAAAGTGAAGAAAAAAAGGTAGGCTGAACAATCCCTGTGCTCGACAAAAGTGTCCCACATCCTAATAATGAAAACATATAAATATGTTACTTCAATGGCCAAAGGGACTTTGTAAATGTGATTATGTTACAATCTCCAGATGGAGAGATTAGCCTTGATTATGCAGGTGGACCCAGTGTAATCACAAGGAATCTTATAAGAAGAAGGCAAGAGGGTCAATGTGAGAGAAGGCATTGTCATGATAGAAAGAGGGAATGAAATAATTCACTTCAAAGATAGAGGAAGGGGCTGGGAGTTGTGGGATACGGAATACAGGTGGCCTCTGTAGATGAGAAAAGCTGGAAAACGGATTCTCCCTGCAGTCTTCAGAAGTATCACAGCCCTGTTGACACTGGGGTTTTTGCCCCAGAGGACTCATTTTGGACTTCTGATGCCTGATCTGCAGGCGAATAAGTAAATTTGTGTGTTTTAAGCCATCAAGTTTGTGATAATTAATTTCAGTCGCCACAGGAAAGTAATATACTAGGTCATCAAGAGCCTTCCATGTTGTGTTAGTTCGTTCTGGCATTACTATAAAGAAATGCCTGGGACTGGATGATTTATAAAGAAAAGATGCTTAATCGGATCACGGTTCTGTATGGTTTACAGGAAGCATGGTGCTAAGATCTGCTTGGCTTCTGAGGAGGCCTCAGGAAATTTACAGTCGTGGTGGAATGCAAAGGGGGAGCAGGCACGTCACATGGTGAAAGCAGGAGCAAGGATGGGTGGAGGTGCCACACACTTTAAAAACAACCGGATCTTGTGAGATCTCACTCACTCTTGAGAGGAGAGCACCAAGGGGATGGTGCTCTCACAAGGCTCCACCTCCAATACTGGGGATTGCATTTTATAATGAGATTTGGATGGGGACAAGAATCCAAGCTATGTCACATGCCATGCTGGAAAGTCACTAAAGGATTTTAGTTAGGGAGGTAGCTTGATCAGATTTCCTCTTTAGAAAGATACTCCCAGTGGGCATGGGGGATAAGTCATATGACAGCCAGACTAGGGAAGGGTCAGATGGACTTTTGTGATTAGGGGACACCACAACCAGGTTAAAGATGAGTCTGAGGCTAAGACCAAGTGGATCTTTGTGCCATCTTTCTTTTCGTCAGAATAGCTCTTCCTTCTCTTCCTCCCTTCCATCTACCAGTACTTACTAAATATTTGTTTTATTCCAAGATTAATATAGGTAGTGGAACTTGCATGGAACTTGAATTTTAGAATAAGAGAAAGGCAATAAGAACAATCAGCAAAAATAAATTAATATTAATAATTAGTAATGAATTAGTGATTAATAAATGGTAGTTAATATTGAGGAAGGGGTTTTGAAAGAAATAAACAGGGAGGTATGATAGAGAATATCAGGAGGAGGGTCTTGTTTTCATCAGAAAGACCACTTCTGTGGAGGTTACATAGAAGCTAGGACCTGGAGAGTAAGAAGGAGCCAGCCACACAAAGATCCAGAGAAACCACATTTCAGATGGAGAGAGCAGCAAGAGCAAAGGCCTTGGGACAGACAGGCTGGCTGATTCCCTATTATAAGATGTTCTGGAGGAAAAGGATAAAAGCCCTTCACTCAAGCTCTAGCTTATCTAACTCTCAGCCAATCAGTAACAAGACACTCAGAAAGCTATTAACTATAAGCTTCTATTTCAGGGGCCTAGGGATTTCCCTGGAGTCCCACAGGTTCTACTATCTGTTATTCTTGGAATGAAACAGATATTTAGTAAGTAGTAAGTACTGGTAGATGGAAGGGTGGGAGAGAAGAAGGAAGAGCTTTTCTGACAAGGAGATAAAGGTGGCACAAAGACCAATTTGGTCTTAGCCTCAGGCTCACTTTGGACCTGGTTGTGGCATCCCCTAAGTGGGTATAGAGGTCACAAAAGTCCATCTGTCCTGGCTCTAGTCTGGCTGTCATATGACCTATTCTCTGCCTTTGCCAGGGGGATCATTCTAAAGAGGACATTTGATCCAATTACTTTCCATGCTTGAAGAGGCAGAGAGGTCTAGAGGATGAAAGAAGCTTTCTCGACAACACGTGGAGACCTAGTTAATAGACAGCATGTGGATCATCCACATTCAAAGGAACATGATGGGCCCTAACACATTAGCAGTAGATACAGCACAGGGGATACCATCCACAGACAAGACAGAAGCCTAGAGCTCAGAGGAGTCCAAAGAAGTCACATGGCCCCAGATTCCTTCTCCCAGTACCATGTGCATTCATTTTCTAGGGTGGTGATAGCAAAGCACCATAGACTGAGTGGCTTAAACAAGAGATTTATTGTCTCACAGTTCTGGAGCCTAGAAATTTGAGATCAAGGTGTCAGCAGGGTTGGTTCCTTTTGAGAGCTGTGGGAGAGAATCTGTCCCATGCCACTTTCTTAGCTACTATGATATTCTATCAATCTTTGATACTTATTGTCTTTTAAAAATATAACCCCTGATCTCTGCCTTCATTTTTCACATGATGTTTTCCCCATGTGCATGTCTGTCTCTAAATTTTCCTTTTGTGAGGACGCCAGTCATACTGGATTACGCTGCACCCTTATGACATTTTAAATTGATTACCTATTTAAAGAAACTATCTCCAAAGAAAGTCACATTCTGAGCTATTGCATGTTAAGAATTCAACATACGAATTTTGGGGGGACAGAACTCAATTCATACCACCATGTATCTAAAACTCCCAGGAGAATGGAAGGAGAAGACATCTGAATTTGACTGAAGATTTAACAAGAGACTGAACTAAAAATGGCATGACTGAGTTAGCTTGTGTGTCAACCAGGCTTTAATGTGGCCCCTGTGATGGCCAACTCCTGAGAATCTTGTCTTTGTATAATCCCCTCCCCTTGAGTATGGATGGGACCTCTGACTTGCTTCTAAACAAAAGAATATGACAACATGATGGAATGTCATGACTGTGGTTATATCACTTATATAAGACACTATCTTGCTAGTAGACTCACTCTCCCTTGCTGGCTTTGAAGAAGCAAGCTTTTGTTGAAAGAAAGTTTATGGGCCAGGCACGGTGGCTCACACCTGTAATCCCAGCACTTTGGGAGGCCAAGGTGGGTGGATCATCTGAGGTCAGGAGTTTGAGACCAGCTTGACCAACACGGCGAAACCCCATCTCTACTACAAAAAATACAAAAATTAGCCAGGCATGGTGGCGTGTACCTGTCATTCCAGCTACTCAGGAGGCTGAGGCAGGAGAATCTCTTGAAACTGGGAGGCAGAGGTTGCAGTGAGCCGAGATCGTGCCACTGCACTCCAACAGCCTGGGCAACTGAACAAGACTCTGTCACAAAAAAAAAAAAAAAAAAAAAAAAAAAAGCTTATGAAGAGGGTCATACGACAAGAGGCTGTGGGTGAACTTTAGGAGCCGAGAGTGAGCTGTCAGGAAGCTGCAGCGCTCAGTTTTACAAGCACAAGAAAATAAATTCTGCCATAACCTAAGTAACTTTGGAAATGGACCCATTGCCAATGGAGCCTCCCAAAGAGAAGCAAGTCAGGGCCAACATTTTGATTGCAGCCTTGCTGAGGACTCAGCTAAGCCATGCCCAGACTTCTGACCTGCAGAGATTGTGAGAGAGGAAATGTGTGGTGTTTTAAGCTGTTAAAAAAAGAAAGAAGGAGGAAGAGGAAGAACAAGAACAAGAAAAGTAGGAGGGGGGAGGGGAAAGGAAAAAAGGAGGAAGAAGGGAGGAGGAAGAGGCCAAGAAGGGGGAGGAGTCAAGAGAACAAAAGCTATTATCTTCCTTTCTTTCCAAGTTCCCCTCATCACAAGCCTATGATAGGGTGTGTGTGGCTTTAATTAGAATATAAGACTGCGTGGTCGGATGCGGTGGCTTATGTCTGTAATCCCAGTAGTTTGGGAGGCCAAGGCAGGTGGATCACGAGGTTAGGACATAGAGACCATCCTGGCTAACACGGTGAAATCCTGTCTCTACTAAAAATACAAAAAATTATCCGGGCATGGTGGTGGGCACCCATACTCCCAGGTACTTGGGAGGCTGAGGGAGGAGAATGGTGTGAACCCAGGAGACAGAGCTTGCAGTGAGCCGAGATCATGCCACTGCACACTCCAGCCTGGGCGACAGAGAGAGACTTGGTCTCAAAAAGAAAAAGAAAAAAAAAAAAAGAATGTAAGACTGCATCTTAAAACTAGATGAATTAAGCTTTGGTCACTTAAAGTAATCTACTTCAGAAAGGGATATTCAATGGAGCATCTTTGGAGATGAGTAATTAAAGAAATGTCAGAATTATTTTATATTTATATCCTACTGAATTAAGATTCCTTCCTAAAACCTGATACACACATGCACAGAAAATGTATATTTCACATCACATTCCTGATTAAAATCCTGCCAAGCACCTCTATTTTCTGCAGAATAGATGACATCTTCTTAGGCTGCCATGCCAAATGCTTAATCATTGGCCCCCACCAATTCTTCCAAGCCTAATCTCCAGCCACTACTCTGCAGACTGTAGGGACTAGGTATACCAAGTGAAATAGGTGTCCATGCAGGGCTTCCATTGAACCACCTGTTGAGTGAAGCAACACTCTGTTCTCTCTGTTAAATACATTGACACATTGAGACTTAACTACTAGCAGGCTGTCTTCTAGTGCAGTGGTTCTCAACCTTTTTGGGACCAGTGACTGGTTTTGCGGAAGACAGTTTTTTCCATGGACATGGGGAGGTGAGTTTTCAGGGGCTGAAGAGACGTGTGGTCCATTCTGGGAATCCCTCTAGCCACGGTTCCCAGAGAAGACAGACACAGCCACAAAGAGTTCCATGGCATTTAATTAAATATGAGATGGTTACATACATTGTACACTTATATAGTAAGCAGCTCTGTGAAATGTTTGTAATGCATGTGGATAATACATGGTCAAATCAGAGATCTTCACTGTAGTGAACAATTGGTATTTTAAAGAATAATCCCAACAATAAACCATGGAGCTGACAAAAATGCCTCCTGATCTGCGTCATTTCCAGGAGCTCTACCACATATTCTTCCTGACCTGTTCCAAGTCTTGTAGCCCCTCTAGAAGACCTAAGAAAACACAGGTATGCACCTCTGAAACAGCCCATACTTGGCTTTTCTGAAGCAAATTCCCATGGAAACCACTGTCTGAAGGAAGAGGCAAAGGCTGGTAGGAAATCAGCCAAATAAGCCAGGGTGCCCTAGACCCAGACATGGTTGTTGGAACAAATTAGTTGTCTTTTCATTTCATGCTATGTAGAACTGGCAGTTTACACTTCTGATTAATACATTGTCTCTGATCAGGAGGTTTATTTTTTTTCTTAATAAAATCTGAAAGGAGATTGGGCAGAATCAATTAGTAATCTTACATTACACATTGTCCCTAGGTATGTAATCAAGAATTAACAGCAGTTATGATTATATGATTATAGCACATGCATTTTAAATACTGCAGTAACAGACAGATGCTCAGACACTAAATTCCAATGAAACATATGCCAAACAACATTGAGACAAAGGATTTTAGAGCTGGAGATATCTCGACGTTTCTCTATGGTCATCTCTTCATTTCTTCGAGAGATTGTCTATTTATACCAAGGATACAAAATTACGGCTCCCAGTTCTGACTTAACGTGTGAGGTTGGGTAGTTTACCTGTCTTCTTGTGTCCCAATTTTCCCGTAAGTCAAAGAAAGTAACAATAAATACTTCAAAGAACCTCTGTGAATAAGGTATCAGAGACCTAGGTTTGGCATGAGATTTTGTGGAGCCTCCTATTTGAGATTTGACTCCCATTTCTACAAAAGGAACACCTGCCCACTGATGAAAAATGTCTTCTGCTGCCCACAAACCAGGCAGATTCTACTTTTCCTCCATGGAAATTTACATCATTTTTGTGGCATTTGCCCTGTCTCCAACAGGGCACTTTCAATATGCCTCTTTTATAGCATTTTATAATATAACAATAAGTTGTTTACCAAGTTGTCATTTTCATTAGGTTTTGTAATTTATGAGGCAGAATGCCATCCTTTTGTTTGTCTTTAGGTCCCCTGTGCCTAATACTATGATTGACACGTAGCAGGCTTTCCATAAATGTCTACCAAGGAGGTGGAAGGAATGCTTATGGAAGTGCTTTGAAAATTGTAAAAGCACTAGGCAAACCTAAGGGATTATGGCATTGTATTTATTACTGCTGGTGCAGAGGAGGGCACTTCAGAAAGTAAAACATTCACCTGAAGAATAAGATGGTCTGATTTTACCAGTCCTTTAAGCCAACAGATAAGGTCCATTCATCCGCAGTTAAAACCCCATTCACAGACAACACAAAACAAAACAAACAAGAAAACTAAAATATCAGAAACACCTAGTTCCCCTAAATAAAGTAAAAACAGAACAAAGAAGAAAATTCAAAACAGAAAAAAAATAACAACAAATCTCAAACAAAACCCTAAACCTATGACCCCTTCTCTAGTTTTCTGTGCAGCATCTGCCCTTTGTGGTTCTGTGAACAGCCAGGGTTTGGAGGTCTGTGGGAGAGGGGTTTGCTGCACTTCCCTGAGCTGACATTACTGAGTTGCCTTGACTTTGAGCTAGTCATTGTAAGTCAATCTAGACCAAGAAAGGTAAGATGATAAATATCAAGCATTAATATGTCTCTTCTGTGTATCTTCAAGAATGTAGCCACAGTCAGTTCACTCATTGCATGTACTTGTGACTCTTTTTCCCTGAAGTTTGTGGCAGCATCTATTGTTGGAGAACTTGGGACAATTTGGGGATGAATTTAGGTTGGGGTAGTGTCTATACACGTGGGAGGGGTCATGCCTCCTCTCACTCATCAAACGTACCCTTGTCCAGGGTCAGCGACATGTTCCTCTGAGATCATGGATGGATGTGGTTGGGTGGTAGCAGCAAAAGAATCACAGTATTGGTAACAAACAGGAGAAATTGTGAGTTTCTAATTTATTCCCTCTTGAGCTTATTTGCAGAAAAATGAAATCAAATGGGCTTCATGGCTTTTTCTTGCCTTCTTTACCTTCTCTTGACATGGCTGGTCATGGGACTTCACACCCACAAGACCATTTCTTCCCCTCTTTCTTTCTTATAATCATTTTAATTTAAGCGACCATATGTATGTTCACACTTGTCTGGGGGCAGTCCTAGTTTCTGCTCATTGTCCTGGAGGGATTATATGTAAGTTCCCCTTTCACTTTCCAAAGTGACTCAGTTTGGATCATAAATTATCTAAGCACACCCTGTTACTAGTGAGACCTGGCACTCAAGAATGGGGCATTCCTCAGTGAACAGAAAGGCGCATGGCTCAGGGAACTGCAATTAGACTCCCAGCCATCATATCTTGGCCCCACCCTTCACTGTGTGAACAACTTGGACAAGTTACTTAACTCCTTAGTTCTGAACTTAATGATCTATAAAAAACTGAGTAGTCATAGTAATTGCACACACCTCCCAGTATTATTGTCAGGATGGAGTGAGACAAGGTGCACAGAGCACTTGCAAAGCACTGGATATATATTAAATCCTAATAATGGCAACTATAATTTTTTATTTTCCTTTCTTTCTTTTCCCTCATGCTCTCTTCCTGCCTTCCTCACTCCTCATTCATTTTCTTTACTCTTTCATTGCTTCCTCTTAAAAAAAAAACAGCTGAATCATTTAGTCACCTTAAACATTGTGACCAAATCCACATGGTAGAAGCAGGATGCTCTTGCCTCATGTTGAGTGCCACTGAACTCAGGAAGAGTGGTCAAAGCAAGGCTTCAGAATCCTGTAGACTGTGTACTGAGGTTTTGCTAATTTTGTCTTCTCTTTGCTGTGAGGGAGAGTAGGAACTCTAGACTTCCCCTTTAAATCATCTTTGTCACTCACGGTAAGTTCAGTTTGGGTTTCTTACACTTCACTGGTTTTGGTAGAAGCTGGACATGGTGACATACGCTTCTTCTTGATTTGATCCCAGCGAAGTAAGAATGGGCTGCCCTTGAGCAACTGGGTTCAATGTCAGGATTCCGGATTGGAGAGAAAATGGAGGGGGCAGGGTGCTGTTTGTAGTCCCAAGGCTAAGCAGGAGGTCCTGGTACACATGAGACCCATTCTTGCCACTCTCCCTGCAGTCTAGGGACCTGGAAGAGGAGAGTATAGGGGCATCACATGCACTGACATTCCCAGCCAGGCATCTGAGGGATGAATCTCTTTCAAAACTTTCTGGGGTGATGACCACATCCTCAGATGGGCAGCTGGGGCTCTGCACATCCCCTCCAAGCCTCTGCTTCTTAGATTCTTCTAGTTGCTGAGGAAACGTATCCTGCAGAAAACCTTCCACTTCATCTCTAGCTTGAATGTCATCCACCCTATGAATCTGGCAGTCCAGGAAACTTTCGGGATTGAAACTCACATTTAAATTCTGCATGGAAAAAGCAGAAAAGGCATTAAGATGGCACCAGAGAGACACACCACCAAATGTTCAGTTCCAGAGTAGGTCTAAAGAGTTTTCTGACAGGGAATGTCACAGAATTGCCTGCATATTCCTCAATGGACTCTTTGCTTCTGGAGCTTCTGAGACACTTCAAGACTTGAAGTGACCACTGGTGTGACCTCCAGCCCCAGGGAGCCCAGAAGTTCTGAGATGTGTATCTTATTTCAGTTCCCTACTACAGCTAGGGTCTTAGGAGGGACCCTAGTTACAGGATGCATCAAATACCAAAAGGTGAGGTTCAACTGTTCCTTGTCCTGGAATATCATTCTTGACCACCGGGATGTTGCCAACACAATACTTTTTAAGCACCAAAAGCACTCACCTTTCTTGGTTTCTTACAAAGATGTTCCAGAGTCTTCTTATGATCAGGGAGACTGGGCCATACAATAGGCTTAATTCTGAAATCAGAGAACATTGATAGATGAAGTGAATGGCAGAGGGCACAGGCACACTGAGTCTTCCCACTTACTCTAAGCCTGGAATCAGAAGAACAGATTTCTAGTCTTGGCTCTATCACAATTAGGTGGGTGACCATGGTCAAGGGACTGGTTTTCTGTGGGCCTCGGTGCCCTATCAATTCAAGGAGGGGTTGGACCAGAGACCACTGCTATCAATCCATTCCGTGAATAAGACATGACAATAATATACCTCTGGGAAAAAGCCCTAGAGGGAAGGAACACCAAGGCTTGCAAGGAGGTAGTTTTGGTGGAGCTATGGAAGTACATTTCGACCCCGTTGTTTACTTCCAATTTAAGTGTTGTCTTTTTATTCCTTCCCTTTACTGACAGCAACTCTGGCAGCTAATTTTGGTGGAAGTGGGGGAATATTTTTCAAGTTACCCAGGGAAATTGCTTAGTACTTTCAAGGCAGTACTTTTCAAATTAAGGTATTTGTAATCCTGGGAATATATAGCCTTCTGCCAAGGGCATTCTCCTAGTATAGTAAGTAACTTAACAAGTGCCTGTTTAAAACATCATTTTTATGATGAAACAAACATAGCCTTAGCATGGATTAGAACACAAAATCCCATGAATTTATATGTTTAAAGTCAAGACTTCAAGTGCATTGTGCATTTGCCATGAATGATGGCTTCTGCAACCTTTAGGAGATACTGGAAGAAAAGCTTGGGAAACATTGCATTACAGAATTCTTACTTTGGGGACAGGGTTTGCCTAATGTCCAGTTTATACATTTTTGCCTCTTATGAAATTAACTGTGGAAATTCACTGAGGATAGGTAGGGATATTGGGCACTAAATTTGTGAAATGCCTTAATCCCCTTTGTGGTTTTCTCATCAATAAATGGGACTCAAGCTCTGACTGTCTATGATCCCACACAATCACCCTTTTTATTAGTTGAAGAAGGTCACCTTTTTTTCCATAACACACAGGCCAAGATGACCAACAGAGCCACAGAGAAAAAACTCAAAATGCTGATGGTTAGTAAGATAGGATCCATCTCCCCTGGAAAGCAAGAATAGATCGTAGTGAGCATTCAGTAGCCATGCAGTGGGGGTAGGGTCTCAGGATGCTTTGCATTTACTTAGTAATGTGGGCCGACTTACTACTTCCTGAAAGTTGCTTTTGAGTTAACAGCAAGATGTGACAGCTTTATAGAGGGAGTTTGGTTTAAAAGGCATTGACTTGGGTGACCAGGCCTAGAGCATCTGCCACTTGAAATGTAAACGTGATCTAGCATCAAAGGTACCAATGTTCTCTTCCCTTCTTAACTTTCTACCAATGGAAAGAAGCCAGAGCAGGAGATGATGAAAGAGATGTTCACTCCTGTTGCAAATTCTAGGGAGGGGATGTCTCAGTTCCTAGACATTCTCAGTTCCAGTCCCAAGGACATCTTCATCCTTCTGGAAAAGGACAGCCACACCTGTCCACATACCTGACACCAATAAAGGTGCTTCTTAGAGGGGCCTTAAAGACTGCAACCATTGGGGTCCCAGGCTAGATTGGTTAACTGGAGGTAGTGGGTGGGGATTTTGTTCAAAATGTATGGCAGCTTCCAGGAACACAGATGGCCTGTACTAATTCTCAGGTAATAAGGACCCCGCTCCCTCTGCTTCCTTGCTCTTTACAAAAGGGGCAAAGATAGCAGGCAAGTCATTCTCCAAACAAAGTGTAAGACTGTCCTCCAGGGGTGTCCTATTTTGCAGGTTAGTTTCAACAATCTTCCTCTCACTTGCTCCCACACTTTGACATGCAAAGCACTCTGGGGGAACAAAAACTCTACCACCATTCCTTACCTGGGCTATTGTTGATCTCTGGAGTTCTGAAGTAGTAACTTGGACTCCATTCACTCCAGAAGCCTTTAAAATAGTGATCAGGGATGGATCGAACTTTAATCTCATACATTGCTTCAGGTTGGAGGTTTCTCTGCAGGAGTGTCAGCTTTGTGCTGGATAAATTCACATGCTAGAGAGTAGAGGGCAGTTACATTCTTAGGATGGGAAAAGAGGTGTTGTCTAAATCTCCCACATCATTTCAAGTGGGATTCCTTTAGTCCCATAAGCATTCTCTCAAGGTTGTCTCATATTTGTTAGAATAAGGAGCTCTGATATGTAAAGGAGTCAACAGCAAAATTAGGGACAGAATCTGAGCTGATAAAGGATGTTGTGAGTAGTCTAGGAGGAGAGTGAAATGATGGGTCTTATTCAGGTGAGTTAGGCACTGCCCAGGCTCTCCCTTTCCACACTTCAATATCTTCTTCTTTTCTCTCTATCCTTTTGCATATCAAGGGGAGAAGAAAGGTTAGGTTAGGTTAGTGAGCAGGAATCATTTCTCTCCAGAAAGATGCCATTTTACATTGTGAATAGTGATATAGAGACAAAAGCCTCCCCCACACAGTGTATTATCTTTAAGATAAAAAAACTCTATAAATTTGATAGATAAAAAGTAGTCCATTGTTATTTATATCTGTATTTATTTAATAATTAGTTCATTTCATGTATTTATTGAATTTATTCCATATTTCATGAGATTGTTCCCAAATTTTTTGCTCATTTTTCTATTGTGATTTTTTAATGAATTATAAGAGTTTGTTATCTATTAATGATACTAACCATCTATCAGCTGTTTATGTGGCAATTTAAGCCTACTTTTAAATTTGCATTTTTGATTTTTGATTATTATGTGTGTTGACATATGTAAGCCTCTACATTTTATGTAGTCACATGTCTCAATCCTTTCCTTCCTTCTACAGCTTTGATGCTTAGAATGTTCTTCTTCATGTCAAGATTATGTAAACATTTGGCTATATTTTTTCTAGTTTGTTTAGAGTTTCACTTTTATATAATTTCCTTAAATCATCTGTTATTTTGTTGTTGTTATATGAAGGCGGCTAGGCATTTATCATAATTTTTTTTAATTAAAATATTTTTGGCTGGCGTGGCGGCTTATGCCTGTAATCCCCAGCACTTTGGGAGGCCAAGGTGGGTGGATCACCTGAGGTGAGGAGTTCAAGACCAGTCTGGCCAACATGGTGAAACCCCAGCTCTACAAAAATACAAAAATTAGCCAGGCATGATGGTGGGTGCCTGTAATTCCAGGTACTTGGGAGGCTGAGACAAGAGAATTGCTTGAACCTGGGAGGCGGAGATTGCAGTGAGCCAAGATCGCGCCATTGCACTCCAGCCTGGATGACCGAGCAAGATTTCGTCTCAAAGAAAAAAAAAAAAAATTTTTTTTTTTTTTTAGTTAACTAATTGTCCTGGAAGCATTTATTCATAATCCTTCCTTTCTCCAGTAAGTTGCTTTTCCATTGGTGCAATTTTCAGATGAATAATGAAAGATGGCAGGATCAAGGGTGGGGTGGGTAAGTAGAAGGAGGGAGCAGGTGGTTTGGGGCAGGTGTTACATTTATGCAAGTGGCATCTTGCATCTTACTGCAAACAAACAAGGCCAATCATGGCCGGAAAAAAGAGGACAGCAAGAATAAGAAGGCCTTGAGAAACAGAAATCATCATCTCTCCTCTTCGTCTCTGAGGTGCAGAAAGAACAAAAGTTAGGCTGGTGGGTTAAGAGAAATCTCATAACCTGGTACACTCCACTCTTCTGCCACCTCCTCCCCAAAATAAATTTCAGGGACTGCCAAATCATTCCAACCTCAACAAATCATGAAGAGAGCATCTAAGTAACCCTCCTGATTATGAAGAAAAATTAAGCTGTTACTTCAAAAACAAAGACCTTGGGCTTTAAAATAAAAACAAAGCAAAGACAAACATTATGCCTCTCTTCCTTACCTCATGCTGGTCCCATGAATCCCATAAGCCAGAATGTGGCTATGACTTGGTGATCATAACCAGATAAACATTTTTGCCAGATTTGCCTATGAAAGCGGCACTAAACATGATACTTTTTGAGGCCCCTGAATACAGAGGATTAATTTGGCCTCAATCTTTATTGTTATCCATCTCACTAATGTAGAACCATTCTGAAGACCAAAATTAGAGCAGAAAAAATAACCAGAGCTAGAAGAGTATGCACCAGGGAAGATCCAGGTTTTTGTGGGGCCAATATTGGGAGCTTCTTTCAGTAGAAGGTAGGTTTTGAAAGCAAAATTGTTGGGTCCTCCCAGGGGAAATGCACCAGTAGGCCAACAAAATAGAAAACATGAATAAGTTTTTATTTTATTAATGTAGATGAACTACATACCATCCATTTGTTTTCATCCTTTTCCTGGCGGTAAGCTACATCGTGCATTAAAACTTTTACATACTTCTTTTGCAAGTGTGATGTATTAAATGTCACCACAAAGTCGTTGGCTCCTTCACGATAGATGACACTTAGGTCAAAAGGAGCCTCAGGTTTAACTGGAAAAGAAAAAGAAATAAATTATGTCTAAAGGGCAGCCAAGGAAATAATTCTAGTATTTAAAATTCATCCCCTCTGCAAATCACTTTGACGCTTTTTGTGTCAGTAAATGGCCAACTATTCAGAAAACCATTTCTTCTTCTTGGGTTTAAATCCAGGCCACATTCTCCAGCCTCCCTTGCAGTGGGGTGTGGCCTTGTGAATGAAGTGGGCAGAAGAAATGCACACCCACTTCCATCCTGGCCCAGACACACACCCATATGTGACTCCTCGGCTGTGCCCTCTTCCACTACTTGGAGTCCTGCATTACAGACGGTGGAGCCACAGGATGGAAAGTGCCCTGAATACTGCTTGGAGAAGCCCCAGTTGCAGGTTAGAAACATCCATTTTGACTCTGATGTGAGTGAGAAATAAACTTACGGTGTTTGAGATATCATATGTTTGGGGGCTTATTTGTTACAGCAGCTTGTGTTAATTTTACACTAAAACACATCCTCTTTGCTTTTGAATATTGGAGAACTTGTTACTAATGAGCCCCAAAGCAGGAGTATTTAAACTCTGAGTCTTCATTCTTGTAATAAAATTAGGTTATATGCTGTGAACCTTGCACCTCATCTCAGCTACAGTGACATGAAGGGTCTGCATCCTGGCCCTGGCTAAGACCTTCCAGAGTGGCCTCAGGGGGTCCCCTCTGTCAGTCTCACTGACTTAATGCCGAAGGAATGTCTTAATTCCTCTTGGGCTTCCTCCTACTGCCTTCCTGCCTTGCAGAGTTGCTGTTAGAATCAAATGCTCCACACATGCTAAGCTGTTGGAGGGAGATCAGTATTACTTCAGGTAGAACAAACCCAGAGAAAGGTATTGATTTCCTAGAAAGGTCCTGAGACTTCCCTGTCCTGGCCTCTTGGCTGCTCATTGATCACAGCCTGGGAAGTTAGCTGTCTGGGGATGGGGGTGCTACTTTTTGCATGACTGATCTCGGGCGCAGTTGTTCACAAGAGGATGTGGGTTCATCAAACTTTCACTCAGTAGAGTGTGAGCTGGGATTTAGAGCTGCTTGCCAGCCCAATAAAACGCAGAGTTTGGCCCAGTTCTTGTTGTAGTCACTTGTTCATAGTGGTGACTGCCTGTTTCTGCTGCTTTGCCTTAGAGGTACTGAAAAAAAAGCAGTGACTTCGTTTTTCACCCTTGGATCCGTTATAAAAGGGAAGTTTATCAAAAGGAAAGATGCCCTGGACCTAGAGGGAAGCAGGAGGAAAGGCAGTGGGTGGACAACAGCCCAACAGAGAATGCTGCCAATGCTTTTGCCCCTCTCCCCGGTTCCTGCCCTCCATTCCATTCTCAACAAGGCCTTCTGAGCTGAAGCCCCTGCCCCGTGCCCATGTTTTAATAATAGAGGAATTAAAGGAAGAACACATCTCCTAAGTACTGCATGCTTTGCTTATGCTGTCTTCAAACAACAGTCACTTATCACCAGCATATTGATAAGGAAACTGAATTTCAGAGAAGTTAATTATGTTCAGGTCCCTGTAAAATGGTTTAAAGGGATTCAAATTCATTTCTTTGATTCTGAGGCTCACTCTTCTTCATTTAGCTTTTGTTTCTCTACCTTGTTACATATCACAATGGCTGGTCCTGGTGCCCTCTGGACAGTTCTGCCTCAAGCCCAAATGATTTCTTTGAGCAAATTAGAAAAAGGGTCTCATTCGTCAAGCAATATTTTAGAGGGAATACATCCTTGTACAATCTGAACAATCATATCAATCTACTCTGCCCAGAGAAGTGGGAAGGCAGGAAGCTTCCCTCTTCAGCCTTACTGGGTTGGGAGACACCTAAACAAGGGGAAGTGAGGGTGCAGGTGGTGGCAGGGGAGCGCTAGCTCTGGGGCTCAATCAGAAGCATCCAGTTTAAATTCACTTAAATGGTAGTTCCATTAATGAAGTGTCCCATTAGGACCTAGGAGATGCTACTGTGAGACATGCCTCCACCACCTCTCATCCTGCTTGTCCAGGAGTGCTTTCTATAGCCCGAAGGGACTCACACCACCCCTTCCAAAGGGACCTGTGCTATCAGCAGTGTGTGTACCGTACCTCTCCCCATTGCCGTTCGGATGAGGCATGTCAGATTTACAGTCTTCTGGGGGATGGAGACTGTAAGTGCATTAGCATGTGGGATATGGGGATTTGGAGGTGGCAGGTGTCACCTGGAGACTCTTGGTGTGTTGTTAGTGCTTATGTGCATGTAAATGCTTGCATGCTGGTGTAGAGTTTTGTAAGAATGGGCTCTCCCCTGATGCTCTAGAACCTCTGCCTTCTCTGCTCACTCTCAGAGAAGTGAATGTATATTTGCAATGTAAATGGTGAAACTTTAGATATGGTGCTCTATCCATAGAGGCCTCATCTCCAAATGATCAGAACCCAACTTTTTCATAACCTCAGATATACCCTGTTGTTGTCATCCCTGGTCCTTTGCCACTAATCAGGACCCACACTTGTCATGGCCAACACTGCTTCTGTGTGGCCAACATGCACAGCCATCTGCCTAATGTCTCTTTTCTACTACATTTGCTTTTTCACAAGTTAATTGTTCACACATGGAACTTCTGCTTTAACTCTCTATTTTACCATCTTAGTGAAACAAAACTGAGACAAAGCTGAGCTAGATTTCTCACTCTTTCCTGTCTTTAATGAGTATTGCTCTCTTACCTTTAATTTTCTTTTTGAGTGCTGAAGTGGGTGCGAATAGGGAATGCTAAAGGTATTTTTTACACATGGTTAACATTTAAATCAGTAGACTTTGAGTAAAGTAGATTGCCTTCCATGATGTGGTGGGCATCACCCCATCAGTAGAAGGCCTCTAGAGCAAAGACTGAGGTTCCTTGAAGAAGAAGGAAGTCTGTCTCAAGAGTACGATA
The DNA here is from genome assembly GCF_043159975.1 of Macaca nemestrina. Classification (NCBI taxonomy): domain Eukaryota; kingdom Metazoa; phylum Chordata; class Mammalia; order Primates; family Cercopithecidae; genus Macaca; species Macaca nemestrina. The sequence continues at coordinate 145,306,211 of NC_092130.1, forward strand.
CAGAAAATCTGCTTGAGTTTCTTGCCCTGCGGAATTTAGACTCAGTACTGCACTCTTTCCTGCATTTCTAGCCTACTGGCTTGCCTTATGGATTTTTGCAATTGCCAGTTCCCACAACTACAAAAGTCAGTTTCTTAATAGAAATCTCTCCTGTCAATTATCTATCGATCTGTCTATCTATCTATCTATCTATCTATCTATCTATCTATCTATCTATCTATCATCTATCTATCCATTCTCCTATTGATTCCCTTTTTTTTTTCTAGAAAACTCTGACTAATAGAGAAGGCATATATACTTTTAAAAATAACTTGACAAGTTAGCTAAGCTTATTTGGGGATTTGGGGAGAATACCACAAAGAATTCAGAAGAAGGACAGGTGAGGAAGGAAAGAACAGGTAAGGAAGGAAAGGACACCTGTGGATGGATGACAAGAAACCCAGCTCCAGTTAGACACTTCATGTAGATTTGCACAAACACTCTCTTTCACAGGTGGGTTTGAAGATCCTCAGAATTCTTTCATGGCAGGAAAGTATAAATTTCAAAATTTTCATTTATTAAAAAAATTTGCAGTAGGGAATTAGCTATTGTCTATTGCCAATTGTTTCCACTACTTGTCTACTTTTAACCTACAGAATGTCCAGACACAGTGTTTTCAGGTATCCCCAAAATGACAACCATACCCTTATATACAACTTCTTACCTATAGTGGTTAGGTCTATTTTTTTGCAGGCTAGACTCTTTCCTCCAACCTTCACACATATATTGCTTTTTCCAATCAGTAAGAATTTCTTTGTCTCAATGAAATATATCTCTTGTAGTTTCCTGAAACTCAGGCACTTTACCTCCACGAGGGCCCCACTGTAGGAATAAAAAGGGGATATGTCTTGATTCAGGTAGGAGTTCCTGTATACTATGGAACAGTATCATATGCACATTGATGTATGTTAGACTTTAACTCTGTTCATAGGTATGTGGGTGGGTGAGTGGAGGCATGTTCAGGAATGAGAGATAATGAATTAAAATCATATGGCTTTCTGCTGCTATGATACTTACTGATGATTTACTTATAATTAGATGCAATTGAACCTGAAATAGTCAAAACATGTTTATAAAATTATAGGAAATTTCTGTATTTTTTATAATTGATCATTGAAACACAAATGCTTTGTTCAGGTAAAAAGGTAATTGCTTTTTTTTTTTTTTTTTGCTGTTCCATAGGAATATATGTGAGAAATAAGAGCCGTAAAAATATTGATTAAAAACGAGTTAAAGAAAATGATAACATAGTATAAAGGGTTATATACATAGTATCACATATACTTGATGGGTAACGTAAGGGATTTTCATAGGTAATTTTGGCTGATAAACCCGAACAAGACCGGTTAAGAAAACAAAAGATATAAATTACTAATATGTGGAATGTAAGAGGAGATATCACTATAGAACATGCAGATGTTAAAGGTACAATAAGGAAATTTTAAATGTTATTTTAATGTATATAATAACTTAGATGTAATGAAAATGTTTTCATAAACACAAATTAGTAAATCTGACCCATACAGAAATGGAATATTTCAAGAGTTATATTTCTCTCAAAGAAATTAAACTTATTATCAGTAAACTTTCCCACAAAGAAAACTCTATGCCTGATGGTTATATTCTGGTAAATTCTATCAAATGTATAAGGAAAGAAATAATGCCAATCTGACACAAATTCTTTTGGAAACTAGAGGAGGAATGACCCTTGTCAACCTATTTTTTGAAGCTAGCTTAATCCTTGTACCCAAACCTGGCCAAAATATTACAGAAAAGAAGCTGATAGACAAATATCCCTCAAAATGTATAAGCAAAATTTTACCAGAAAATACTAACACAGTAATTTTAATACATAATGACAAAGTAGGGCATATCTCAGGAAACCAAAGCAGGTTAAACATTCAAAAATTAATCAATATAATTTGCCACATTAACAGACTAGAAGACATAAATAACCTGGTTATAGTCAACTGATGCATTCAAAGCATAACTTAGTAACATGAATGCATCTATTCATATTAAAAACTCACAGCAAATAAGAAATAGAAAGTTACTTCCTCAACCCAATAGAGCGCATTTACAAAAGCCTATAGTTAATATCATATTTAATGCTGAAGTTGTGAACATGAATTGTTTCCCTAAGACCAGGACACGACGGGATATCCACTTTCACCATTTCTATTCAGTGATGTACAAGAGGTTTTAGCCAATGCATAAGGCAAGAGAAACAAATAAAATGTATCCAGATTGGAAAGAAGGAAAAAATACTTCCAGCATTTGCAGACAACGTGTTTATTCACGTGGAAAATGGTAAAGAATATTCAATACAACTACAGAAATGAATAAAGTGAGTTATCAAGGCTATTATACAAAAGTAAGTTTATATGTCTATAGGCTAGCATCAAACAATTAGAAAATAAAATTTAAAAATGATATTTCAATTTATGATATAAATAAATACATAAAATATTTAGAAATAAAAGATGTTCAAGGTCTTTGCACTAGAAACGACAAAACATTGTTGACAGGTTTTAAAAGAAATCTAAATAAATAGAGAGCTATGTTTATGGACTAGCTAATTCAATATTGATAACATGAAATTTTCCCCAAAATGGCCTATATAATATTACTCAAAATCTCAGTAGAATTTTTTAAGAAATTGACAAGCTGATTCTAAAATTTATGTGGAAATACAAGGAACCCATGATAGCCAAAACAACACTGGAAAATGGAAGCCTCAGAAACCCGACTTCAAACTTAGTATAAAGCTATGATAATCAAAACAATTTAGTACTGGCATAAGGATAAATAAATTGACCAATAGAAAGAACAGAGAATTCAGAAATAGACTCACATATAATGTTGATGGGTTTTTAAATGCAGGCACCCAATAAATTCAATGGAGTCATAGCACATCATTTTCAACCAATTTATTTGAAACAGCTGAGTAAATGTATAGAAAATATAAACCCTAGTTCCATATAGTTATATAGGGTTAATTATATGTCGGATATTAACCTAAATATGAAGGCTAAAATTGTAGAATATTTAAAAGAAAACATAAGAAAATATCTTCCCAATTTTGGGAGTAGGCAAAGGTATCTTAGCAAGGATACAAAAAGCACTACATATAAAAGAAAATGAATGATATATTAGACTCCATCAAGACAAAAAAAACTCTTGCTTATTAAAATGCACTGTTAAGAAAATAAAATGGCAAACTTCAGACTAGAAAATAGATGCAATACATCTATCTGACAAAGGAAATGTATACAGAATACATAAAGAACTCATATCCAGCAATAATAAAAGGACAAATAACTCAATGATTTTAACAGATTCTAACCCAAAGAAGACATGCAAATGACCAAGTATATGAAAAGATGTTCAACATTTGTTATTTGAGAAATACAAATTAAAAGCCTAGTGAGATACTATCCCAAACTCAAATGTTGCAAATGATGTGTAGCTCTCATGCATTGCTGGGAGGAGAGTAGAATGGCATAACCACTTTGAAAAACTGTTGGGCAGTTTCCTATAAACTTAGATACCCTCTTACTTTATGACACAGCAATTCCATTCTGAGGTTTTATACCCCAGAGAAATGAAAATACATATTCACAAACTGATTTGTCCAAGAATGTGAACAGCAACCTAAAAAAGAATAGTCTCAAACTTGAAAAAACACAAATATTCATAAAGAGGAGAAAGAATTAAAAATTTGTGGTATATTCATACAGTGGAATTACTATTCAGCAATTGAAAAGATGAGCTATGAGATGGACATCAACATGGCTAACTCTCACAAACACCGTGTTAAATGAAAGAAGACAGAAAAGAATAAAGAGTATTCTATTAAAAAGAACTATCAGAAACAGGCAAAAACCAAAGGGTAATAAAATTGAGAATTATGATTGCTCCTGGGATATGAAGATTGACTGGAAGGGAACATGAAGCGTCCTTCTAGGGAAAAAAAAAAAAGTTCTATATCTTTACTGTTGGAATGGCTACACGTCCTAGACATTTCTCAAAATTCACTAAAGTTTTGTGCATTTTACCACACATAAATTTTACCCCTAAAATCCATTGTAATCAAACAAGAAAGTAAACAAAAATAAATAAATAATGTAAAAATTACAGAAGTAACAAAGGTATATATTCTCATTGTAAAGATAGAATAAAAGTAAAATCCTAGGGTTATTTTCCTTTCCTAACCCTAAATTTAATTTTCCTCTTCTGTGATAAACACAGTTACCAATTTGTTTTTCCTATGTGCTCTTTAAGCTCAGCCAAATAGCTCTAAAGAGGCATAACTGGGTCAAATTGGAAGTGAAGATCTGGGCAGAAAAAAGTTCCTCTGGGTAAGTGTGCGTATATGAAAGAATTCTTTCCATTAACCAGATGTAATTTTGTTTAAATCCTAAGGAGTGTGTTCTAGGAAGGCCTTTTACTACCTACAACCCACAATGTGTGTTGGTTTTCCTTGGTGAACTGGATGTGTGTACACTCTTCTCTAAATGTGCTCAAATGAGTCCTTTCGAGAACGGCTCCTGGACTCAGCAGAAAAAGAGAAGCATGTTTGTCTAGCTTCGGGTGAGCTGGCCAGGAGGTTAAACACAGGGGAGAGTGCCCCAGCTTCAGGTACAGAATCTTTCACCTTTGGTTTATTGTGGTCTGAGTGACTGGTTAAGCTCCTACGGTCATGAAAACTAGAGATTGGTGAAGAAATGTTAAGTTAGTTAACTGGCAAAATATATTGATTACTTTGGGGACATTCCTTAAAACTGTTCTCCCAAATCGTTAGTTTTGTTAACTGCTATCTTTTAGGGTATGCAATTGTTTAGGCTTTAAAGAGTATGCGTGTATGTGTGTGTGTTTCAAAGTTACTAGGGAGTTGTGTTCCTTGTTGGGGTAGATGGGCTTTCCCATTTGGAACAGGATAAAAATAAAAACTGAATTTTTGGGTAAGGTAGACAGATACCAGGGAATAAGCTTAGGACAAACATCAGGTGGAAAGATCTGAAGATGGCAATGTCACGATTTGATAAATAAATCTAGAAGGGGAGACTGGGAGCGGGGTCCCATTTCTGAATTTTAGGTAAACATGGGTTGTAGAGAAGCTAGGACAAAACTTTTAGTTCAATCCTTGAGTATAGAATATATTTGTAAGGAAAGTATGTGTGAAATATCCAATTACAGGCCCCAACCTGTAGCAAGTTTCTGGCACTGTTGGGAATTTAAGGGGGATCTAAAATGGTATTCTCAGCTCATTCCCATGTTTTTGAGAATGAAATTAATGAGCAATGGACAATCAAGGATGACTGTATGGCTGTCTTGTGAAACTGGGCATCCTTTTAAGGGCTCTGAACTCCAGGAGTTAATCTATTAAAGAACTCATACTTATATTTTCTGCTGAAAATATTTCTCAAGGCAGTCCCTTTCCAACTGAAATACCTGAATCCAATTGGAAAACCCAAATAGAGGAGGCTCTGGACAGATTACAATTACAATATGACAGGAAAAATCAAAAGACATGTTAAAGGGTAAGTGTGTTCAAGTGGGCAAGGAAGTGGTCAAATATGATGTGAATGAAAGTGAACAGAAAGGTCAACCTCAGCTTGGCCGAGAGAAACCAGGATGAACACTCAGCCCACCAGTCAAAAAGCCAAAGTCAAACCTCTGTGTGGGAGAGTGATTTGCCCATGAAAATGAGTGCATTGTTTGAATGAGTTGTTCGGCTATTTTAGTGCAATCCATTTCCAGCCTAGATTGTGGACAGTGAACAGGTTCCGGTTCCTTTGACATATTTTATTCCTGGAAAATGTGTTAGGGAAGTGAACAGAGGCAGATGGAGAACACAGTACACTACTCAAGTCCAAGAGCATGTTTATCTAAGGACTGCAGCAGGAAGCGCTGCAATGAATAGATGCAGGAAGCTCCCATAAATTAGCATAAACAGGAATTCAGGGCTTGTTTGGACTATGGACTGTGGAGAATTGTCTCAGTGTCTATGGAATGTAGGAAGCCTTCTATTACTACTGGTGGATCTTGATTTACTTTGCTCACTAGGACACTAAGTAAAAATTAGGTCATTCGGATACGAATTTGGAGATAGCCTCACATCAGAATTTCAAGTTAGAGTAGTGTCTCAAATCACCAGAGATAGTAACCCTTGGCAACAAGAGATGACTTATGGTGGAAGGAGAAGATAAAGTTCCCTGAGACCTTCAGTAAACTTTCAAATCAAAGACTCTTTTTCTTTGCCTTTTCTGTGAGACCTTGTGAAAAAAAATGCCAACTTGTTCCTGTCGATTTTTGGAAAATATACATTGAGAGGATCATCTGAAGTCAAATTATGTCAAGATGGTAGAAGTTAGGTCAATATTCACAGAATTATAATTTAATGTTGCTTTCCCATTACTCGTTATTCACTGGCTATTTGGAATGATTTACATGATGAAACTATTTAACCATCACAACCTTCCTGTGAGGCAGGTTATCTCATTTTACAGGTGAGGAAACTGAGGCATAGATATATCACATAACTTTCTCTTGGTCAAAAAGCTAGTAAGCACTGGTATTGGGATTGGAAACAACGCAGTTTAACTCTCAGATGCAACTTGAAGACACTGGATTGTCTCATGTAGGGCAAACAGATTTTTGGTGAGGCATGTTGAAGGAGACGCAGGTTTTAAATTCTGACATGAAGTTGGGAGGGATGTGGGATCCCCAAGATCCAGAGTGTCATTTGACTGAGCCTCAGGATCTGAAAGTTGGACCATGAGAGTAGCTTTGCACGAGTGTTTTTGGTGAAGGACAAGCAGTTTCAGGAGGCTGTTGGGAATTCCTTAGATGTTAACATTTGTTAATTAGGCCACATATTCTTTCTTTTGCAGCTATTAAAAACAACACATGAAAAGAGAGACAGAGGATGCCTAAGCAACCATTAAAACCACCATTCCTCACCATATTTCAAATTCCAGATTGGTGGTGTTGACATCTGGGTCCTCAAAAGCACAGGTCAGTGAGTGCTGGGATCCATTCACTTCCAACTGGCTATAGCATGAGAATGAGTAGTCATCCAGTTCTGCATCTTCCAAGTCTCCTGGGGAGGAACAAACATGCAGCTGTTAATGAAACAAATAAATGCATCCTTTTGAAATATGGCATGACCTTAATAAAATAGCAGACTCCGTGGCAGACATGCAGTAGTAATGGATTATGTATTATCTAAGGAAGGAAAGCCCAAGGGTGAAGACAAGAAAAATGCTTCAAAACCAACCAACCAACAAAAAACAAAAAACAAAAATGCTCAATGCTAACAGAGTTTTCCAATAGAAAAAAAATCCATCATAATGAGTAAGTAACCTCCAAATATTTCTGAGTTAAAGAACCAGAGGCACTGAACACATTTTTTTTCTGTATTTAAACTGGAGTTTCTTCTACTACATTTGTTACATTGATTGTCCCTATATTTCAAAGAAGAGACACTTTGTTTCCATTATCCCCATGCTACCTAATCTCACTTTTGACTTTATTACAAATCATAATTTATTCCCTCCCTAGTATCTTTTTTTCTTAAATGAAGGACAATGATAGCTATCTTGCAGTCAGAATTTTGCTTTTTTAAGAGATCACTTTCCCTTGCCTAAAAAGGCATCCCAACTAAAAGTGGCACTGATTATCTCCATGTCTTAAGCTACTGACTGAGACAAATATGGTTAGGAAAAAAATTAGATCTGGCAGGACTCAGATTTGGTGAAACTTCCTGTGAATGTTGTACATACTGCTACTCCTCTTATAGATTCTTCTATAGACACAGTATCTTATAGATTCTAGCAGGATTCTGGAAGAAAGTGGGGAACCAAAAATTTTCTTTTTTTTTTGCTATTACTTTTGGAAAGTGTAATCTGTCACACATAGTATTTGGTTTCTTAAGCTGAGTTGTAGACCCTATAATGAAATCTGCGTTTTGTATGTATGTTTTACATGATAGCAAAGTGAGGCTGGAATAAATATGTCAGAAAGTGTACAACCACTGGGACCTGAGAAAATCCAGAGCAAGCAAAGCCATTCTCAGAGCGCTCAAGTGTGAGCCTAGGACTGCGTCCATGTATTTTTGGTTCACTGGTACTAGAAATTAGATGCTTCCAAGGCTTTACACTGGAAACAGAATATACTAAAATCGAATCCCAGTTGAGTGTCCCAGAGACCAAGGGCTGTTGGAACAGCACTTTCTTTACTTAAATAACTCAGTAGGGAAAATGGGAAAGTTAGTAAAGCTGATTGTGAATGGACCAACCAGTTGAATGACAGATTGGCTCAGTCAAAGCAACAAATCTCAAACAGTCCTAGCTAGACCATAGGTGTGGGCGCTGCTCACAGCCACAGGCATTTATCTTTCTGGCCATTCCCAGAATCCATCCAGCTCGCAGCTCTGCCACCAACAAAACTCTTTATGTAATTTCAGCAGGGTATGGCCCTCCTTCTGATGACAGCATGAAATAATGAGAGGCAGCCCGCTAATTTTGTAGACTTAGATTTCTTCCCTGTGCAGTGATAGCTTTCTAAACACAGTGGTTCTGACTTTACATGGCACTCCTCACACTGTCCTGACATTTTCTCTTCCACCAATCCTATACACAGAACATAGATTATTATTTGGATTCAGACATCCTGTGGGCCATCTTTGTCTTCACTATTGTTCAATAGAGACGGCACGCTCTAGCAGATGCCGGCACCCACATCACAGAACAAAGGACTCCCACTTCCACTCAGTCTGGCAAAGCATACAATATACAAAGAGCCATTTATACCCTGTTTCCTGCACCTAAAATGGCTGTGTTTTAGGAAGCAGCTCACTGACTTTTCAGTAGATATTACTGGGCAGAGTTCCTTTGTAACCCAGAAAAATTCCCTTCAATGACTTATAAAATGTGATGGCATTTTACAAAGAGAATATTCTGCATGACATGAGCTGAAAAATTCTTGGCTAAGATTAGTTAATGTACACAGTGGTTAAGACCTGTGGTGTCAGAGCTGGACAGATGTGCATTTAAATTCAGTCTGTATAGTCTACCTGTGGTCCTCTGTCAGGTAGGCAACTTCTCTAAAACATGTGTTCTAATATGTAAACTCATGCTATGAGCAATCACTGAATGGATATATACAAAAAGGCAGCTTAGAACACAGTAAGGATTTAATAGAGATTAGCTATGAGTATAATATTTTCTGAGAAATAAGTAATGAAAAGGTAAAATAAGAATTCTAATTCTGAAAATGTACATGAAACATTTGAGCTTCTCTTTTAAAAGTTTATGTCAATTGAAGGTGTTATAATCACTATGGTTTTGAAATTACATGGAGCTTTTGAATAATGAGTTAATCTATTATTCTTTAAATGCTCAATAATTAATATCATTCATATTTAAATAGGTATCTAGACATATTTATCCATAAAAATTTAAATTTTGTGGAATATGTATCATAGGCAAGCCAGTGTCATTTAGAAGTCTTCTTCCTACTGAAATGGAGTTAGTTGATTAATAGTGTAAATGATTTGGATTTTTAAAAAGTGTACCTTTCTTCTCTTGATCATCCTTGTGATGATCAGAAAATTGACAGCTTTCGACAAGCAGCAACTGAATGTGAATTCCTTATACCCCAAACTGGGAAGTATTTTGATGTAATCATGTGAATAGGGTAATTATACATCTTCTAAAAAATCTGAAACTTAAAAAGTTGTAGTGAAACTCAGCTTTCAACTAGAATTCTTATATATTTTAAAAATAGTATGATCACCATGGTGAAATAGTGAGTATAGATGACACCAAAGAGAGTAAGATTTATGTTTCCTGCCACACATCAGTCTTTGTGGAAATCCAAGGCAATGTTTAGCATAGAATAATGATCATCCCCCATAAAGTGAGTCATACACTGTAAAAAATGTCAAATTCTCTGACAATTCCCTTAATGAGAAAATTCTAGGGATTTCCATCCTTCGTAATAACATGACTCAAAATATATAAGCTGAGTCATTAGGCTGATGTGTTTGATATTGTCTACAGGCAAATACTCTTTAACTCTTGAAGTGAAAGGGCTTAATTTGCAGGAGCAAGTTGATTGTCTAAATTCCCACATGTCTCCTGCTGCTGTTAGACACTTCTGTCTAGTTTTGTTATAATTACAATGTGTTTATATATGGGCAGGGTTGGCTTCTCGGTACTAAGTTTTTTAGATCCCAAAGAGAATCATTACATATGGCCAATTTGTTGGTGTAGAGGCAATTCAGTGTATTGCAATGAGTAAACTTATTTAGATCTTTCTCTAGTCAGTTATTTACTTAAAATCTCACATAAATCTCTCAAAACTAAAGTACTTTGAAAACACTTTCAAAAGTTATTGGATGTCTACTATATTCTAGCCACTGATGTAGGTGTTGAGGATATAGCACTGGTCAATGCAGACAAAGCTATTGATTGCTTCTGGACATTATCTCATCCTGAAAGTTATGCTTTCAGGATTTCTTAAAAAGTCAAACAAAATGAATCCAATTTGATCTCCTGACAAAGTAAAATGACTTTGGACATTTTCCTACAAGCACAGTCATAGCATCTACATGAGTGTTCCTTTTGTAAGAGCAGAGGAATCATTCAACATTTAAGATCTACACTTGGGAGTGAAATGCATTCCTTCTTGAGAATTCTGAGGTCTTATAAACCACCCATAGTATTGACCCCCTGCCCCCTGTCATGGTGGTTAGAACATCTAAAAAAATGACTGAATATGTAGTCAATTCTCAAACTCCACTCCAACCCAGTGCCTGACTCAGGTCTGTTACGGAACTGAGTAGCCTGAAACCATGCTACAGATAATCCAAAATCCATAAGAAAAGTAAGAAATGACTCACCATTTTGCGCATAGCCACTTTCTCCAGAAACGACTTGAAGTAAAGAAAAAACCATGCCAAAAGTTGTACCTAGAATTGTCATTCTGAGAGAGAAAGAGAGAGAGAGATGTGTGAGCCAGTGTGTATGAAATGAATGAGAGGAAGAGGAAGGGAGGGAGGGAGGAAGACAGAGAAGCTTAGATCTAGGGCTTTATACTTATCTAACCACAGACAAGGGAAGTATAAACACAGCAAAAAAGAAGGCAAGTTCCAGAAACAGGAAGTCTGAGTAAAAATATTGCTGCTGTAAGCAGAGGTAAAGGACATGAAGAGAAAGAGGCTCTGAAATTATTGTTCCTCCTGGATATTCCCTGCAGCCCCCACACTTACTGCGCTTACTTTAAAGTAAGGCAGTAGATTCACACCTAGGCTCAAGCTATCTTAGGCTAGAGGCTACTTTATTTATTTTTTTAATTTTTATTTTTTTGAGACAGAGTCTTGCTCTGTTGCCCAGGCTGGGGTACAACTGCATGATCTTGGCTCACCGCAATCTCCACCTCCCAGGTTCAAGCAATTCTCCTGCCTCAGCCTCCTGAGTAGCTGGGACTACCGGCAAATGCCACCATGCTGGGCTAATTTTTGGATTTTCAATGGAGATGGGGTTTCGCCATGTTGGCCGGCTTGTCTCGAACTCCTGACCTCAAGTGATCTGCCTGTCCCAGTCTCCCAAAGTGCTAGGATTACAGGCGTGAGCCACCGTGCCTAAGGGCCCACTTTAAAATAATCTGAAGACAAAAACTCAAACTTACAAAGTGAATCAATTGGTTGTTTGGAGTGAGTTTTGCTTTAAAGAAACAGTCTGCACTATATGAAGTACTTTATCGTAGGTCTATTTTAAATAGCTTACCTCCAACTTCCAAGTTTCACAAGAATAGCAGTTTTTCTCTTTTGTTCTCTGTGTATCCCTGGTATTTACTCATATCTTATGCATCATAGTAGACATTCAAGAATTATTTGTTTAATGTAATGCAGAAGTTGGCAAACTATGACCTAGGGACCAATTTTTTAAAAATTATTTATTTATTTTTTTCTTTTTCAAAAGATCATTTTTTCCCCAAGTAAGCCTTGGGACCAAATTTAGTCTACCACCTGTTTTTGCAAATAATGTTTCATTGGAATATAGCCTCACCCATCTGTGTATCATCTACAGCTGCTTTTATGCTACAATGGCAGAGCTGAGTAGATGGGTTAGAGATTGTATGGTACAAAAGGTATAAAATCTTTACTATCCCTTTGTAGAAAAAGTCTGCTGACCTCTTGTTTAAAGAATAAAGTAGGTCCTTTCTTAGTGTATGTAAAACAGGATTCTATTTGTGAAAATTTGATTGCCACACAACTTTTCAGGTACATATAGTACACATGAACTATATTACTGCCTAGGTATACAGGGCAGAAGTCTGAGACCATGGCACAGACAACTCAGACTCCCCCGAACCTGTATGCCAGTCAAAAACCTTCTTAATATGGTCTCATGGTTAAAGTGGTGGTATTTGTAAAGCCTGACTGCTTTTTGGTAACTGTTGGATTTTTGTTTTTTCTTTTTCTTGAAAAAAATAATCTAACCTGGATTCAGGCCATAAACCTCTATGTTTGATTCACAGTGGCTCTCTTTTGGAAAGACACCATAAGACTGCAATCATAAGGTGAGGAGTGCACAGAAACTAAGCGATCAGAGTTATGAACTTCTGTTGGATTCACTGTCATTAGGTAGAATTGCACCTATGGGCTTGTGAAATGGCTAAAATTAGCGGAGAAAAGCAACATCCCCCCAGGTGCAAAACAAATCGGAGAGACTTTAAAAGACGCGTAACTGGCCAGGCGCGGTGGCTCACGCCTGTAATCCTAGCACTGTGGGAGGCCGAGGCAGGCGGATCACAAGGTCAGGAGATCGAGGCCATCCTGGCGAACACGGTGAAACCCCGTCTCTACTGAAAATATAAAAAATTAGCCGGGCGTGGTGGCAGGCACCTGTAGTCCCAGCTACTCAGGAGGCTGAGGCAGGAGAATGGCGTGAACCTGGGAGGCGGAGCTTGCAGTGAGCCAAGATCGCGCCACTGCACTCCAACCTGGGCAACAGAGCGAGACTCAGTCTAAAAAAAAAAAAAAAAAAAAAAAAAAAAAAAAAAAGACACGTGATTTAGCTTGTCCCATCATTACAATTATCTGACAATAATGAAGTAAGAAAAAAAGGAGGTGGGACATTTGTACCAGTCTCTGGATTCTCCTTTTCAGTGTTAAGACACTCGGTCTGCACCAGTTATAATGCCACACTTTGGACTATAGGCTCAAGGAATACTTCGGAGCAAGAATCCAACTGAAGGGGACATATCCCGTCTTCTCCATTTTTCAGGGCCTTCTCTGGGCATTTGAAAGCAGTTTCCAAGTCAAATAAAGAGTGAAAATTTTGTGCATTGATAATAATTTGTGTCCTCATTTCTAATCTTGTTTTGAAAGCTTGGTTAGAAAATTGTAAGCCTGATTCACAAAAATTGGTATGTTTTGTGCACTGAGCTCAATACCCGTTCAAGAAAGCTATAATTATAAATTCCCATGAATTAAGCAAGTGTTCAAGGAAAAATCCCAAATTATATCTATCTACCAACACAGATCTCCTAAACGGCTAACAGATTGTCACTTCATGGGTGAGTAACTGGGTCATGTCTCTTTAAATTCTCTTGTTTATCATTTAAGTGGACTATCATTTTGATTGTATCTCTTTCCTTTAGTTGTGAAGATGTAAAAGAACAAAGCCAAGACACAATATTTTGGTACAGCATGTGCTGGTTTGTTCTGGGGATTTCCACAGGGGTGCTTACTTTCTGGGTGGGGCAGGAGATGCTGAAAAGACCTCAGAGAGAAGCCTAAAGTGTGGGGAGCTCAAAGAAAAATGACATGCATCACCAGTCCTTCTAGAGATTGTTGGGGAACAACAGTGCCTTCTCTCTTTCCTCAATCAGGTCTTGCTAGTCCTTTGGAGACTTAGAAAGGCTGAGGAAGAACCACCTAGCTCACCCTATCCCCCAGGTAACACACATTTACTGTATTACTTTGTCATTACTTTCGTGAGACAAGCACAGAAAGAAGAGGATGAGAAAGACTATTTGGGGGCGCTCAAGCCTCCAAATGTGAAATCAGGATGCAAGCATTGGGCTGTGGTAAAGCAAGCAGTTTGGCGTGGCAACTGGCTTGGACGTATTTCTTTTCCTCCTTTTCATCCATCACTTCCTTTCATGGCTACATTTTCTCATCTCTGTTTTGTACATTGTCTTCCTTTCGTTTAATGAGTTTGTATGATGTAGCGAATCATTAAAAAGGAAAGCCAGCTGGGTTCAGCGGCTCATGCCTGTAATCCCAACACCTTGGGAAGCTGAGGTGGGCAGATCACTTGAGCTCAGGAGTTCAAGACCAGCCCTGGTAAACACAGTGAGACTCTGACTCTACAGAAAATAGAAAACTTAGCCAGGCATGGTGGGGCCCACCTGTAGTCCCAGCTACTTAGGGCTGCAGTAAGTAAACCGAGATTGCGCAATGAACTGAGATTGCGCTACTGCACTCTATCCTGGGTGACAGAGCAGCACTCTGCCTCAAAAAAAAAAGAAAAAAAAAAGCCATTTGATTCTTTCTCATGCACAAGCAGAATACATTAACCTTGTTAAGACTCCCGATACCAATTGGCCAAGTTTCCCTTTCTTCCTTTTTCGTGATTGTTCAGGCCATTTGCCCAACAGGCAAAACACAAAAAGACTTTCTTTTATCTTCAGATTGCAATAAGTTCTGTGGTATTCCTATACAACCGGTAGAGTCCTAGCAAGTTCAAAGAACCGATCTTTCAGTGAGATTGAGATCCTAAATTGTTAGAGGGGTGTATGCATTATTTGGTTGTTTGTTGTTTGTTAACTGGATAAAAATCTAGCCCAGGTCTTCCTTTTTTTTTTTCTAATTAGTAAGGACAAAGATTTTCCTGGGAAAATTATTCAGGCTGAGCATCTTGTCTTATTGCTAATGTTTAGTATCTGGATCCATCTATAAGGAACAGAAATTTTGACTCTATTTATGGACAGATACCAGTGTATCATGAGAACCCCGGGAAACAAACTGTTTCAAGGACAGAAGCATTCCTCTGACTCAGTTTTTAGATGAAGCTTATAAAACAGTCCTTAAGCATTTAGTAAATTGTCCTAAATAAGGATGATTTAAAAGTCACTCACCTTGGGACTGTATATTGAAGGACAATAAAGTGAAAGAGCAATAATAACAGGCAGTAAATGTTGCAACAGGAATATCCTGGGCAAAATCTGATATTTGAAAAGTATTGAAAACACATTCTATGACACATTCTATAAAATCTGTATGAACTGCCCCCATCTACTGTCAACTTACCTTTCTTAACAGGTTTTATCCTTAAGGTGGAAAACAATCCTGGGGACCAGTTTTATTATTTTAAAAAAATCCAGTCCTGCACAAGAGAGAGGCTGGGGACCCCAAGAGCTGTGGACAAAAAAAAAATAAAAATAAGAATAAAAACATCCAAGGGTGTCAAGAAGGTGCAGATGGCTGAAGGGAAAGCTAATGCCACTCTAGTCCTAAAAGAATAGTCTCTAGCATTTGATCAACATATGCTGAGTCAGTCCCTAGGGTTCAGAGGGGGAGTCCCAGTATCTTGAAGTTTCATTTCCAGGAGCATGACATTTTCCTTGTTGTGGCTCTTCTTTCATTTCCCTTTCCTCCTTCCCCCACGTCTTCAGCCTCATGTCTTGCTGCCATTTGTGTTCTTTCTGGGCAGAGTTTGAAATGTCACACTTTTTTCACCTTTATGAGATTTTAGCCTCTGTCTCTGGGTGCAATAAAAATGGAAACTTTGAGCACCAACCTTTCACTCTTTGCTGATGACATTTCTGCCAGAAAGGGAGTGGTATTTCAAATTCAGGACATGTCCACATTTTGATAAAACCGTGAACAAGAGGGCTGACCCTGGGAAGAGCGGGGAGAGTGGTATGCCTTCGGGCAAAGACTGAGTCAAGGCGCCCCTTTGGGCAGGGGAGCCAGTGTGGTGTCCCTGCAGCTCAGTGTCTCTCTCTCAGGCCTTCCCAGCAGACAGACAGTTCACGCAGCTCATGCTGCCCACTTCAGTGTCAGACACAGTGCCCCACTGTGTTTCTGAGAAAAGTCTGGATCAAGCAGATCCAGACTTTGCCCCTGCACACAGTACTTGCCTCAGGGTAAGCTCCTATCCTGCAGAGTGGTTCCTGAGGGACCACAGTTGGTGGCCACACCCTGCAGGTCATTTCCAAACCCAGACCACTGGGAAAGCTGGCAAGAGCCCTGAATTCTACTCTGAAGCTTCCTCTGCTCTATTAGAATGCAGTCCTCTGTGCAAATTGAGTCCCCAAGAACAACTCTGCTAGCCTATCATTTCCCAAACTTAATGTGCAAGTCCAAGCCTGGGCAATATGGTGAAACCCTTTCTCTACCAAAAATACAAAAAATTAATCAAGTGTGGTGGCATGCACCTGTAAGCTACTCAGGAGGCTGAAGTGGGAGGATCACCTGAGTCTGGGAGGTTGAGGCTGCAGTGAGCCAAGATGGCACCACTGCACTCCAGCCTGTGTGACAGAGTGAGACCCTGTCTCAAGAAAAAAGAAAGTACAGTCAACCTTAAAAGTGACCCTGAATGATACTGCTCATGGAATTGTCACAGAGAATTAGCAGGTGTTCCTAAAAAAGCAGGAACAAGGGCTCTGTCTTTGGTCACACTGCATACCCCTGGGCTAAGTGATTAAGATACAATCATTCTTTCCAGATACTTTCCAAGAAAATGGTAATGTACTGCCAACTTTTGCTTTCACTTTATCGTAGGTCTTAGGAAACTCTGGAATTCAATAAAGGATTTTTTTTTTGTTGTTGTTATATGTGTTAGTTGAGCTATGCTGCCAAAACAGGGAGACCCAGAAACACAGTGGTTCTAGCAAGGCTGAAAATTTATTGCTCTCTCAATTAGTGGATTATCCACAGTAGGCAGGCAGCTCTGTGAACTCATACAATTAGGAACCCGGTCTATCTTTCATTTCCTAGGTGGCTGCCCATGTCTACCTATTGTATTTGATGTTAGCTTACCAGCACTATGATCCCATTTCATCTCTGGGAGAGTAGATAAAAAGGAGAAAGTGACGGGGTTCCTTTTTAAGGACATGATCTGAAAGTTACTTCTGCTGATAACATTTTGGCCAGAAAGTAGTCACCATGGGCACTTTAGCTGCAATGGACAAAAGGTAATGAGTCTGAAGAGGGGGTTGCTATATGCCCAACTAAAATTGGAGGTACTATTAGTTAAAGAAAGAAGGAGAGAATGGATGGTGAGAGAAGCAGCAGCCCCTGAAAGGGTTGTATATTTAGTGGTTATGCAGACGCATGCATCTCAAAGACCATGGGCAGGAATTTAAAGTCTGTATTCCAGTATGACAATTTTTGCTTGGAGCAATAGGTAACTGGTGGGAGAGGGTCAAAGGGTGAATTTAATGGGAGAAGGAGAAACATGGTTTAATATTTTCTAATATCACTTGCCATATTTTCTATCTTCTTGATTAAAGCAGACAGTGAAGAAAACTCACATGCACCCAATACCTGTGTGACAGGCAGTGAACCATGTTCATTGGTCACAGAGTAACTCTCTGAAGTAAATGTTATTCTCCCATTTTGCAGATTAGGACAGTGTAGGTGAGACGCATTTGCAGGAATAGAATTGGAACCCAAGTACAATTCTAAGTTCATGCCCTATTTATTAGAATTCAGAGTTTTTTAAGCAGTAGAACTCATTTTCTTTCCAAACAAAATTCCATGCAGAGAACCACAACATAAAACAGATTTAAGCAGAGGGAGGTTGCCATTCTCCTCACTGAACACTCTCATGTTGGTTCCCTCAGCCCCTCAGGTACAAATTTGTGGTGAGGATAAGAGAAAAGATTTTCTTCTTTTTTTTTTTTTTTTATTTTTTTATTTCCAGCCCCATACGAATGGTCAAAGGCATATATTTCTTCTTCAGGACTTAGCAATTACCTGAAGCTCTGTTGCTGTAGAAGCCAGACCAGATCAGAGCGTTGTTCTTACTGGCATGTCCATCTGTGCTCTAACTTGGGTCCTAAACACAGATTGGGGCAGGAGGGGCAGGAAACCCCTCACAGTGGTGTGCAAAACTTGCTGTCCATTTTTCTAGAGAGATCTGTAGCTTTTCCTAATTCTCATGTGTCTGTGACCTCCAAGATGTTAAGAACAACTGCCTGGCTGTGTAGCTGATCCATCCCCTTCCATCGCCTTCTCACCAGCTGTACCCTCATTTGAGGCCTGGCGGGTGGCAGCCTTTGGCTTTCTTACTGAAAAATCTTATTGCTGGAGACCCGAAGCATACCAGCAGTCCCAAGGTTCTCCTAATGATTTCTCTAGAAAGAATCACATCATGTACAAATTACATAGAGCTGGGTTGGGTGCAGTGGCTCACGCCTATAATCCCAGCAGTTTGGGAGGCCAAGGCAGGTGGATCACTTGAGGTCAGGAGATAAAGACCAGCCTGGCCAACATGGTGAAACCCCATCTCTACTAAAAATACAAAAATTAGCCAGGCATAGTGGTGGGTGCCTGTAGTCCTAGCTACTCATGAGGCTGAGTCAGAAGAATCTCTTCAACCTGGGAGGTGGAGGTTGCAGTGAACGGAGATCATGCCACTGCACTCCAGCATGGGCTACAGAGTGATACTTCACCTCAAAAAAAAATTATATAGGAACTTAATTATTTTGGATATGTACATCCAGTTGATGGAAAAGCTACTTATTGAAGTTCTTTCTCCTTTCAGCTGTCTTGCCACTCTTGTCTGAAATCAATTAACCATATTATACAGATTTTTTTTTTTTTTAGATTCGCAATTCTATTCCATTCATCTATATATCTATTCTTTTTGTGGCATTACGCTGTCCTCATTACTATAACTTTGTAGTAAGTTCTGAAATTGGGAAATTAAGATCTCCAATTTTATTTTTCCTTTTTTTCAAGGTTATTTTACATATTTTAGGTCTATTGCATTTTCATATAAATTTTAGGATTAATTTACTAATTTCCAAAAAAAGGCTGCTGGAATTTGACAGAACTCCATTAAATCTGAAGGTTAATTTTGAGAGCATTGCCATTATAATATCAAACCTCCTAATTCATTAGCACAGGATATTTTTCCATTCTTAAAGTTTTAAAACATTTCTTTCAATAGTGTTTCATAGTTCTCACTTCTTTTGTTAAATGTAATCCTAAGTATTTATTTTTCTTTTGAATGCAGTTGCAAATGGATTTGTTTTCTGAATTTCCTTTTCATACTGTCAGTTGCTTGTTATAAAAATACAGTTGCTTTTAGTATATTTATCTTATATCCTACAAGTTTTCTGAACAAATTTATTTGTTCTAATAGTGTTTTTTCTTGTGGATTTCTTTTTTTTTTTTCCTTGTGGATTCTTGTGAATGTAGACAATTTTCTATATCTAGAATCATGTTTATGTATATGGTGATAGTTTTACTTCTTTCTTCCAGTCTGGAGGCTTTTTACTTCTTTCACTTGGCTAATTGTCCTGGTTAGACTCTCAAGGACAATGTAGAATATAATTTGTCAGAGTCTTTTTCCTGATTTCAGTGACAAAGTATTTATTTATTTTTTTTGCCATTAAACATACCCTTAGCTATGGGGTTTTCTTAGACGTCCTTTATCAGGTTAAAGAATTTCCTTCCTATCCTTTTGTCGCATGCTTTAATTGAAACAGATCCAATAGTGCCATAGACCGGGGTCCCCATGCCCTGGGACACAGACTGGTACTTCTCTGTGACCTGTTAGGAGCCAGGACACACAGCAGGACGTGAGCAGTGGGCAAGTGATCTGACTCCTGTCAGATCAGCGGCAGCCTTAGATTCTTATAGGAGTGTGAACCCTATTGTGAACTGCACATGCGAGGGATCTAGGTTACGTGCTCCCTGTGAGAATCTAACTAATGTCTGATGATCTGAAGTGGAACAGTTTCATCCCAACAGTTCTGCTCCCACTTTGTGGAAAAATTGTAGTCCACGAAACTAGTCCCTGGTGCCAAAAAGTCTGGGACATCTGCCATAGTCAGTTATTATTTCTTTTTATAAACATAGAAATTGATGCTTTTCTTCTGAAGCAGAGCCAGACAGTGAGTTTAGGCCTCTCAAAAGGTATCAAAGACCTGAAACCCACCAGATAACGGTCCCTCATACATCACGATTGCTTCCTTAGCCCTCCTGGGCTCCTGTTTTCCCATACATAGTTACATTTCTTCCCTGCTGCATAGCCCCCTAATTTTAGTCAGTCAGGGAGATGGACTTGAGACTGATTTTCCATCTCCTCATTTGGCGCACCCGATTAAAGCCTTCTTCCTTGGCAATAATTGTTGTCTCAGTAATTGGCTTTCTGTGTAATGAGAACAGTACCTTAAGTGAACCCCTGGTGCTTTGGTAACAGATTTTAATTCCCTGACCATGACCGTGTTGCTCATGACTGGGCTGCTGTGTGTCAGCAGTCTCAGAAGGCTTTTTAAGCAGCTGTCTGCTCAATTTTGGCTGGTGATAACTTCCCATTTTTCTCTGGCTTCACTATTGCTGGCCCCAAACATGTTCCTGATTGCCTAGGAAAGACCACCCTCGAAATATGACATCTGCATCTGGATAGATGAATGTCCTCTGTGGACCCAGACAGCAGGATCTGCTCCACTCAATTAGGGACATTTTTAAAGGAATTTCCATTTGTAGGCTGAACTAATCCAACTGACTAAGAGAGGGATGCACCCTGACTGTTTCAGTATAAAAACTCTTGGGGACTTGTTTGTAACTGCATGTTGTGTGTGTGTCCAGGCAAGTGAGTGTCTTTTGTGGGTCCCAGACAGTGGGACTGGCTCCTTTCAATTTGGGAAATTCCTGAGAAATTTTTGTTTGCAGGTTGATCAAGCCCAACTGATGGAGAAAGGAAGCACCTGGACTGTCTCAGTTTGGACACTTATATTCTTTGGCTGTGTCCCCACCCAAATCTCACCTTGAATGGTAGTTCCCATAATCCCCAAATGTCATGGGAGGGACCCAGTGAGAGGTAATTTAATCACAGGGATGCTGACCTCCATGCTGTTCGCTTGATAATGAGTTCTCACAAGATCTGATGGTTTTATAAGGGACTTTTCCCCTTTTGCTCAGCAATTCTCCTTGCTGCTGCCATATGAAGGACATGTTTGCTTCCCATTCCACCATGACTGTAAGTTTCCTCAGGCATCCCAGCCATGCTGAACTGTGAGTCTATTAAACCTATTTTCTTTATAAATCACCCAGTTTTGGGTATTTCTGCATAGCAGTGTGAGAATGGACTAATACAGTAAATTGGTACTGCAGAGATTGGAATGCTGCTATAAGGATACCCCAAAATGTGGAAGCAACTTTAGAACTGGATAACAGGCAGAGATTGGAACAGTTTGGAGGGCTCAGAAGAAGACAGAAAAATGTGAGAAAATTTGGAACTTCCTGGAGACTTGGAGGGCTCAGAAGACAGGAAGATGTGGGAAAGTTTGGAACTTCCTAGAGACTTGTTGAATGGCTTTTACCAAAATGCTGATAGAGATATGAACAATAAAGTCCCAGTTGAGGTTGTCTCAGATGGAGATGAGGAATTTGTTGGAACCAGAACAAAGGTGATTCTTGCTATGCTTTAATAATAAGACTGGTGGCATTTTGCCCCTGCCCTAGAGATCTGTGGAACTACTTTGAAGTTGAGAGAGATTATTTAGGATATCTGGTGAAACAAATTTCTTTTTTTCCTTTTTTTTTTTTGAGACAGAGTCTCACTCTATTGCCCAGGCTGGAGTGCAATCGCATGATCTTGGCTCACTGCAACCTCCACCTCTCGGGTTCAAGCGATTCTCCTGCCTTAGCCTCCCAAGTAGCTGAGATTACAGGTATATGCCACCATTTTGTATTTTTAGTAGAGATAGGATTTCACCATGTCGGTCAGGCTGGTATCAAACTCCTGACCTCACGTGATCCACCTACCTTGGCTTTCCAAAGTGTTGGGATTACAGGCATGAGCCACTGTGCCCAGCCTGGTGGAAGAAATTTCTAAGCAGCAAAGGGTTCAAGCAGAAGCAGAGCATAAATGTTTGGAAAATTTGTGGCATGATGATGCAGTACAAAAGAAAAACCCCCTTCCTGAGGAGAAATTCAAGCCTATTGCAGAAATTTGCATAAGTAATGAGGAGCCAAATGTTAATTACCAGAACAATGGGGAAAATGTCTCTAGGGCCCCTCTGCTATGTGCAGCCTTGGCATCTGGTGCCCTGTGTCCCAGCTGTTCCAACTATGACTAAATGGGGTAAAGGTACAGCTTAGGCTGTGGTTTCAGAGGGTGCAAGCCCCAAGCCTTGGCAGCTTCCATGTGGTGTTGAGCCTGCAGGTGCATAGAAATCAAGAATTGAGGTTTGGGAACCTCTGTTTAGATTTCACAGGATGTATAGAAATGCCTGGATGTCCAGGCAGAAGTTTGCTGCAGGGGAGGAGCCCTCATGGAGAACCTCTGCTAGGGCAGTGCAGAAGGGAAATTTGGGGTTGGAGCCCCCACACAAAGTCCCCACTGGGGCACTGTCTAGTAGAATTGTGAGAAGAGGGCCACCGTCCTTCAGACCCAGAATGGTAGATCCACTGACAGCTTGCAACACATGAGTGGAAAAGCCACAAACACTCAGTGCCAGCCATGAAAGCAGCTGGGAGGGGGGCTGTACCCTGCAAAGCCACAGGGGTGGAGCCACCCAAGGTTATGGGAGCTTACCTCTTGGATCAGCGTGACATGGATGTCAGACATAGAGTCAAATGAGATCATTTGGGAACTTTAAGGTTTAATCTCTGTCCTATTGGATTTTGGACTTGCATGGGGCCTGTAGCACCTTTGTTTTGGCCAATTTCTCCCATTTGGAATGGGTGTATTTATCTAATGCCTGTACCTCCATTGTATCTAGGAAGTAACTAACTTGCTTTTGATTTTGCAGGCTCATAGGCAAAAGGGACTTGTCTTGTCTCAGATGAGACTTTGGATTTGGACTTTCGGTTAATGCTGGAATGAGCTAAGGCTTTGGGGGACTGTTGGAAAAGCATGATTGTATTCTAAAATGTGAATACATGAGATTTGGGAGGGGCCAGGGATAGGATAATATGGTTTGGCTGTGTCTCCGTCCAAACCTAATCTTAAATTCTAGTTCCCATAATCCCCATATGTCATGGGAGGGACCCAGTGGGAAGTGATTGAATCATGGGGGCAGTTACCTCCATGCTGTTCTCATGATAGCGAGTTCTCATGAGATATGATGATTTGATAAGGAGTTTTCACCCTTTCCTAAGCACTTCTTCCTGCCACCATGTGAAGAAGGATATATTTGCTTCCCCTTCTGCCATGATTGTGAGTTTCCTGAGGCATCCCAGCCATGCTGAACTGTAAGTGAATTAAACCTATTTTCTATATAAATTACCCAGTCTCAGATATTTCTTCATAGCAGTGTGAGAATGGACTAATAGAGACACTCTTGGTGCTTGTTTGTTGCTGCAGCAGTTGGATTGTGTTTTGATGATTGTGTGTGTTTGATACAGTCATGGAAAATTAGAATTTGGTAAACGGACTTTCTTTTCATAATACTGTTTGGCTCATGTTTTCTTTGGAATCTGAAGTTTGTTGTTGAATGGGAAAATGAGATGGAGTTCCCATAAAAGAACAGGCTTTTATGTTGCTGTTCTAAACAGGGTTGGATCTCGTTAGTAGGTTTCAGGTGGTATTCTTCTGTGGTGCTATTTGGCCCCAGTGCTCTTTAGAGTTGGAGAGATTTGACCTTTAAAAATCAAACTACTATGGAAATTGCTTTACCCAAAATTTTAGTTTGCAGCCTTCACTGGATTACTTATCAGAGCTAACAAAGTTCAGCCATGTGAACATGTTTATAGACTGGTGAGTTTGTATTGCTATCTCATGGGTAGAGTTCCAAGGTAAAAGTTACTGGCTCATTTGTTCATGTGCATGTATAGATGTCTAGATGTGTTTATGTGTATGTATATTTAGTTATATATTGTGTCTACCAAATTGGCTTATAAATAAAATAGTGCTCATAAATTAAGTAAATAAAGCAGTTTTCAAATTCATGTGTGTTACTAAACAAGCTGTCTTTAAAATTATTGGTAAATTAAAATAGAAATATCTTCAGAATTGTCAGCATACATCTTTGTCTGGGTTTTATGTTTGTCTTTGCTAGATATTTTGAGATATCAAGGTTTGCCACAGATGGTTATAAAACTGTAAACCCAGCCAAAGCAAAGTGATCTTTATGTGAATCTTTTGATAAGTTAGGCTAATTAATGTTGTTGGTTTAATGAAAACAGCTGAGTCTTCTAAGTTATTGGTGAAAATGCCCATGTAGCTAACTTTAAGGTTCTTATTTAGGTGAATACCTGATATTCACAGGTTATCAAATGGTTAACACAAATAAATGATGCATAAATAATCTAGAGAAACTGCTAAAATAAATAAAATGTAAATGAGTGAATGCTATAGGTGAACTTTTTGTGTAATTTTAAATCTTAAAATTATTTTTGATGCTCATTAGACACCTGAGTCTTTTCCAATTAAGAGAGGATTATGATATGGGGAAATGTATTTCTAAAAATTGTCAAATTGCTCTTATCCATAAAATGCAAATATCTGATAGTTCAGGATTTCTTGCTTCCTAAGGATTCCCTGAAATTTAAGTTAGTAAGGATAAAAATTCTAGTTAATATACAATTCTGTATATAAAATGTGCCAAAGAAAATGTGTTCTCAGTGAGAAAAAGAATACTTTTGACTAACTCAGAAGTTATTGTAAGGTGAATTCAAATTATAGACTTGAAAAGGTTATTTATAAAACAAGGTAGAAAGAAATCAGTAAGTAGAGGAGAGAGATGTGAAGAAAGTTATGGATATAAAGTTGTATTTTTAGTAAGAAAGGTTATAAAGAAAATAGAATAATTTTGTATGAAAATGGATTTTGTATGGTGAATTTTTGTCTTAAAGTAAAATGACTGATTATTTAAAACAGAAAAGAAAATTTAGGACAAAATAGAAAGTCCAAGCATACCTTAGATGGTCTGTGTAAGTCATACATAGTTTTCCCCATTTTTCTGTGTGTCTATCTTCATGCACATACAGAGAAAATAGAAAGTTGAAAAAATTTAGGTAGTAAAATATTCTTTAAAACCTGATAGAAAATTGGAGAAATTTGGCTAATTAACATTGCTCACAGTTAAAACTTTTAGTCTTGATGAAGGTAAATTAAGCAATATTGTAAAGAAATATATTGGCAGTCAATTTTTTGTTAATTAAGTTAAAGCATGAAGCCAGATTTAACATGGAGCCAAATTTCACACACATGCTTGCATTACTTTATTTCACATTGTATTTACTCTTCTGCATAGATAGTGTTAGCACTGAGGTACTTACTGGTCATGTGCCTAAAGTGAATTTCTTAATTGCCCAAAATGTATAGTGGTATTGGTGGACTTAAAGACAGTAATTTGTGTATCAGGAGTGAAATATCTATCATGTCCTTTTTTTAGGCTCTGGGTTGCACTTGAGCTTCCAAGGTTAACTGAGTAGGAGAAAACTTTGGGGGGGTTTCCCATTTATTTGTTTTGCTTTTAATTTTCATTTATTTGCTGTTTGTTCTACTTTAGGTTTTACATATATATATACATATACATATATACATACCCATATACATACAAATATATAAATATATATTTATATAATGTAAAACCCATATGTGTGTGTATATACATAGGTGTGTGTATATATGTGTCTATATAGGTGTATATATGTGTATATATGTACATATAGATGTGTATATATAGGTATATATACATATAATACACCTATATATACATACACATATGGGTTTTGCATATGTATAAATATATACATATATTTTACATATATTATATATGTAAAACTGAATTTTGCATATATATTACATATATAATTCTAGATATATAAATCTAGAATTCTAGATAGATATATCTATATATTCTAGCTATTCTCTATATATTTACATCTATATATACATATATTCTAGATATATATATCTAGAATTCCTAAGTTACCTTTGTCAAGCATGCAAAAACTGATGGAGCACACCAGTCACTTAAAATTTGGTTGGTTTTGCTTACCCTGATAATCTAGAGAGCTACAAGAGCTTTAAGGTTCATGACAAAAAAATAAGACTTATTTTTGCAAGTTCTGAGCAGAGATGGTGCATTCTTTATTTTGTTATTTGAAAAAGTGAGAAGAAATTATGTTTAAATGGTGTTTATTTCCAAGGTAATTTAATTCAATCAATAATTTGAGCTTGTTTCGGACCTTTTCCTTTAGGTAATGAAGAAAAATTGTGATGTGTGTTCAAAGTTTTAATGTTCAGGAAAAATTGGCCTTGTTCTTAAGGAAATTATATTGATTGAGATTTTTCTCAAACTAATTTAGTTATGTTTGCCATTATTAAAATTAAGTGGCATTCACTTAATTGGTTGAACCCAGGAGGCAGAGGTTGCAGTGAGCCGAGATGGAGCCACTGCATTCCAGCATGGGTGACAGAGACACTCCATCTCAAAAAAAAAAAAAAAAAAAACAAAATGCTTGGTGATCTTTGATCCCAAGCTGTTTATCACAGATGGGCATTCATGTGTGTATTTAAAGACAAAATATGTACAAGTGTTGCACTTGTTTGAAGATTTTAGTAATGAAAGTTATCTAATCAGTTGTCAGTATTATATCTAGAAACTAGTCTTATAAATACGTGATGATGGCTGAAATAGCTGAAAAGAAATTACTATGTGCTTGTTCTTATTTTGCCCTCTTTTTGTTGTGTGAAAGGAAAATAAATCTTGAGGCCCCCAAATCACTAAGCTAAAGGGAAAAGTCAAGCTGGGAAATGCTTAGGGCAAACCTGCTTCCCATTCTAATCAAAGTCATTCCTCTGCTCACTGAGATAGATGCATATCTGATTGCCTCCTTTGGAAAGGCTGATCAGTGATTCAAAAGAATGCAACCCTTTGTCTCTCACCTACCTGTGACCTGAAACCCCCTCCCTGCTTTGAGTTGTCCTGACTTTCTGGACAGAAATGTACATCTTACATATATTGATTGATGTCTCATGTCTTCCTAAAATGTATAAAACGAAGCTGTGCCCCAATCCCCTTGGGAACATGTCAGGACCTCCTGAAGTTGTGTCACAAGCCATGTCCTCAACCTTGGCAAAATAAGCTTTCTAAGTTAACTGAGACTTGTCTCAGATATTTGGGGTTCACAGTTGTATGATATTTAAATGAAAGGAGATTATTTATCCTTATATTGAATTTCTGAAACCCATATTTGCATTTACCATTTTTTAAATGATGGAGATAAAAGTTAGTTGCCTTACTTTGATAAGTTTGGCATAGAACTTATCACATTTTTGATGCTTTTAGTCACAGTTCTGCCACTAGAATGCTAGCAATTAGACATATGTAGAGAGTAACCTAACTACTTTAATACTGTGGTTTGAAGTGCTTCAGGCAGTAACTCTTAGACACAAAATCACAGTGTTTTAATTTGTGACATGTTAGAATGATAGGACTCTCTGCAGTATAAATATTGTATTAATTAATCCTTGTGCTAAAGTTAAAGGGCTTTGATTCCTG
Organism: Macaca nemestrina; assembly: GCF_043159975.1. Classification (NCBI taxonomy): domain Eukaryota; kingdom Metazoa; phylum Chordata; class Mammalia; order Primates; family Cercopithecidae; genus Macaca; species Macaca nemestrina. Next base: position 145,333,964 of record NC_092130.1, read on the forward strand.
GGTCTGAAAAAGGCACTGAACCCTGCTAAATCTTGAGCATTGACACCAGTTGAAACCTCATCTTCACACCAGGGAGAGGATGACAATCAAAATGAACTGCTTTCATGAGACACAGGGCCAGAAATTAAAACCATGTAATCCCTCTAATTTCAGGGGCATCGAGGAAGAGATGGGCAGATGAGATTGTAAGGGCTGATTTTGAGGGATATGATTAGTTCAGAGTTTGTCTATAAATTAAACATTAATATGAAAAGCATGCTGGTGCAAGGCCAGCATTGGGGTCTGTGTGTCAGAGTAACAGGGTTTTCTTGGAGCCTTGATCTGCTTTTTAGTAGAAAATGGTAAAAGGTCATAAAAAGTTTATGGAAAATATTCCGTCCTCTTTTATCTTTTGGAAGAATTTGTGAAGTATTGGCATTAATTCTTTAAATATTTGAGAGAATTCTTCAGTGAAGCAATCCAGGCCTGGGCTTTTCTTTGTGGGCGTTTTTAAAATTACTATTTTGACCACTTTACTTGTTCAGGGTTATTTGAATTTTCAATTTCTTTCTTGAGTCAGTTTTGGTAGTTTGTATCTTTCTAGAAATTTGTCCATTATTTAGGTTATCTAATTTGTTGGCCTATAGTGGATTGTAGTATTCGCTTTTATTATTCTTAAATTATTTAATAATTCCTTTTATTACTGTAAAACCAGTAGTGATGTCTCCTCTTTCAGTCTTGATTTTAGTAATTTGAATCTTCTCTCTTTTTACATGGTGGTCTAGTTAATGGTTGCTGTCAATTTTGTTGATCGTTTCAATGGCATGTCTTTCTAACCTACTATATGTGTGTGTCTCTCTCTCTATATATATATTATATATTATCTATCTATCTATCTATCTATCTATCTATCTATAATCTCATGGAGAGGAGAGAATAGAGGAGGGCAATATCTTGTTGAGAGCATCTGTTCAAGTCAAGTCCCATTCTGATATCTGATTGGAGAAAGCATTACTAATAAAAAAAAATCATACTTTAGTATTCTAGTATGAATAAGTAGAATCACAGAATAGACACAAGAAGAGTGTCAATCATAGAGCAGATGATGTGATTTGAAGAATTATATGTTTTTCATGGGACTTCAGTGAGACTGATTGAAAATCTCTTACTTCACACTGAAATACTCATAGATGTGCCCATGCAATAGAGATCTCACTTCTTTGAAACTGGACTCTATTTCATAGAAGCTACAAGTGTGGTGGAGAGCATATTTGACCTACCAGACACTGCATCATTCTCTTTGGGTGCAAGGTGTTCAACAAGATCATTGTGTGGTTGGATGAATGGGGGCTGGCTCTTCAAGGGTGTGGTTATAGGCAACGGGTCGACTTGTGGCTGAAAAACAAGTTTTAGTATTGATAGACAATTGGTGTGTTTTGTTTTATTTAAGAAAAGAAATGGCTGATGTGCACTTGTAAGGAAAATATGGGGATAGATGCCAAGAGCTTGAGTGACCAGAAAAAAAAAAGATAGTGAGGGACTAAGGAGAGCTGGATGCAGCACAAGTTGGCAGTGCCATATGCCATAGATCTTTGTGCGAACTGAGAGTCCTGGGCTGTCTTACTGTGTGTATTGTACTACATAACAGCCTTGCTCCAAATTCTCAAAAAAATCTTCAGTAAAATCTATATTAGTACTACATGTTAAGAGAGAGAACAGACAATAATAACAACCTTGTATAATAGAAACTATCTTAAATGCTCATCATCACTGGCCATCAGAGAAATGCAAATCAAAACCACAATGAAATACCATCTCACACCAGTTAGAATGGCAATCACTAAAAAGTCAGGAAACAACAGGTGCTGGAGAGGATGTGGAGAAATAGGAACACTTTTACACTGTTGGTGGGATTGTAAACTGGTTCAACCATTATGGAAAACAGTATGGCGATTCCTCAAGAATCTAGAACTAGAAGTACCATATGACCCAGCCATCCCATTACTGGCTATATACCCAAACGATTATAAATCATGCTGCTCTAAAGACACATGCACACGTATGTTTATTGAGGCACTATTCACAATAGCAAAGACTGGGAACCAACCCAAATGTCCATCAGTGACAGACTGGGTTAAGAAAATGTGGCACATATACACCATGGAATACAATGCAGCCATAAAAAAGGATGAGTTTGTGTCCTTTGTAGGGACATGGATGCAGCTGGAAACCACCATTCTCAGCAAACTATCGCAAGAACAGAAAACTAAACACCGCATGTTCTCACTCATAGGTGGGAACTGAACAATGAGATCACTTGGACTCGGGAAGGGGAACATCACACACCAGGGCCTATCATGGGGAGGGGGAGAGGGGAGGGATTGCATTGGGAGTTATACCTGATGTAAATGACGAGTTGATGGGTGCTGACAAGTTGATGGGTGCAGCACACCAACATGGCACAAGTATACATATGTAACAAACCTGCACGTTATGCACATGTACCCTAGAACTTGAAGCATAATAATAATAAAGAAACTATCTTATCTGACCTTCCCATAACTGACTCCTCAGGCCTGCTGACCACCAAGCCACACTGCTCTGACCAGTGGAGCTGTTTATTTATGAAAGACAAATTGTGTGTGTCTGCAAACTTGTTTACACCAGATGTAATTGTTATTATAATTATACAGGTTAGTTAAGTACTAGATCAACTGGTGAACTATCAATATAAAATAAAAATTATCATTTCTATAAGACATGTTTGAATTATTTGAAAAGTAAAGTTGAGGCCGGGCATGATGGCTCACACCTTTCATCCCAGCACTTTGGGAGGCCAAGGAGGGTGGATCACCTGAGGTCAGGAGTTCGAGACCAGCCTGGTCAACATGGTGAAACCTCTTCTCTACTTAAAATACAAAAACTAGCTGGGCATGGTGGTGGGCACCTGAAATCCCAGATACTCTGGAGGCTGAGACAGAAGAATAGTTTGAACCTGGGAAGCAAAGGTTTTAGTGAGCCAAGAATCGTGCCACTGTACTCCAGCCTGAGAGACTCCATCTCAAAAAAGGGAAAGAAAAAAATTGCAGCAGATTAAGTGTGAGAGAATTTTTAATGATTAGTATAAAAACATAAACATGTAAATGGCTGTTCACTCAACTTCACAGCAGAATATTACTCCACTTAAGAGAAAGATAAACTAAAAATTATTAGATGAGGCCTTATGAAATATAGGGAAAACAATATTAATCTCCAGTAAAAGAAACTATACTAAAAGAAAAACTGTTTAGTCTTATACCAACATTTTAGAAATGAATGCATATTAAGTGAAAAATGTTCACGTTATGATGTTTAATGATTTTACTCTTTATACTGTTATCTTCAGTATACTGATCAATTTCCACTTTAATAGGAGCATTTCTGCAGCAGTAGTTTTTGTCATTGCTTACTTTGTGCAGGTATTTATTGTTTTATTTATGCATCACTACAACTCTTGTAAATTGTAGCACTATTCTCATTTTACAGGTGAAGTATCTAAAACTTAGGAAGTTTAAATAACCAGCTTAGGCATAGAGTTAGAATATACATAGCAAGAAATAAACAAATAAAAAGACTTTTAGAAATCTCTATTCTAGACAAAATTCTTAAACTGTAGTATTCAATTTTTAAAAAATAGTGTAAAACAGGGACTAGATTTCAAGAATACGCAAACATTTTAAAGATCTATCTGCTCTTGACACGAGAGGATGAAGCAATTAAAACAGATAACCACAATACAACATGGAAAAGGCTGATTAGCATTAGAGAGCTATCAATCACATCAGAGATCATTTACAGAGCGGTGGAAAGAACAGGGCTGTGCAAGCCACTCCACTCAGTGCAAGCCACTCCACTCAGTCTCAGTTTTCTCGTTTCAAAAATGCAGATAATAATGCCTTTGTAAAGGGCAGTTATGAGCCTTAAACCATTTAGCAGGAAGCTGGCATGTAACAGGTACTCAGCAAATGGTGGCTATTATTGCTGGTTGGTCCATGATATCTGCTTTCTTTGTTGTCCTCAGCATCAAAGGTTGATTTTTCTACTTTCCTCCCTTCATTTGCTTTCATGCAAACCTGGGCTTTTCTAGTCAATCACCAAAGTCAGTCACTTCAAAATACTAACTGTCAAACCAGTCTTTCTCTGGAGGTCAGACGCACAATGCACTGAACTTTTCCCTGGTCAACCACCCGTTCTGGTGTTATGTGGATAGAGCACCTGCACTGTGTCCCAAATTAACATGGTCCTAGGAGGCTGAAGGAGAGGGCGGCCAGGGAAGAGGAGCAAGGCTACTCACTCTCCAGACTCATTTCAAAAACACATCTTATTGACAGATGGAGTATGTAAAGCAATCAGTCTTCACTGTGGTCTGACTTACATTGATCTTTCCTTTTTATATTTTGTGAGTTTTTAATTGCCTGTCATTTGGTCAAAAAAAATAGATGTTTTTCATTGTCAGTTTCCCCGTACTTTGCTGTAGTGTTTTTCCCCCTCTTTGTGTTCACACCGATCTTGATTCACTGTTGCTCAGAACTTTTTCTCCTTTTTGGTAATCAAGATGATAACTCATTGCTATGTTTTGCACTCACAGACGAACTAGGATATGAGATCTAAGTGCATATTTTATGATATTTAAAGTTAAAGTTATTCGGAAATTTTAAATTTCATCATTTGGCATATTTAAATTTTAAAAATTTAGTCAAGATAATAAAAGAGAACGTCGGAAGTGTCTGCTTAACACTAACCACAGATTCCAGACAAAGACTTCAACAACTTGAATAGTCTCATTTCTTCAAAAGTTTAGTCATAAAACATCACTTTCAGTCTTTCTCTGATTAACACTGAAAAAAGAAACCGGTGCCACCACTCCTTTCCCTCAACTTTCTAGGTAGATGTTTTGCAGTTACAAGAAATGTTTGTTTATGAGGCATTTGAAGGAACAACTATGATGCCAAGTAAGAATTTTAATTATGAGTGCCAGCAAATAATTTGGAATTGCTATGACTGGAATTGAGGAAGAATTGTGAGAATGTTTATCAAAAGAAAAATCTGAAAGTTCTAAATGGTAATGGAAAGGACCCCAGGCAGGAGAGAGAAGTAACAGCTCATGGCCAAAAAGCTATCAGTGAAAAAATAATTGCCAACGGGCTATGTTACAGTGAGAGAAAGGCGACTCTTAATAGGCTTAAAATTGGCAAAAACCCCTTAAAGAACTGAATGAATAAATGCATGGACATGGGGCTCACTATCACTGGCATCCTCGATCATTGTCATCATCATCATCATCATTGCTAACACATGCTGGGATCTTCATTCTATTTCATTTAATTATTATGACAACTTTATTTCCTAGGAAAGAAAACTGAGGCTTTGAGATTTAAGTAATATTCCTGGAGTCACACTGCCATTTTAAGAAAGATGTAAGTCATATGATTTCAAACCCATGCTCTTCGTGACTACATGAATATGCCTCTGAGAATACAACTTCGAAATCATATATGTAGGAACGAGCCAAACCCTAAAAATTAGTCTGGGCCTTGAAAAGACTCTTCCAAAATCATCTCAGTAAAAGAAAACTCCCCAATCCTGTGTCCAAGGAAGAGACTCCATCGGCTCTCTGGCATTCTACTCTGATGCCACGCAGTCCCCTGTGGTGCACATTCTAGTTGCCCCTTTGCTGCTTCCCATAGCCTCTTGGGGACTCACTACAATGGGGATGGGTGGGCAATGACCTGTTCTAGTCTGTGTCCTTCAGTAAGTAGGGAGTACACTGAAGAGAGGCTTGATGTCCGAAACTGCCTGGAGCTTCATTGAGGTCTTCTAGTTCAATCTCATAAAAGTTTACTGAATAAAGAAAGCTTGGGCCGGGTGCAGTGGCTCATGCCTGTAATTCCAGCACTTTGGGAGGCTGAGGTGGGTGTATCACTTGAAGTCAGGAGTTTGAGACCAGCCTGGCCAACACAGTGAAACCCCTTCTCTACTAAAAATACAAAAATTAGCCGGGAGTGGTGGTGCACAGCTGTAGTCCCAACTACTCAGGAGGCTGAGGGAGGGGAATCACTTGAACCCAGGAAGCGGAGGTTGCAGTGAGCCAAGATCGCACCACTGCACTCCAGCCTGGGTGACAGAGCGAGACTCCAACTCCAAAAAAGAAAAAAAAAAAAAGAAAAAAAGCAAGCAAGCTTGGAAGTGAAGCTAATTCCTTTATGCAGTAGTTTAAGTTCATTTTCTTTTGTTGAAGTCAGTAAAACATCAAAAAAAATGTTATTCATGGCTTTTCAGAGGCATCTTCACATACATGAAAAACATTACTAAATTACACACACACCTTTCTTTCAGGAAGAACAATCTCAAATCAAATCCTCTATTTTTTCATTACTGTGTCATCTCTCAGCCCTCTAGCTATCTGAATGGTTCTCCTCTAACATTTCTCCAAGTTGTTCTGCCCTGGCTTAGTTTAAGATCACGGACTTGGGATGCCAGCAAATGTCTTTCAGCACGACTCTCTTGAGAGCCCTACCATGTTTTCTATAATCTGAAAAAGATTCCTGTACCTTCTAGGACAGCAAATGCACATGTTGATGCTACTTCAGTGGAACACATCAGAAAAGAGTAATCTTTCAGGTTTTCAGAAACAAGGTAGTTTCTGATTTAAAATTTTCAAATAATGAAAATGGGTTAACTTCAAGTTTTAAAAGATTCGCTTAATTAATAATCCTGGTTCAATTTACCCTCACATTATTATTTCAGTTCTCAATGTAAGGAATTCATAATCTTGAACATGTTTTTGCCCATCTTTCTTCTTCCTTGGTCCCTTCCCCCTTTCTGTTGCAGATAACACACGATTGGCTAAGTTCTGGTTGGCTACATCTATTCCTTTCTTGGTTATCTTGTGGTAAGTTACGTTGTCAAAGAATCAGTATTTTAACCATTGCAGGCAGCATCTTGATGTTTCCTGATAATATATCAACGTGCTTGTTTGAACAACAACAACAAAAATGTGTTCAGGTAGGAAACTTTAGAGAAATTAGGTTTTCCTGTTTACATAGTTTAGACAACAGTTCTGTCTTGACACATCAGCTTTTATTTTTGTGATGCACCAGAAGTTAACTTTGTTTTAGCCACTTTGAGGTAGTGGTGCTCTGTGAAACTGAATTTTCAGATAAGTTGAAATTAATCTTGTTTTCCAGGCAATAAAAACACAACAAAAGTCTTGAGCCAATTTTGCTTTGAAATAAAAATGATTTTCTACACCCCTTTTCTGCTTGGTTTCTGAAGTCCAGTTCACCCTCAGCCTTTTATTTCTGTAGACCCACTACCTTCTGAGCTGTGAGTCCACATATGTTCTAAGTCAGCACTTCGGACCAGAATCATGCCGATAGCAACTTTTGCTTACGAATACAGTTGGTCTTGAACAAATTACGGGAACAAAGAGCTTAGTTTAATCTGACACTCTACTTGTGGTTTATAGGTGTTAAAAACATTTTTCCCAATAAGGGAACACCCAAAATACATGTAATCAACACATTGGCAATTATACAATAGAAATGAATGGATATATGGTTTATCTGGATAATTTCAGATACTGTAAATGATTAGATCCTTCAAAAGCTTAATCAAGTGTCATTTTGAGTTGCATTTCCATATGTCCTAAATAAAGATAATTTTATGTGCAGCAGTGTTCAGTATCAAAAACATAATATCCAGACAATGTTGCAACGATACTTCATAAAAACCCCAGATAATTTGATCCAATCCTACAAACAGCTTTTTAATTCAGAGATTTGTTTAAAAGTTCATTTAGGTATGAGTCATCATTGTAGTAAAAAGGATTCAATTGGTTATTTGAGAGGAGATGAGTTAACTAAAGTAACAACTTGATTCTTGATGATAATGAATCAACACTCAAGGAAGAAGAAAAGAGGATAATGGAAAAAGATGACACTATCTGAAAAACAGAGGATAGGATTTTGTAGTAGCATTTTCTGTCATTTTGCTCTTGTTTGATTGAAGAGGCAATTCCATAATGATTTAAATTCATGTTCTCTCTTGCTAAGTGTTTCAGAGAAACCTTATATGATTGAAAATAGGTCAGTCAGTGTTGGTGATTTGCAATTGTTCAACACATTCCCATCGAAGTAGGTCAGACTGGTATCCTGCTAGGCACAAGCATATTTGTTTAAAAAGGTGTTCAGCTCTAACAATAAAAATCTATGTAACATTTGAAAGAAAACAAGGAGAAAAAAGTTAGAACTACATAGTCCTCCCTTTATATTGATTAAATATAAGTTACAGTCCATTCAAATGGAATCAGGTACAATGAGAAGACCAGACAGCTGGGCTTCAAGCCAGGATAGAAACAGATAAGATGATTACGGTAACATTAGAAATTGCCTTTAAAGCAAAATATCATTACTGTGGCATCAAATAATTCAGAATTTTAGTAAATCAGGTAACTTGGAAGTTTAATTAAGTACTAACAATAAAGAAAACGATTCCAAGGTTAAACATAGTTAAACCAACCAATAAACAAAAAACCTGACAGAGCATGATTAACACACAGCTTGAAGCTCAGCTGTCTGGTCTTCTCATTGTACCCGATTCCATTTGAATGCACTGTAACTTATATTTGATCAATATAAAGGGAGGACTATGTAGTTCTAACTTTTTTCTTCTTGTTTTCATTCAAATGTAAGAAAAATTACTGCAGGTAACAAGAAAAATGAGACAAGGAAGACTGTCTTTGTGCTAATCCATGATTAGAACCTTCTTTTAGGAAGGAATATTCTTAGAAGAGAAGGAAGCACATAGTAGATGTTTGGGATATCTAGGTATCTTACTACTTTTCAATTTCTCATAAAAATAAACATTTTGGGTGACAGCACCTGATGTATCAGATCACGTATTTGTTTAGGTCGAATAGCTTTATCATTGAAGTGAACTAAGATCTGTTCTAGAGCTTCCAAGGAGAAAGAGAAAGAGTTGGAAACCTATACTCTTTTTCATTTCTGAAATGGTTAAAGCATTGCCCTGAACTGTAAAACTGGGACTGCGGCTTGGAAACAATCTTTGATATTATCTGAAAATCTTCAAAACAAAATGCAAGTATGGCCGTATATTTTTTCTAGCTGATCTGCCATATGTGTATTTTGGCTGGCTGTCTGATTGTGCTCAGATGTGGGTAGTGGTAGGGAGGAAAAAATAATGTTTCTTAACTCTGAGGATAAAAAGACTTCAAATTGTGTGCCTCTCACATCCTTTGGTAATCTGCCCCACATTCTGCACCGTGATGTGGGATATAGATACTGCTAATTTGGTGTTTATTTCTTCGGAGTGGGGGTTGGGGAGTAAAGTGGGGAGAACAAGCATTAAAGAGGAAGGTGTTGCAGATAGGTGTCAGTTTCTGAGCTCAATGAAGAGGAATCAGGCTCTAACTCTCAAAGAAGAACTCAAGGAGCTTTAATCACTATTATTACTTAAGTAATAATAGGCACTATAGGTGCCTGCTATTAAGAGTAACTGATATGGGGTGATCCCAGATCATCACCTTCCTTGTCATTATTAAAATATCAGTCTTCACTGTCATTTATTTTTTCTACTCAGAGCAATCAAACTGAGAGGTACCATGTAGGCAGCAATGATCTAAGCAGAAATTCTCAAACCTTCATCTCAAAGTCATTTGAAGTAAGTTAAGAAAGGAGGACATGTTCTGAGGACACTGAAGTCTTGTGTTTTACCTTAAAATGTATTTATATACGTATATTGCACTTGATGGCATATATAGGTTTTTAAAAATAAAGAAAATAAGGTGACTGGGCACAGTGGCTCACTCCTATAATCCCTGCACTTTGGAAGGCCAAGGCGGGTGGATCACCTGAGGTTAGGAGTTTGAGACCAGCCTGACCAATACGGTGAAACCCCATCTCTACTAAAAATACAAAAATTAGCCCGGCGAGGTGGCATGCGCCTGTAGTCCCAGCTACTTGGGAGGCTGAGACAAGAGAATTGCTTAAACCCAGGAGGTGGAGGTTACAGTGAGCTGAGGTCCCGCCACTGCACTCCAACCTGAGTGACAGAGCGAGACTCCATCTCATAAAAAGAAAACAAAAACAAAACAAAAAACCAAGGTTTTCCAATTAATTTCTCTTTTTTTTTTTTTTGAGATGGAGTCTCACTCTGTTGCCCAGGCCGGGGTACAGTGGCACGATCTCAGCTCACGATAGCCTCTGCCTCCCAGGCTCAAGAGGTTCTCTTGTCTCAGCCTCCTGAGTAGCGGGGATTACAGGTGTGAGCCACCACACCTAGCTAATTTAGGAGAGACAGGGTTTCACCATGTTGGATAGACTGGTCTTGAACTCCTGACTTCAAGTGATTGGTCCACCTTGGCCTCCCAAAGTGCTGGGATTACAGACGTGAACCACTGCACTGGGCCTCCAATTTCTTTATGTATAAAAATACACATACACCCATAATTTTGCATGAATATGATATTAAACATGCTATTCGAATGCAGTTTTCGTCTTATTTTTTTGTTTGCCCTTTCATGCACAATAATCTTTTATCCTCTAAATTCGGGCTAATAACTTAGAGTATATCTTACATATTTTTCTATATGTTCACAGAATCATATATAGCATATGCACATCTACGAGTATAGATGCTACACACATTCATATATGGAAACACAAACAAATGCATTTAATTTTTGTCTTTTATTTTGAAAAAAGAGAATTATATAATACATACTTGCCTGAGTCTAGCTTTGCACACACAACAATACATTGTGGAAATCTCTGAACAAACCAGTTATCTCTGAAATCTTACTCTCTTTAAATGATAGCACAGTGTCCCATGTTATAGTTATATTACAATTAATTGTTTCCTTGAAGTAGGGCTTTGTTTTCTACTTATTGGGAAACAAAACATTGATATATATACTATCTATCTATCTATCTATCTATCTATCTATCTATCTATCTATCTATCATCTATCTATTATTTTCCTATGGATTAGATCCTCAATAATGAGATTTTTGAGTTTAAGACTTCAAATATTTTTAATTTTAATGGGGTTTTCTAAACTTGCTTCCAAAAAGCCTGTATTAATTCACATTTCTACCAGCATGGATTAGAGTAAACATAATGTTTAAAGTACTTGTTATTCGAAGTAGCGTTCACGGACCAGAAGCAACGGCCTCAGCTGGGAGCTTGTTGGAGATGCAGGCCATTCCAGACCTACTGAATCAGAATCTGCATTTTAATAAGATCTTTGGGTGATCCATAGGCACTTTACCATTTAAAAATTACTGTTTTAAAATCTCTTGCAATCTGTTAAGTTGGGAATATATTTATTAACTGTCTTCTCTGGAAGGATAATTAAGAAATTACCAACAGTGGCTAACTTTTGGATGGAGGACGGGAACTGACAGACAGACTGGGATGGAAATTGTTTTTCACTAAATATTTGTATAATGTTGAACTTTTTCATGTGCATGTATTCCTATTTAGAAAAATTTTAAGAACAGCTCTTTGGGAATGTGATGATTACTTTCCACCCTCAAGTCTGCAGGCAGATAGTAGACCATGGTTCACATGTACTCATCACACACTAATGCCCACATGGTCAGTTAGTGTGTTCCAGTTTAAGAAATGCGGTGGTAAAGGAAAATTCTTCAAGCAGCATGGCTTGCTTTTTGAGGATATGAAAATGTAATGATGTCAATGAGGGTTTTTCTGACAGGGAACATTTGACAAAACAGACAGTGAGTCAGTGTCACAGAATACTTTCAAACCTTCCTCTGCAACATTCCCATAGTTTGAGTTGTGACCACCATCCGACTGTTAAATTTTTAATAATCTAAGACTTCCCCAAATCAGAAAGTTGCACTAAAAACTCTGACTGATTTATCTTCTTGGGATATGGGGATTCTCAGGTTTGCTGTGAATCAAGGAACTGGCAAACAAGTATGGAACATCTCGGTTGCAGGGTCCACAATTAGATTTGTTGACACCAAAGTAGGGGTGAGGTTCAAAGGAGTAGGGTAAGTAGTCCTGCCTTTTTAAGTTAGCAATGGAGCGTCCTCATCACACGGTTGGTTCCTGTAAATCTACCTAGGACAAGAATTCCCCTTCTACCTCAATAATGCATTGTACATACACCTTATTCTTAGGAAATATTTTATACAGGCTAAATTGAAAATATACGCAACTTCTAAAAAGTCTCTGAAGGTTAAAATATATCAGTCTTTGAAATCTAATTTCTCCAGGAGCCACAACCTTTTGGGTCTCCATGGCTTTCCATTAAGAGCAACGATTCAAATTTGTTTGGCTCATGTACCCAAACCCACCCAGTCTCTCAGGACCACCAGCCTGGAAAATGTTGCCCAACTATTTGGGGGACTTTTTTATGGGGGCGGAGTTGTACTCATTAATGCTCACAAACATCTGGTTGGCCACCAAATAATCTGCCATTTCTTACTTTTCACTGGCTTTGTCCCCTGCTTTCAGGTACCAACACTCCTGCCAGGAATTTTTTTTTCTTCTACAGAGCAGCTTCTTTCTCCCAGTGGGCATCTGTCTCCAGCTACAGCTGGGACACTGGAGTCCTAGCATGTGTGTAGGGTGGAGGGGACAAAGCTCGCATGACATTCTTCTGGATGAAAAGAAATAACTTAGTCTCTCTTCTTTAGGGGTATGAAGGTGCCAGGTCCAAGGATGTTAGTGAAACACCACTTTTGGCATTTACTTAACAGGTTCCTCTCTCCTGAGGCCATGAGTATCAGGGCTTTCCTAGAAGACAAATCCAAGTATCAGAAAACACACTGTGGCCATGGCCTTGTCATAAAATCTAGCTGCTGGGCTCTTGTTTCTTTGATGTTCAAGGTATATTTTGTCTCAGGATTATACCACCTGCATATGGGCATCTGAGTCCCAAATTAAATTTACGCTGGGGCTCCTGCTACATTCACAGCAAAAAATCTACACTCAAAAGAAATAATCATTTATTGCTTGGACTTCTCTGAGCTCTAGTACCTGATTCAGAGGATTTCATGGCAAAGCAGATATGATCCACAAAACTCTTAAGGAGCTTCCAGGGGCAAGAGTCCAGCCAGCTGTTCAGTCACTGGCTCCACAGCAAGGTCAGTCCTATCTAAACCTTAGTCACCTCTTCTTGCCCTCTCTAGAGTGGAAATGGAAATCAGTTCCATTCTGCATGGGAGAGAGCAGCACCCAGCCCCTCACAGGATGAGGGAGTGAGGAGGAGGTTGCTGTCTGTTCTCAGTTCTGCGATGCTGCATGCTGCCTTGTGTAGCTCAGCTCTGGGGAATGTCTGGTGTGGGTGGTTGGGTCCTGGGACAGAAGGAAGGGAACAGAGGATGGGAGGAGAACAAAGGGGATGCTTTCCCTCAATGCTCCACTAGAATCAGTAATGTGGTTCTCAGAAGACACATTTCATTTTCAATAAAAATCTTACTTTATTCCCCAAAGAATAAAAAAAGATGTGTTGGTGGCCATGAAAGGAAACTGTGTGATGGGGTGGGTGTGGGGAATACATTTTCTTCCCACGCTCTCTTGTTCCTGAAAATTTCTGTGAAAGGAGAGGAGTGCCTTGTGAAGCGAGCCTGCAGCCAATTTGGAAATAGATCCCCCATCTGTGATTTCCAGTTCAACAGTGTGATTACAATTGATATGTGGGTAGATGGTAATCACCATCTCAGTGACCGTAGCCTGAAAATAGTGGTATTGGAGGGGTGGTTACAGGAAACTGTGCTGGCTTTTCCATTTCAGTTTAGTTTTGCAGATTAAATTGAAAGTTTCAGAAAGGTGCATTGCTAAACACTTTCTTTCTTTCTTTTTTCTTTTTTCTTTTTTTTTTTTTGAGACGGAGTCTCGCTCTGTTGCCAAGATGGAGTGCAGTGGCGCAATCTCGGCTTACTGCAACCTCTGCTTCCCAGGTTCAAGCGATTCTCCTGCCTCAGCCTCCCGAGTAGCAGGGATTATGGGCACACACCACCATGCCCAGCTAATTTTTGTACTTTTAGTAGAAACGGGGTTTCACCATGTTGGCCAGGATGGTCTTGATCTCTTGACCTTGTGATCCACCCTCCTTGGCCTCCCAAAGTGCTGGGGTTACAGGCATGAGCCACCGCGCCTGGCCTAAACATCCTCTTAATGCAGAGGAATGTGTGGGCAAATGGATCGACAGGTTGTGCAATGTGTTTGCAGGCTTGTTCTTGGGGCCTGTCCTACTCTACCACTTACAGGTTTCTTCAAGACTCAGCTTCATCCCACGCATCTGTATAGTATCTCACTTCTAACCCTGTGTGTCTAACGTGGGCCAGAGATACAGGTGATGTGAAATCGGGCTGTCAAGAGGCTTGTAGCTCTGATTTTGAGCCAATTGTGCACCTCTAGACTCCCAGGAATCAAATGACTGGAAGCCTCAGAATTGAAGAGCAATAACTGGAGAACTTGGCTGCTGATCATCTTCCTTCCTCAGATTTTTAAATTTTTTCACCCATATAGTTTGAGTGTCCAGGTTTGCTGGTTGGGGCCACCTAAAGCAGCCGCCTGTGGTTGGGTGGCTTATGCTCTGTAATAATGTAACCAGTTGAGAGGAGAATGGAAGCTAACCTCTGTTAGCCAGTCTTTGTTCCCTGCCATGTGCTACATCAGCCTGAAGGAAGGGATGTGTTTTTATCATTTATCCTCCCAGAGAGTGCCTTGTGAGGAGACCCAAGGGCCCTGAATGAGCTAGTGGTGGCCCTGGGCAGATAGTTTTAAACTGTGAAGCCTTGACTTGAAGCCTGTCCCTTCACTGCCAAGCCCAGACCTTCTCTGACTTGCTTGAATCTGACCTTGAAAAATTGATAACCACAGGCCATATATACAAGCTCCACGAATGTATTTATTTAGTTTACACAAAGCTAGACCACATAGTGTTGTGGAATATTTGAATTGGATGTCAATACTTAAAATTTAAGAGATTTTACATAAATATCTGAGTTTCTAGCTTCCCACAGCACTGCCAGGTAACATTTGGTAGCAACCAGTTAGTGTGTGACAGCCCTTGCCATGCCCTGTGGCCTCTCTAGCACTGAAGATGAAGGTCAATTGCTGTTTTTTGTTTGTTTGTTTGTTTGTTTGTTTGAGATGGAGTTTTGCTCTCATTCCCCAGGCTGGAGTACAATGGCACAATCTCAGCTCACTGCAACCTCCACTTCCCGGGTTCAAACAATTCTCCTGCCTCAGTCTCTCGAATAGCTAGGATTACAGGCATGCACCACTGTGCCTGCCTAATTTTGTATTTTTAGTAGAGACGGGGTTTCTCCATGTTGGTCAGGTTGGTCTCGAACTTCTGACCTCAGGTGATCTGCCCGCCTCGGCCTCCCAAGGTGCTGGGATGACAGATGTGAGCCACCACGCCCGGCAATTGCTATTTATCACAGTGCTTGTGCTCTGTTTTCTTCTAGAAGAGTTAAAAGGAAAGCAAAATCTATCTTGTGCTCACTTTTTAAAGTGGGAAGGTTTAAAAATAGATTGAGAAACCATTTGTGGAAAAGTCTGGCCTGCTACACATTTTCTAATTGCCTGCTAAGTCTTTATCATCTGTGTTTGCAGCCCATGTCCCCGTGTCTCATAATCATGCAGTTGAAGAAATTCAGTTCCAGCACATGCTCCTCTATCGGGCGGAGGAACCTGAATTTATCATGACCGCTCTGCAGCAGAGGGGCTGATTTGGAGGAGCGTATTCTGTGGGCTCATCTGTTCCACTGTCATCAGTCTGTAGTGTTTATCATGACAAAGAGTTTAGACTCTTCTTGCTGAGCTGTGAGGCTAGTCAGTGAGTAGATGACCCAGGGCAAGGTCAGATGGTCAAGGAAAAGAATACTGTGACGAGAATCAGGGGGTGAGGATAGGGGCATTAGGAACCTAGATGACGCAAGCCAAGCAGCTGCAAAAGAGGTACATAACTCAAGGAAATCAGGTTTCATAAGCTAAGGCCCCGATGGCAAAGTTTTTTTTTTTTTTTTTTTTTTTTTTTTTTGAGACAGTGTCTCATTCTGTCACCCAGACTGGAGTGCAGTGGCTCGATCCTGGCTTACCACAACCTCTGTCTCCTGGGTTCAAGCGGTTCTCCTGCCTCAGCCTCCCAAGTAGCTGGGGTGTGCGCCACCACTGCCTGGGTATTTTTGAATTTTAAATAGAGACAGGGTTTCACCATGTTGGTCAGGCTGGTCTTGAGCTCCTGACCTCAGATGATCCACCTGTCTCAGCCTCCCAAAGTGCTGGGATTACAGGTGTGAGCCAGTGTGCCTGGCCATGCAAAATTTTGCAGTAGGGAGCAGATGCTCAAAATGCAGAGGGTTGGGAGGCTCAGTCCTTAGCTCAGAGAAGCTCTTGGGGACTTTACATGCTTGGTCATCCCTCAAGATGCCTCTACATGGCCCATAGGTGACAGAGAGGCAGTCTAGTCAGACGGTTAAGGGCAAAGGCTCTGGAGACAGATCCCTTCCTAGGTGAAAATCCTAGCCTCTTGCTGGCTATGAATCAGGTGAGCTCCTTAACCCCTTCATGCATTAGCTCCCTTTTCTGTATAATGAAGATAGTGATATACTCACCTTATAAGGTTGCCTATACATGAGGATTAAATGATCTAATTATTACAAAGTGCTTAGAATAGTAGCTGGCACATGCAAAACCTTCAAAAAGTGTTTATTATCACCTGCTTGCTAGTTTTCCCAGATTCCTTAGGAAAATGCAATCTTTAGAAACATGTTTATCAGCTTGGAGGAAATTGCCCTCTGGAAGAAATAACAGCAATATATGCATCTTAGTATTTTAAAGGAACTTGCCAAACATGCACCTGGCACAATGTGCAAACTTTATAAAGGGTAGTTAAATTCCGAAATAAATTGTAAAGGGCTCCTGTAGCATCAGAAAGCTAAGTGATATTTTCCAATCGAGGATGCTATTCTCTTGGACACTTTTGGAGGCAGCATGGTGCAAAGCTCTCTTTAATTTGAAAGGATGTTACCATGAAATGGGCTCACAGTGAAATCTGTTGGGAGAAGAGTGAGCCTCACTCTCTGGAGTGCATGGTGGAGTCTGCCATACACAAGAAGGATGTTGTGGTTTCAGCCAGGTTTGTGGGGGCACAGCAAGGTGAGGCTGTCGCTATTTTCTCCGTGTGGTTAGTGTGAAGTGAGCAAAGACACAACAGCGTGTGTTTGGAACTCGAGTGCTCAAGGCGCTGCTTTGAGCCCAGTGCGGCCCTTTGGGGCTTTGAACTTCAGCCACAAGACTTTGGTGGCATCTCTTTCCAGATTTGTTTTGAAAGAAGCTTGAAAACAAGATTTCACCCAGTCCTTATGCTAAGATCTGCGAGTGAATGTGCTTGTGCATTTGCTTGTCCCTGGCTCAATAGAATGTTCAGCGATGTATCTAGTAACTAACAGAGGATGCCCTGCTAAGTCTTATGTCTTTGCCAGAGAACTTGGCAGAAAAGCTACTGGAAACAGTAGGAGCTATGCCAATAGGTAATATGAATTTGTTATAAGTCAAATTCAGTAAAGTATGAAAGGAGATAAATAAGTTGCAAAGGGTGTTGAGGCAGAGTTAGAACACCCTTTGTTTAGGTAAGAAATGGGTAGAGAGTGGGGGAGGGGTTAGATGCAGTCTGGATGTCAAGCTGCAGGGCTGACCTGTTTAGGATTAGACCAGGCTCCAGGTCCTAAAAGCAGCTGATTATAATAGACTTTGTGGTTCTCATTAGCTTTCATGTAGTAGACTAGAGCTTTTCAGCCTCTAGTAGATGCACCCTCATGGTGCCTAGTCTCATCTATCCTGAACTACAAGGGGTCAGCTGGGGAGAAGAAAAGTGACATTCTTTCTACTTCCACACACTCATTTGCACACACACACACAATCCTGTAAACATTAATTCAATTCTCTCTATAGATCTAGCATAAGGTACATATAAGATTATAGAAACATCTCCACTCTAAAGAGTTCATCTCCACTTCTGTTAGTAGGTGACTTCCATCTTCATTAATTAATTCATTCCAAATTTATTAAGTATACAACAAGTGCCAGAAGCTATGCTGAGTGAAGCTGGGTTGGGTGTTGAGTGTGAGAAAAAGATGAGTAAGCACTGAAACATATATTAGAGTCAGGTTCTGAATAACATTCTACGAAATCTAAAATGCATTTAGTAGGGAGGGGTCAGAGGGAAGGGTTTTTTGTGTTTTTCCTGAGACAAGGTTTCACTCTGTTGCCCAGGTTGGAGTGGAGTGGTGCAATTATGGCTCACTATAGTCTCACCCCCCATACTCAAGCAATCCTCCCGCCTCAACCTCCTGAGTAGCCAGGACTACAGGCATGCACCACCACATCTAGCTAACTAAAAATATATATATATTTTTTTGTAGAGACAGGGTCTTGCTCTGTCACCAAAGCTGGAGTGCAGTGGTGTGATCATAACTCACTGCAGCCTTGATTTCCTGGGCTCAAGTGATCCTCCCACCTTAGCCTCCTTAGTAGCTGAGATTACAGGTGCATGCCACCACACTCAGCTAGCTTTTAATTTTTTTGTAGAGATGGCATCTCACTATGTTGAGCAGGATGGTCTCGAACACCTGGCCTCAGGCAATCCTCCCACCTTGGCTTCCCAAAGTGCTGGGATTACAGGTGTGAGCCACCATACTTGGCCTCAGAAGGAAGGTTTTTTAAGCAAAAATGTGACATGCTTAATCAGAGTTTTAGGAATATTATGTTAAGAGTAGAGTAGAGACTGTGCTGGGAAAGAAATATAGAGGATTGGGGAGAAGATACAGAGGGGGTCAATTGAAGAGTATTTCAAGTCTAGAAAAAATATTTTGAGAGCTTTTGAAATAGAGTAGTGACCGTAGGAACCCAAAGGAGAGGAAAATTGTGAGAAAAATTTACAAGGAGTAACCAGTAAGACTTGGGTATGATGGGAGAGAGAGAATGAGGAAGCAAGGACAGCACGGAAGTTTTGAGTATGGGAGACCAGAAGAACCACAGATGTTGCCATTAATATAGAATGGGAAGTTAGGAGGAGGAACTCTTCCTGTAGAGCCTCAGAAATGGAAGGGGCTACAAGGTCATCCAGTCAAAGGCTACATCTGATGTTGGTATCCCCTCGTCTCCCACTTTAATAATCTGTTAGGGAACCATAGACTGGCCCGGATGGGACAGCAACTAAGTGGCTGGGTATGGTATTGGGTTCTGAGGCCTGGAGTCCCATTGCAAGGAAATCTGGGATGCTCACAGTGCAATAAGCCTAGTCAGAGTGTTCTAGAGAATTGAGAGAACCACACATGATAAAGGATAAGCTGAAAGGGCCCTTTGGGGAGATAGAAGTTTGGGTAGTAGAGCTGAGCAACTGATTCAGTAGAGATGAAATTGCAGGAGGAGCAGGACAAAGAGGTAAAGGACTGGGCTCCTGCCATGGCTGTCAACTTCCCTGCTACAGTGAACCTGGCCTTTGTCAGAAAACTTCTGTGCTTTTGGTGAGAGGGAGCTCATAGCTTTCAATGGTCAGCTGAAATCTCTCATGCTTTATCATTCACCACTAGTGTTAGTTCATCGCTGGAGGCCTGGAAAGGATGCTTCATCTAAACAGCTTTTCAGATGGTTGGTGATAGCTCCCCTAAATCTGAAGTTTCTCTTCCTTGTCCCCCAAATCTGAAGCTTCTCTTCTCAAGGATGAAGTCTCCTCACTTCAGTCACACGTGTATGTGTATCGAACTGACATATATCCCAGTTCATCTGCATAGATAGAGTGCACATATATTAAATTGTGAGGCCATTAACTTTACCCAGAACTGCAGTTGAGGTCTGACCACCACATATCAGAGGAAAGTCAGCACCTCCTCGAGCTATTTTATTACCACTAATTCTCTGAAGATAATGGGTTCTCCTGGGGCCACATAACACAGCCAATTAGATTCACTTGACATTGAACAAAGCCTTTTGTTTTTATTTTTAAACACTGCTAAGCCATGCTTCATCCTGTGTTTGTGTGGTGGGTTATTTGTACCTGAGCATAGACAACTGGGTAAGAGGATGGCTTTTGGGGTTAGTATTGGGTTCCTAGTCTGTGTCTGTTTTTTACCAGCTGTATGACTTTGGGCAAGTTACGTAACTTCTCTAAACCTCATTTCTTTATATGTAAATGGCAATCTTAAGGGTACCTACTTCACAGAATTGTCAGAACTAAATGAGATAAGGAGCATTTAGCACAGTTCCTAGCTCACAGTAAACCCTCAATAATACTAGCTATTATTATCTATTGTTACCTAATATTAATATCTCAATCTTGTTAGGTGGGACTCATCCTTCAGGAAATTATTGGGTCCTCTTTCTCTTAGTAAACATAATTTAATTCCAATCTCTTTCAACTTTGTGTCAACCACAATTCTAATTAACATGAATTCTATACCTCTCTTTGAATATCTTTGTTGATGGACTGTATCACAGAGGTGAATAAGACAGACATGGTCAATATCCCCTATAGTCATCAGTCCAGTGAGGAAGACAGTTAATGAATAACCCATGTATGAATCTTCTGTGTTTGCTAAAGTTATTTCACCAGTTGCAAATTCACTTGTCTTTGCATCTAGCCATATTTGTTTACCTTGTTCCCAAGGATATCATGGAGATATGAATAACTGTAAAATGCCCTATTGATGTCCAAATGCCCTGTATCTGGAAAGAGATGAGTAATGATGAAGACTCAAATTTGGAGATTATATCTAAGAAGCCTAGCAGGTTTTCAGGCTAGTAGGTAGATGTGTGTGAGCTTCTGGAGGTCACAGAAGTCAGAGATGAAGAAAAATATTTAAGTCCTTTACATACCGATGAGAATGGAAGATAAGTAGATGGTTGGAATAATCAAGAGAGAATGGAATGAGACATAGGAAGAGAAAATAAACTGCATAAGGAGAAGTAATTATAGAGATAAAAAGACAGTTAGCAGAGTTTGTAGTCTCTCTTGTAATCCAAGGGAGAATAAAATTTTGAAAATGAGGCAGTGATTAATAGGATACAAATATGGAGATAAATTGCTACTGCATTTGTTTATTGAAAGGCCATTTAGGACCTTTCTGAGGGGTAAGTTTCAGTGGATCAGCAAAGAGAAAGCAAGATATTTTACAGGTTAAAAAAAACTGGCTGCAAAGCAGAAAAATAATAGATAAAAATTTAATAAAATTTAAAAAGCTGGTTATTTGAAAAGATGAATAAAATTGATTAATCTCTAGACAGAGTGACCAAGAAAAAAGACAAAAAACATATATCAGGAATAAAAAGAGGTCATCACTACAGAACCTACCAATGTTAAAATAATAATAAGGGAATATTACAAATTTTTGTCAATAAATTTAGGAACTTAGATGTAAAGGACAAATTCCTTGAAAGACACCATATCTCACCCAAGAAGAAATAGATAATCTTAATACTCCTATAGCTATTAAATAAATTGAATTAGTAATTAAAATTCTTCCAACAAAGAAAACTCTGGGTCAGGAGGCTTTATTGGAAATACTTAAGGAAGAAAAACTAATTCTACATAAACTCTTCTATAAAATAGAAGGAATGCATACTAACTCATTTATGATGCCAGAATTAACCTGCTATGAAAACCAAGTGTATTACAAGAAAATAAAACTATAGACCAATCTCTCTCCCAAACCTAGATCAAAAAATTCTCAAGAAAATATTAGTAACTCAAATCCATTTTTATACAAAAAGTGTAATACATTCCTGGAATGCAAGGCTGGTTCATCACTCAAAATTAAACTAAGTAATTTCCCATATCAATATACTAAAAAAGAGAAAACATGATAAATTTTTAGATGCAGAAAATAATTATCTGACAAAATTGAATATCTGTTCATAAAAATAACTGACAGGTGGTAAAGTAGGAGGAATGAGGGCAAATTATTATTTTAAGAAGTCTGACAGTAAAAGAAAACAGAGACAGAAAAAGAGAAAAGTAACTCTAGGCGTAAGTAGAGTAGTGTTATAGGAAGGAGCTTTCCCCCATATCTTTTAAGTCTTGAACAGGTTTATATCCTGAGGGGAAGTGGCCAGAGGAGACAGACCAAAAACAGACAATATTGGAAATAATGATAGACTAGGGTTTTAGAGGTTGGGGAGGGATTATGACCCATAGCATGATAGGAACAAATAGACTTTAAGAGGTTTGCTACTCTGGGACTGAAGGGAAGGATGAGAGAATAAGTATGGATGCAGAGGTTACATGAAGCAGCAAAGTTTGGCACTGTTAGAGGTAAGAGTAAAAGTGAAAAGGCTCACACTGGACATTCTTACAGCTCTCAGAGATTCCCGTCTCAAAGGGAGGCAATGTGTTGTGGAGAAAAGAGCATGGGCTTTGGCACTGGTTTCTATTGGGGTTGAATCACAGTTCTGCCTGAGCCTAGTTGGGCAATCCTGTGCAAGTCACCTAACCTCTCTGATACTCAGTGTCCTCACCTGTAAAGGGGAAAGTAATAGCAAACCCAGAGCATTATTACAAGGACAAAAATAAGAAAATTATGCAGGCAACATAGCATAACCCATAGCCTCATAACCCATAGCAAGTGCTCAATACATGCTATTCTGATTTCTTTTGCCTTTATAAAGAAAATAGAGGTGGGACCAACATTGTGGGAAATAAAAAAGACATCTGGATCAGAGCTTGTGGGAAATGCAATGAGATGTTTACTAAAGACGTGTGAAAATAAGTGAGTAGTAGCAAGGTCAGATAAGATTGCGGTTATGTGTTAAATAGATCATGCTATGATAAGCAAATAGGGGTAGGAGATAAATGTGCAAACAGTGGAAGAAGTGAGAGAGACTCTGGCTCATGCCTAGTCACCAGACCTGCTTCATTCTGATGATGATTAAGAGACTCTGATCTGGCAAAGACCAGGAGACACTTTGTGTGCTGGTTGCCATCCTACTGCTTAGAGGAGTTAATGAGCCTCAAAAGAAAGATTCCATAATTTTTCTATTTAACCACACTGTGCCAAAAATTATTATAAGAATGCTGCTTGCTATGCTTTAGTGTTTTTCTATTGCAATGTATTGTTGCCTTGTCTCATTCAATTCTTAATGAAATGTGGATTCGCTTACTGCCTATGTCCTTATGATATTTTATTGATTTGAACTCTGTTTTCAGATATTCTTCTTCTCCCTTCTCTAGAATTACTAGAACTACCCTTTTGGCCCACATGTGAATCAGCTAAATTGAAATTTTGTAATCTCAGGTAGGGTTTCTTCTCCATCTCCCAAGCACACATCTGGATCAGTATCCTCCATTAGCTTGAAGATAAGTGCTCTTGGAATAGAGCTTCAAGTGAACTTTAGCCCACAGGAAGCAAAATTAGGAAATGTGTCTCTTTGTAGAATTAGAATTAGAATTCCCACTAACAATAAGAATTGTCTTGGGCTGCTCATTGACTTAGTGATCAATTTAAATGTGATTTTCCCACATATTTTGCACAAATGTATCAACATAACATAAAACTGGTATGGTTTTGAGTCTTAGGTTCTGGGGCACAGCAACAAAGAAAATACACAAAACTCTGACCTCACAGAATTTACAACTGACTGGAGTAATAGATGAGAGAGTAAAATATACTGTAGTTTGTTAGATGTTGATAAGTGTGATGGGAAAAAAAAATAAGCATGGGGGTAAGATGTGGTGAGTTGCTTCTATTTTGTATGAGGTAATGAGAGAAGGCTTTATTGATAAAGTGACATTTGAGCAGAGACCCGCAGGAATTTGTGGGACAAATAATGTAGAGATGTGGGAGGAAAATCATTCTGAGCAGAGAGAATAGCAAGCACAAAGGCCCTGTGGCAGGAGTATACCCGGTGGGTTCCAAGATGGGCAAGGTAGTTTTGTCACTTAAGCAGTGAGAAAGAGGAGAACAGGAGATGGGGTCAAAGAGGCGGCGAGGGTAAGATCAAGATGAGGACTTGGGCTGGATTCTGGGTGACACAGGACATAGAGGGTTGGAGCAGAAGTGTGACATGGCCTGACTTGAATTATAAAAGGTTCCCTCTGGCTGCGGTGCTTAAAAACAGTCTGTAGGGGGAGCAAGAACAGAAACAGGATCACTGGTTACCCGGATACTGCAGTAATCCAAACAAGAGATGGTGATGGCTTGGACCAGACTTCCTGCGACAAAGAAGTAAAGAAGATCACCTTCTAGATGCATTTTCAGGGTCTATCCTACCTGATTTGCTGATAGACTGGAGGTAGGATATGAGAGAAAGAGGTAACTCAAGGATGACTTCAAGTTCTCTGGTTTGAATAGCAGGAGGACACAGTTGCCTAAAATGAAAGAGGACTTAGAGGAGCAGGTTTGAGGGAGAGGAAAATCAGAAATTCACCCTGGACACGCTGAGTTTGAGATGACTATTAGTCATCCATGTGGAAAATGGGGGGCCATTAAGACAGACAAGTTTGGATTTTGGACGAAGGTAGGAATAGAAATTTCAGTGTTGGGAGCCTCTATAATATCCATGAAGTCATGGAAATCAGTGGATCATCCAGGGATTGACTGTAGATGGAGAAGGCCCTCCTACACTCAGAGGTTGAGCAGAAGAGGAGGATCTAGCCAATGAGAAGACCCACAGGGGTTATCATAGAAGCAGCCCAGCCACCGAGAATACATCACCATTCTTGAAAGTTTCTTGATAAGTGTCATTGAATTTGAGTCACCAACTTATCAAGCAAAAAGATGAAATTGTACATCTATCTATGAAGTGTTAGGCAGGAATCTAGACCCAACATGGCAGTGTTACCCAGCATAGCAGGCCTTTTGTTAAAGACTCCCTTCACCCTTGTACACACCCGCAGAATTACATGCGTCAGAGTTCTGGCTGGGCAACCACACTGCCCCATGACCTGCAGCTCACCTGCATTCCATAAGTTCGTAAACAGCAATTTTGGTTGACAGTTTCGAAAGACCCCTTCCTCATGACCCTTACTCAACTCCTGCCCTAGTAGTTTCAAGACCCCCCAGGCCCTGTTTGCACAACCAGCTTCCCTACCTCTCGGGCTATAAAAAGCCCCTACCCTCCTCCCTCAGCACAACTTCCTCGGCCCATGCCTTTGGACTGAGGAACCTTGCCCGCAAGCCCTAATAAAAGGCTATTCTCACTGCCATTTGCCTTGTGTCTTCATTCCCCTGATTGGCTCCAGCCTCAGTTTACCTTTACATTTGGTGCTGAAACCTGGGAGGAGACCCCCTCCCCAGACCCCTGCCAGGTCGGGCGGGCTCTCCTCTCCCCAAGCTGGGATCCCCTCCTCAAGCCTGGAGCCATCTCACCAAATTTGACTCAATTCGATCACTGTTGGGTAAGTTTCCCCCCGTCCTGAAGGCTCCCTCCGGGAGTCCCTGTCTGAAATGTGCGGCCGCATCAGGGGCTCTCTCCGGTCAACTGTGACCTTGGCATGGGAGACTAGGAGACATCCAACCTCCCCGGAAGCCACCGTACCCCGCCCTCCACGTGGCAGTGAGAGGACGCTCCCATCGCCTCCAGACTGCCCGCCTTGAGACCATGGGAACTACCCAGTCCAAACCAAACCGAAAATCCCCTCTGAGGTGCCTCTTGGCTGATTTCCAGACTTTAGGCTTCAGCCAAGACCTAAAACAAAAGCGGCTTATTTTCTTCTGCACAGTAGCATGACCGCAGTATAAATTGGATAATCAGTCTCAGTAGCCTGCAGAAGGCACTCTGGACTTTAACATTCTCACAGATCTGACCAACTTCTGTAAGAGACTAGGCAAATGGTACGAGATACCCTATGTTCAAGCCTTTTGGGACTTGCATTCTCACTCAGATCTCTGCGCTCAATGCTCATTAGCTCAGGTCCTACTCCCAACGTCTCTTCCCTCCACCAAGGAGAGGGATGATTCCTCCTCTTTTTCTGAGCCTCTTAACACCCTATCCCGGCCACCCCTCCGGTCTCCCGCCCAACCTCCTCCTTACCCTGTCCCACCATTATCCCCGTCCTCGTCAGCGCCTCCCCTCCCTTCCACCCCTCCTGTGCCCTCGCCAAACCCAACAGATTCTGTCTCCCCTACCTCCACCTCCTCCCCTTCCTCACCTGTCTCAGCCCATACTCAGTCCAGGACCAACCTCCCGTGTCCCTTGCAAGAGGTGGCAGGTGCCAAAGGAGTAGTCCGGGTCCATGTGCTGTTTTCATGCACATGGCAGACTTGTCTAAGGTTGAAGAGTGTGTAGGCTCCTTTTCGGCCAACCCCACTCAGTATTTCAAAAAGTTCAGTATCTGTGCCAGGCATATGACCTCACCTGGCATGATCCCCATGTCATTATGACCTCAACCCTGTCCCCTGAGGAATGGGAGTGTATCCTAGTGGCAGCCAGGCAGCACGCTGACCAGGTTCATTTAACCGACCATGCCATGCCAGTCGGCACTGAGGCGGTGCCCTCAGCCAAGCCCAACTAGGACTAGTAGGTTGGTCAGGTAGGCCGCCGCCACTGAGATATGATGGTCCAGTGCCTTCTTGCTGGCATGCAGGCAGCCTCCAATAAGTTAATCAATTTTAATAAGTTAAAGGAGGTAGTCCAAGGCTTAGATGAAAATCCGGCTGTTTTTCTTAACCGACTGACAGAGTCACTTATTCAGTACACCCGCCTTGACCCTGCCTCCCCTGCAGGAGGAGCCGTCTTAGCTTCATACCTTATTTTTCAGTCGGCCCCCGATATCCAAAAAAAGTTTAAAAAGGTGGAGGATGGCCCTCAAACTCCCATCCAGGACTTAGTCAAACTGGCCTTCAAGGACTACAACTCCAGGGAGGAAGCAGCTGAGGCCCAACGACAGGCCAGGCTAAAACAGAAGGTACAACTCCAAACCCAGGCCTTGGTAAGCAGCCCTGAGGCTGGCCAGCTCCAGGAGCTCCCAGAAAGGAGGTACTCCCCAAGCGCCATCTGGTGCCTGCTTCAAGTGAGGCAATGATGGCCACTGGGCCAGGCAGTGCCCTAACCCAAAGGAGCCAACTTGCCCCTGTCCGAACTGTTGGCAGATAGGCCACTGGAAGTCAGACTGCCCCAACCTGAGGACGGTCACTGCACCTCCACGTGATGACCCTCCTCCAGGTATTGGAGGCACCTTCCAGCTCCTCGACACTGGTGAAGATTGAAGAGGCCCAGACTCAGGGACCCCTCTCACTCTCGCCGAGCCCAGGGTCATGCTCCAGGTAGCGGGTAAGTCCATATCCTTCCTTATGGACACGAGGGCTACCTACTCTGTTTTGCCTTCCTTCAGTGGCCCCAGCCACCCCTCCACTGTCACAGTCATGGGAATTGACAGCACTCCCTCCACCTACCGCCAGACTCCTCCTCTGTCTTGCCACCTGGATGACTCCCTCTTCTCACACTCATTTCTTATCATTCCTTCGTGCCCAGTCCCCTTGTTAGGACGCGATCTCCCCTCCAAGCTAGGGGCCTCAGTCCACTTCCGACCCAACCCCTCCCCACACCTCGTGTTCCTCTTCCCCCTTCTCTCACCTGACAAACCCAGCCAGGCTGACCCCCTACTCCTGTTTCCAGTCCCCATTAACCCTAAGGTGTGGGACACCTCCACCCCGATCATTGCCCAGCACCACACTCCAGTCCGCATCCGGCTAAAAGACCCTTCCAAGTTCCCCTCTAGACCCCAGTTCCCTATCTCCCTTAAACATCGACAGGGATTAAAACCTATCATTACATGCCTGCTCCAACAGCACATTCTGGTTCCCACCAACTCACCATGCAATACTCCTATCCTGCCT
Source organism: Macaca nemestrina (assembly GCF_043159975.1). NCBI lineage: Eukaryota > Metazoa > Chordata > Mammalia > Primates > Cercopithecidae > Macaca > Macaca nemestrina. Next base: position 145,361,818 of record NC_092130.1, read on the forward strand.
GTATGGAAAAGCTCTGGGGCTTATCATCTTGTGCAGGACCTACGTCTCATCAATGAGGCAGTAGTCCCTACCTTTCCAGTTGTTCCTAATCCAGGTACACTCCTCTCGCGCATTCCACCCATTTCACTGTCCTTGGCCTGAAGGATGCCTTCTTTACCATCCCTCTACACCCAGACTGCCACTTTCTGTTTGCTTTTACATTGGAAGATCCAGACACTCATATTTCTTCCCAGCTGACTTGGACTGTTTTGCCTCAAAGGTTACGTGATAGCCCCCATTTTTTTCAGGACAGGCACTGGCACAGGATGTTGTCCTCTGTCCCCTGACCCACAGCACACTATTGCAGTATGTCGATGACTTATTACTACGTAGTCCTTCCTAGGAGCATTCCCTTGCAGACACTGCTACACTTTTAAATTTTCTAGGTGACCGAGGTTATCAGGTTACCCCGGCTAAGGCTCAACTTTGCAGCCCTTCTGTCACCTACCTAGGCATACTCCTCACACCCACTACAAAAAGCCTCACAGCAGATAGAATAAGCCTCATTGAAACTCTCCAGCCTCCTCAGGATGCGGAAGAGATCTTGTCCTTCCTAGGACTGGTGGGCACAGTGAGTCTTATCCCGTGGCCCAACTCAGATCTTTAAGGCCTACATCAAGGTCATAAGCAGCCTCTCAGCCTGGCCTCTGACATCAGACAACAGGAGGAAGCCATCTCAGCTCTAGCCCAGGCAGCAAGCCGCACGACAGCAGCAACCCTTTTTCCTGGCTAACCTTAGTCAGGGAAGGGGCTCAAGTGGTACACATGGCCAAGGTACACAACATCTCTTGTTGTTTCTTGTGTGCAGCCTTGAATAAGCCCCCACTGGTTGCGGTACCCTTACCCAGCCCTTTTAACTCCTCTAACCTAACCCCTCCTTTCCCCTTCCCATCCGAACACTACATCAATGAGTCAGGACTAGTAGAAACCAGTCTCCTCACTCTAGAAAAGATTCAGGAAAGACTCCACCAGAAAAACCTCGGATCAAGGCCCTCACTTAGGAGGTGGCAGTCATCTGTGGCCGGTTAAGTCCTACCCTTTCTAAGCCCCTTACTAATCATTGGCTTCTTGCTACTCATAGCTCCCTGTGTCCTCCGCTTAATCCAGGACTGCATGAAAGAAGTCTCCCAAGTCACTTTCAATCAGATGCTGCTCCACCCCTATACCCGAGTTCCGACCTCCGAAGAACCCCACGACAACCCATACCAACAGGAAGCAGCCAGATGAACACGTTGCCCCATTTTCTTATTAGAAAGAGGTCGGAATGTTAGGCAGGAATCTAGACCCAACATGGTGGTGTTACCCAGCATAGCAGGCCTTTTGTTAAAGACTCCCTTCACCCTTGTACATACCCGCAGACTTACATGCGTCAGAGTTCCGGCTGGGCAACCACATTCCCCCATGACCTGCAGCTCACCTGCATTCCACAAGTTCGTAAACAGCAGTTTTGGTTGACAGTTTCGAAAGACCCCTTCCTCATGACCCTTACTCAACTCCTGCCCTAGTAGTTTCAAGACCCCCCAGGCCCTGTTTGCACAACCAGCTTCCCTACCTCTCGGGCTATAAAAAGCCCCTACCCTCTTCCCTCAGCGTGACTTCCTCGGCCCACGCCTTTGGACCAAGGAACCTTGCCCGCAAGCCCTAATAAAAGGCTATTCTCACTGCCATTTGCGTTGTGTCTTCATTCCTGGTTTGGCTCTAGCCTCAGTTTACCTTTACATGAAGGAAATATATTCTATTAAGAAATAATTATGAATAGATGATGGAAACAAAGCTTTACTAGCAGTTCAATTATGCAGCCTTCTTCTTGGCTACTGAAATAAACCTGGAAATTTTACTGCATATGGAGCAAGAACTATAAGATGTACCTAGAAGCACTGTGCTGATGTGGAGTTTTGGGGAAATTTTCACTATATCTGCCTAATGTAGATAGCTTTCATAGGGAGTTTTCATGACTTCTTTATTTTTGAACATGACTTTATTTTTCATGACTTCTTTATTTTTTTATATTTGGGGCCTTCCATTTTCAGAATCACTTCAAAATGCATGCTGCTTATTTTGGATTTTTACTTTGGTTTTTTTTTTCTCTCTTTATTATGAAATATTCTCCAAGATAAGGAAGGTTCTCTTTTCAATGCTGATAATAAACTGGTAGGGTTCATTTCTATACTTAAAATCATAACATATTTGACAAACACCATGGTCACATTTAAGTTTTGCAAGATTTATTGCTGAATTACAAAAACCACACTCTTTTGTCCTCATTTCTTTTCCTCTGTATGTCTTAAAGGTGATCTCTCTCCATCACTTCCTTGTACATGTTCACTCCTTTGGAGAATTATTTTAATATCCTAAGACAAATGATTCAAAGATAAGTTACAAATACTAATAAGGGATGATCAATACTATGCTACACAAATACTAATAAATGATCACATAGTACATGGCAATCATTAAACAGCTTTTATTTTTTTTTTCCACTGAGTAAACTTCTCCATTTAGTTTTAATCCCACCCTGAGACTTACTACTTGTACCTTTGGAAAGCTATCTAAGATCTTGGAACCTCAGTTTCCATGCCTAATAATGCAGTTGTCATATTAGATTAATTAACATTTGTAAAAGCAGTTACACAGAACCTGGCATATAATGAATCTGCAAGTTAAAAGATTATTTCCTTATGAATGAATACAAAAATCAGTATTCACCTTCTATGAAAGAAAATGCCAATGATAAATTAATCATGTCTATAGATTTGTAGAATTTTAAAACAAAAGATTACTTTCCTGAAACTGTCTCATTCTTTGATTTAAAAAACATCAGGGAAAGAATGATCTGTTTTTCATTTGCTATACAGCTATCTTACATCTTAAATCACAGATATTTTTCAAAATATATTTAAACTATTATCACAATGTAGAAGGAGTACCAACACATGAAAAATACAGAATTGCATTTAGGTAGCTTTTAGGTTTTTTTTTTTTTTATTTCACAAATTTAGAGAAGTGTTTTAACAATATAAGTTCCTTTTCCTCAGAGCTGAGTTTCAAAGGCTTCGATTTGACTGTGATCATTTTAGTTGAGAAGACATGAGTTTGTTCACCATTTGTGTTGACCCTTGCTTCTATGCATTGCTTCTATCAGTCACTGCGAGGAATCATAATGAAACATTTTCTTTAGAGATCTTGTTCCTTATCTCCTAAAGCCACAGGTCAATGCTAAGTGAATCAAGTGGAAAAGAAAATCTGCTCCCCATTGACTTTTCTAGTCTTACCCAGTACACTGCTTTCATTAAATATTTATTTTTTTAGAAATGGAGTTTCGCTCTGTCACCCAGGCTGGAGTGCTGTGGCAAGACCATAGCTCACTGCAGCCTCAATCTCCAAGGCTCAAGAAATCCTCCCACCTCAGTTTTCTAAGTAGCTGGGACTACAGGCACATGTCATCATGTCCAGCTAATTTTAAAGTTTTTTGTAGAGAGGAGTCTTGCTCTGTTGACCAGGTTTGTCTCAAACACCTGGCCTCAAGAAATCATCCCATCTCAGCCTCCCAAGGTGCTGGAATTACAGATGGGAACCGCTGTGCCCAGCCCACTACAATTCTTAGTAACATGTCTTCTTTATATAGTACGTTTATAATAACCAATGTCATTTTAATATTATCAGAGGTTAATTTGAGGATTAAGGAATAAGCTAACTTGTGATTATCTGATACTCCATAGCATGGGGAAAATGATAAGCTCCAGATATATTTAAACCAGTTTTAGCTAAATTTATAGCTGAAATCAGGGACCATAATTTTCAGTAGCAGTGAATGGAGAAAAGCCTGTGAAAGTCAGAAAATGTTTGACACTGGTGCTTTGAAAACACAAAGCACTGAAGCAGCGATCATATTTTGTTATAAAGATAAAGGAGAAGCTTAGAGAGTATTTTAAAGTCAGGTGCCTTGAAAACAAAGAGGGATGAAAGTCTCCTTCAGTTCACACTTATAATTATAGGTATGTTATCCTAATGTAATTGGGTCCTGATTCATTTGTTCATAAGATATTTTCTGGTGATATTCTGATTTTAACATTAAAAGATTTCTTGCTATCTCCCATTGAATATAAACCTCAATGATAAGGTAATATGCTTGATTTACAGATTTGTTATAAAAGATGTATAATAATTGAGCCTGTGTTCATCACAAGAGACTAAAGTTATCAAGTTTTTAGAGAAAATTGTTTATTCATTTACATTTATAAATATATATTTATCACAGGAAATTGACTTTGTTCACCAACAACGCAGTTCCAATATCCTCACTGATCTTGTTATATTTACACAAATCATTTTTTTAATACTTTAGGAGAATTATTTGAAAATAACTTTTTTATACAAGGCCTATGAAAGTGGAAATTAAATAAGTGACTTTAGCTGAATGCCTATAATGTCCAACACAAAATCTGGAACTTCCACATAGGTATGGACCAGAGGCTTCCTGGGATGTGTTTGGACCCTTTATCATCATGGTCCTGCACCAGTGAAAGTCCTTCTTTTTTTCCAAAGATAAGACATGTGCATTCAAGAGATTTGATGCCAGCTCACTAGTCCATCCACATATAATTGCACATGATTCAGAATTATTTACTGTGCACGGTAACTACTACAGACCAGCAGTAGTAGAAGTAGGTTGGTGCAAAAGTAATTGTGGTTCTTTGCCATTGAAAGTAATGGCAAAAACTACAACTACTTTTGCACCAACCTAATAGTAGTAGTAGTAGTAGTAGTAGTAGTAGTAGTAGTAGTAGTAGTATCTCACATTTATCGAGTGCTTTCTATCTTCCAGGAACTGAGCTAAGTACTTTATATGTATTATCTCATTTAATCTGTACAACCCCCCCCACCATGAGGTGACTATGATAATTGGCCCTGTTTTACAGATGCAGACACCAAGGCACTTTGAGGTCACTTGCCTAAGGCCACACACTTCATAGGTATGAACCCAGTCAGTGAAGCTCCAGAGCCCACTCTCATAACCACAAAACCAGTCCACCTTAATACATTATTACAATTATGCATACTTAGTGTTTTCAAATATGTATCTTAAAATGTTGTAACTTCCAAACAAGAACCTTGTAAACATAAAGCTGTTAGGCAACAACCTTCACTTGCCACTGTTTATAATAGCAAACAACATTTTAACCTGAAAAACCACACTCAAGCTTTTGCTCTTCTTATCTTGAAAGATCTTCAAATGACATCACTGTGGTTGAAGTGTATTATAAAAATGTGATCTATTTACTTGTACATGGATATCTGAAGCAAAAAATGACAGGACAAGTGCAGTGGTTCTTCAAAGATTCTTTTCTCTCCATCCCTTCATTCCTTTTGTTGTTGTTGTTGTTGTTGTTACCAAAAATGAGAATAGAACACCTTACTGGAAAGGGACCCTTTTTCACTGTAAATATCAGAATTTAGAGTTTTCAGGACACAGGCACAGCTCTTCTTGATGGACCATCATACGAATGACTCTCACTGGTGGTAGTTTACTGGCCTCTAATTAGATTCCTTGGTGGAGTGACCAGGACGAGGTGTGGAGGATGTGAGGAGGAAGAGTTAAAGCAGATGACTCGGGTATATCTTAGAGAAACATTCTGGCAATGAACTAACTCACTAACTCACTCTCTGCTATGAGAATGCCAAGTGCTACTGGTATTGTGAAACTGGTTAACAGAAGACAGACACCCTGCCACTGGGCGGCTTTCAGCCAGAGGGCTACTGTGCACCAAGGAAGGTTTGCAAATGTGCAGGCAGAGGTAGTTTCGGAGGTCAGTATGTCAGAATGCTCCTGGTAGGGCCTGAACTGTTAGGTATTCTGCCACACTTGGGACAGTTATCCTCAAAGAGGAACTGTGCTGCTCCAAATGCCAATAGTACTTCAGTTAACATTGCTAGTTGCTGACACTCCTTCAGAAATGAGGGGAATGTGTAACTTAAAAGGAGTCCTCCAGAACTTTGGGAGGCCGAGGCAGGTGGATCACCTGAGGTCAGGAGTTCGAGACCAGCCTGGCCAACATAGTGAAGCCCCATCTGTATAAAAATACAAAAAATTAGCTGGTTGTGGTGGCAGGCACCTGTCATTCCAGCTACTCAGGAGGCTGAGGCAGGAGAATTGCGTGAACCTGGGAGGTGGAGGTTGCAGTGAGCCCAGATCATGCCACTGCACTCCAGCCTGGGCAACAAGAACAAAACTGTCTCAGAAAAAAAAAAAAAAAAAAAGCAGGGCAGGGAGTCCTATGGATGACAGCTTTCCTGGGAAGTCAGAGCACCTATTCGGAAAGGCTAACTCTTGAAGGCAGCCATCCGTTGGCTATTTTCTTTTCTGAAGCAAAATGTCAAATAGAATCTTCTCTGCAAGTTTATTGTATTTAATCACTCTGCTCAGAGTGAAGATATTTTCAAACCATCCTGACTTTGTGGGAGTCTTCCTCCCAGTATGAGAGGAAATAATTGTGGCATCATTTTTATGCTCCTACTTGTAATGAGCAATATAAAATAAGTCCTATTTTACATAATCCCAAAGAATTTTGCAAATTATTTTGCTGGTTCAACGTAAGAGAGCTGTTCCCTGATAAGTGGAGCAGGGCATGTAAGCTAAAATGCAGTCTAGAGAGATGGGCCTATGGAACCCACGTTGTGCAGGATGATATTATGGCACAGTATCCCCAAGGAATGCTTGGGGATGAAGAAATATCATATCACGCCCTGCTCAGCAGCCTGTTCATTCTCTCTTGCTTTTCAAATGGAATCCACATTTTCCTGTGTGATATCTGGGTTCTTCGCAATCTGGCCTGATCTTACCAATTTAATGGGATCATTTTATACCTTTCCCAGGCTCTTCATGGGGTGAGGCTCCTGCAGTCCTTCTTCCATGCCTTCCCCAGACCTTGCCTTCACCCAGGACCCTGCTGCCTCCCTACCCCAGCAGCAAAATCCATGTAGACTTCCCTTTCCCTCTCTCTACCTTCCCAAACCCTGGCCATCGTTCAAGACCCAGTTTATTCCTTCTTGGGTAGACTCCCTCCATGCTTCCAGCACAAAAATATCATGTATTGAATTCCTATAATTTTGCACTTGGTTGGTTTAACTTACATCATTTTCTTGCGATTCCCGCATGTAAAAATTATCTTGCAAAAAGGAGTTAATTTTTTTTAGAGCAGTGACCAAATTATGTACTCAATTTTCTCTCTCCAATGGAAGCTTATGACATGGGTCTCAGTAGTAGGTGATCAATATTGAATAGTACCCCTAACAGCCATCATTTCTGTAGCCCTTCCCCTGTGTCAGATACCATGCCAAGTGCTTTACATGCACGACCTCACTTAATCCTCACCATCACCCTTTCAATATGAATGTCTCATCCCCATTTAACAGATGAGAAAGCCAGGATTAAGAGAAAGTTAAGGTCAGGGAGCTACTGAGGGGTAGACCTGAGATTCAGTCCCATGACCTGAGTCCAGAGCCTGTGTTCTTAAATGCTATAATCATATTTCATTACTGCATAGGCTTTGTGTCTAAACAGCTGCTAGCTTGTTAGAAATCAACTTCAGTTATACTAATGCAGGCAATAAAATTAATTTTAATATTAATAATTTAATATTTTAAAGAATCAGCAATTTAGAACAAAAACATTTAGGCACACAGAAAGATATTTAAGTCTGAAGAGTTTCATTTGTGGGTATAGGAAGAAAACAGCAAAATGTAACTTGTTATCATTGAGAAGTCAAGATACACAATCTATACTTTACAAAAGTGAAAGTGCTTTTATTTTCAACTCAGCAAACCCTTTGTAGTTCAATATAGAACTCACAGGAGCCAAACAGGGAGACTTCATGTTAAACTGGTATCTGAGAGGAATGTAGTCCCACGGTATGAAAGGGAGTTGGTGTCAGTCTCTGCCCTCCTTAGCCCCTGCTGTTAAAGGCCCGGGACTCGCCTTAGTGGATGCACATTTAGCACGTGTGGTCCAGACCTGCTTGTTGGTTATGTGATTTCTGAGTTGCAGTTCTTCCTTTCTTCTGCTGGGTTTGTCCAGTTTCTCTGGGGTTTGTCCTTAGTTTCTCCATCTTGCACACTGTTTTCCTGATGGAAGTGGTGCCCAACCTTTTGCACACACTATCATTTCCACGACAGAGATGATGTGTACCATGAGTGATTAGAGTACAATGAATATGTCAGCACTTGGCTGGAGATCATGGTCTTGGTTAGCTCTTTTTGGCAGGAGGAATCTTATTCTCCAAACTCTTCAATCACAGGCTAGGGTCACTACACAGCTACAGTGACAATCCTAACACTGTCACCCACCCAGCTTTAACTACCACCTATCAACTGTGTCTAAGCTTGCTGCCCTGTGGATATTTCAGGCTGACTTTTCTGGCCTGGTATGATTACCAGCTTAGCTTCTCCAGATTCTGGCCTGGCCTAGCCTAGCAGAGTCCAGTTTCTTTCTCTTCCATGCCAGCTCACATTTAGAAACATCGTAGCATGTCCTGAACTGGAGCCCAACCACATTAGAGCACTTTGGGGTAATACTCACAGGAAACTTATAGTCTGAATAATTTGAAATCAGGTCTTGAATAAAAGGATGCTTCAAGAGAACAGCAACTTCAATTGGCTCCAGGTTCTTGGCACCTAGGTCTTGAAATGTTTTTATGAAGCCCTTTAAAGAAGAAGAAAATGAAGTCAATCAACCTTACAATCCAGCAGCTGTTAAAAAATACTTGTTTTTACTAAAGAGATTCTGTATAATTTCTATACAATGATATATTTTGAGAGCAGTTCCATATAAATATGCTCAGAATTGAGGCCAACTTTTTACAAAATAATCTAACCAACCTCTGCATAAATGTTCTCTATCTTTAGGTGGCTGGCAAATCTGTTAGAGTCCTGTGCTTCACTTCCCCCTTTGAACACTTTGAGTAATGTTTCCATGGATATCTTTTCATTGTTTGCATTTTCAGGGATTTCTTCATCCTTCTGTTCCCTTTCCTCCCTGTTGTCTTTTAACTTCCTTTCTTCTTTTGCAGCATTTTCCTCAGGTTCAGGAAATTCCTCAGCTGGACTTGCATCAGTTGAGGAGGTCTGCAAAGTTAAATGAAGAGAACATGAAGTCAACCTGAAGTTTTTTCCACCAATAGAGACTTTTAGAATTTACCAATTTCATAATCACACACTTTTCATGAATGACAGAGCCTACCACAAACTAGCTAGCCAGTCTAGAAGACAATACGCTAGCTGTCTTGAAAATCACAATGTCAAAATTCAAGACCAGTTTTACTTGTAGTGTATAGAAGCTTGTATAGTGTGGGGTGTGTCCTACACATCTTCATACATTCTTGGGCTGACTACACTGCCAGGTACTTCTACACCTGTAATAGATACAGATATACACATGTATATAGATGTTAAATGAGATTTGCTTTTGAAATTGATTGCAATTGAGAGGCTAAGGCAAGTCAATTGCTCTAGCTTGACAGATTCTAAGAGCTTCAGAAACATTTCTTTGGACACTGGAGGATATCCCAACTAAACACTCGGAAGACAAAAATAGAAAACAAATCCAGTATACAAAATCAGGTTGAGATTTTTACTGCTGCTCTTTGAAATCTGGCCAAAAGCTATGAACTCAGGCACTCATGAGTATGGTGAGGAGTAAATTGTTTCGATTTCTTATGTATCAAAAGCCTGAATGTATATATTCTTCTTATGTATCCTACCATTGACCCAGTAGTTACAGGACTAGGAATTGATCCTGAAGAAATATTCATTTGCACAAATACTTTTGTATATGGCTGTTCATTCAGTGTTACAGCAAACATAGAAAACCTAAGATTCCTAAAAATGGGGGAATGGTAATATGAACTCTATTTCTGCAACAGAATATTACACTGCCATGAAAAATGATGGTTTAGCAGAATTCTTAATAACACCAGAAAACACTCAGGATAGGATAAGTGCAAAAAGAAAGCAGAAAACAAAGTAATACATGCAGTAGGATACTTTGCTTATATATCTATACTATTGATGAAAATGGAAAGCAAACACATTAAAGAGTTAACAGTGGTGACTTCTGGATAGCAGAATAGACAATTTCCTTTGCTTTGTGCTTCTTACATTCTCTATAGTAAATTTCTGTGTATATGTGTGTGTATACATGTGTGTATGTATGTATGCTTCAATATTTGATAATTTGCCAAGAGAAAAAGCAGCATTTTGGCATTTTGGCTAGCCAGATATCACAGAATATCTGAGATCTGATCTCCTTTATTCCAAAGAAGAAAAAAATGCGAATTTAGGAGGGTGCCAATGCTGTAAATATTTAATTCAGTAGAATTATTAAGTCTATATATAGATTGTGTAAGCTCTTTCTAAATAGTCATGTAAATGTCATGTATGGAAGAATTATGATGCAGCATAAAATTAAGCCTCTGGTAGTCACATGTCCCTATAAAAAATTTGGAGGGACAGTGGGCAGTGTAATGAAGGCAGATTTGCTATAGCTCTGTGTGGTCACTTTGCCTTAGTTGGGTCTCTATATCCATTGTTAAGTTCGGAATTTAAGCTTGAAAAAAGCTTAAATTTAAGCTTGAAAAAAGCTTGAAAAAAAAAAGAGAAAAAAAGACAGAGAGGGAAAATTTCGGAATCAAAATTTTGGAATAAAAATCATACATATTTATATAATTTTCCTCCAGGCTTTTGTCCATGTTAAACAATTGGAAATGCTACATGGCAGAAAAGTGAAATCAGCTTTAGCATTTCTACCCAGGAATCTTGGGGATTATTGCATTGGCTACCCATCAATAATTTTCCAGGGCAACGAAACAGTATAGTGAAATGAACATAGTTGTGATGTAAAACATCTTTCTGAGTGAGTCCAGGATGAATAAATTTCTATTCAGAGTGTAGCATAGGTTCTGTGTACCCAAGATAGAACATACCCAACATAGCTGTGGGCAAGCAAACGACTAGCTGCTTAGACGAGCAGATGATATCAAACTTAAGCAAAGAAGGAACCTGGCCTCTCTGTAACTCTTTCCATAATTAGGGAGAAGCTTACTTTCCAAAGGCCTGATGTAAGCATAATGGAATAAATGATTCCAAAGTCCTGATGTAAGCCTAATGGAATAAATGATTTTTTAAAAAAATTAAGAGGTAGCAATGTAAACCTCTGAAATGTCAGAGTGAGTAATCCTTAACTTATTAGTGTCAGAGGATGCTTTTCACATGTTTGCTATTTTTGCTCTCTAGGGGGTTGGTACAGAACAGGCTTAGTGGCTCAGTGGGAGGGGAAGGAAGGGAGAGAGACTGAGATCAAACTGAAGACGTTGGCATGGTCCTGCAGGGAGGGAAATGTGTGCAAGAGGCGGTGGTTATCTCCAATAGAGTCTCTGAAAGCTGGTGATGTTGAATGTGGGTGCAGGAACAAAACCAGAGAGGCCAATTTGGAGAAAAGCCAGTACTTTTGAATGAGCAATTATCAGTGGTATCAAAGATCTACAGAAGTCACATTATTATCTAAGCAGGGGAACAGATTGTGGTGCTGTCAAGCACTATGTCACACTTGGCTAACCCTCAGGACTCCCAACAAATATGTCCCCAGAGTGCTACCTGTGTGTCTTCCTGACCATGCATTTCCATCATTCAATCAGCTCAGTCCCACATCTCGGATGGCAGCACAGAAGTCTGTTCTTGGACTAATGTGGGCAAAGCCTCAAAGAGCAGAAGGGCATAGAAATGTATGTGTTTTCTACCCCAGGGCCTCAAACATTCCTTGCTAAGATGTTTTTACAAGACTTTTGCAATGTGAGAGATTCAAGCTCACAATTTACTAACCCCATGCCACACAGGTGGCAGAAGGAACCATTTTCCCAAATGTCATTTATTTAAAGATCCACCTAGACTAGTGCATGACTGATGAATGCCTTGCTCTTAAATTTCTTTTAAATTACCCAAGAAGCTGTGGCTTTAAACAGAAGGCCTGAGCTGCATTGAATAAAATCAGCATGAATAGCAGAAATAGAGTAAAGAAAACTGAAACGCTGGGGAGATTTCCAGTTGTTTGTGTGGAAAGCAAAAGCAGAGATCTGATTGAATGGCTTGGGAGTGAATATGAATCTGCTGGAGGTGTTATTTCTGAGCATTATGGCTTCCTGGGTCAGGGTTGCCCAGGAAACTGGAACACAGTGGAAATGGCACAGAAATGCAGTGCCACAGCTGGAGACAGCAGGATGAGGAGTGAGTGAGAATGAGGAAGGTGGGTGGCTCCTGTGTTCCAAATGCCCCTAGGGTTCACTCCAAGTCAGGAACAGGCCTGTGTGTGAGAGAGAGCCCTGTGCTCCATCCTGGCTCCACCTCCCACCCACTAGCTTAATCTCTGCAGTGCAGTGTTCTTGGTTCAGTTCCTCCACGGCGTCTTTGGATTTAAAAGGAGCTCTTGAGAACAGCACTCAAGGGGAGCTGCTTCCTGGGTGGGAACACTAGCATACGGTGAATGCAACACTCAGGGATGGAAGGCATTAAGCGCCTTCCTGTGCTAGCTAGCCTGGCTGCCAGCCTCAGAGACAGCTGTCTGTTGCTATGGCAACAGCTCTAGCACAGGCTTCCTTTTTCCTGGCCTTTCATGCTCATCGCGGCCTCCTGGAGTCTGCTGTTGCCTCTGCCTGCCTGGAATGTCTGCTTTCCTCCTCTCTACCATGGAGACTAGACTAAACTCCATTCATTTCACTGTCCCTCTCTTCCTTCTTCCCTTCTTTCCTGGCCATGTTCACAAATACTAATCAAGCACTGGCTATGTGGCAGCTACTTCAGAGGACATGAAGATGGGTAACAAGGTGTCCCAAACTCAAGGCAGGAACCATTTAGCGGTAGAAATAAATAGATAAGTGGTCCCCTGCCTGAAAGCCTAGGTCTCTTTATTTCCCTCCTTTGCCCGCTATAGTCTCTCCTCAACACAGAGAGATACTGACTTAGTGAAGCCAGGTGACTGCACTCTTCCAATGACTTCTCATCCTGCACAGAGTTAAAACTAACGTCCCTGCAGTGGCCCTCAGGGTCCTCTCCCTCTCACTTCCCTTCCTTATTACTCTCCTCCAGCCTGGTCCTCTCCAGTTCTGCTGGCTAGCCCTAGTTCTTGGAACACACCAGTCATGACCGCACTGAGGGGCTTTTGCACTCACTGTTGTCCTCACTTCAAGTGCTCGTGCCCCAGAGACCTGCAAGGCTCTCTCCCTCACCTTCTCCATGCCTCTGTTTATATGTCTCTTCACAGAGAGGCCTTCTCTGGCCACCCTAATGAACATTGCCACCCCTATTCCAATGCCTGTATTTTCCCCCACATTCTTTTTTTTTTTTCCATAGAATTTATCACCGTTCGATGTAGTCTCTATTTTGCTTATTTGTTTATTGCCTGTCTTCCTCCTGCCTGGAATAATTTTTGTTCACTGCCATACCCCCGAATCAAGAGTGGTCCCCAGCACAGGCAGGTGCTCAATAAATGTTTGTGGAAGCAGTGAATGTGTGTGTGTGAGGGTGCTCCGCCCTGCCAGGGAAGTTCTGGTTATAACCTGGGTCTCGCTGCGAGAGTGCTCAGTGTTGTCAGGGTGAAACATGTGGTACTGCCGTAGGCCTTGGATAATGGGGAGGCCTCAGATCCTTTGAGATGAGATGAAGGGTGGAGAGCGTAACAAGAGTAAAGAAGAGAGGCAGGAAAGGAGAGGACATCCACACCTCTTCTGGCTGGCAAGGCCTCATGTTAATCTGTCTTTTATTCCATGCTCCCTCCCTGTTTGGGGCATCATTCATTCTTTTCTGTATGAATGAGGCCAATTAGAGTCCCCTCAGGAGAGCAAGTTCGGCTTCTTTTGTGTTCCTCACGGGGCCATGTAAAAAGCATAGTTTACAAAGTGAATGAACTAATTAATTGATCAATGAATTAATGCAATGTTTACTGAGCTCTGTACCAGGCCTTGCCTCAAGTTTAGGGATGCAGAACAAAACAGATGCCTCCTGTCCACCAAACTCCCTGTCCACAGGATGCTTAGAGTCTAGAGAGAAGCAGATCTCAAGGAAGTCATTGCCAGGTGAGGAGTATCTCATAGGGGAAGCAGGGGGCACCATGGGAACATATAGGTGCGGGTCTGACATCATTTGAGGTGAGGGAAGACAGACATTAATGAGATCTCACAGCATGCTGTGATCTGGGCTTAGATCACGGATTCAGAGTTAGGTTAGGGAACTCCCATCTACAGGGAGATACAGAAACATCTCTGGGAAAGTGGCAAATTCAGTGCCCGTGAATGCACATCATACCTAACTCCTCACTTATTTGGGAAACTTATTTATTTATTTTTTTTGAGATGGAGCCTTGCTCTGTCACCCAGGCTGGAGAGCAGTGGCACAATCTTCGCTCACTGCAACCTCTGCCTCCCAGGTTCAAATAATTCTCCAGTCTCAGTCTCTCGAGTAGCTGGGACTACAGGCACACACCACCACACCCAAGTAATGTTGTATTTTTAGTAGAGACGGGGTTTCACCATATTGGTCAGGTTGGTCTCGAACTCCTGACCTCAGGTGATCCACCTGCCTTGGCCTCCCAAAGTGCTGAGATTACAGGTGGGAGCCACTACACCCAGCCCCTTATTTGGGAGACTTTTAAACTGAGGTTCTACTGTCAAAGAAGGCAGCATTCTTGAATGGAAATACATACTCCTGGCTGAACTTTCTGCCACTGTGTGTTGAGACACTATTTACAGCACACTGGTTTGAAGAGTTGTTAGCTCACTAGATATGTATCTGGCCTCACTCTGGCTCTGGTGGAATGGGAAGGAAATCTTTCTGTCCACATGCTCAGGGCCAAACTTTAAGGTGGCATTTAAGAGTTTCTCTCTTCCCTCCCATGAATGCAGTTACAGGAACCTCCCATTCCTTTCAGACTACTTCTACTTCATATTTTCACAAGTATGTGTGAAAAAGACAGAAGTTTGTGTCTAGAACATCTGAGGAGTCTGGACTGGGTGGCAATCTTTTCCCCTCTGTTTCTACAAAGGAAAAATAGAAACAAGCATCCCATCAGATGGAGCCACTGCTCTGGCTCCCAAAGAACAGAACCAAAAGCCACGTCAAGAACAAATGGGCACCTAGCAAGCACATTACCTAGCACCCTGCTGGAGACTATCCCATCCCAAAAGCCAGGGAATGCCAATGCCTTAGAGATCTCAAGGGGAAGGTGAGGTGGCATCTTAATCGGATATTATTAAGCTTCTTTGTCCTTGGACACAGGTGATATGAAATGCAGGTTTCCAGTGGCCGGGCTTTGGCCTGAAACACTACCAAGCCACATATATGTGGCGTGCATATAGACCTGAACTTGTTTCATCTATCGTTTCTACACAGAATCCCAAATGGATAGGGTTGATACCCATTTCTGTTTGATTTATCAGGATCAGCACTCACGCCAAATAAAGGCCATCCTTTACAGAGTAAAGCTTGACTCCACCAAGACACTTTGAACAAATTTTGATTTTACTACAGACATGGTCGATGGCAATCGGGTCCCCAGGTCTTAATCCAATTGAGTAAGGCTTTGTTGAAGACCTAGTATGTGTAAAGCATCATATTACACACCTAGGAAAATATGGAGATGAAAAGAACAGAGTCCTTGTTGCCAGTTTAGGGTCTTCAGGCATCCCCTCCAGACTCTATAGTTAGTCTATTTCTGGAATGCAATTACCTTTTCTGCATTTGGAGTGGAAGCTTCGACTTGTTGGAAGACATGAGTCCCAACAGCCACACTGAGGGCCCTGTAGACTCCTTCCACGGTGTCTGGGTGGCAAGCAAAGTAAAGCAGCATCTGTGTGTAGTCAAGTTGGGGTGGATCCTTCTCATAGTCAGCAAATAGCCTAAAGAAAAACTGCACACAAAAAGAATTCCAAAGATAAAATGGGTACACTCTCGTAGTCAATAGTTAGTCATGGCAATGAAGAATCCCCCCAGGAGCTTTGGAATAAGGTTACCTTCTGGGGGTTGAATTACTAAAGCTAACATAAAATGAAAGGTATGAACTGAATAATGTTAAGAAGAAAAGCAGTAAAAGTAAGGCCCTGAAATATTGTAAAAGAAATGTTGTGCTAATTAATGCTACTAACATATTTAGGAAATGATGTACTGATTAAGGGTAGTTGGGGGCTGCACATTAAATAGGAAAAGAGAGCCACAAGCCCAAGGACCCATTTATCTGTCCTCAGCATTCTCCGGACAAACTAGGCCCTGGCCCTAAATATGAGGCTTCTGGTCCATCGGTCTCTGTGGGAGGTGAAAGGAGGGAAAGAAAATGATGCCTAAAGCCACTGGGATTCTAGCTATTAAAAAGTCTTCAAACTGGTTCACCTCTTCTGGATTTCATACTCAAGCTACTGACCCTAGTTGGCTTCACATCCAGGCAGAGAGTGTACTAAACACCAAATATCAAATCAGCAGTTTTCTCACTCTGAAAACCCGAGCTGACATTGACACAGTGTCTTGTGCATTTGGCAGCATGAGGAGTTAGCGCTTGGGAGTCAAATATCCTCTGGGGCCCTCCAAAGCAGAGGCCCAAACCCGGGAACACATAGGCCACACCTAGGCACATAAGCAGCGCTGTCTGGGGAGACTGCTACCTTCCAGCTCTTCACAAATGTATATTTATGACCTGGAGAACGTTTTCAAAATGTGAATTCTGATTAAGTATGTGGTGCTGGGCCATCTAAGGTTCTGCATGTCTAGCAAGGTTCCAGGTACTTCTAATGTTGCTGGTTCTGGCCCATACTTTGAGAAGCAAGTTCCAAGAGTCAGAGGGTATTTCCACCAGGTTATTTGTTACCAAAAACCCTTACAACTATGAATAGTTTTACCTAGGCATAAATGAAGTTAACAGGTGGAAAAATAATTTCTGATATTTGGAAAATCCAACAAAAATTTAAATAATGTCTCAAAGAAATGAGAGAGTCCAGGCGTGGTGGCTCACGTCTGTAATCCCAGCACTTTGGGAGACCAAGGCAGGCAGATCACTTGAAGCCAGGAGTTGGAGACCACTCTGGCCAACATAGCAAAACCCCATCTCTACAAAAAGTACAAAAATTAGCCGGGTGTGGTGGTGGGCGCCTGTAATCCCAGCTACTCGGGAGGCTGAGGCAGGAGAATTGCTTCAACCTGGGAGGCGGAGGTTGCAGTGAGCTGAGATCTTGCCACTGCACTCCAGCCTGAAAAAAAAAAAGAAGATAAAAGAATAAATAAAATAAGTAAACTATGTGGTGATTATGAACACACAGAAAAAAGAGCAGGTCAAGGAAAGGGGAATTGAGAGTGAAGAGTGGGGAGGGGCTAGATAGCAAGATTGAGGTGAAGTTTGACCAATGACGTGGAGGAGGGCAGGGAGTTAGCTGGGGAAGACATCCAGGGGAAGAGCATGACAGAAAAAGGGGCTGCTGAGGCCGAACTCCCAAGGTCGGGGCAGGCCTTGCATGTTTGATCAACAATGAGCAGGTTCAGTGTGGCTGAGCCAGAATGGGCAAAGGGATCATGGCAGGAGGTGAAATGAAAGAGGCAACAAGATCAGAACACACAAGGCCTGGTGGGACACAGAAGGATTTGGGCCTTTCCTCTGAGTAAAACACAGAGTTACGGAAGTTTTGAGCCGGGGCTGCTGTGATTTGATCTGCAAACTGGGTGAAGACAAAGCATAATCAGGCAGACCTATCATGAGGCCGTTGCAGCCATCTAGGTGAAGTTGATTGTGGCTTGTTCCAGGTGATAGCAATAGGGCTGGGAAGAAGTGGTCTCATTCGGGATTTACACGTTTTGAAGGTAGAACTATCAGGATTTCCTAAGGTATTGGATGTGGAGTTTGAGAGAAGAGAGGAACTGGGATGACTCCTGGGTTTTTGACCTGAGCAACTGGAAGGATAGGTTGCCATTGACTGAAATGGCACTCACTGTTCTAAGAGTGCCACACACATGAACTCCCTCTGCACAACAGCCCCACCGGAGAGGGATAAAAAAGCAAGGCGCAGAGAGGTTGGGTCATGCCGTGGATACCTCACAGCTTGTAAACAGTGAAATCTGTGCTTCTATCCCAGTGTAAGAACACTGAGATTTATGTAACTTCTGAGCATTGAGTATCACAGACACCCACGGGGAGTATAGAAAACACCACTCCTTTCACCTTTTCTGTCATACGGACACCACACACATCCCTGTCAGCTATCTTTTGTTCCATAACAACACTTTTTGCTCAGTCTCCACAGTCCTGCCTCTGCTGCTGACTTTGTTCCTTTCCTCCCTGTAATCTTCCAGCAGCAGGTGGGAGCCACCTGCTCCAAAAGTACTAAAAGGTCCTTTTCTGTTTCACTGCCAGGTGAGCAGCTCAAAGATTCTGCCTTTGATTGACATTTCTAAAAACTTCTGGCTGACAATGAAAGTACTTTGCACTTGGTATAATATTCAAACTGCCAGTTGCTTCCAACTAATAAAGAACCTGTTTATGTTGATGGTAGATTTGTTCACAAAAGCATATAGAGACCATTCCAAAACTCTCCAGGATAATTGGTTTTCAGTCCTCCAGTTTCACATTAAAAATAACAACACACAAAATACTGCCCCTGCAACTGCCAACCTTATATCTTGGGCTTTTTTGGTAACTCTCTGACCCTTTATCTTACCTGCTCTCCTGCTAGCATCTAGCAGAGGTGTTCAAAAAATATGCATCCAATTGAAGGAAATTGCTCCATTTATGGCTACAACTGGAGTGCTGCTCAATTTTGTACTGCAATTTGGAACTAATGGCTAGAAATTGAACAATCCATATATTATACAGAGTTCACTGTGATGTCTAAATCTACCATTCAGTTTTTTTCATGTCTTACTGAGGATAGAGTGGCATTGAGATTTTTAAGGTCTGGCTTTTCATTGTGGCCTCAGAAATAGAGGCTCATAAAATGCTATTATTGAGGATAATAATAATATTGAGAGCAGCAAGCTCTGATGGGCCATGGGCAACGCTATAGGCAAACCCTTGCTGTATTAGTCAAAATCAAAGAGAAATGGACATAGGTAAAATGACAAATTTTATCCTAAGCTTTTAGAATTGGAAGGAAACTCAGAGAAAAATGTGTTAACTTAGCTTATTTGACAGATGAGGAAGGTGAATTCTGAGAGGCCATGGAATTGTCCAGGTTCACAGAGAATTAACAGTAAGGCTGTGATATTCTGGCCGCTGCCTCCTCCCCCGAGCTTCTCTACACTGACTCCTCAGTGAGTACTAAGGTCTGCACTTTGGAAAGACAGCAGAGGAACTGAGGGGCAGGCGCGCAGTCCAAAGCAAGTTACACAAGTGGAAGAAAACACAAAGAAAATGGTTAGTGCTTTAATGCCACATTTTTTTGAAGATCTCAGTAATTACCTCTATAAGACGCTCCTGCCTATTAAATGGCAGAGGTTCAAGAGGATTTTCTGGAATTTTTATATCTTCATCTCCTGTAAACCACAGACCAGCCTACATAAAAACAAAACAAAACAAAAACAAAAAAACAACGAAAATTATTAAAGTATGTGTTATGCTGAGATGTTCCTCTAAAAGCCTCAGAGACTGAGCCAATCTTGTCTCTAGAGCAGTTATCTCCCAAGTAGGATGCAGAAACCACAGGGGTGTAGGAGAAAATACTAGAACTCCGATTTACATTTCTTTTTATCTCATTCTTATGTAATTTTTATTTTTACATCTTTGATAATGTTCATAATGTATTATGTGCTGTTGTATATGTATATACTTTATAAATAAGTACCCATAGACTAGGAGTGCTGGCTCCTTTTTTTTTTTTGAGAGGCAGTCTCATTCTGTCGCCCAGGCTGGAGTGCAGTGGTGTGATCTCGGCTCACTGCAAGCTCCGCCTCCCGGGTTCACACCATTCTCCTGCCTCAGCCTCTCTAGTAGCTGGGACTACAGGCACCCACCACCACGCCCGGCTAATTGTTTATACTTTTAGTAGAGACGGGGTTTCACCGTGTTAGCCAGGATGGTCTCGATCTTCTGACCTCGTGATCCACCCGCCTCGGCCTCCCAAAGTGCTGGGATTACAGGCGTAAGCCACTGCCCCCCGTCAATGCTGACTATTTTTAATGATTGGATGAGGCTTGGAGGCTGCTACCCTGTATTAATCTTGCATTAGTCATATTTTGGAGGAGTCTGTGCCCCCATTAAAAATAGCTCACTTTCCTTATGTACTGTTCATGTCCTATCTGTTTGTGGAGACTTGCATGGTGCTGGTATACATTGCTGGTTTTAGAAAACTCTTTGTTAAGTAACTGAATAACTGACTCAAGATCTCGGTGACCTCTTGTTCATGACGTCCCTCTGTCTCAGTTTATAACTGACACCAATTAGAACTTCATTTCCGCAATGCAAGCATACTATTTTACCGTCCTAATGGGGCGTTTTCGACAAATCTTGTAAAATTTTGACCTCAAGTTATTTTGATTTTTCCACTGAAACAACATTGTGGGGGAGGGGTAGTGAGCTGGCAAGTGCTGATAATCTGTGAAAGGCATGCAGGCTGGTCAAGTGGGCCTTTCCAAATGGGGGTTTCAGAGGAGGGGGACCTGAGGGCGGAAGGGGAAAGGTCAGAGCTCAGAAAACAACCATTCCCAAAACACAGGCAGTGTTCAAAGAAGTATTGCTGAGTTTCTCTTAAACGCAGCATCCAGTTTTCTCTAAGAAACTCACACCTTTGGTAAAATAGTTTCCTGGTTTTAGCTCAGCACTTTGGTGAAAATTGCCAACACCCTTTGTTCTTCTCATATTTGTGCAAAAGAATATTCAAATTGATATCCTATGCTGATTGCCACATGCAATAAATAGCAAAGGTCAATAATTTCATGAGTGCGCACTTGTTAAAATCTTAAGACAGCTATGGAAACAAAGTAAGTTTTGCTCTGCTGCTTTTGTTTTCAAACAAAACCACCTCAACAAATTGTAAATCTACTTGGAAAATAAATGTAGCAGAACTCAAATAACCGAACACCTGTCTTGATCAGCCCTGAAAGAGCCTTGTCATAGTTTGTGTTTTTCCTTCTGGCTCAACTCTATGAGCCTGGAAACCTCAGAGCTCTCACACACAAAAAAGGAGGCCATGCATTAAGGAAGAAAAGGGAAGCAGGAATGTATGTGATTGGTGAAATACATGTGAGATGCAGGCACCTGGAGAATATTACTCTGTTTCAAAGTTAGTTCCTTCTGAAAGTTTCCCTCTTTCATGTCTACCAGCAATGTGAAATGGTGAGCAACATAATGACATTAATAAAGATCAAGTAAGTAAATCAGGCCCCTCTCTGTTATGAAATTTTGCTTTTACTCTTTTCTTAGTCAAACTTCTCAAAAATCAGTTGATTTTTCTTGTTTTCACTTTCTATAGACTCATTCATTTCCTCAACCCTCTGCCATCTAACTTCTGTAATTATTATTCCACCACAATTTTTCTAGCACAAGTTACCAGTTACATCCCACCTGCCACGTCCAATGACCAAGTATTACATACCCTACTGGGTTATCCATCACTTTCCTTGAGTGATCTCATACAATCATAAATTCAATAACCATTTATATGGTATTGACTCGTGATCCCTTCTGTATGGGCCATATTAGACTGGACATTTCTCTCTTCATTTCCCACAGATATTTCAAACTCAACTTCTCAGAAATAATCTCAACATTCATCACCCTCTCACCCCAAAGAGAAAAAACTTGCTCCTTTCCGTGTGTGTGTGTGTGTGTGTGTGTGTGTGTGTGTGTGTGTTTAAATCACTGTTCTTTCTACTCTGGGAGCTTAGAGTGTTGGACATTGGGCTTATTAAAAGCTTTGCAGATGATTCTAATGTACAGCCAAGGATAAGAACCACTGGTTAGGAACTCAGGAGAAGAACAAAAAAAATTATGTAACTGCTTTCAGAACCCTTTGTTCTCCTGGAAGTTCTGACTTTTTCAGGTCTTTTCCCTGGGGATGGAAGTCAGGCTTCTGCCTGGGGCTTTGACACTGCCTGTGCTGCCTCTGGGTGCCTAGATAAGGGCAGCTGAGAAGCAACGCACTGGCCTGAGACCTGGCAATGTAACATCAGTGAGTAATTCACTTCTTAGGTCACGAGTGTTCTGGTGTTATCAATGCCATCAGGTGCTGGTAACAACCTGCATATACTGCTCGAAAGTGATGGTGCCCAACTGCGCCTTATCCACAGCCTTGAATTTCTGAAGGGTCTCAAGGAGCTCCTCCTCCAAGGGAATAGGCCAAGGCATTGAGGTTACTAACAGGAACTTCCGCCAGTCCACAAACTCAGAGTTGACTGTTAATAAAGATGTTAATTCCTGTAACTAGAAGAAAGTTATAAAGTTATAAAGGTAGTTATAGATAGAAACTCACTGGTTGAACATCACAGTCTCTATAATATTCCAGTGACAGATCATCACTTATTTTTCAAATATTGAGCATGTGCATACTATATGTTTTAATTGGAAGTTCATTCATTTTTCATTCACTCACGTTTCATTGATTGCATATTAAATGTCAGACCCTATGCAAGTACTCGTTATTTTAGAACTATTGATGCATTGATCAAATAAGAATGCTTAAAGCTTTAAAACTCAAACAACATAGAAGCTTACTTCAGGTTGGGTAAGGTGCATCCAACTACTAGGAAAGTTGTTTGTGCCAAGGTTCAGGGTCACCAAATCGATCAGAATGTCAGTAAATGCTTTATTTCCTATTATGCCTATAATACAATGAAAAATATTTTGTCACTTGGTTTAGGTGATGGTTTTTATATTCTTTTGCTAAAATAGAAGTAATGAGTATTTGAAAAATCTCTTTATTCGTATTATATAAAATGGTAAGTTTTAAAGAAACAGAAGACATTTTGGAAATATAAAAATAATAATTTCCTGATGCTGTCTCATTATTGTTTCTCAACTAAGTCAAAATGTCTTTTTTGGCTTAGTAATAATTAAATCCAGATTGGGTAAAATTATAAAACTGCATACTTTTTAGTTTAGAGTGTTCTTTGACCTTTCACTCAGAATAGGCTGAATTTTTCAAAAAATATATGATTTTAAGGTTTCTTACATGCAGTAGAGCACAAGAGTAAAATATTTTGGCAAATATTAAATAAAAGTGTTCCAAATGCATGCAGATCACTACTACAATCAAGGTAATACATTTATCCTCATCTTGCCTTTTGGATCAGACCATATTTGCTTTTGTAAATGTAGAGAAATTTGAATTGTTAAATTACCAGATTGAAAGTGCTAATTTAGTCACCTAATTGACTCAGTATTCCTAAGTATTTCATGAAAGACCACTAACCTTTTAAATTATTTGCTCTTATGAACTAACCTACTTAACTCAATCTAAAAGAGATAGCTACCTTGTTTTTCACTTCAAATTGCATGCACATGCATTAAGAAAGAAGTAAGAAAACAAAATAAATGAATCTACTTAAAACAAAATATCTGGCTAACCAACACAAAGAGGTACCTTCTAGAACAAGGAGAGACTCCTAATGTGTATCCAGGGATCTTTCAGGTCCAGAGTACATAGCTATTCTTTGTTTTGGGAATAAAAAGAATGAAACATAGCCTTGCTATCCCAAGATTTTCTTTTTACATAGAAGTTTTTAGCATTTCTAAAAGTTCACATGAACTTTAGCATTTCCTCTAACCTCCGGGGAAATGCAATAATCCTTCTAAAATCTCAGTGCTTCAAACCAAATACACAATTTTGAGATTTGGAAGGTAATTTTCTCGGTAGCAGGAATGAAACCTTTCTTCTTTGATATAATTGGCCATTCAGCAGGCTGTTCAGAAATACATTCTGTATCCTTTTTCATTAAACTTAAGCATCCAGTTTTATAGACACGAGAACATTTTCCCAGATAGCAGAATTTTCAGTGATTTGTGGTTTATATGATCCTATGTTGGTTTTTAGATAAGTCAGACATAAATCAGTCATGTTCTTCAAGCTACAGCTGTTGGAACCGAACTGTCGATTCCCTCCTGGGCAGGGGTCGCCGCGAAGGATCACCGACACGAGATTCACGGCAGAGAGTTATTTATTACTAGCGTGCTAGGGTCCCAAGCTCTAAGTTGGCCCTGGGACCCCGAGTGCTTGTTACAGGTTGTTTATATAGGCAAACACAAGTTCAAACACAGCTTAAGGCGCGAAATTCAAACAAAGCTTTAGGCGCGTGGTAATTGGGTCTAGCTATGGCCTGAGCAAGGTGTCTTGTTCTAATTGGTTAGAGCAGGACCTTATGAGGTTTTTTCCTGGAGTTGCTGATTCCGGGAACTTCGAGGCAGGGTGGGACCCCCGGAATTGGCAGGGTGGGACCCCATGAGGTTGTTTCCCGGAATTGGCAGGGTGGGACCCTATCAGGGTGGGACCTTATTGAGGCAGGGTGGGACCCTATCCAGAGCCACCTGGTGTTAATTTTTTATATGAGGCCTAGTTTCTAAGTTTTATGAGGCCTAGTTTCATTCCCTCCTCTTTTTGTGTCAGAGGCTCAATCTTGAGCCTCTTCTTCAGTCCTGAGGGTCTGGTATTGTTGGGTCAGAACCATAGCATGTACTATGTTTAATCTATTTTTAATAAGGGTGAGTAAGTGGTTGAGTATGCATGGCCTGAAAGTCAGGATGAGCGTGAGCAGGATGAGGGGTCCTAAGATGGTGGAGATTAGGGTGCTAAGCCAAGGGGATTGGTTGTACTAACTTTTAAACTAATTTTGTTGAGATTTTTTCTCTTTTTTTTTCTTGTCTAATCTTTTTTAGTTTTGCCATAGAATGTTTAACTATTCTTGAATGATCTGCATAAAAACAACATTGCTCTTTTAGGGCTGCACAGAGCCCGCCCTCTTTTAGAAAGACAATTTCTAGTCTTCGTCGGTTTTGTAATACAACTTTAAACAGAGAAGTCAAGGACTCTTTAAGTTTTCTGATAGATTGTTCTATGGCTTTAAGGTCTTCATTTATGGCTACTTTAAGTTGTTGCAGATGATGGTTACCATGCACTAGGGCTGCTGTCCTGGTTTTAACTTTAGCCGCTACCTTAATTCTTAATATGTCAGCGAGGGTGAGGGAGATTAAGGGCGGGGAAGTGCTTTGAGGAGCTTTTAGTTGGGGCTTCTCCGATATGGAAACCGGGGGCTTCCTAGCTTCTAATAAAACCTGGTCTGGCTTTACTGCAACAGGGGCAGTGTCTGGATTGACTAATAGTCTGATTTGGAGGGGAATTTTAGGCGGGTTGTGCTGGTATAAATAGAGACTTTATATTAATTTTGTTGTTATTTATCTGTTATCAGATTTTGCCGCATCTTCAAACTTGATGCAAACCAGGTTGCAATTTTTTGAATATCGGGTTCTGGTGCAGCGCTGGACAAAGGACATGGTTATGTACCAGGGTTTCGTGGCCCATTTCCATTCTCCATCATTAGTAGTTATACAGGACCAACTAGCGCAAAACAGGGCATCTATTTCTCCACAAGTTTTTTTCATTTCTCCTGTCCTGAATCCGGGACAGGCATATAACCCGTTCCGGCTTACGGACACCCTTCTAGCCTGTTTTCTCCATTCTCCCCCTTCCATGTCATCTATCTTTGCTATTTTGTCTAGGTTGAAATAGAGGTCAGGGAACCAAGTCCCCATAGGAGCAATTTTTGAGGTTTTATCTAAGACCTCATGAGTACTAAAATCAATCACCTGCCAGGTGAGGTTATATGGCCGGTGGGGGTTATTACTGCCAGCGACGCAGGGAAGGAGGGCTAGTAACAAGCAAGGGGCTAGATACGAGAGAGTCTTATCTTGAGCGGGTCCTCGGAGCGTCGGAGTTTCCATGTCTCAGGTGGTGTTGGTCCGGGCGTCCCTGGAGCAGCCTTGGCGTGGGATGCGTGGATCCAAGTGGAGATTCCGTCAATCTTTATGGCTGTGGGTGTGGTCAGGAGAACAATGTAGGGTCCTTTCCACTGAGGCTCTAGTCCTTGAGTGCAATGTCGTCTAACGTAGACAGAGTCTCCCACCTGGAAGGGGTGACTGGTCTGTGGATGTCCTGGTTGGTACAGTTCTGCCAAGGGGGCCCAGATTTGGGCCTGTACTGCTTGGAGTCCTTTTAGCCGGGCCTGTAGGTCAGTCTTAGGATCGGAGGGGGAGAAGGAATTAAGCAAGGTTGACAAAGGGGGAGGTCCTCCGTAGAGGATTTCACATGGAGTGAGCCCAAAACGGTTAGGTGTATTCCGGGCCCTTAACAGAGCTAAGGATAGGAGGCATCTCCAATCTTTTAAACCAGTCTCTAAGGTCAATTTAGTAAGGGTCTCTTATTGTTCTATTCATTCTTTCTACCTGTCCTGAGCTCTGGGGTCTATAGGCACAATGTAATTTCCAATTAATCCCCAATATCCTGGCGAGCCCCTGACTTACCTGAGAAACGAAGGCCGGCCCGTTATCTGACTTAATTACCTTGGGAAGTCCGAATCTAGGAAAGATTTCTTCCAAAATTTTTTTGGCTACTATGTGTGCCGTTTCTTGCCGGGTGGGGTAGGCTTCTACCCATCCTGAAAAGGTATCTACAAACACCAGTAAGTACTTATATCTAGCATAGTGAGTTTTTACTTCAGTGAAGTCTATTTCCTAATAGACTCCTGGGCGGTTATCACGAGTTCGTTTCCTTTCTGGCACTCGGGTAGCCCCAGCGTTTACCTGCTGAGAGACCTTACAGGCAGATGTCACTTGTTCTACGAGGGTACTTGTCTTTGGGATTAGAAAGTCAGTTTTTTTAATCAGTAATTTTAGCTTTCAATTACTCAAGTGTGTCCAGGCATGCATCTGCTGGATCATTGCCAGGGCCTCTTTGGTCAGCACTGGGGGTTCGTCAGTGCTGCCAGTAGTTATGCCCCCGGGATTATTCTCTTGGCCCAGCCGTGGGGGCTGAGCCTCTTCAGGGACCCCTTCTGGGGGTCCGGCAGGTGACACAGGGCGGCTGGGCTGGGGGCTGCCCTCAGGACTGGGCTCTGTGCCTTCTTGCAGGGAACTTTCCGAATGGAAACTCTGGTTGCTGTTCTCATCATTGAGATCCAGCAGGATGAGAGGGCCACCCCCTCGGGGACTAGCGCCCCTGCCCCGACGTTCCCGGCCACGGGATCTCTTTGCTCCGCCACCTGCCCGCCTTCGCTCCTCCTCCTGGGGGTCCACCACTGGCACTCACTTGAAGATACGAAGGGAAGTGTCGCCTACAGTCACTCATTGCTTCTTTTATCTCTGGACCTTCTCGATGGTCGCCATTACCTTCTTGATGTCATCTTCGGCCCGGCTCCGGGTCTCGGCCCGTATGGTCTGGCCAGCCACGCTGGCGAGGCTGGGGCCGGAGCCGAGCCCGCGGCGGGGCCGCCTCCTGTCCGGCGGGCTTAGGCTTGGCGCCAGGCCCGGGCGCCGCGCTCTCGGCCTGCCGTCCCCCGGGGAGTTGGCCGCGCCTTCTTTCGTCCTTAACGCCTTCGCGAGTCCCCTGTTCTTTGCAGTAGGCATACTGGTCTTTTTCCACTTTTGGCCGCCTCCGCTTTTTTCCCTCTCTCCCTGGTCCTTTTTTTTTCACAACTGCCGCCAGGATTTTTGTTAAATGCTTATCTTTTACTTGGTTCTTACGATCCTCTCGCTCTATCTGTTCCTTCGCTAACCTGGCTTCCCTTTCCTCAGGGGTTTCTTTCTTATCTTGGCCAAATTTGTGGGGCGTTTTCCTGCCCCTTTGAGACCCGCCAACAGAGCCTGGCAATAGATTCGGAGACTCTCCCTACCTGGTGCCGTTTCATAGTCCTAGTCCGGGCGGGTGAGGGGAAATCCCTCGTCTATTTTATTGGGAAGTTGGGTTGGGAGGCCTCCTGGTCCTGGCACATTTTTCCGGGCCTCCAAGAGGACTCGCTGCCTTTTTCAGTGGTTAAGAGGACCTGCAGGAGTTGCTGGCAATTATCCTAGGTGGGCTGGTGGGTGAGGAGAATGGATTCTATTAACGAGGTTAGGGCCTGAGAGTCTTGGGAAAAGGAAGGGTTATGGGTCTTCCAGTTATAGAGGTCAGAGGCAGAGAAGGGCCAGTACTGGACTGTGTGACTGACAGTACGGAGGGGAAAAAGGGAGGATTGCTAAGTGGAAGGGCCTTCTGGGTCCTCAGTCCACCGCAAGGGGAGACGAGGAGGTGTCGGCGGCGGCATCCGAGGGGTGAGTTTGGGCGGGGCTGGAGAAGGAGACGGGGTGGAGGGAGGGGCCGAGGGAGAAGTTGGAGAAAGGGTAGGGGCCGAGGCGGTAGAGGAAAGAGCTGGGGACAAGACAGGGGGCAAGGGTGAAGCGTAAGGTGGAGGTCCCAGAAGGGGGTTCTGAGGTGGAGGAGGCAGGGGGTCAAGAAGGAGGAGATCCCTCTGGGGTTCATCTGGGAGGACTGGCTTAGGCGGGTCTGGATTCCGATTCTTTGGGGCTTCTAAGGCAAGGAGGGTAGATTGGGATGGGGAAGGGGGATGGAGGAAGGGTTTCACCCAAGAGGGAGGATTTCGGACCAGATCCTCCCAAATAATTATGTAGGCCACCTGGTCCGGGTGTCCGAGTGGCCCAGGATCCATCACTGTTGCTTTAACCTGTAAGATAATTGGGAGGTCAAATGTTCCATCCCGGGGCCACCCAACATGGAGGGTAGGCCACTTGGACGAGCAGAATTTTCGCCATCGTCCCTTACGGACTTCTATGGAGAGGTTGTGGGCTCGAGCCCGAACGTCAGGGAAGTGAGTCAGGGTCAGAGACAAAGGAGTCGTCAACGTCTGTCTTATTTCGTCCACGTATAACAAGGACAAAACAAAAGTAACAAAAACAAAGACCAGACAAGTAAGGAGAAGCCGCGCGGCCAGAGAGTAGCGCCACAAGATTACAAAATATTCAGACAGCAGGGGCGACCTGCCTACAGATTTGAGGAGGCTGACCGAGTCATCAGCCTTCTCCCAGACTACCGCCAGGGCGTCCCCCAGGGCGTGAGTGGGAAGGTGCCGGACACGTCTGTCCCCCTTCCCCACTTAATTCAGAAGGAGTACTGCCCAGAGTTCAGAGTTAGCCGGCAAGACAGACAGAACAAAACGAAAGTACCTGGTAGGTCCGTTCAGTCAGCAGTCCGTGGCCCGGGCCAGATGGGTCTCCGCCGGATGGGTCGGGGGTCCTCGGACGACCCCACTTCCCGGCCAACGCACCAAATGTTGGAACCGAACTGTCGATTCCCTCCTGGGCAGGGGTCGCCGTGAAGGATCACCGACACGAGATTCACGGCAGAGTTATTTATTACTAGCGCACTAGGGTCCCAAGCTCTAAGTTGGCCCTGGGACCCCGAGTGCTTGTTACAGGTTGTTTATATAGGCAAACACAAGTTCAAACACAGCTTAAGGCGCGAAATTCAAACAAAGCTTTAGGCGCGTGGTAATTGGGTCTAGCTATGGCCTGAGCAAGGTGTCTTGTTCTAATTGGTTAGAGCAGGACCTTATGAGGTTTTTTCCTGGAGTTGCTGATTCCGGGAACTTCGAGGCAGGGTGGGACCCCCGGAATTGGCAGGGTGGGACCCCATGAGGTTGTTTCCCAGAATTGGCAGGGTGGGACCCTATCAGGGTGGGACCTTATTGAGGCAGGGTGGGACCCTATCCAGAGCCACCTGGTGTTAATTTTTTATATGAGGCCTAGTTTCTAAGTTTTATGAGGCCTAGTTTCAGGTGAAGGCCTTTGAAAGCAGTTCTCAGAGCACTCTTATGAAGAGGAGAATTGTGATAAAAGTGATAAATGCTGTGAAGGAGATCTTTGACATCATTGTACAGAGGAATGTTCTGGAACACCACTTTGTAAGATAGTTCAAGGTGATGTGCAAAGCAATATACAGTCTGTACACATGGTTGTATTTCTCTTAATAGCAGGGCCACCTCATTGTTCTCTCCCTCTATGCCATGGGTACCATCACTTCCAAAACCAACCAGCTTCTTTGCCCAGTCTTGGCTCGACAGTCTAAGTTGAAGATTTATCTCTAGAGTTTTCTCAGTGGCATTTTTTATTGCCAGAGGATCATTTCTTTCTACTGTCTGTATCCCAACAAATTGACAGTGCACTTTTCCTGCATGTGCAAACTGCACATAAACAAGTTCGACTTCTTTGATTGAACTGTCTGTGATTCCATCACTGATGACAGAAAAAAATTTACTTTTTCTAGTTTCTCTCTTAGATTTTTTCGTTCTACTTCAGCAATAAAGTATGTAAACATTCTTGCTGATTTTTTAGTTCTGAATACTGGGCCAATATCAACACCTTTCATATCATCCAATTTGCACATCCAAATAAAATCTTTGAGGGTACATCCGGTCTTGGCAATAGCATGGCATGATCTGAATAAGTTCTCTACTCTCCCGAGGGTTACTTTGCTCATGGTCCTCATCATTAGTTTGGTGGTGGCTCTGTTCACTGGAGAGCTACTTTGTTGCTTCCATTAATGAAGCCTTGGCATGAGCCTCGCTGAGTTGATGTGCATTGAGAAATTCAGTCCTAAAGTTGTCAGTACCATAAAAGAAATTCACTTGACTTCCCCCTGACTTCACTCCATGCTTACGACACAGGGCGCAGAACATAAGATTTAATAGCTCATCATATATAAGCCATGAATATTTTTTAAGCCAAATTTTCAAAACTTGATGGCTTCTCTTTGGAAGGTAATGGTCAAGCTTCCGTGGCCTTTTCTGCTTTTCGGTGACTTTATTCACATCATCCGAAGGATTCCTGCCTTTAAAATAACTCCACGTTGTTATTTTAAGTAATCACAATTTCTACCCTCAGTTTTGCTTAATCTCTGACCCCCACATTTGCTCACTATTTTTGGAAAAATTTTATTGAGTGCTTATTACTTACCAGGCATTCCGGTAAGTGCTTTAACTAGTTTATATCACAGAATCCTTACAATCCATTACCCCTATTATTTAGTTCAGAAAATGTACTGACTATTATTATCACCGTTTTATAGATAAGAAAACTGGGGCACAGGGAGGTTTATTAAACTGTCCAATGTTGCAGTGCTTGTAAGTGGTGGAGCTGAGATTCACCAGTAGCCCGACACTCCACAGCCTGTTTGTACACGTCCCTCTTCCACGTGTCTTGTATGAAGAAAGGACTGCTATGTTCTTCTTCGCTTTAGAATCCATTTCTCCAGGCATAAGAGTGACATGACTTTTAGCTAAAATTTTCTTCCCTTGGTGAGAAAAAGGAATAATAGAGCTTGCATGGTAGTGTGTCTGCAAGATCTGCCTTGGACATCCCTTCCCTCCTGCCTAAGTCCTACCTTCTGTTGCAATGCCATAGCAAACTTGTTAATTTACAAAAAAAGGATGTGAAGCTTTGAAATCCTTGCCAGGTGGTTTTGTAAAGGAGCTGTGCCTCATGCCTCATCTTTTTCTTTCCCCCGAAGGTCTAATTTTTGACACATATTTGATTATTTGTCAGACAAGCGGACATATATTTATCTGAACAGAAGGATAAAAAACTAAAAACTACACAAAACAAAGTCCTCAAGTACCAGTTTCTCCCTGAAGGCAGAGATCCTAGACCACGTATATGTGTCCCTTCTTCACATTCTTTGATGCTACTAATCATTAGATTATATTGTCCATTTTATCATATAATAAAAAATTGAATGTGTTTACTAAAATATTTCATGTTGACATATATTCAGGGTTTTTTTTGTCAATACTTTATGGTTCTAGGGTTTGACCCCTCTGACTAGAACTAAATAATGTGCTTTGTAAGTCTGGCTGACTGCTAAGCACTTGGTAGATGCTTAGGAAAATTTATCTTCTTTCCTAATTGGTTTTCATGATTTCCTATCTCAACCTCTTTTAATTGAAAACCTTGACATTAGTTGATCTGTCTCTGCCTTTCATACCTTATTTGGGTCTATCTTCTCCTTTACGTTCTTTTTTTTTTTGAGATGGAGTCTCGTGATGTTGCACAGGTTGGAGTCCAGTGGCACGATCTCGGCTCACTACAACCTCCACCTCCTGGGTTCAAGCAATTCTCCTGTCTCAGCCTCCTGAGTAGCTGGGAATACAGGCACCTGCCACCACACCCAGCTAATTTTTGTATTTTTAGTAGAGACAGGGTTTCACCATATTGGTCAGGCTGGTCTCAAACTCCTGACCTCAGGTGATCCACCCACCTCAGCCTCTCAAAGTGCTGGGATTACAGGCGTGAGCCACCACGCCCAGCCTCTCGTTTGCTTTTTAGTCAGTCTTTTGAGGCTGTAATTAAAATAGACCCCTGGTTTTGCAAATTCTAAATGTTACTGTATTTCATTTAAAATTAGTCTCCTTGTAGTTGACAGCTACTGCCTTCATTTTCTTACTCAAACATTGGGCTACTTGTCAGTCTTCCATATTAGGCCTGTTGCACTATGCCTGGGGGCTGCTCACATGATGCTGGTGAATAAATGAATAAAGAAATGAAAAAATAAAGTATCTTTTTGTTAACATCTCTTTTTGTCTCTGTCTCAGAGACAGAGGGTACACATTCAGAACTCTAGGCTGTCGTGGTTAAGCTAGATCATTTAGCAGCATGGTTTTTACAGGAGTTCAAAGGCAGAAGTAGCTATTGCTGCCTATGTGAGTCAGCATGAGGGTTAGCCCAGAGGCTTTTGAAACTGAACTTTCCAGGAAGAAAAGGAGGGGAAGGGTATTCCAGGCAAAGGGGAAAATGGAGCAGCTGTGGAGATTCTGAGATTGCATGACATATTGAGGGAGCATGGTAGCTCATGGCTGTACTCCCAGCACTTTGGGAGGCTGAGGTGGGAGGAGCACAAGCCCAGGGGTTCAAGACAGCATAGGCAACACAGTGAAACCTCATTTCTACAAAAGAAAAGAAAAGAGAAGAAAATTTAAAAAACAAATTAGCTGAGCATGGTGGCAGGCACCTGTAGACCCAGTTACTTGGAAAGCTGAGGTGGAGGAGGTGTGTTGAGGCTGCAGTGAGCCATGATTGTGCCACTGCACTCTACCCTGAGCTACAGAGTGAAACCTTGTCTAAATATATAAATATACATATATGTGTGTGTGTGTATATGTGTATATATATATAAATTTAAATTTAAAAGTAAATTTAAAATTAAAATTTACATTTAAAAAATAAAATTTAATTTCCAATACTGATTGTGCTAGTTTCAAAACAGAATTTTAGTTCTATGGACAGATTTTCCAAAAGATATTACCTTGAATTCTGAGTATATACTTTCATTTGTCTAACGTAAGTTGTCTGGCTTCAGAATACCTGTGTGTTTCATTCTGAAGACACATTTGAAACTCTACCCATAAACAGTTTTAACAGGTCTAAAGCCTTCTAGATTCACTACTGCATTTCTGCGATATGAATCTGACCTAATGGAAAGAGTTCGCCCATTGAAAGAAGCAAAGGCAGATGGGGGCCATAGTCCTCTTTGCTGTAATCCCCATATTTTGCCACTTGCTGTGATAATTCTGTCAATAACACCTATTCTTCTATAGTATTCCCTTCTCTAAGAAATCTTTCGGTATTTCTTGATTTGGGTTAATGTCAGACTAACTTAGACAATTTTCAGATCAAAATACTTACCTGCAAATACATAATATTGTATTTTAATAATTTTCTCACAGGCACTAAGACTGGTAAAATCCATAGAACTTTCTAGTTACTCCTTTCAGGCAACCAACCACTCCGGTGCCCTTATTCCTGCCTCTGGGTTCTTTGAGGCTTTGCAGAGAGACTGACAGTGCCTGCCACTCTCTCACACATAGCCTCTTCCCTGCTCCAATCCATTCTCCACGACACTTGGCTCTAAATGCCTTTGAAAATCCTTTCCTACATGTCATTTGCAAGCCACTTGAGACTTCACAACCTGACCACAAGCTCTCTGTGGTCCCATCTCCTGCCTCTTGTTTCTTCACAGTTCCCTCAATACGTCATGCAATCTCAAAATCTCCACAGCTGCTCCATTTTCCCCTTTGCCTGGAATACCCTTCCCCTGCTTCTCTTCCTGGAAAGTCCAGTTTCAAAAGCCTCTGAGCTAACCCTCCTGCTGATTCACATAGGCAGTAATAGCTACTTCTGCTTTTGACCTCCTGTGAAAACCATGCTGCTGAATGATCTAGCTTAACCATGACAGCCTAGAGTTCTGAATGTGCACCCTCTGTCTCTGAGACCAGTCATTAAATCCATGGGTCTCGGCCGGGCACGGTGGCTCACGCCTGTAATCCCAGTACTTTGGGAGGGCGAGGCAGGCAGATCACGAGGTCAGGAGATCGAGACCATTCTGGCTAACATGGTGAAACCTCGTCTCTACTAAAAAGACAAAAAAAATCAGCCGGGCGTGGTGGCACGTGCCTGTAATCCCAGCTACTCGGGAGGCTGAGGCAGGAGAATGGCGTGAACCCGGGAGGCGGAGCTTGCAGTGAGCCGAGATCGCGCCACTCCAGCCTGGGCGACAGAGCCAGACTCCATCTCAACAACAACAAAAAAATCTATCTGTCTCCAAAAGGGATTCAAAAAAGGGGTCCTTGCCAGCTTCTTAGAGCAATGTTACAGGCCTTAAACAAATGCTGCCTCTTTTGAAGAAAAAGAGAGGGTGTAGAATTTGCTAAA
The DNA here is from genome assembly GCF_043159975.1 of Macaca nemestrina. Lineage (NCBI taxonomy): Eukaryota > Metazoa > Chordata > Mammalia > Primates > Cercopithecidae > Macaca > Macaca nemestrina. The sequence goes on from NC_092130.1 coordinate 145,396,607, forward strand.
CTATGTTCTCTTCAGGTAGCTTCTCAGTAGAAGCAAAAATAGCTATGAACCAAATCTCTGCAGGCATTTCATAGAGTACCGATGGGCTTACAAGGAAAAAGGGTTCTATGGCTTAAGTGTGGACAGAGGAACATTGCTAAAGTATTCTAGTTTCAACAGAATCCAAATTGCTTCCATCAGAAAAAGGCTGTCTTCCTTACGTACTTGGCATTTGATGTTTGGAGACAAGATGTACCTACCCAGAACTTACTGGAGTACACAAAATTAATGTTTTTGTTTGGAATGCTTGTACTCCCTAGGAAGCCACATTACTTTATGATTTAATTCTACCAGGTGATGTACATTTTTTTTTGGAAGTACTCAGCGGTAATATTGCAAATGCCTACTAGGGTATTTCCATCTTCAAGACACCAAGCTAACATTTTGGATAATAGACTACTTTGTATCAATATTGTATAATATTATATATTATATACTAATATGACATTACTATAATTATATAATCAAGTCACAATGGCTTATATGATTACACTTAAATTGCACATTCTATGTGCTATGCTCTTTCTAAGCACTTTACATATATTAATTACTTTAATCCTCATAACAACCTGATTTCAATACATGGAATATGTATCATTATTATTCTTATTTTACAGATGCAGTAACTGACACAGAGAGAAATTTAGTAACTTGTCCAAGATCATATGACAGTCATTTGACAAGAGGTGAACTTGAGAAAGAACCGTTTGGCTCTAGACATCCCATCATAGACTGAGGTGGATAATAAGTGAATTAACATATGAAAATGTTAGCAAAGGATCTGACACATAGTGACCAGGTCAAATTGGCTATTGTTATAATTCAGAAAATATTCAGTAGATCTAACTCTGCCGGGAGTATGCTCATAGGAATGATTCCTAGGATACGCGATGGAAAGAATGGTTTGCTAATTCATTAGCTTTCTTTTACTCATGCTGTTCTCATGCTTCTAAAGTATGGATCTTTGCTAAGTGGCAGGAAAAATGCAAGTGTAATCAACTGTTTCATTGCATTTTGCATGATCTCATTTGATTATCATGTATAAGGTCATTATTTTTCTGGTATATTTGTGTCAATCATATCAATAAATACTATTTTAGGTCTCATCATTACCTTTACCAAAAGAGAGGTAGAATCATCATTAAGTGGCAGAATTTGACCAGAAAAGGAGTGTTGAATATGTTACAATACATGATGCTTTTCAATTTTATGTTTTCTTTAGTGAGGGCTATTTTAATGAAGACTTTTGTTTTCGAAGGAATTAAACAATATGTAGCAGAAAACCCCTGAAGCTTTAGTTCTTTCCATTTACATCCTGATACCATCTTGTCACAAGAATTTAACCCATTCAGCCATTGTTTTAATAAAAGATTAAATAATAATCCAATAATTGCATTTGTGTGGCATGATTAAAACTTGCAAAGTGTAATTTAGTAACATCAGTGCTCCTTATAAATCTGCTAAAAAATCTTACCATGGGCATAGTAACATAATGGCTATTATATGCAAATATGTATGCTTCCCCCACAAAAAAAATCCATCTGTGTTAACATATTTTAGTGAACTTGAAAGTTGCATCTTAGATATTATATGTTACATGGGCATATATGAAATAATATAGGAAAATGTTTATATTTCTTGGCATAGAAATAATAGCAAGTTTGAGCAGGAAGTTCTGCAGGATCACACATTTGAAACACACCATGTTCAGTCAGCTCCTCCATACTCTCAAACCTGTTATCACTCAGTAAGATTGTCTTTTGAAATTGTAGAGTTCTAGGGTAAATACAATGGAAGGTATCATAAAGGATTGTTTTCCATTTCTTGGAAGAAATACAACAAAAGCCTTCATTTAAAAGACGGATGGGTGTGTATCATGTTTCTTAAGTGAACAATTGCCAAATGGGGTAGAAAAACAAAAAAGTCAGAGTATACTTTGTGGGGCCAGAAGAGACGGGGAAAAGGGGTGAGCAGCAGTTAATGGGTTTTCTGAGGCATGGCCATTGTCAATGTTTGGAGCCTGATTTCAAGGGTATCAGTAGAGAACCTCCAATTCTGTGACTCTGGGAAGCAGAAAATGGAATAGTACTTTTCTCTGCCCTCTGTAAGAATAGTAAGAATAATAACAATGAACATTACTCCTGTCAATCAAATTCCCAACACTTATTAATTTTAGATACACCTAAAAAGCAATATATGCAATACATAGTTTTTCAAATGGTATAATTGAGTTAATAGAGAAAAGAGTCTAAACTGTTTGCCCATAGACCATGCATAACTCACTTTGAATGATCACAATCCCCAATTCCTACAGTATTGTATAGCCTTGTAAATTCTGTGTTAATTACAACTGTTATTCTTGCATATGGGTTAATTCTCCAGCTTGGCTGGGTGGAGGTGGTTCCTCAGACAGAGAAAGTCTCCTCTTCCATTCGCCTGAAGTTCATGCAGTTGGAGAAAGAAAAGCAGAGCAGTCTCCTAACCGTTTCCCAAACATCATGCTCCTATCCTCACGCTTCTTGTCTGCAGGGTTTCCAGCAGCTGTTTCCCTAGCTGTAAACATTCTCTCTAGCCTTGCCACAAAATCTCTTTACCCTCTTCAATTTCCCCTCCTAAGTTTTGCTCCACAAACTTTTCTCTGACCAATTTCAGGGCACACTGATGCTTTGCATTCTTGAGCACTTGAATAACATTCATATTGTGTCCCACAAAGAACTCTAATAGTTGTTCATATTTCCTTCTTCTTTGCTTGCCTTTTCAAATTAAACTCTCAGCTCCTAGAGCAAGTGGTTTCCTTTTACTCTGCTTTTTAAAAAATAAAAATTAAAAAAAAAAAAACTCTTTCTGTTTCTCCCTCCCTCCCTTCCTATATTTCCTCTCCCTCCCTTCTTATTTCTCCCATAGTCTGAAAACATTTATCTGTCGACATCTTTGTTTCCCAAGGGTTTCTAGAGTTAATCTTCTGAGACACATGTCAAGTTATAGCTGCTATTTTTTAAAATTAATTAATTAATTTATTTATTTTATTTTTATTTTTTTTTTGAGACGGAGTCTCGCTCTGTCACCCAGGCTGGAGCGCAGCGGCCGGATCTCAGCTCACTGCAAGCTCCGCCTCCCGGGTTCCCGCCATTCTCCTGCCTCAGCCTCCCGAGTAGCTGGGACTACAGGCGCCCGCCACCTCGCCCGGCTAGTTTTTTGTATTTTTTAGTAGAGACGGGGTTTCACCGTATTAGCCAGGATGGTCTCGATCTCCTGACCTCGTGATCCACCCGTCTCGGCCTCCCAAAGTGCTGGGATTACAGGCTTGAGCCACCGCGCCCGGCCTAAAATTTATTTTTAAAATTTTAGTTGAAATATGAGCTATGGATTTGAGGTTGGATCCAAGAAAGTATTATGATTAGCATCATGGATACTAGGGTCCCTTCTGAAAGATATTATAAGTGGATCATAATTTTCAAAATCCACTTCTACCTATGCAAGTGTCCCCAGATGCCTTTAGTTTTTACCTATTAATTGAGTGATTTCCTCCCAGTCACCAGAATGTAGGATTAAAGCAAACCACATGTCATGATTAGAATCCATTTACACATATCTTTTTATTTTATGTGTAAAATAATGGCCTGGATAAAATGAAGAGAAAAAGCAACTCTGAAGAGGGAAGTACATAATAACAGGGCATTGTGAAACTCGCACCATGGAGAAGAGGGTGCACTCTGCCTGACCAAAGGACTGAAGGGATTTCATGGGCTGATTTGTAAAGTCGAGATTTTTTGTACCTGCTGATGGCCATGTTTCCTTCATGCCCAAATGCTGCCAAACAGCACCTCTGTCCCTCCACAGCTGAAATATTAGCTTTTATACCTTGGAGCTGTAAAGCCTGCTCTAGCTGATTTGATGAGCTGACATATCAAAGCACAAGGCTCACCCAGGCACACACATATACACCAATTTCACCCACTGGGCTTGGCAAGGAAGCTTTCAGACTTAGAGTAATGCTCTTTTTACTAATGATATATGATGTGTATGATGTGAATTTCTAGAAATACTGAACTTTTTTTTAAAAGTAACATTGTATTAATACTAAAGTCAGTTGATTATGCTACAGGCAAAAGTAATAATTTCCCAATAAGTAGTATATGTTGAAAGATGAAAGAAATCTGCTTATGAGAGGCAACTTAGTTCAGTGAGAAGGGGCAAGAACTTTGGATCTGCAGAGTTCTGAATGACATATGATCATAGGCAAAAAATCTGCTAAACTCCTCTGCGAGTCAGTGTCTAGACCTTTAAAGTGGAGATGATAATCCTATGTGATCTGTCTGAATTACTTGAGCTATCAATTGACAGAACTCATTGAAGAATATCTGGAAGTAGGACAAGCCTGAATAGAAAAAGCCTGTGCAGATGCTGGAGGTCCATGCTGATAAAATGTGAAAGAGCTAAAATTGTTGTGTGCAGAACACATTTACACATACACATGAACAAACTAGTTAATTAAGCCAACATTTTCTGACAGCTTATTTGATTCTGCTTATGGTCTACAAGCACTGAGGGAAAAGGCCAACATAAAAGGGAGATCTTCTATTCCCTGGTCTCCCCTCAGAGAGACACAAACTCATAATCTCAATACAATATCTAAACTAGAAGTATGCATAAAGTCTTTCTGTAAGCTGCCAAGTGGAGTAATACTCAAATATACAAACCTGTCAGCAAGGGGCGGGGAGGACAGGAGAGGGAATTACCAGGAATGAAGATCACCACACTGCTCAAGCATTATTCACAGTGGGTTCTGCTTGTTTAATTAGGGTCTGTGCTGTATGAAACAAATATTTAATAAACTAGAACAAAGCAAGGACATGTTTTAGTGCTACACGATCCCATAGAGCTGATTTTACTTGCTGGCAAGTGATTGCTGTCCTGGTTAATCTTAACCTTTTTTTGTGCTCTTTTCACAATAATTATTTTTCTTACCTTTAGGTGCCATATCTAAGAACTGATCCCGAAGATTGTCAAGCTGTTCGATGGTCAGGGTGCCATCTTCTTCCTTTTCTACAGGTGGAGGACGTATCGGTGGGGGAGGATCTGGAAAGACTTTTACATTGCCATTAATGAAGAAGTCTTCTTGGTTTAAATAAAGTTCATTCTGAATTTTTGTAGATGTTTCAATGTGATAGCGAGCTACGTCAGTTAATTTTTCTACACTGAAAGTGGTAAAATGGATAGCATTAACCCCATGAAAGATACTATTAGATTAATAAAGTTTGCTTATAAGACATACACACAAAAGTAAACACATTATATAGCTGTTAGACAACTCCATCTGCATGCTTATAAATTTCAATTTGTCCCCAAATCTATTTTGTAAAAAGGCAGGGTATAAATAAATGCAGATTAAATAGAAAATGCATGCTTATTAAATAGCTAATAGTTACACATTTTACACAAAACTGAACTTAAAGAGAATCTATTAAATATAGTTTTTAGTAGTATTAGAATATATTTTACTACGTAAGAAAGATTATATCAAGGGTTATATTTCATTCTAAGTATGAACCAGAATAAGGTTATATGGCACAATACTCTGTAAAACATGACTATTAGAATAATACATTTATTTGGAATAAGGATGAATTATGAAGTGAATCAAGTTCGATAATGTATTTCTAGAAGGGTGGCTTTTCTCTATTTCTGTCAAGAAGTTTGATGTTATCTAAAACAAATGATATCAGAATAGCCTCTTTTGCATATAATCCATTGAAATTGCTTTGCTGTCTTCATGAAGAATAACAATTCCTAGCTAGATCACATGGTAAAGGAGCAACAGTTGGGAACCACTATGATGTGGTAGAAAGAGTACTGGAATCTGAGTTCTCATCCTAGGACACTCTCTAGCTACAGATCCTGGGGCAAGTAACCTAAGCTCTCTAAATTTCCTTGTCTTTGCAATGGAATCAACCACACAACACTCCCTATCTTATGGCTATTAATGTGAACTCACATACGGCAAGGATTTAAACTGTACTACGGGTATAGTTAATGACATTTTAAAAGTCGTTTTAAAGGCTAGAGAGGTTTCATACATGAATAAGTGCATTATCGCTGTACCGAAGACAAGATCTTGTTTATATATTACAATGAAAGTGAGCATCACAGAAAAATGCATATTTAATCTGATTTTATATAATTCATAAGCACCAAATATACCATATACTGAACATATAACTGAAAATTTAAAAAGTAGTATTAGTTGCTGTCTTTCAAAAGATACTCGAATTCAACTCCAGAACGTTGTCTTTGTGAGTGTCCATGTAATACGGATTAGTCAATTAGTTTATGCTTTAGGGTGGTTGCGTGCTCGGGGACAGAGGAGAAGGTCACTGGATAGCTGCTGAGTTTACGTGAGTGAGGAGGGACTCCAAATGTGGATGGAGACCCAACCATAACCCTGTAGGATACTCTGTAAAACAAGACTAATAGAATAACAGTACCTTTATTGGGAATCAGGATACTAAAACAGATGCGCGCCACCTAGTGGAAGGTTACTATAATCTTAACAATGGAAGGAAAAAAGTGCCCGGAAAATGAAAACAGGATTTGAAGGTCAAAGGGATCTGCCAACTATTTTTTTATTTATTTGTATCACATTTCTAGGTTTTAACTTCTTGGGCTACGGTTCATGACAGCATATGTATATTCACAGAGCAAAGACATATACAATATAAATCTGAGCAATATGAGTACATTTGCTAAAACTAATATGCATTTACACTGGATGGCCACATGGATGGGAGTCATGGATCCCAAAAATGAAGACGATACACTTTCATTTGAAAATAGTAGGCAGAGAACAGAACTGAATATTACTGCTGTGTGATGCTGATGAGTAACTGACTTGGTTATCCAGTAGCAAAATGATTTTAAGTATTACTGCAGTAAACTTACTTACTTATGCTTGTGTTTGCATTTTTTATTCTGTTTAATGCTTGTTTGTTTGTTTTACTATGGAGCAGCAGTTCTAAACAACTAGGCTGAAGACTTTACAGAAGAACTTCACTATGAGACAGGGACCAGAGAAAACAAACCGTTAACAGCTGCTTTTTACATGACAATTGTTGCTTCTAAGAATACTTGCCTTTTGAATACTCTTTGTGTAGCAACTTACAAGTTTTCAGTAAATGTTTATTGTAAACTGTAGTGCACCTTGGAATCTAGATCTAGTGTAAACTTCTGAAATAGCTGGCTGGAGTATTTGCTTGTATAGATGAAGCCAATGAGGCCCAGAGCCGTCAACCATGCTTCTAATTTGTGGACAAGATGGAGCTCCTGGTCTGGACAATCATGACTCATTCTGCTCAGCTACCTTTTTGTACCTTTTAGGGGTGAACCAACAGGATGGGAGTCATTGCCCCTCAGTAGCAATGGAAGTCTGGGAAGTCTTCGGAACTCAACAGAAAAGTAAAACTTGGGGTTGGTCTTAAAAGAGAATAAGTCTAGTTGGTAAAACATTCCAGTGAATGACTTTTTAATCTCCCCTTAATTGGCTCTGACTAATAATAAATCTACCATTAGAAAAGTATGGAGCATTATTTTACTTCTGAAAACTATTTTTAAATTAACTATAATCTTACCTTGTAAAATAAGGTTCGTATTGATCAGTATGACAGCTAAACTTATAAATACTGTGCAAAGTTAAATATAGCAATAGAACCCTCTGATGCATGATTTACTGTTAGAAAAGAGTTAATACAAACATAATAGTAAAGCTCATGTTGTCTGTTTATACACGTGATTTCCTAAAATGTCAAAATTTATATTTGTAATTGTAATTTAAATTTGTAAATACCTTAAAAATCTTCATCAATTTTGGTACTTAGAATACACAAAACATATTTTCAGAAAGTCATGTGGTACTTTACCTGGCCATTTCATTCAAATATCTCTCACCAAGCCATTTTTCCATGAGTTTATATACATCAACCACCTTTGTTACTAAATCTTCAAGAAGAGCCAATGCTTTTGTCTTTATCAGTTCAAGTCGAAACTGTGTGGCTGTTTCTATTTGCAAAGAGAAATAAGAATGTTTTAACATATTGCAGTGCACTCATTTAGTAATGAACAGATTCACTTTGAAACCACTCATGCTTCAATTTTTGAAGCTTTAGGTGCACATTTAACATACCAGAATAGGTAAGATAATATCCATCTCACTGAGAAGTAAAATGTAGTATGTGGTAGAGTCATTTGAGAAATTATCTGAACCAAAACTATAATTGAGCTTTTTATCTATTGCACTTTATAGCAGTCTACTCTTTGACAAACGAAATGTGAGAACACACATAGGTAATTTCTGAATTTTGAAAAGGGAGTGGGGGACAAAGTCTCTTGCTTATCTCCCTACTTTAGAACCTGGAGTGGCATTGCCATTGTATTTCTCAGTGCCACTAAAAGCAGGGCAAACTCCATGTGCTCCCGGGCCCATTACTGATCCTAGCACATAATTTGTTTGGTGGATTTTATCTCCAAAATTTTTCCAGTTTCTCTTTTTGGCTTTTTCCATTGTCACTGCCTAGTTTGGGTGCTGATTATCTCTCACTTAAACTGTTGCAATAGCCTCAATCCTACTTTTTCTAACTTTCTTCCCCCACCTCAAATCCAAATCCACCTCCACACTATCCAGAGTAATTTGTCTCACCTGCAGATGTGATCATAATCACTTTTCTGCTCACAATTTTTCACTAGCTCCCAGCTACCACCAGGGAAGAATCGAACATTCTTGGCAGGGCCTAAATAACCCTCCATGGTCTAGCCTCTCCATCTCCCAAGTCGCTCCTTTCCAGAACATGACTCATGCTCCTAAGCTACTCACAGGCTAATATCCCTCTTAGCCCTCTCTCTGCCATGGCATGCAATACTTCTCTTCATCCTCAAGCCAGTTTTTCCCCTGGAAAAACTTCTCCATAGTCTTCCACTTCAGCTCAAGAATTAGTTCCTTGGGTAAGTCAGGAACTCCCCTCATGTCCCCTTTGCCCCATATGCCCACCACCAATATCACATTTTTTTTTTTTTTGAGACAGGATCTCACTATGTTGCCCAGGCTGGATTCAAACACAATCGATCCTTCACCTCAATCTCTTCAGTAGCTGTGACTACAGGCCCAGCTGTCAACAGGTCAACATGCAACAGTGATTGCATTTCTCTTCCTTGAGACTGAGTTTTATTTTTTGTTTATGTTCGTACATACAAGTATGTGTCTCCAGCAACTGTCACAGGACTTGGTACAGACTGGAAAGTCACTAATCATTTGTTATATGAATAAATGAATTTTGCTACACTAAGGATCATGTATAGAATGAACTGAAAGATGAAGTATACTGAAAACCACTGAAATCAGATGCAGGGCAGGCAATAGGGGAGATGCATCTGTCTTGGACTTGCCTGATGCCACAATCTCCCTGTGTTCAACTGACTTCAGATTTTATTGTTGGAGTTATAGAAGTTGGTGGTAGTAAGATGGGGAAGACAGGGGAGAGAAAACAAGAGAAACAAGGGATGGAAAGCATCCTTAGTAGTTAATAGTCACTGAGTAGTTATAGGTCTCTCGGCATGCCACATTTTTGTGGTTTTGTCATCTTGTATATTGACCATGTTTTTTCCCCTTAGGATAGGTTTGCTCAGTTTCCTGATCTTTTCAGATTTCATTTAGAATTGCATTACAAGACAATTAGGAGAGCCATAAGGAAAATGTTTTGTGGAGTCATTGCTCTTATAGAGAAGAACACCCCTGAACATAACAGATATATGACTGGCTCTTCTATGGCCTTTGTTCCCAAGAACTCACTTTCAAGGCCTGTTAGCCTTTAGTTAGAATTTATTTTCCTAATGAGGGACCTAAATTATTCTTACTGTAATATAAAACCACTTACTTTAGGTAGTCCCTACCTAAACCTATAAAATCATACCAACTTTCAACATTTTCTTTTGTTTCTGTTTTATGAGATCTTAATTACTGCTATTGCTTTTTCCAACCCATTCCCAAATTCTTTTTGATCCTTTTTGAGATACTGCCATCAGTTAAGACTGATTAGGTGATGTCAAAACATCTGACTTATGCAACACTCAAATCTAGTCCTTGTGTGGTCAAACAAAATCAGTCAACTGAATATTGTACTTTTCAACCTCTTTGCTGTATGTTCTTATAGGCATAGTCTGAGGCAGTTGATGAGTCAGTTGTGGGCTGTTTGGCTACTGGTCTCCTTTCTACTGAACAGCATCATCTTAGTCGTTTCAATTGCTACCTTCAAATTGCAAGGCAGCAAGGTGTTCTTCTTTTATTTTGAGCCTCAGCTCATTTTTCCTTTCGATTTCAGCAATTTCCTCTGTTGTTACTATGACAGGAGTTGCTTCTGCAATAGGTGGTGATTTACCTGAAAGGGCAATGAAACATGCTGAGTAAACTAACGAAATACAAAGGTATGCACATAGTATTTGCACAGAATGAGCACAAAGCAAAATTTGTTAAGCTATAAACCTCTAGTGATTTGGAAACAATGAAACCTTGGTCCTCCCAGTGTGTGTGATGAAATACTGAATTTTTCCTTGAGAATTCTCTGTATGGTTCCTGGGCTGGACTCATATAAAAACACCCCATTTGTGTAGCATAATTAAAAAATAAGGTATGTAGCAAGTGCAGGGATGGTTACAGTTTCCAAATATAGTGAAATCCAGAGTTTGGGGACAGAAATTAGCAAATCCCAACATAGTGCTGACCCCATTAGACACCTGCAGAATTACCACTCCATAAAGGATAACTTCCGTTAGCAAAATATTTCCTAGATCTTCACCAAAAAAAGAAGATACGAGAATAACCTCAAGAAGATGTGAGTGAAATGCGGGTGATGGTCAAGAATCTAGAATCTATTTAAATATCATTATTATCTTTTGAAACAGTCTTGCTCTGTCACCCAGGCTGGAGTGCAGTGGCATGCTCATGGTTCACTGCAGCCTCGACCTCCTAAGCTCAGGCAATCTTTCCACCTCAGCCTCCCTAGTAGCTGGGACTACAGAAGTGTGCCACCACACCCAACTATTTTATTGTATTTTTTTGTAAAGACAGAGTTTTGTCATGTTGCTCAGGCTGATCTCAAACTCCTGGGCTCAAGCAATCCACCTGCCTTGGCCTCCCAAAGTGCAGGATTACAGGTGTGAGGCACTGCTCCTGGCTAATTTAATTATATTTTAATTACAACTTAACTATAAGTACATCAGTGATTATATAAGATAATTAGAAAATATAAATTTGTCAGTACTTAACAAAGGATTTACCCATGGGCTATGGCAATATGATTCTAGTTGCAGGGTTTATTTACATAGCTCTATTTTCAGTTCAACTAATCTTTCTTTTAGGGTCTGACCTCGAAGGGTTCAAGTCTTGTAAAGAAGACATACTGTAAACAAAGAAATTGTAATATGTTGCAATAATAGATGTATATGTAAGTTACAGATGAAGGAGAGATTAATCTCTCTAGATTTCTGTTTTATCATCTGTAAAATTAAGGGATCAGACCCCAACAGTTATTCCATTAAAGTTAACAGAAGCACTTCCCTTATTCCTGCCACTTGAGATGGACTTAAGCGGTGTGTTCTTTATTAAGGTAATACCCTTCCCTTTCCTTCAAGTGCCACTGACCCACTCCTTCCTCCATCCTCAGTGCTTTTCTTTAACTCCCATTCCTGACTGCTTGAATGTTCTCCATCTAAGAAGCGTCTTATACATCCTAAGACGGAGTGGGGAGACCTTGTTCTCAAGGTACTTGTACCTCCCCTATCAAAGAACAATAGTCACATGTCTTTACTGCAAGACTACAGCTGGGTTAGGGCAGAGACTGTGGTTGTGATTTTTGGTTTTATTTTTAATTTACTATTGTGTTCTTGGCATCCATCTAGAGCATTTCACATAGCAGGTGTATAATAAACATATCATGGGCAATCTATGAGTGGAGTGAGTTCTGTTCATTTGCTTCCTAGGATTCCACTTCAGAGTGGGAGGGTAATGTTGATGCCAAAGCTATTCATTCCTAAGGTTAATTAGGGATCTCTTTCAAGATGTATTTTCTCAACTCTGTTTTTCCTCATGCTACTGAGGCAGAGATTTAGGCAGGAGGCCTCCAGGAGAAAAGGACTTGCCCCTGAAACACACACACAGCTTTTAAAAACATAGCTTTTAAACTTCTCTTTGTTACTGCAGTGTTAGCCTTTCTGCACAGACTTTTCAGATGACATAGTACCATCCTGGAAGTTCTTTTAACATTTCGAAACTGTCTTTGAGGTTTATTTTACCCTTGGTACATCTGACTATTTGGTTAAACAAGTTAGGTGGGCTTGGTATGCAATATGATTTGCCACTAACATCACAAATCATAGAAGCCTGGGTCTCTAGTTTAAACCTAATGAGTAGCATTTTAGTGGCTTAGAAGCTAATAACGTGTCTAGTTAAATGCTTGTTTTCTACCAAGGAGAGGTTTAGGCATCCAGAGTTCTGAGTGCTAAAAGCATAAATACCTTTGGGTTTTTTGTCTTCCTGTTTTTTCTTGGGTGGCTCCTTTTTGACTTTTTTATTTGCACCTATCTGAGGAGATTTTTCTTTGGGGTCTGCTGGCTGGTTTTCTTTTTCTTCTTCCATGAGCCTCTGATGAATTTCAGCAGCCACCTGGTTGCATAACAGCAACATTTCAGTTAATGTAGCATTTATAAAATATGGTAACCATTTGGATGTAGGCATAAATTCTGCTGAAACCTTAATCCACTGTAAACAATTGAGCCCATGTACTCGAACTTTACAAAATACACCCCACCATGTTTTACTGAAGTGGAAACCTGGCCCTGTCCCAAGATGCGGCTTCCCTGCCACCATCTGTGTGGAGGCTGCTCACTTTCTCAAGCCCCACCTGCAAATCATCCTTATGTTTCCTCACTGCCACCTCCAGAGTGTCACAACTCCATGGTTATGCAAAAAGTCCTTTCTTTTAAATCTCAAACACACATTTATACTTCTCAGTTCCTTTAATCTCTCGACTTCCAATTCGGGGTATTTCCCTGTATCATTGTTTCTTAACCTTTTTTGATAACTGATCCCCTATAGAGTTTGGTTTTTTTTTACATTTTTTTCTTTTATTTGCATTCATAAAATTTTAATACTGCAGAAGCCTATTTGCTTATGTTCTGGGTGTATATTTGTGGTATCAACCTACATATATTCATCACCCTCGGCAACAACCAATTTTTGGGACTGCATGCCCTGTGTTAATTGGGTCATTGAATCCTGGGCTTCTATTTTACTTAAGCACTAAATATCACCCCCAAAAGACTCAGTATTTGTGAGGTTGACCCATTCCACAGGCTAACCCCAAGGTTCTTAGCTTCCTCCGCTGGGCTGACTTTCAGCTTCTCTCCATTCCACCAAGCGCCTCCTTTCATTCTCACAAGTGTCCTGGCTTGAGATTAGTTGTTCTGTCACCTCATTCTAAGTATTGAATGGAGAAGCTCTGTCCTTGCCCACCCATGGGGTCAGGAACCGCAGGTATCCCTCCACCCCTCCTCTGTGGCTGGCTCTGCACTTCAGGCAGAAGAAAAACCTTGTCTCATGACAACACAGATGAACCTGGAGGACATTATGCTAAGCAAAATAAGCCAGGCACAGAAAGGCAAATACTGCGTGATCTCACTTATTTGTAGAGTCTTAAAAAGTCAAAGCATAGAAGTAGAAAGTAGAAGAGTGGTTACCAGGGACTGGGGTGGGTGAGTAGGTGGGACAGGGAAAGCGGAGATGTTGGTCAAAGGTACTAAGTTTCAGTTAGATAAAAGGAATAAGCTCTGGTTATGTATTGCCCAGCACGGTGACTATAGTTAATAATAATGTATTGTATTTTTCAAAATTGCTAAAAGAGTAAAATTTCAATGTTCTAACCACAAAAATAATAAGTGAGGTAATAGATATGGTAATTAGCTTGATTCAATCATCCCACAATGTATACAGACATCAAAACTTCACACTGTACTTTACAAATATATGCAATTGTTATTTGTAAATTAAGATTATATATATGTACACTCTTGTCTTGAGGCTTGTGTCACTGGGGTTGTAATTGTAGTTAGAAATACTGGACATTTGGCAATAAGTTCAACTGCCCCGGGAGGTGAAGGTTGTTTATGAGTGTTGCCCCAAGAAATGAGAACCCAGGAAAGAATCCCAAAGGTAGAAACAACACACACGCACGCACACACACACACGTACACACACACACGCGCACACACACACATTGTGGAGGCCGTAGCAACATAGGGTTTAAAACTCTAAAATCTCAATTAAAAAAGCAATTGGTGAAAAAATGGGGGCTATTGAGGGCTTATTTAATTATTTATAATTCCTGGGGAGAATGGGGTGAGGGGATGAGAGGACAAAGAGAAAGATTAATGGAGGTGAATAGAAAAATAAATAAGGCATAATCTCTACCCTCAAAGACTGTTGCAGTTTTGTGGGTGAGATAGACTAGCCAGTTTCTGCCTTCTCCAAAATTCCGCCACACTTCATACCCCATGGCAGCATGTAACTGTTCCCAAGTGTTCTATGAGTGTTAAATCTTGCCCCACCCTCCAAAGGCGCCTCATGCTTCCCAGAACTAAGCCAGTCCTACTTCTTTGTATTCTTCATAGCTTTGAGTATATGTGCTGTGCTCAAAGGGGATGCCCAGTAGATCCTTAATAATCAATGGACTTTCTTTCAAAAGAATCATATTCCACAGAATGCACCCTCAACTTCTTCAATATCAACAGAATCTTGGAGGAATACAGAAAGGTTTCAGAGAGCAAGCAGATTTCTTTGCGTGTGTGTGTGTGTTTCTGTTTTGGTCTTTTTCTTTCTTTCTGCCTTTGCTTTTTCCTTTTTTTTTTTTTTTTAAACCAGATGCCCTTTTGACAAAAATGAGTACCAGATACTGTACTTGCAAGTTCTTAGTAAAGCGGAAAGCAGACTTGCTAAAATTCCTCCCCTAAATTGCACGCAATTAAATTTTTAATCGGTTCCTGCAAAGCACTGTAAGTTAGCAATTTTCTTCAAAATTGGATTTTTCTCCTTTGTAAACAACTTTGTGATGATGATAATTATCATAATTACCTGCATAATTATGCATCATAATTATCTGAATTTTTCTGGTCCACTTTCCTCAAAGACCTCTGGGTTGCTATCAAAAATTAACATAAGTCACAGTTCATTCAGCAATCTAGCTTATAACACTGGAGAGAACTTTAGACATAATGCCTTGACATTGTGGGCATTAAAAACATGACTTGTTTCTTTGAAATCACTGCATATCTGCTAATTAGAAGAAAGTTTTGCCAAAAATTAACACAGTCTACTAAATGGGTAGCTCCTGGTAAAACTGCTGTGTAGAAAAAAGCCTATGTTAAAGTGCTCTCATTTTTAGTCGCACTAATCTCAGCTGGTGCTGTTTGCCCCACAACAGTTTAGTGAATCACACCTGTTTCATTTGAAATTCCAAGTTCCCTTAAGATTGTGTGACATCAAAGTCAAGCAGGATTCAAATATAATTGTTAGTAATATTAACCACTAAGCAGTCCATTTTCCTATGCTTTCTATAAGATTTTTAAAAGTCCACAAGGAAAAGGGTACAATTTTGAATACATTTCTTAACATAATAATAAGTTAAAATGTACAGTTTCTAAAACACTTTACATACAGTATTTCGTTGGATTTTTTTCAGCCATTCAATAAAGGAAAGATAGACTATCTCCAATATTACAGACACACCACTAAAGAATTAGAGAAGTTAAGTGATTTCCCTAAAATTGTATCAGCTTAATCAAGAGGCATAGCCAATGTTTTTTGTGCTATATGACCCTCCCTTTCTAAGAATATACTATTTTTAAATGTCATTTTCCCAGGTAATTTTAATGAGATTCGTAAGACTTGTAGATTATGTCTATGCTGCTCATTTAACAATAAGAATAACTCATTTTTTTCTAGAGCTTCTACGTCTGGTTTCCCACTTTCTGGTGCTTGGTACTTGTTGTGGTCTCTGCTATGATCATTATTGTCACTAACGTCATCGCTAATATTGACATCAGCATCATCAGCATAGCAGCAGCAGCACCTCAAGACTATATTGAGGGCTTATTATTATATTATGTTTGATGTGGGCATTATGCTAAGTCCAAGGTATACAAAAAGTTTTAGAATCTAGTTAAGTATTCAGACTAAAACTAACAAGATACAAATTACAAAACAACAACAAAAACCTAGATACTAAGAGCCAAATGAATGGGAAAGACAATAACTGCTACGAGAATAGAAAGCACACAATCACAGATGCCGAGGACTTCTGGAAAGAGACAATTAACTGGTCAGGAATCAAGGTAGAAACTAACGCTGAAGACCAAAAGAAGGTCAAGGGTGTGAGATTCTATGATGGCAAGTGGAGATCATCACACTAACCCATTCTTAGGTCAATAATGAAAAACCATTTTAGTATCCTTATACGCATCATATCCCATTTTTTAAAAATCTAATACTTATTTTCTTTCATCTAGTTCATTTTGCCCATTTAAATTTAATGTAGTCATAGATATATTTGGGCTATAAATCTACCATCTTCTCTGTACTTTCTATTTGTATTGCTTGTCCTGAATATTTTTTCTGCCCTCTTTTCTTTGCTTCTTTTGGATTAAATATTTTAAATTTCATCTTTCCCCCACGTTAGCTTGGAAACAGCACACACTAAATCACTTAGTGGCTACCCTAGGAATAACACCATGAATTATTGACTAAATAATACACTTTGTGGAGCCACTAATTCATGGTGTAATTCCTAAGGTAACTGCTAAGAGACTAGTAACAGAATACATGATGACCAAACTTACAGAGGGGAATAAAAGCAGAAAAGACACAGAGAAGATGAAAATGAAAGGATGAAAAGATATGACATATAAACAATATCTAAAAGTATAATTTACAAAACAAAGGCACTACATATACAGAAGATTACTTCATAATAACAAAAGGTTCAATTCACCAGAAAGATTTAACAATTTAACATCTATATTTTCCCAATTTCATTCTCAAATATACATAAAGCAAATTGACCAAATTACAGATGATCTTATTAAAACTCTCTTGATAATTCAAAGGAGAAAACAAATGAGAAAAGTAAGATTTGAACAATGATATATAATCTATATGTAAAAATACATAATAAAATAATATATCAAAATATTTATATATAAACAATAAGTTACAATATGTATACCAAACACTTAAATGAATATATTTCAAGTACACACATAACGTTTCAAAAAATGACCATAAGGCAACTTCAAAAATTTTTATAAGAATATGTTCCACAAATAAAATGTAATCAAGCCAGAAAACAACATATTATTTTGAAAATTAAAAATATATTTCTAAAATGCTTTGAATTCGATGATAAAAGTAACATATTAGAAGCTTTGAGATGAAGCTAAAGTGGTCATAGAGGAAACTTTAGAGTAGCAAATGTGTATATTAGAAAAAAAGACTGGATACTAATAAACTGTGATCTATCTCAAATCCCTAGGGAAAGAATGGAAAAGTAAACCCAAAGAAAATAGCAAGAGAAAAAAATGATATTAAGAAAAGAAAAAACACACACAGTAAAATAAATGAATGAAGTTAAAAGTCAGTTATTGGAAAGCCTGGTATAATTGATAAACATCTGGCTAAGCTGATTAAAAAAAAGAAGAAAAGCACAAATAATAAACATCAGAAGTGACAAAGTGAACATCATATAGACACTGCAAATATTAACACAAACGTAGGCCACTTTAAATAACTTCATACACATAAATTTAAACATTTAGAAATAGAAAAATTCTTAGCAAAATAATATTTACCAAAATCAACTCAAGTTTTTTCTAAGAAGAAACAAAACCAGAAAGCATTGCATAATCTATTAAAGATAATGAATTCCTGGGTGGGAGGAGGGCAACAAAAACTCCTGCTACAAACTCCTATAAAACTTTAGTTCTAGATGGCCTCTTAGTGAATGTTACCAAGCATTTCAAGAAGAAATAATCCTAACTTCGATAAAATTTTCCAAAGTATAAGAGGAAACATATCCAGGCTTGATTTATGAAGCTAGTATTATCTGGATGCTCCAAGCCATCAAAGATAGCATGAGAAAGGAAAATTACAGAACTCTCTCACTTTCACTGTCTTACTCAAAGACTAAAATTCTAAACAAAGTATTAACAAAACAAATCCACCCATATGTAAGAAACATGATGTCTCATTAAAATGTTGGACTTATTCTAGGAATGTGATATAAGTTTAACATTAGAAAATTGGTCAGTGTGATTTTTCACATTAACAGAAAATGTAGAAAAAAGTATATAATAGAGGCAGAAAAAGCATTTGAAAATACAATTCATGAAAAAACCTCTCAGAGTAAACAGGGTATGAAAAGGAATGCTCATAATCTGATAAATACTGCCCTAAAAATCAGCAGCCAACATTTTTGTGAATCTTGATGAGCTGATTTGAAAATTAATATGGAAAGGCAAAAAGTTATGAAAATCCAAAATGTTCTTGGCAGATGACAAGATGGGAAGATTTGCTCATCCAGGTAACAAATAAATGGTATGATATCAGTGTGGTGTTGGCATAAGGATAGACAATTGGAGCAATGCAACAGACTTACACATAAGTGGTCATCTAATGTATAACAAAGATGATAGTTCAGTGAAACGGTGAAAGGGTTTAGCACTACCTATGAAAACTGAGGTATTATGTATAGTATTGTCTACTAACTTTGAAGATAGCACATATTGCTAGATGTATACCCAACAGTTATCTATGCCCATGGGTACCAGTAGACATGGTCAAACATTCATAGTATCCATACCAACACCAAATTGAAAACTCAAAGGTATATCACAAGCACACTGGTTAAATAAATTGTGATACATTAATGTAATGAAACACAATACAGCAACAAAAAATGAACAATATAAGATGAATCTCACAAAGAAACTTGAGCAAAAAAAGACACAGAAAAGACAAAAGATATGAGTCCATTTATCTAAAGCTCAAAAGCAAGGAAAGCTACACATCAGTGTTTAGAGCTATAAACTTTGGTAATAAAACTTTTAAGAACATCAAGGAAATGATTCCTAAAAAGGCAATACGGTGGTCCCCTTTAGAGAATACGAAGTGCGTTAGGAATGGGAAGAAGCAAAGTATGACTAGGTAGCTGCACCCTTTATTCAATTTCTCCCCAGGTAGTGGTGCCATGAGTATTTACTTTAGCTGGGTTCATTAAGTCATGCAAAACAATGAGAGGAGTTATCATTGCTTCTGAGAGGGAAAAAAGAACAAAAGAAAGAGAGGGAGGAAGAAAGGAAACACTGAGTCTGCTTGCATGAGAAGGTCAGAGAAAAAGAAGCCTGAAGGCAGAGAGGCCAAGAAGGGACTTGGAAAGTGCCCAGTAGGAAATTTTGTTTGCTGTGAGATCTGCGATGCAAGGCCCTCTTCTGCCTCTTTCACAAAGTCTTTTGGAAAGTTGATGCTGCTTTCTGTTTGAATGAGATATTTCATGGAAACTCAAAGAAGGCTTGGCATGTTGTGAAAAGAGAAGACATCTTGGTATACCCAGGACCCGGTAGATGAGGGAATAGCAATTGATCATCTGAGTTAAACTCCGTGTGTATCTTCTTCATGGTGTGGACCTTCTGCTTGGATTAAAGTTACGTGTATGCCTCCCCTTTCCCTTTTGATTTGGGTAGAAATGATATAAGCTTTGAAGTCATATAGACCTAGGTTCAAATTTCATTTTGATATTTACCTGCTAAGAGAATTTGGACAAGTTTCTTAGCCTTTCTGAACCTTAATTCCCCACCGTAAATTGGATAATAACAATACTTACCCCACAGGTGACTTAGGAAAAATGCCTAGCAGAGGGGTTGCCAGCTAGAGCCCTATAGGCCAGATGTGTGATTTGCTTGGCTCTGCAGCATATTTTTAAAAAATTTTTCTTTCATTTCTTACATGTTAAAATTAGTAGTTTTACATAAAAATCTGAATGCTTGGTTTTTCTTGGAAAATTGGAAAATCTGACCATGCCAGACCTCATTTTTAAATGGCAATTGCATGTGCCCCTGCAAGCAGGGGTGTGACTTCCGCTTGGTCCCAGACCCATTCCGTCTTGATTTTCTTACACTTGATCCGCCTCATTAACATTTCCTGAATGCCTTTAGGCCCTGCACTTGGAACTGGAGTCCAGCACAGAAAATAACCTAAGTGTTTGTTCATTTGTTTCATGATCTCAAAAATTTATTGACCAAATCACATTTCTCTATTTCTTTCAGAAAAAAAAAAAATGTTTTGAAGGTACAACTTTCTACAGTGCTTGAGAACATTGTGTAAATTTTCTACTTATAGCATATTACCAACCTTGGTATTCAATGAATGTGTATTACTAACAGGAAATACAACGAACATTGCTTACCATGTGAGATACTGCTAAAGAAGCCTGTTGCCAGGTGTCCATGACCAACTTTTCATCAGCCTCAAAGTTGGACTCAACGTTTTCTAGGGAGTTATCCATCTTGCCCTTCAGTATTGATTTTGTTTTTGGTTTGGGCGTAACTGTTTCCAGAGAAATGGATATTCGAGGAAATAGAGGAATTCTTTGAGAAACAAACAAGCAAAAGGGATATAAAAATTTTGCTTAACAGAATTCTGTTTTTGTGACCATGTTACTTTGTAAATTTTACTCTCTTGGTTTAATTTCAATTTTCAAAGTTTTCCTGGAAGAATTATTTTAATGGAGAAAAGATTACAAAAGACTGCATTCAAGTTTTTGTGGTCTAGAACGTCTTGTTAATAAGAAGAGACTCAAAGCAAACAACAACAAAAAACATAACTTTGAGACTTAATTCTCAGTAATTATAAAGCAGAGGATTAGACAATGGCCATTATAAAAAAAATGTGACTTTGTAATTTGTTCCAGAGCATACACTTCCCATGAAGGATAAATTAAAAAGTCAGTCATGAAAAAGCAAACCAAACAAAACTGGGCATCACTTTTCCAAGGTGACAAGTATCATTTGGCATCCCGGAGGGCACAACTGAAGGTAGGACATGACTGTCCATGGCCATATCACACTGAACACACCTGATCTCCTCTGACAGTAGCACATGACTAATAGTCATGTGAGGTCTGAAAGGGGCTACTGCACAGAGGCAGCTAAGTTGTGATGGTAGGTGGGGTAGCCTGCAGCACCATCCCCACAAAGGTTTTTTCTTTGTTTTATAAAGTGCTGTGGGGACACAAAGTTAAGCTCTCCCTCCCTCTTCCCTTATTGCTGCTCCTGTGAAGAAATTTTTGAGCTGCCTCTGGGAATATCTTATCCCAGAAGGATCCCAGGATCTCAAAGGTTAACAGAAGCAGGGAAAGATCTACAAGGTAGAATGCTTATTGTGACTGAGATCTCCCTTTAGTAATAGAAAGAGCAAAGGGCTATCAGCTTGGGGAAGAAATGAGAAGAGAACAGCTCCAAGGATGCCTTTGTTGAAACTAGAGGAAGAGAGTCAGAATCAGTAATCTAGGAACAAGCATTTGGTTTTGTAGACTCAAGTTGCTGGAGAACAGAGCAGTGATTCAGAAAAATGAATCACTGGTACAGCATCACAGTCACAGTCTACCATGCCTAAAAAGGCAGTGTATTGAGGATCTGCTACTCATCTGCCCCCAAATTAAATTACATTTTAAAAATCAAATAAGGCTAAATCACTGTTACTCCAGTTTGACTGTGATTCATGTGCTCAAAAAGTTAGGGTAAGGCTTATGTGATCATCTCGAGATGTTTAATACAGTACAACATGTATTTTTCAACATCTTGCTTTGGACGACAGAACTGGTGGTATATAACTTAGAATAAGAATTTGCATTTAGAATTTATTTACTGGAAAATACTCTGATTGAGGTAGCTCTCTCACTATTAGTAGGTATAAACTTGAGCATGTCATTTGACTTTATCAAGTTCAGTTCCTCTTGGAATAATACAAATATGATAATTATTACAAGCATTCATTATCAACTAAGAGTTATTACTATCATTGTGAATAATCTTATGATACTACTACTAATATTATTACTATATGGTTGTTGGGAGGAATAAAGCATACAAAATATATGAAAATTTTTAACATTGTTCTTGTTTTCCTTTATATATGACAGGTTGATAGGTTAATTGGTTGATATATTGATTGACTGATAGTTCCAGTAGGTACCCAAAGCTGTGATTTGAGGCTGAGATTGGTGCAGAGTTATTCACAGGAAATAAGAACTGGCTGTTCTTTTGCCAGTTTCATTCTACTACCCAACATCAACAGCTTACCCATTATGCCTAACTTGCTATCGTGTGCTGAGAACAGAATGTACTGCCACTCTAGACATAGACATTTGGCCTCTTTTGATGGTTCTAGTGGTTTATATTGCTTTTGGATTTTTAAAAATTGTTTTTAATCTCAAAGTTCTCTTTCAGCATCTTGCTGAATATTTTCCTTCTATTTGTGTCAAAAAGAGGGGGCATGTTTTTACTCTTAGATATTCTTGTGTACACATGGGCCTGACAGGGATGTGATGGGAGTAGATGGAAAAAGCCAGGAGAGAACAGAAATGGGCTTTAGATCACTGCATAAAATATTGTGTTCAGGCCATCTCAAATTCTTTTTGGAACAAGGGAGGGTAAAAGAAACAAATCAGGAAGATACAATAGGTAATAATCAATATTTACTGAGAGTTATTGGGACTCAGTCTCATCTTCTGATACCACGAGATGGTACTAAATGCTTTGTAGATTTTATTTTCCATAATCTTCACAACATCCCTTCTTTACCGATAAGGAAACTGAGGGTTAAGAGAGATGGAGTGACTTGACAACAAATAAATTGTCTTAATTTATTCACATACAATGATTAACAGAACTAGGATTCAAACCAGATCTGTCTTACTTCAAAATATATTCATTATTCTGCGTTTAGTTTGTGCAACTCCTGACACCTGCATTGACTGAGCAAACTTGTAAAAATATGGTACACTGCCTTCAACATAAAATATATAGCTCACCCCCTTGGAGATTTACTTTTAACTTTCAGTGACTTTATATTATTTTTTTAAATCTGAGTTTCTTTTTCCCCTCCTCATATGTGATATAATGTTTTTTGTTTATCACCTGCCTACTGATCATTTAAAAGGATTGTTTTAATTCTTCACTATATTTTATTGATTTAGTTCAAATTAAAATTCATTTAATTTTTAAGGATTTTGAATTCTATTTTTTAATTGCTTTAATTTTAAAAGCTCTCTTAATTTTTTATAGCTGGAAACCATGCCACAGGAATCACCACCACTCCTACCTCCCATTTCTAGAAGACATTTTTCTGTTTGTTCAGAACTTCTCAGAGTTGGGGATCTCGCCTTTCCCTTGCCCCTACCCATTGGATGTACAAAAACAATGACTTACAGACTTTTACATTGCACAGGATTTTCTTGGCAGAAAATAAAATTTTTCTTCTATCCTACCACCAAGTTTATTTTTTTGCTGGCAGAAATCTGATGTTAGACTATTAATAGGTCTTTCAGTCACTCTCATAAGGTCATTATCACATATTACTGAGACTTTACTGTTTCTCAATGTCTTTACCTGTAAAAGACTCAAAACACCTTTCATTTTCATTTATATAATACAATATGTACACACACACACACACACACACACACACACACACACACACACCTGCTTTGGTCCTTTCATAAAAGTGTTAGATGTTCATAATTTCTTTCTCTCTCTCTTTTTCTTTTCTTTTCTTTTTTTTTTTTTTTTTTTTTTGAGATTGGAGTCTCGCTCTGTCGCCCAGGCTGGAGTGCAGTGCCGCGATCTCGGCTCACTGCAACCTCCGCCTCCCGGGTTCACACCATTCTCAGCCTCCTGAATAGCTGGGACTACAGGTGCCTGCCACCACGCCCAGCTAATGTTTTTTGTATTTTTAGTAGAGACGGGGTTTCACCGAGTTAGCCAGGATGGTCTCGATTTCCTGACCTCGTGATCCCCTGCCTCGGCCTCCCAAAGTGCTGGGATTACAGGCGTGAGCCACCGCGCCTGGCCGAGGTTCATAATTTCTTACCAGAAACCGTTGGGGCCAAAAGTGTTTCAGAATTCAGAATTTGTGTGTTCCATATATTCCTGAATACCACCTGCAGAGTCTGTGGGATGACTCCATCATAAAACGCATTTTATCTCTGCAGCAAAATGAGTAAATATTCCCTATAAATTGGATCATGTATATTAGTAGTCTTAAGTCAATGACACAAAAACGATTAAAAAAAAGTTTGGTTATTAGAGCTTTTTTGGACCTTGGATTTGCAGATAAAGGAGTGTGATTTTTTATTAGTGGTAATTAATTTTAAATCACAAAACTTTATGTTTAAAACAATACAGTGTGATATAATAGCCTGCCTTACCCAAGTTGGCTTTCGGAATTGTCTTTATTATCCAGCTGGACCAAAGGGATTCGAGTAAATCTCTTATTGTCCTCTATTGGGATTTTACTTTCCATTCCCCGGTAATAATCTTGAAGGAGTCTCTTCGTATCTTGGAAACGGTTCAGTTCTGCCTTTAATAGGAAATGTGAATGTTAATATCCAAGAAAGAACAAGCTGATCTGTACATATTTCCGATATAAGCCTCTGAAAGCGCTAGTTTGAAAACATTTACATTGAAAATAATTTTCTGGAAATTAAGAAGGAGCATTGGTTATAAGTCTATATCTAAGATTTTCATTAAAATTAAAGATAACTAGTGACTGCATTCTCTATATTTATGAAACATGATTCTACTTAACAAAATGACTTTTCTATGCCTCTTGACATTGTGACAGTTACAGGATATATGATGTTTCAAGTAATGCATGCTATTCACTATTTTAACATTAGCAATTCCTGTGTCCTAGATTCAATCAGCCAATATAGTAGCAAACTTCTTTGCCATAGGTAGCATATGAGTTGATTTGGGAGATGCCAAAAAACACTATACACACAAATACAAAATACAAATACAAAAAGACACTAGGTTCTGGTTCACTAGAGCAACTTAACTTAGCTGTGGAGAAACGACAAAGGGCAACATAAAGTTTTTTTTTTGTTTGTTTCCTTTTTGAAACAGAGTCTTGCTCTATCACACAGGCTGGAATGCAGTGGTATGATCCCAGCTCATTGCAACCTCCACCTTCTGGGTTCAAGCGATTTTCCTGCCTCAGCCTCCTGAGTAGCTGGGTTTACAGGGCCCTGCCCCCACGCCCTCCTAATTTTTGTATATTTAGTCAAGACAGGGTTTTGCAATGTTGGCCAGGCTGGTTTCGAACTCCTGACCTCAGGTGATCTGTATACCTCAGCCTCCCAAAGTGCTGGGATTACAGGCATGAGCCACTGCGCCCGGCAACATAGAGTCTAAAGAATAGTTCTCTTTCCACAATTTCCTCTGTTGTTCAATATGCGGAGAAGAGAGATAATTCAGTTCCTCCAGTGCTCACAACTAAACCCTTCTGCTTGCTTTGCAAGTAAGTACCTTGTGAAAAATGGAGCAACCCAGAGGAGCTGGTGGCAAGGTGAGCATCGGTCATTCCCTTGTTGTGTCTCCCTGTCAGCAAAGGTCATTTCCTTTTGTGGTATGCATACGCTGAAGTGTGTGCATAGTGAGATTCTGCACAGTGCCAACAACACAAATGTAGAATGTGGTATTTTTCAACCTGGTCTCCCATTGGGTTTAGAACAATATGGTGTATATCTGTGCTCCTCTTTGTTAGTGCAAACATGACCTCCAGACTTTAGTCACCTGGGCTACTTAAATCAGTACCTGAGGGCCTAAATATTGACGCTCTTTACATAGATGAATTCCATGATATCTAGCTAATTACAGAAAGCATCATTTTAAAAAGAAAAACAAAATTGACCTAATGTTCAAAGCCTTATCTAAACCAAACTCAAAGATATTTATGAAGAGATCCCTACATTTATCAAACAATTATGTCACTACTTATTTTGTAAAATATCAAGAAATATTCTCTTATTGCCATATTCACAGTACAGAATAAAAAAAGTCTGGTTTTTTACTGTAGTCTACAACAAAAGACAAGAACAGTTTCAATAAGTCTGTGTTTGATATAGAAAAGGTTAAGCCAAATTGCTCCTGGAAAAAGCTGTTTTCTGTACTATTCAACTTTTCTAATCAAATGACTGAAACAGGAAAAAATTAATTTGGTGAACGTGCATCTAAGCTAAAAAATAAAAGTACCATTTATGTATTGTTTCACATTACAGAACATTTTCAATAGTCTCCTTGGATTTTAAACATAAATATATATTTAAGTAGTTTTTTAAACTAGCATTTTGAAATGACAAGAAAAACTAAACCTTTTTCTCTTTCCTTGCAAAACAACAAAATTAAGTTTTAAAATATTAATGTATGAACAAATCCTACAGTTTGACAATAAGTGTTTGCACCTGTCATGCTTAGGTTTGGTAAAACAGAGGAGAAAAATGAGTCTTGTAAATTATGAGAACTTGCAGAATGCCACATTTATGGTGAATTGGATCATATAGAAACCCAATTTGTACAAACTGAATATTGACAACTTTGGGGAATTAAAATAAGTGTGTTGAGGTTATAAAAATTATTAGTCATTAAATCATAGCATTGTATTATTTAGTAAATAAATTTAGAAATCAGAAAATTATTTCCTCCTTAACTTATAGAACTAAACTATTTAATAAAGATTAGGTTTAGTAGAGCTTCTTTTATACAATTGGTATTTGGGACAGTGCTGTTCTCTGTGCCTTAGGCTTACCTTACTGTAGTGATTATCTTATGCAAAATATTAATTTATTTTTAGAAGGCATAATTTAATTAACTAAATCTGAATAAGATGCCATACTATATCCAAGATTTTCATAAAGGCAGAATTAATCAAAATTCCTGTTATATTTATGATAACTAGTAAACAATATTTTCTCTTAAGATTTTTAATTGTGACAGAATCTTAGATTTAAAAGGAATTTTAGAAATCATCTAGCATAGCATTTTCTAAAATACATTTTGTAGAAAACTTGTCCTATAGGCAGTTAATGAGTACCTTGTTGGGGAAGAAACAAAAACTTCTCAAGATCAAATAGTGTAGAAAATAGAAATAGAAAAAGGATTTCCTTCCTGTAGGGCATTTCGATATCTAAACACATCGATACACTCGTCAATCTCCCAGGGAGAGGTAGGAAGGCTAGAGTAGATAGCACTTCCCAAAGTCATTTGATCACAGAGTCCTTGTTTTGTGAAACACCTTGTAGGACTAATGTCTATGGAACCTGCTTTGGGATACATTTATCTAGCTGTCTGTTATCCAATACCACAGATTCTTGAAGGCTTTCTCTAGTGTACATTCCACTGTTCCTCCAAAACCACGTGCAAACTTCTGCTTTTGAGCATCCTGGACAAAAAGCTCATTGCCTCCAAAGTCTGTTACTTGATGGGCTGTTCATTAGGCTCTTTCTTTAAATATTGAATTGAAACCTTCTCTTTTGTAATTTCCATAGGATCTTATTGATCAGTGCAAAATAAGGCTCTCTACAGTTCTATGCGGCAAACTTTCAACTATTTGAAAAATAAAGCAGTGGTTAGGAATACAGTAGACACTACCTTATCCATGGGGGATAAGTTTCAAGACCCCCAATGGATGAGTGAAACCTCAGATAGTTCCAAACATTATATACACTATGATTTCTCATCTGATAACTAAATTGGCTACTAAGTGACTAACAGATGGGCAGGTAGCATCTACAGGGTGGATACTATGGACAGGGGGATGATTCACATTCTGAGCAAGACAGAATGAAACAGTGTGAAACTTCATCACACTACTCAAAATGGAGCACAATTTAAAACTTATGAATTATTTATTTTTGGAAATTTCCATGTAATATTTTCAGACTGTGGGTAACAAACTATGGAAAATAAACCCGAGGAGAAGGGGGAGCTACTGTACTGGCTTTGAAGTCAGATGGGCAAATTGTTTCACCTGTGTTTGCCTCAATTTCTTCATTTGTGAAATGAAGATAATGGAACTTGCAGTAGGCTGGGTGTGGTGGCTCACTCCTGCAATCCCAGCACTGTGGGAGGCCGAGGCGGATGGATCACCTGAGGTCAGGAGTTCGAGACCAGCCTGGCCAACACGGTGAAACCGTGTCTCTACTAAAAATACCAAAATTAGCCAGGCGTGGTAGTGGGCACCTGTAATCCCAGCTACTTGGGAGGCTGAGGCAGGAGAATCGCTTGAACCCGGGAGGCGGAGGTTGCAGTGAGGTGAGATTGTACCATTGCACTCCAACTTGGGTGCAAGAGTGAAAACTTGTTGGGAAGTTTTAATGTATTCTACATAAAAATCTTTAGAATGGTGCCTGGCATATATATAGTAAGAATTTAGTAAATGTTAGCTTTTATTTACTGCTTTTTCCTCTTTATTCCTTGTTGGTCTTAGATATTAGTTCAGTTTCTCAAGATAAAAGTCCTATACCTAGGGATTATTGAAATATTGAGTCATATAACATTTCCAAAGGTGGTATGTATTGCTGTTAATCAAGAATGATTCATAAAAAGTATCTGCCTTCATTATTGGTTTTCAACTATTTCTGCCATAAGCTTTTGATACAACTGTTTATAATACTTGATTTTTGCTTGCCCAAACCAATGTCATGGGGATGCTATACAGACTGGTCTAGGCTGCTTAGGCACCTCACTTTAATCTTTGCATACAACTCATGCCATGTGGATCTGTCCTCCTGGTTGTGACCCAGCTTTGTCCTCTGCTTTGGATGACATCTTTCTAACTCCATCTTCTCTTTCCAATCCAGATTCCTAACATGGCTGCATGGGGTCTTCACTGTCCTGGTATCCTGATTTCTTGAAACCTCCTACCTGAGGGGCTGCTCCTGCCTCTCAGATTTCTGCTGATATTTCAGACCTTCTGTGGTCTGGCCTATGCCTGAGCCATGAATTGTCCCTTTGAGGACTGGAAGTATCAGCATGTATTGGTCCTTTGATGAAAAGACATTTACTGAACACCTATTATGCACTAGCTGTAGGGATTGCCAGATAAGTACTCTCATTTCCTGTAGTATCTCTTTATCTAAGTAAATCAACTAAAGACCAGAAATGTACCCTTTTCCATTCTCTATCTTCACTCCTGTTGTTTTAGGAAAAAAATACTCACGTACACACAACTTGAACGAAGACAGCCTTCATATTCTCTTCAGCTTGACCCAACTTTAGACAGGCTGCTTCCTGACTCTAGACCCCACTTCCCTTTTGTTAGAGCATTTGCTTTAAGAAAACTTGACGTTGTAAATCCTTTCACTGTTCCTTTGAGATGTAAATCTTTTCAAAAGCCTCCTACCATTTGTACAACCCAGAAAAGAATGTCTTTCTCAAGGACCTAAAAACCATCTCTTTGTAATGTAGTTAATCATCAAGGAATACAGTGCCTCTGTCTCCCAGTTCCTGTGTGAGAGTAGGAGCCTAACTTCACTGGGTGCATTGCTTCAAGTCCTAAAACTACCTCCTGTGATGAAGATTGTAGAAAGTTGACTTTTCCTTCTGATAACGTCAATTGGCAAACACAGTTGGCCTATGACCCATACCTTCTAACCTACTCAGGCTCTTAAAAACTCTCTAGCCCTTTGTCTTGGCAGAATTGGGTTTGTGCTTTCTCCCCGATTGCTGGCAATGGTGTCAGAATAAAATCAGCACCTGTCTTCTAATCTTGTCCTGTGCAATTTTTTTTTTTAACTTAATAGGCTGCAAATATAAGTTAATCAGGTTGCATTGATTATGGTCTGTTTTTCTAGTCCAGTATTGGAAAACTTTTTATTTTCAGGAATCAAATGTCTGCCTGACCTGATCTTGCCTATGTTTATTGTGGTCAGGCTGCTTTCCTGGGCTTTCTTTGTCCACTTAAGGGGTCTGCTTTGAGAGTCTGGTGAGGTAACTCAGTTGTAGACACTATTTCTACTGTGGCTTTCTACATATCTAGGCCACCTGGAGCAACGCTGGTGGGTAGTTGCTTGAGATGCTTTCAATTTGGGTGCATATTGGGCTGGACCAAAATGTATTATTTCAGCTAGCTTTCTTGGTGAGTTGGAGCTCATACCAGGCATAGTGCTATACCAAAATGAGCCCTGAACAGATCTCTCATATTCCCAAGAAAGTGTCATATGAGGGACTGAGGGATGAGGCTGTGAAGGGAAGTGCCTGGGTCATTGTGACCACTGCTCTTACCTGCATCAGGGAAAAGAAATGGTTCATTGTCATTCCAAGAGAGTCCTGTAACCAGTTCTCATTAATGATGTCAAGCCGCTCCTGCTCTGCCTCTTCCTTCCGTGCGTCACAAATGTCCCACAGGCGGTCTCGCAGATCCTAGACAGAAAACAGGCATCGGCATTGTCACTATGCTTTAGACTGCTGCTCAAACCACCTAGGTGCAATAAAACTAAAATCCTTTGCCTCTCTTAAAAATGTCTCTAAAGAAATTTTACACCAATTGCACTCGTGCATTGTATGTGCTCATTCAACCAATATTCATTTTGAGTCTACTCTGTCAGTCCCTCACATTTGAAGAGGACCTCACCACATCATATGTCTATGCCTACCACAAACCCACTATGTTTTACTTTATT
This sequence comes from Macaca nemestrina, assembly GCF_043159975.1. Taxonomy (NCBI): domain Eukaryota; kingdom Metazoa; phylum Chordata; class Mammalia; order Primates; family Cercopithecidae; genus Macaca; species Macaca nemestrina. The sequence goes on from NC_092130.1 coordinate 145,427,470, forward strand.
CATGAATGGCTATGTTTTATGTGCTTTAATCCTTCCTAAAAAAAAATGTGTTTGATTGAAAAAGTCCTTTCAGTGAATTTTTTTGGGGGAAATGGCAATTGTTGGTGGAAAAAATATGCAGCTGTATTAAATTAGGGGCATAAATTTGTTAATTAACACCACAGGTGTAACATATTGTTCACCAAAAATATATATATCACAGTTTCTTTATCCACTCATTGATTGACGGTTATTTGGGTTGGTTCCACGATTTTGCAATTGTGAATTGTGCTGCTATAAACAGCGTGGGCAAGTATCTTTTTCAAATAATGACTTCCTTTCAACTGGGTAGATACCCAATAATAGGATTGCTGGATCAAATGATAGTTCTACTTTTAGTTCTTAAAGGAATCTCCACACTGTTTTCCATAGTGTCTGTACTAGTTTACATTCCCACCAGCAGCGTAGAAGTGTTCCCTGATCACCGCATCCTCGCCAACATCTACTGGTTTTTGTTTTTTTCATTATGGCCATTCTTGCAGGAGTAAGGTGGTATCACATTGTGGTTTTGATTTGCATTTCCCTGATCATTAGTGATGCTGAGCATCTTTTCATATGTTTATTGCCCATTTGTATATCTTCTTTTGAGAATTGTCTATTTATATCAGTAGCCCACTTCTTGATGGGATTGTTTTTTTCTTACTGATTTGAGTTCGTTGTAGATTCTGGATATTAGTCTTTTGTCAGATGTATAGATTGTGAAAATTTTCTCCCATTCTGTGGGTTGTCTGTTTACTCTGCTGACTGTCCATTTACTGTGCAAAAGCTGTTTGGCTTAATTAAGTCCCAGCTATTTATCTTTGCTTTTATTGCATTTGCTTTTGGGTTTTTCGTCATGAAATCCTTGCCTAAGCCAATGTCTAGAAGGGTTCTTCCAATGTTATCTTGTAGAATGAGTTGGGGTTTTGCAGGACAAGATATGAAAGCCAGCTAACCCTGTCCCAACAGGTCACTATTTCCTTACATTCACTCGTTGGTGTAGTTCAGCCTTTGTTTCCTCATCATCCCACAGGTCATCAGGAAGGGAGTTGAAATCAGCCTGCCATTGAGCTACAAAATCTTGCTTGTGATCTGGACGCTTTAGAAACTCCTGGAAACTTGTTCTGTAGACATGAAAAGAATGAGATAAATTTTATATGTCATGCCTCTAAACTGTAAAATTCTAACTTTGGAAACTTTACTTACCTAATCTCATATAAGTAAGCAAGCACAGTATGCTGGTCTTCCCTCAGATGCCTGAGTACTGTTTTGATGGTGTTTATATAGGAATTTTCTATTAGTTCCCAGTAAGGTACTAAAAACGAAGGCATTTCCTGTTAAATTGTAAAGTATAGAAATTTTTACTTCAAAATGAAAGTTCTTCTGAATAATAGAGTCAAAGGAATAGTCCCAAGTAAAAAGGTCAAGATGCAACTGCAACTACCTAAAGCATTCCTTGTGAGACTTTTTGCTCCTCTTCTCTCCCACGTCCCTACTACAGCAAATTCATATTCCAAATAATCCTCCATGTCTCAGCCCAGATATTATTTATTCCAGAAATTGGGGGACCGGGCACGGTGGCTCATGCCTGCAATCCCAGCACTTTGGGAGGCCAAGGTGGGCAGATCACGTAAGGTCAGGAGTTCTAGACCAGCCTAGCCAACATCATGAAAGCCTGTCTTTACTAAAAATACAAAAAAATAGCCAGGTGTGGTGCCATGTGCCAGTAATCCCAGCTACTCAGGAGGCAGAGGCAGGAGAATTGCTTGAACCTGAGAGGCAGAGCTTGCGGTGAGCTAAGATTGTGCCATTACACTCCAGCCTGGGCAACAAGAGTGAAATTCCATCTCAAAAAATATTATTTATTCCAGAAATCCTTCCCAGATACAACAAGTCTGCAAGGTCACACACTGAGGTTCTGAGGTTCTCCCTTAGCATCCTGTACTTTTCCCATCATAACACTGATACTGTTAATTGTAACATCATCATTTACTTGTCTGTACTCACCTCTAGAATGGCAGTTCCATAAAGCCAGAAACTGATTGTCTTGTTTACCATTATAAGAAGACTCTTCAAAAAGTTTATGAAAAATGCACATTATGAAAAAACTATGCATGAATTTTGAAATTCAATATTTGAACACATCTGAATAGGATGTAGTTTCAGACACTGAGAAAGATGAGATATCAGCTTGAAAAAAGCCCCTATCTGAGCAACATGAATTCTGCAAAAACTGAAACAAGAACAAACATCAAATTGCTGGTGAATCTTGGGAGGAAGAATGGTGAAATCATCGATGCTTTACAAAAAGTTTATGGGCACAATGTTCCAAAGAAATTAGCAGTTTACTAACTGATCTTAAGAAGGTGAGATAATGTTGAAGATGAAGACTGTAGCAGTAGACCAATTCATATCAATTTTCAAAGAAAAATTAACTTTTTGTGCCCTCACTGAAGAGGACCAATGATTAACAGCAGAACAATAGCCAACCCCACAGACATCTCAATTGGTTCAGCTTACACAACTCTGACTAAAAATAAAAGTGGAGCAAACTGTCCACTAGATGGATGTCAAAACCATTGTGCCCAGAATAGTGGTAGACAAGAGCAAAGCTTTCAATAGAAATTGTTAACAAGTGAGATCAAGATTCTAAAGCATTTCTTCAAAGAATTTGTAATGGGAGATGACGTGTGGCTTTATCAGTATGATTCTGAAGACAAAGCACAATCAAAGCAATGGCTACCAAGAGATAGAAGTGGTCCAGCCAAAGTAAAAGCAGACTGTATCAAGAGGAAAGGTCATGTAAAGAGTTTTTTTTTTTTTTGGATGCTCCAGGCATTTTGTTTGTTAAATTTCTGAGGGGCCAAAGAAAAATAACATCTGCTTATTATGAGAGTATTTGAGAAAGTTTGCTAAAGCTTTAGCAGAAAAACAACTGAGAAGCTTCACCAGAGAGTTGTTCTCCACCACTACAATTCTCCTGCTCATTCCCCTCATCAAACAAGAGCAATTTTGTAAAACACTTGATGGGAAATCATTAGGCATCCATGATATTGTTTGGCTCTGTGTCTCCACCCAAATCTCATCTCAAATTGTAATCCCCATAATCTCCATGTGTCAAGGGGAGGACCTGGTAGGAGGTGATTGGATCATGAGGTGGGTTTTCCCCATGCTGTTCTCATGATAGTGAGTTAGTTCTCATGCGACACGATGATTTTATGTGTTTGACAATTCCTCCTTCACACACACACATACACACTTTCACTTGCCTCCATGTAGTATGTGCCTGCTTTCCTCTCTGCCATGATCGTAAGTTTCCCAAGGCCTCCCCAGCCATGTGGAACTGTGTGAGTCAATTAAACCTCTTTCTTTTATAAATGACCCAGTCTTGGTATTTCTTTATAGCATTGTGAAAACAAACTAATACAATCCACCTTGTATTTCTGATTTGGCTCCATCTACCTTCTTTTTGTTTCCTAATCTTGAAATAGCTGTAAAGGGTACCCATTTTTTTTTTTTAAACAAATAACGTAAAAAAGACTGCATTGACATGATTCAACTCTTGGGACCCTCATTTCCTTAAGGATGGACCACATTGTTGGCATTATCTCCTACAAAAGTGTCTTAAACTTGAAGCTTATGTTGATAAATAAGGCTTATTTTTAAGTTTTTATCTTTTAATTCAATTTTTCCACAAGCTTTTTGAAGTCCTCTCATGCCATCTTTTCTTTAATTACCATAGTGTTTGGGACATAGTTGGCCCTCAAGGAATAGTTATTGAATGAAGAAATTGAATCATCACAGGTGACATATTTTGTCTCAGTTAGGAAACTGCCTAGCATGAAGAACACCTAGTGTTCATGTCAGGGTGATGATGAGTTATTTCTCTGATTACATTTAGAAGGTTCTTTCATTCCTGTGTGCTTCATGAAAATCAGAAATTTTCTTTTATATTTTCTTTAATAATGCAAATAAACAATCAAAACCAAGAAATAATCTAAATTAATAAAGCTGAGGATCCATATTATATTAATTATATTTTTATTGGCTGTGCATTTATTTACTCAGGGGGTTACACATGGAGACATTAAAGGTCATCTGGGCTAATTTCCTCTCCAATCAAGAAATGCCAAACGCTAGAGATATATTATCTAATCTCCCTGTGGACCTCATGTATGCATCAAGCACAGAATTTCAAGGCAACCTCCTTCAATGTTCACAACTCATGTTACTGGAAAACTTTTTCTTCTGTTGAGCAGACATTTGTCTTTCTGTAATTTCCACTGAGTCCTAGCTATCCTCTTTGGAGAAGGACAGACTACATTCTCACTATTTTTCTTATGGCAGAGACTGGCTTCAAGGAAGGCAATGACATAGGGAAAGAGGGAGGAAGGGACAGAATCCGGGAACGGATTGTACTATGTGTACTATGTTTTTTCCTATGCATACATTCCTATGATATAATTTAATTCATAATCAGGCACAGTAAAATATTAACAACTAATAATAAAATAGAACAATTATGACAATATACTGTAAAAAAAGTTACGTGATTGAGGGCTCTTCCTCTCTTTCTCTTACTCCCTGATCCACATATCCAGCCTTGCTCTCAAGGCTAGAGCAGGAATGGGTCTGCTCAACAGGAGTTATTCTTGCTGTGCAGACTCCAAATGATCATCTTTATATTTTATTAGTGCTCAAAAGTAATGTGTTTAATAATTTGCTCTTAAATTACAACAATAATTAATGTATACATTATTGGTCTGTATGTTACTAAGTCCCACTGCCCTTTCTTAAGTATTTAAGCATTTGCCTGCGTCTAGTTTTCTGGAATCCCCTGTACCCTCTGTGACTTCTGTGAGTCGTGGATAATGTAATATCTGTAGGTTCTTCCAGCCCCTGAGATGTAATTTTTCTGGGGTCTGGGAACTTGAATTTTCATGATGTAATGAGGTGCTCAGAGCTGTACTTTCCAATTAAATAGTTTTCCCTTTGTTAGAGAACACAAAATCATAGTAGGAATTCAGTAACCAAGGCAATATTCACTGAAGTTTCAGAGACCCTCACTTTATACAGGCGTTGTCCAAGTTCCTGAGAGGAGCGTAGTAATTTGCTCACACAAGCAACAGATTCATCTTCAGGTACCACTGGTCAGGTCTTCTGCCTTTTCCCAATTTGACTTCCTCTCTGTCACATTTCCTTCCATAATGAGTTATGAAGCTAAAAGAAAATGTCTAACTATCAACACTAAAAAATCCAATGAACCTTGCTAGAGGGAAGCCTCAATTATCTTTCTGTTCTCTCTGTAGGAAAATGAGCTTACAAAATCATTGTCACATGTAAAGACCTGCAAAAATAAAGAAAAACAGAGGGGTACTGGGCACGTAAAAAGTGTTTGTGGTGCTTGTCTGTTTCTTCCAGTTATAAAAATATTTCTTAACTGAATACAAATCAGTTCTAAATAAATATTCACTTCATGACTGATTCTGTATCTGCAATTTTGTGCTTCTTTTCTTAAAGAGGGTCCACCAAGTCTTTGGGACTCACAAAACCTTATTACTACCGTTAATTAATTTGACTTCATTTCATTTCTCATTTAAGATGATTTCAGGTTACCCAAGCTGGATTTCCATTTTCAGTCTTCTATTATCTTCTTAGACAATGTAACTACAAAATCTTTTTATTTTTGGCATTTTGGCAGAGACATCTACACATACCCTTGACTGTATTCTTTCAACATTTGAGTGCCTATGATGGGCTAGACACTCACTAAATTCCTATCCTTTTATAATTTTCTCAAATTTTTTGAGTACCTCCCCACTATCGCCCCTTTCCCCTGTAAAATGCCCTGGGATCACATTAGTTTCTTTGGTACATAATTGGGATTTTAAGGGCAAATTTTCTTGTTATTTGAGCCCATCCACTTCTCTTAGAGCCTTATTCCCCTTTAGAGGCTGATTATGATTTCACTATAGGTTTGAAATATGCTTTCCTGATAACTAGGGCACATATTTCTTATGTTCTGCCAGATCCTTCCTTTACTATTACACCTCCTTTATTAGTACTTTCTCCTAAATTATTGATCATTTCCATTTATCTAACTGTCCATATTTGTTGGTCAGTACTAAATTCGAAGCATAGACCCCTCTGTATTTTGAATGTTGAAATTGTCAGCAAGGCCAGTAGAGAATTGATCAAAAGCTCTGCTTTAATCTGAGTTACACGTCTGGCAGTAGAGTCCTATGTCTGTCAGCCTCCTGAAGGAGGACAGGTTTCCAAACCCAGCACACATGGCCCTGTGGCCCCTGGGCCCAGTTTCAGGGAGGAGTGTTGCTACAGGTTGGTTGAACGTGAGTGAGGGCACTAAGTGGGCCACATGGCCAGAGGCATGGCTACCTCTTTCATGGAGTCCTAGCCTTGGGAGTCTGTTCTTGTGACTCCACAGGATGGAAGCAAAGACCTCTCACTCTATCTGCCTTCTGTGTTCTCTCTGCACCTTCCTTTGTGGCTGGCAAAGGGTAGAGATCCCAGGTTCTCCTTACATTTGGCTGCTACCTGAATGCTGTATGGAAGCAGCCTCTGTTTTCAATCTCTCTCCCTCCATTTGTCTGCTGAAGTAAGGTTGACCTGGGGCCCTCAGAAGGTCTGGAAACAGGGTTACCAGATAAAGTACAGGATTCTCAGTTAAATTTGTTGTTTAACTGAAATCCAAGTTGAACTGGGCATCTGTCTTCCTCTTCCTTGGCAGGTGTATTAGTCCGTTTTCATGCAGCTGATAAAGACATACTTGAGACTGGGAAGAAAAAGAGGTTTAATTGGATTTCCAGTTCCACATGGCTGGGGAGGCCTCAGAGTCATGGTGTGAGGTGAAAGACACTTCTTACATGGCAGTGGCAGGAGAAAATGAGGAAGAAGCAAACGCGGAAACCCCTGTTAAACCCATCAGATCTCGTGAGACTTGTTCACTATCACGAGAACAGCATGGTAAAGAGTGGCCCCTATGATTCAGTGATCTCCCCTGAGTCTCTCCCACAACATGTGGGAATTCTGGGAGATACAATTCAAGTTGAGATTTGGGTAGGGACAAAACCAAACCATATCAGCAGGTAAACTCGGCAGTTCACATGTGGGGAGTCCAGAGTGGAAAAGAACTAGACTGGGCCTGTTTTGCTGTAGCAAAAGGTGTTTGCTACCTGACCTTACTTAGGAAATGAGAGGTGAGTGCTACACATCTTCCATGTCCCTCCACATCACTTTCCTTCACTTTGCTTAGTGGCTGGGGAGGCTAATGTATGTAAGCTACTTCAGGAAACTCCCTGGCCGTCCATCTTCTTGGCCAGAGTATTTTTCTGCTCTTGTTTGTGGGGTCACACTGCTTCCCTCTGGGGGAAAGTCACAGCTCCTGTCAGATGGCCCTCTAAGTGCAGAAGTTCTCTTGAGGCCCAAGGATCTACTCCCTTTCTGCACCTCCTCAGCCTAGGGGCCTTAGTGACCCCCAGCTGCCACTTGTTGGAGGGGAGGGAATAATCTAATCCTTGTAGGCTGCCATACTTATTGCCTATACATTTGTAAATAGTCTTTTATTCTACTCTTCTCAAATTATCATGTTTTCCATCAAATCCTGAGTGCTAGAAGATCTACTTGGAGCTGGTGCCATATTTCAATGTTAATTTTGTTTTAAAAAAATTCCTGTTTTTTATTTCTCTCTTGTCCTCTATAGATTTATTTCTTTCAAGGGCTTCAAGTTTTGGAGTTAAGGAATGAATTTAGGTGTTTTTGCCCCACACTCCCCATCACTTACCATATTGTATCATTTTAATTTTATCTCATTGCTAACACCCACTTCTGTATCTTGCTTCTATGGTAAGTTTTTTGAACCTATATATATATGTTAATATTAATATATATTAAAGTAGCTTCTGTTTGGCTGAGTGAGGTCAATTACATACCTTCATAATTACATCATTTAGTATTCTCAATTTTAAATATTTTCTGTTCTAATTTCACTCTCAATGCTAATTAATCAATTAGAAATCTATCAAGTTACATACTCTGTACTGTGTTTGTGTTGAATACAGTGAATTATTCCATGTTCCTACCCTCGCCAAAGAGTTTATAATTTAATTGGGAGAGAAGACATATCCCTAGGAAAGCTCAATAATAACAGCAACACCACAATTGCTGTATTTCATAATTGGGTCTCAAATGCCTGGCACAGATGGTCGCTGCTGAGTTCATCAGAGTAAGAGATCATTGGGGACTGGAATGAGGGAGGAGACCTTGTCTTTTAAAAAACTCTTTGCTGTTTAAAAAGTTTTAAAGGAAGGACTACTCTGTGGACTTTCTGAGAATTCATCTGTTAAAGCAACCAAAAATGGTAGATGGCAACCAGGCCTTGCGAGTTGAGCTGGGCGGAGCTTCCAGCGCTACCCTGGGACATCTCCTTGCCTTACACCAGCACACCCATTAACATTCCCAGGTCAGATAGCTGTCTGTTCTTTTATGGGTTTAGTTCGCTTCAAAAATATTCTTCTACTTCTAAAAAGTCAAAGATTAAACTTCTTTTAAAAGCATTATGATGAGGGTATTAAAACATGAATAGAAGGCTAGAAATCTGCTGGATATGTGTTCTGGGGAAGTCATTCTTCCAGGAATCTGCATCTCTGTGTGTTCCTGAGAAGAAAATTGTTCCTCACAGAACCCATTTGTTCCCCTGATTTTAGCACTCAATAGCAGTTCAAAGCATGACTCAGAAACTCAAGTAGGAGAAAGGATGAGATATGGGTCATTGAGTAGTCTCTAAAAAAAATCTCAGCTTTTTGAGGGGTAAATATATATTACCTGCTGTAAAAGACCTTCAGGATGTTGCAAATGACAGCATGAATCTTACTACATGCAGGAGAAAGAATGAATTCTACCAGCTTGATTCTAAATGGCCATACCTCAGGAACTGGTTCATTCACATAGACCCATTCTTCTGATCCTGGCTTAGGTGGCTGCGGCACTATTGCAACAGGTGATGTGTCTGTAGAGTCAGCAGGTGATTTCTTTACTGGTACTTTTCCTCCTGATGATTTTCCTTTAGGAGAACCTTAAACATGCGTATCAAATTATTCCAATACAAGTAAATGAATGGGACAGAATTCTGGTGGAGGAATACATCTATAATTGCCATGGACTTCAGGTGATTCATTAACTACTTTTTAAGGTTTTCTGAGGAGTCTTACAAAAAATTCTTATTCTCCACAGCCCCCAAATTAACCAATAATATTAATAATAGTAAATGTCTTAAAGCAATCCAACCTATCTAAGTGGCTAATATATTTGATATTTTATTTTCATCTCTGTTCTTGCTTTCATAATGAACATGTGACTTTTATAAAGTTTAGACTCTAGAACAAAGTGTATTTCACTTACTATTTCAAAAACTGGCAAATTAAACTCTCCACGCTGAATGAGAAAGAAGGTAGCTAGAACATGAGTGGTGCTCTTGGTATCCCTTGGAGACCAGGTAAGAGGGCAGAGAGAAAGGAGGATATTAAAAGAGTCAGCTGGAGTAGGTGAGGGATGCAGGGGAGGAGAAGAGGAGCTATTGTAGCCCCTGAACATTCTCTGCACATGACACAGGGTTTCTGTGGGGAAACTATATTTCTTGCTACAGTTATGGAGTAAAGATGAAGGTAGTTGCTGTGCCATAAGCCTGGCAGAATCAAGGCATGAGAGAAAGAGAAAGGAAAAGAAAGGGAAGGAAAGGAAGGGGAGGCGAGGGGAGGAAAGCGAGGGATGCTTGGGAAGAAAACAAGAAAGAGAAGGTCTAATTTTCAATTCAGAATCTGAAAAGGACATTCACTTCACTTTCCCTGATGACATAAAGAGGGGAATCTAGATCTGTTAAGTGGTACCCTATGGTATGAACAACTTTGGTCCTTAACTCAGAGAGCACTAATATTCCCTGAAAAGATCAAGTTATTACAGTTTGGAAATTCACTCCATTTAAAATTCCACTTACCTTTAGATTAATTATTGAAATTTTTAGATGCAGTTTGCAGACACCTGTACAACTAGGAGCACTTTCTTCCTCCAAAATGTATTTCTTTAATGAGTATTATTTAATGATAATGCCGTTTAGAAAAACAAATACATCTTCCACTTTTATGTTAGTTAAAAATAAGTGGATTGTAAGTAGAGGAGAAATTGTTAATTATATCTTGTGGGCAGTTTAGGTGATCTCCACTTATATATTTAAAAACAGTATCTATTATCTGTAGATCTGAAGTTATATCTAAATTATATAAAATTTAGAAAAATTTAAGAAAGTCTTTGTTTAGGCAGTAACTGACAATTTTCACAATTTGCTATATTTTTCTATATAATGATTTTCCCTTGACCTGAATCTCTGGTGAAGTACAAATGATAACTCTATGACCAATTTAAAATGAATTTCTCTAAATAAAATTCCTAAGAAGAAGAATTTTGTAATGATAAATTAGAGACTGGAATGAGTTTCTTTTTCTTTTCTTAAACATCATGATCATCCATTGAAAACAGAGAGAGTCAGGGAATATTTCTGGACTATTGTGCTTTGATTCTATACAACTTTTGTGTAACTTTTAACAATGAAAATGCTGAAGGGCAAAATATTTGAACAAATAAAAATGTATCTATGCGTTAGTGAATATTCACTTTTGAACAACATCTTTATCAGCATCTTAAATGTAACAAGCAGCATTACTTTTTAAGTATCCTCCATGCAACCATATGAAGGCTTCATTTTCTAATAAGATGTTTGCTTTTACTTGTAGAGCTGGATCATTGAGTCCTCAGTATAACTATTCCTCATGCTCATGGATGAAAGGTTTGGAAAATAATCTATGGATTAGCATATGGTAAAGGTACATATTACCAATTTTTTTGTTGTAAGAACCTGGTAGTATCACACAGAAACCCACGGCACTACAATGAGTATAAATAAAAATAAAATGCAGTAAAAAGAGAAATTCAATTTTAGAACACTGGATTTTAAAAATCAATGTTATAAATAAAGAAACAAAGACAAAGTGACAGATCAGTAGGTTTGAGCAAAGAGATAATAATAGGAACTCAGTGAAGGTCTGAGTAATTAAAAGTCAAGAGCTGGAACCAAAATTTACAACTAAGAAAGTAAATAGTTAATTCTAAGATAAGAGGATCAATTGATGAGAGGGCATTAGGAAAAGCAAACACTTTCAAATTAAATTGGCCTTCCTCAGGGAGGTAAAAGGATTGGGAGGTGAGAATTGTAGGAGGGAGGAAAAGATAGGGAAAGTCCGCTTTATGTGTTTTTTTGTTGTTGTTGTTTTCTTTTAAGAAAGGCATTATTTTTACTTTTCTGTTGCAAAATATGTCCTCTAGGACTTAATTTAATTAACAGCTTCACTAGATAGAAACAAGATCAATTAACAGTGATGGCTTTCTTATTGCCTTGGGGGTCAACCATGTTCAGCAAAAACTATCTTTTTGTTAACAGTGCTAATGGCTGCCTGGGCTGCCAACAATGGCAATCAAAGTGGAGATTTAGAGTGTATTAGATAAGATGAAAATTTTAGCTCAGAAATGGACCAGACTGAAGCAACATGACCAGGAAGAGAAGAGGTCCAGTGTTGAGCAAGGAGCCAGAGACTGAACATGTGTTCTCAGAACTCACTGCTGAAAAACTATTCTGAAAAAGCTCATGGAGGGAAAGCTTTCTCTGCTTACTGTCCTAAAATTTATGCTGTTACTCTATGTAGAGCTGGAGATACAGAATGTGGACGACTATAAAGTAATGAGACTGGTTATCTGGGGTTGCTTATAAAACCTAATTTTAGCATCTTTATAATCAATGACAAGAGGGAACTCTCCAGGTCAGCTTTGCAAAGGATTCGCCCTTCTGCCCACTGTCTTTAGTAACTTGGTCTGGGGCCAATAATAATAGTCCATATTTATTTACAGTTTATTCTGGGCCAGATCCTGTACTATTTACTTTTTTGCACATTTACTTATTCTTTATAATAGCCACATGAGTAGATACTCCTATTACTCCATTTCACAGATGAGGAAATTGAGGCATATTAAGGTACAGTAACTTGCCAGAGGTAACCCATATATGGTAAATGGCAGAGCTAGAATTTCAGTTTAGGCAGGGTGGCTGTAGACTCGATGCTTTTGATTGTCATACCTCATTGCCTTTTAGTGGCTATTGATGTATTTCATATTGATAAATGTTCTTTTGATTCATACTTAGAAGTCTGCAAACTCACAGAAGTTCTTATACTACTATTTACTTGGCTCGTTGATTTTAAGATGATTTTATTTATTTTGCATACCAATTTTCTTTTTGGTAAATTTCTGGTAAAAATTTTTAAACTACAGTCTGATAAACAGATTCATTAAAAGACTCGTACTTAAGAGCATAAATAGTATTTATTTAATTTATTTAAACAATTGTAACATTATTGAGGCAAAATCCAGGAAAGTTATGAGCAATTTAGTGTGCAAATTAATGTGGGAGGGTAGATAATATTCTCCAAAGAGTGAAGAAGCTCTTTTTTGTTTTCTCCTCATAGGTTAACAGTTCTTAACAAAACACTTCTTTATTCATTTTGACTGTCAATTTCCTCATCTTTGACATGGTAAAATGATCATTTCTACTTCACAGGTGATTGTGAGAACTTAATGAGATTGTATATGTAAATTATCTTGTGTAGTGCCTGGTGCATAAAAGGTACTCTATAAGAGGTAGTTTGTTATTGTGCTTATAAATTGTATTATAAAAGATGACTATGGTTGAATTTTGCTACCAGAACCATGATCAATCATAAATTGCCAGCTTTTGTATGTGTGGCATCAACCTTCCAATGAAACCCAATGTATTTTGCATTTGCTATAAATCTATGATGACCTTTGCATATTGTGCCACTTATTGTCCTCTGTTAAAGGTCTCAGGTGATAAAAATCTATTTTAGAAATTAATCCTGTTAAAACTTAAACGCATCATACTTCCTTCATCATCTTGTTTGTAAGGTTGTTCTGATTAATGAGTCATCACAATAAGCATTGTGTCTTTGAGCTGAATGTGCTAATTTCCTCATTTAAGGGCTTTGGATTTTTATTTGTATTTCAACAGCGTTATTATAAACATGTTTTTTATTGTAATCTAACTTCAATATTTGAAGGAAGAGGTATATTATAAATAATATACCAGAAATCATTGAATGTTTCTGATTTTCCAGTGGCTACAATAGAGCAGTAAGCCTTGGGCTCCAGTAAAGTAGTTCTCAAATGTTAATGATCATCAGAATCCTCTAGTGGGCTTGTTAAAACACAAAACTGCTGGGCGCCACTCCTGGAGTTTCAGATTTAGTATCTATGTTTCTAACAATTTTCCAGGTTATGAAGATGCAGATACTGCTGGTCCCAAAACCATACTTTTAATTTAAGAGTCTCTGCTCTCATAGATGATCTAGTTATTTCAATTTCCTTTCACTTTTGTCTTTTTTCCTCTGTTCTTCCAGATCCTTCAAATTAAGTGGCATTAATGAGACAGCCAGGTGGGAGGGGATCCCTGGACCAGCCTGCTTACTGGGGTGGAGACTTGGGAAGTTCATGCCATCTGTGGTGGGGAGGAGCCTGGTCCCTCTGTTTCCTGTGTGGAATCTGGGATTCAAACTGCCAGGCAGGAGGTGCTCTAGCAGAGGGACTCTGGCCCTGCAATAGTCCCTGTTTCCCCCTTTTTCTGTTTTAACCAAGTAAAACCTTGCTTTACTCACCCTTTAAACCATCTGTGAGCCTAAATTTTCATGGCTGTGGGCAGACAAGAACCCCATCTTTAGCTGAACTAAGGAAAAGTCTTGCAACATTTTTGGCACCCAACGTGGGACTTGAAAAGCAGTGAGTGAAATGGGGACTCAAAACTGCTCACTGTTGCTTCTAAGCCTTTTCATCCTTGGACTTCTGAGGGTGGGGGAAACCAAGCCCCCAACCCCTGTGAATCCCAGGTCTTTTCATGGCCTTTTCATTTTTTTTACTAGATAGATGGATAAACATCAGCTCCCCGATGCTCCCTGCCCCATGTCAGGACTGGGACGCATTCCCAGGGTCCTGACCAGCTGGATGGCTGGTTCCCAGCCACAAGCCACCACAGTCTTCCCCTTCCCCAGCCAAAGGGTTTTACTCCATTGGACAGTAATTGAAAGCATCACCCTGGTGGAGGAACAACTTGCATAAGAGTAAGAGGCTCTTTCCTAGACGTTTTTAAACTGTTTTTTTTTTTCCTTTCCTCTTCTCCATCCTGTCAGCAGTTAACCTTTAAAGTTTCCCCCCACCTTTACTAGGCCAGGCCCCTCAACTAATACTGTTCATATTTTCTGTAAAGCTTTAATTCTGAAAAAGGATTTGTGGGGCTAGTCTTGGACTGGGGCTAGTCTTAGGCTGTGGCCAATCTGGTGTGCTTTGCATGTCTGTATGGCTTGTGCTGAAAGCCTCCATCTTGCTTTACATCCTGGGGGCATAACCACTTGGCAAGGCTTTGTTTAGTAATACTGCATTAGGGGATGAGCCCTCTCTGGTTCAATGTCTGCATGTTTTACCATCTCTGTCTCTTAAAGGACCCCACCCAGCAAATGGATTTTCTTCTCCCTGTCTATGTATGTACTGTGTGTGATGTCTGTGAAAAGAGCTCTAATTAATTTGACCTAAAGAAAGACAAGCACTTGGATCAAATACATTTTTTAAGGGAAGTTAAAAGCTGTGGTACCTTTCAGTTCACGTGACTTTAATCTTTAAGAAGTAAAAACAGCCTGAAAGACTATTGGTAAAATCCAGGTCAGATGCAAGGTTTGCTAAGTGTTTTAAGGTTACAAACTGCTTTTTGGGTTTTGAGAACTATTTGTTGACATGTGACTTCACAATTGGTAAGGTCTGGGCACATATGGAACTAACCACACCCTTAATTAAGAAGGCAAACCTTGGCTACACTTAGCACACAATTAAAGCAACTCACCAAGCTTTACCTTAAAGTTAAAATTCATAGGAGTTAATTGAAACTATTAGAAATAGATTTATATGCAAGGTGTGTAAGAACAGTAAAATGTGTTTTTTAGTAAAAGGTTATAAGAAGGCATGGAAATGTAAAACTTTGCCTAGGGTTACAGGATTGTATTGAGTTAAATTAGGAAAAAGCTTAAGGTTCAAAGAAGTGGTACAATAATTGTGGAAAGTAATCTTGCAGAAAAGGTTCTCTATGTGAACATATTGACTAAATTCCAAAAAGGGTATTATACGGTTTTCCTGTAAATTGAGCACTGAAATAAAAGCATAACAAGGTTTTCCTAAGGCATTAATCTGTTCTTTGGTAAAATTTGTAAAGGGATATAAAAGGTTTGTGCTTCTTTAAAATTTCCGAGTCATCATTTTGGCAAAATAAATAGTTTATGGTAATATGGAATTCTATTTAATAATATCAAGTGCTTCACACATATTTAAAAGGCTTCCCAAAATCAAACTTCAGTATCAAAATTATCTTCACTGGCACCTGGCTTTTTGAATACTTCAGAGGGCCCCTGAAGTGTCCAGAAAAGAGAAGTAAACAGGATTGTTTGACAGGTTTAGGTATGTCGGATTGCCAAAATGATGCTCAAGTTTCTTTAGGTTATATCTTGGTAAATAATGCTAATATATGTTCCAAAATTGTATAAAATTTCTAAAATTCTGATGTCTAAGTTTATGCTATCAATCATAATTAAGGTTGTTACATTAAGTTATTGAAAACCATGGAGAAAACCAAACTTCTTTGTCAATCATATTTCTAACTGTAACTACCCTGGACATTTTGCTATCCACAGACAATTGTCCTGTTTTAATCCTTTTCAAAGATGGTTTATAATGAGCTATAGAACTTTAACAGATGCTCTCAAACACAGGTTTCTGATAACTTTGGAGACTGTGACACTGGAATAAAAAAATGTACAGAACTCATGAACAGCTGAAATGTTCATAAATATCAAGTGAAGCAAGAACTAAATGGACTGAACTCAGAAAGCTGAAGCAACCTTTTTGACTTTTGCTTGGAATATTGCTGATCCTTATTTTGTTTCTCAGAGTCAAGGAAACTTATTTTGAGCTATTTATGGCCTTTAATAATTAAGGAATAAGCAAAGTATACTCCTGTGATCAAAATTTGGAGCATGTTTGTTTCTCTCTGCCTGGTTCCTCCAGAATTTAGAACCTATCTGTGAGTATTCTTATGGCAATATAGTTGTTTGCATCAGTGCAATAAAAATCCATTTTTCTTTTACAACAGGACACAACTGGAGAAAGAGGTTATTTCACCAAGGCTTTGACTGGAAGGGTATGCTTCCCTTTAAGGAGTAAATCTCTACTTGCAGAGCCAATAAAAGCCAGGAGGGGAAACTGGCCTCATACCTTCATCTATGCAGTCCCTGTACAGGGTTCCTGACCTGTGGTCAGTAAAGAATATCACTTTCTGGCCGGGTGTGGTGGCTCACACTTGTAATCCCAGCACTTTGGAAGGCTGAGATGGGTGGACCATAAGGTCAGTAGTTTGAGACCAGCCTGGCCAATACAGTGAAACCCTGTCTCTATTAAAAATACAAAAATTAGCTGGCTGTGGTGGCATGTGCCTGTAATCTCAGCTACTTGGGAGGCTGAGGCAGGAGAATTGCTTGAACTCAGGAGGCAGAGCTTGCAGTGAGCCAAGATTGCACTACTGCATCCCAGCCTAGGTGACAGAGCTAGACTCCATCTCAAAAAAAAAAAAAAAAAAAAAAGTCACTATTGCCACTTTCTAACAGGTTCAGGAGCTCCAAGTTTATCTTGGGACCATAAGAGAAGACGGCCACCCACCTCACAGGTATTTGAGGATACAAACCCATGGTTGGGCTTGGCTTTAAAAGGTCTCATGTGAGATTCCTTATGGAACAGACTTCCATCAAAACCAATCCAAAAGGCCTATACAGAAATAATTATTATTGCTGCACTTTATGCAAATAATCAGGCCAAGTATAAGACTAAAATCTATTTTGCAAACCATTCAGTCCTGTGATGACTTTTTAACAAAAATGAGGACAGGAGAGAGATAAATCATGTTTCAAAACTTAAACATTTGTCGTTAAATTCAAAAGTCATTGGTTGTTTTTAAGTTTTCACCTACATTTTAGACTAACCCTGCTTACTCCTGTGAACCAACCAGCAATTTCTGGCTCAAGGTCACAAAGAACAAAAGGGATGAGTAATATAAAAATCTGAATGGATATTCTAGTTCTAAGCAATTATCCTGCAAATCCTGCGAGGTGATGGGAATAAATAGGATGCCCATCACTCGGAGGTTTCCTTTTTGGGAAAGTAAGACCAAGGCAGCTAACCAAACCCAAGCCCCATGCACCCAAATCCTAGCAAGCATAACTATAGCTACTTGTTATCTGGGTGTGTCACAAGACATTTTTTCCTCTTCCTTGTTGGAGGAGGACTCAGTTCCACAGTGTCACCTTAGCATTCGGCTTATGATAAGGAGTCCACGCAACTCCCTGAGGCACATTTTTGTACCAAACTCAATTCCAAGCTTTGGGTCAAAGCCCTAGGAAGGAAAACTGGATCTAGGGAATTCAGGGGCAAATGACAACAGAGGTTAAAAGGCTGAGAGCAAAGCTGAGAGTGGCTGATTCCTGCCGATTAAGTCAACCCCAAGCTTCCTGTTTCATGGATAAAGGTCAAGTTAGTATCCATGACATAAATGATATCTAGGAAACTCCAGGGCTACTGGCAGCAGGTGAGATAAGGCATACATGGGTAAGAGCAGATAATTCCTATTCTCTAGGCCCTCCCTGCTTCATGGGTGCAAGGTGCTTTGGCACTCATGGCGGGACCTGCCAAAATCACTCAGATGCAAGTATGGAAGAGGGAAAGTGGACACGCTTCCCTCTCCCTCATGTACCCTGGTTATTTGCTAGGAAGAGACAGAAACCAGGGATGCCTGCTCCCCACTTTCTAGATGGGTGACCATTCATCTTCATTCCGTATCCCTTTCAAATGTATCCTGACCCTCTGGGACTCCTTGAAAAGGTGTTACTTTTTTCTTTCTCCTCCTCTGCCCTCTCTTCACAGGTAATTGTATCTCCGTACTATGGGACACTCCCCTCAGATGCATCCTACAAACTTGAAAGAGTTTATTTCCCAAGCCTTAAACTAGTTGGCTTAGGATTGGGCTCAGGGGAAGGGAACCCAGAAGCCTGACATGCCAGCAAAAGAGTAGAGTTTTTTTAACCAGCTGGGGTTTGGCCTCCCTCTCCCCGTGCAAACTGGTAAAAGGCCTCAGAATTTTTGAGCTGTCCTTATCCCTCCCCTTGTTTCGTTTTGATACATGTTTTCTAATAACTCCATTTGTCTGCTCTTGCTTTCAGGCCATCAATCTGTAAATAGTCATGCAAGTGGAGCATCTGACGATGGCCCCTTCTGCTGGGAACCTTTAAATAGGCCTCTGAGGGAGCTCTGATTGCCATTTCCCCAAAACAGCGACCCCTGTCAGCAGGAAGCAGTTAAGATGGGTCTTTGTCCTTATCCTTAATCTAACAACAAATAGTTAGATAGATGTACTTCTTTAGAGAGGGGAATGAGACAGCCAGGTAGCAGGGGGTCCCTGGAGAAACTCCAACCAGCCTGCCCACTAAGGTGGAGACTTGGGAAGTTCACACCATTTGTGGTGGGGAGGAGCCTGGCCCCTCCTTTTCCTGTGTGGAAACAGGGATTCAAACTGCCAGGCAGGAAGGGCTCCAGTGGAGGGACTCTGACCTTGCGAGAGTCCCTGTTTCCCTCTTTTTTTCTCTTTTCACCCAATAAAACCCTGTTTTACTCACCCTTCAAACCGTTTGTGAGCCTAAATTTTCATGGCCATGGGATGGACAAGAACCCCGTCTTTAGGTGAACTAAGGAAAAGTCCTATGACATTAATGCTTATAACATTGATACTAAATTTATTATTTTAAGTGGCTTGGTAGCACCTACAATAATTGACCCTGTAAGACAAATCAGAAGGCAAACACTGGAACAATACTAACACTAATACATGTAGCAAAGCATCGGAACTAAAGATGGCATTATTTCCAAGTGTTTGTTCCAGAGAACTCTGATCCCAACAGATATTCCTCCAAGGGAGAAGAATTCTGCAGCCAGAATGCCCTGGGATCTTACATATGGTGTCTCCTGCTCCCTTTGAAATGCACATTGTTATAGAAAAAAAAAATCCTGTAATTAAAAACATTTTAACTTGATGTAACTTGGCATTTTCTGAATTTAGTTGATTATTGAGAACTTTCTTCATTTGGCTCCTAATTAACATCTCTCCTGGGTAAGGCTATATGTTTGAAAAGCCATTGTTTAATGAAGAAACATAATGGAACAGTGGCAAATGGGCTCAAAAGGAGGTGAAATATTTTTTAAGAACACTCTAAATACCATTGTTAATGGCATCTCAGTGTCAAGATTTGGGAGGGAGAAGGGTAGAGATTGATCTACTATGCAGAGAAGGATATAAATGAATCAAAGACATCAACAGCAGGAAATAATAAGTTTGAAGAAAGGAAAAAAATAGATGGTTCCTCAACTAGGAGGCACTTTAAATATAATTGGTATCAAATGGCCTGTGAAATAAACAGATGAACAATTAATGGTGTTCACCTGCAATGGTGTTAATTTGAAATATTAAGAAATAAAATTATTTCTTCCACAGGAAGAACGTCCAAAACCACATTATTTATATGTAACATAAAAATGTCTAAATCTTGAGAGTTCACCTATTTCAAATATTATTTAATGCAATAGAATAGTAAAATAAAAGCAAAAAATATTTGGAAGTCTTTGTAGTTAATTTGAGCTAGCTACATGCCTCCAATGTATGTATTTTGCTGTTGAACTTGTGTTTGCTTATGAATTGTTTGGAGTCTGTATGCTTTTATTAAGGATGCTCTTAGAGCATGTGTTAATTATGTCTAATTTGATGCTTTGGTACTTAATATACACAAGTCTTTAATTTCTATTTTCGATGATTCTATAATGATGTTTCATTTGCTTTTTTGATCCTGATGAGAAAAAAGGGATGAGTAATGTAAAATATGAAAATTATTCTATTAGTAAACAAGTGAGAGCTGAGCATAAATTATAGTCCTTAAAATTTTAACTAAAACTTTTATCTCAGTGTTAACTCACCAGTTAGCTCTAGTTATATAAACCCATCATATTATATAATTAGAGAAAGGTGAGATTCTCTGTGAGAATCATGGTTATATATATTTAAATGTCCAAACGTCTATTTTAGCATGTTGTATTTTGAACATTACACACTCTTGGACTGCAACAGCACTGGCAATTTGTGATGAACAATTTTAAAAAGACACATACTTCATGACAATGCCACTTGAATGAACCTGGAAGAAGTAAATTGCATGCATCCATAACTGCGTTTCAATCTTTAGTTAATTGGTTGCTACAGCAGCTTCAGTATGAATCCAACTGATAAGTATTTTAGAGCCTGGGATTTTCTTTCACCAACTATCAATTACTTTAGAAATTATATCCCCCTATTTCACAGAAATAAAGTAAAATAGAAAAAAGAACATAAAGGAAACTAGGGTCAGGAAAAATATAACTTAAAGTAGAAGTTCAAAATCAGGAGGGGAATTAGAAGGCACACATGGAGATCTAGGTCTTTGCATAGATACTAAACCTGAGCCATGAGTTTTTTTCTGAACTTCTACTCAGCCAAAACACAAAGGAAAATGCTCTCATTTAGAGGTGCCCATTATCTAGTCACCCAGAGGAAGAGGCATTTTCCTGTCCCTTGATTCTGAACAAAATTTATCACCTAGGATTTCATACAGGGGCCACTGAATGATGTAGTGGGCATAATATTCCTTCAGAAAATATAATACCAGGTTATTATTGGTATAATAAAAGTTTCACCCCCACTGCTATGTTAAGTTGTGGAGGACTTTTTTTTTTTTTTTAACTGGAAGTTTTATTTCATTTCAATGGACATTAAAGTTGGCCTACTAAATTAGAAAACTAAGGAAAGTCATGCATGAGTTTTGAGTGAAAACATGGTCTTCAGAAAAACTGTTCTTAACAAAATTCTTTACAATAAATAACTCTATAAAAACTTAAAATTGGTCTGGTGTGATGGCTCAGGCCTGTAATCCCAGCACTTTGGAAGGCTGAGGCAGGGAGACTGCTTGAGCCCAGGAGTTTGAGACCAGCTTGGGCAACATGCTGACACCCCATCTCTACAAAAAAATTATAAAAATTAGCCAGGCTTGGTGGCATATGCCTGTTGTCCCAGCTACTCAGGAGGCTGGGATGGGAGGATTGCTTGATCCTAGGAGGTGAAGGCTGCAATGAGCCATGATCACACCACTGCACTCCAGCCTGGGCAACAGAATGAGACCCTGTTTCAAAACAAGAAACAACAACTTAAAATCAAATATTATTGTTTCATAATCAAACATTATGCAGAAGAAGAACTTTGCAAGCCTGATATTTTAGAGACAGTGTCGCATGGATAAAGCCATAGGCATTTACAATTAACTGAAAAAGGCAAGCAATGCAATGCCACCAGATTAAGTGTAAGATACCTGGGCAGTAGGGAAGCAGTCAAGGACAATAAATAAATAAATAAATAAATAAATAAATAAATAAATACATACATAAAAATAAACCCAAAGGACAAACCAACCTAACCTAAAAACAAGCTGAACTTAATAGCTTGCATTTCAGAACTGAGGCCATGGAACTGTAATACTGAGAAAAGAAATATAAAGTAAATACCAAATACGAATGTCAGGTCAGAATAATTTTCAATAAAACAACATCAACAAAAATAACTTGTTAACGCTCAGATAGATAACTTAAAAGTACCTGACTGTTAAAAAAATTGTTACAGAGTACACATCCAAATACCCTAAAAAGGTCACCAGCTCTCATAAATAGGCTTTTAAAAGTTTACTTATTGAGGGTATATGCATGACATACATTTTCCAGGGAATTTATGATTCTTTTAAAAAGCAGGGAGTGGGGTTGAGGGTGGGGAAAGTAACTCAAAGTTCTCTAAAATATTTGCAAGGTTCTCTTTACTCTTTGATGGTTGAAGAATTTTCTGAAGAAACTCAAACAAGTAATAAGAATTAAAATCCATTGCATGAAATACGAATTAGAACAAAGTAAAATCATTAAAATCCTTTGCCAGTATGTAGTTACACCAAGAAGTTACATCAAGCTGTAAACATTTGTTAATTCAAATTCATGTATATAATATATATATTTATATATGTAAAAATATATATATATAAAAAAATATATATATACACACTCTTTTTTTTTTTTTTGAGATGGAGTCTCTCTCTGTCACCCAGGCTGGAGTGCAGTGGTGCAGTCTTGACTCACTGCAACCTCTGTGTCTCCCAGATTCAAGGGATTCTCCTGCCTCAGCCTCCCGAGTAGCTGGGACTACAGGTGCGCGCCACCACGCCCAGCTAATTTTTGTATTTTTTTAGTACAGATGGGGTTTCACCATGTTGGCCAGGATGGTCTCGATCTCCTGACCTCAGGATCTGCCCACCTCAGCCTCCCAAAGTGATGGGATTACAGGCATAAGCCACTGCGCCCAGCCCTAATTCACATTTTTAATTGTTTATAAATTACTGGTTTAAATGATTACAAAAAAAAAAAAAATGTAGACAGGTCTCAAAAACTTCAAGAGTTCCACTAAAAATAGATGATAAAGATTAAATGTTCTACTTTACTTAACAGTATTGTACCAAGGTTATTTTCTTAGTTTTGTGAATGTTCTAAGGTAACGTAAGATTTTTATTTTATTTTTTACCAAAGTGCTTATCAGTGAAGGAAATTCAATAAGGGGTCCAAGAAAACTTGTTTCAGTATGTAGCTTTCTGATGGCACAGCTTAGCCCAAGGATAACAGTCAAAATATCTCTGATGAATGGATATTCTGCATATTAGATATTGTCTAAATTATCCTGGCAAGCATCACTTTTCTTAGCAGGGCCTCTGGTAAGTGCCAGGATGCAGAAAGTTTGAGACTATATTCCGCAAGGGCTTATGATTTACAAATGCCTGAGAGAAGTGGTCAATGTATACTACTATACAAATCTAGCTATTTGCACTGAGATAGTTATAAAATGCAGAATTACATGTAATTATATCTATTTTTATCTGCTGTACCTTTTCTTTTGAGTGCGGTTTCACCTTTCTTCCCTTTTCCTTCCTGAAGAGATTCTTGCTTACCATGCGGGGCTTCTAAACAAAATTCAACACACAAAAATCATTGATGATTTACTTCAATAACTTGGGCTATATGATTGTAAGCAAGCTAATGCTATTTCCCATAGGTAAACAGTTACATTTGTGAACTGCATAAAATAGCTCCGGTCTTAACTTTGAGTTAAAATTATCCTGAAGACAGACTATGGGTTGAAACTTCTGGAATGATAGCTCTAATAGCAGCATTATTCTGTCACATTGAGATGTTTAGTCCTAACTTTAATATGAACATTTGGTAGTGGATTTGATCATAAACTCTTTAATGGAACTAGCTGTGGTGTTTTTAAAAGATAATCACAAATCCACTTGAAGCACCTGGCTGTATTTGGATTTATTTCAATTGAATGTGCCTACACATTAAGACAACTGTATCTGTCATAAAAATGATGTCAAAGCCGGGTACAGTGGCATGCACCTGTAGTCCCAGCTATTGATGAGGTTGAGGCTAGAGGATGGCTTGAGCCCAGGAGTTTGAGTATGGCCTGGGCAACATAGTGAGACCCTGTCTCTAAAAATTAAATAAATAAATAAATGAAATAATAAAATAAAATAAAAATGATGGCCAAACACTTTGAAGAAGAGGTAAATAACCACATTGTTTTGATATGTTGCGCCCTGAACTTCTCTTGGTCACACGCTTTGTTGCCTTGTGACTTCTACATTTTTTTCATTGACTGTAATTGTGATGCGAAGAATGATGTGAGTATATTTATCTTAAGTTCCCTAGGATATAGTTCAGAAACATATTGGAAGGGAGAAATTGGAAAACTGATGATCTGGAGATGTCCCAATTAACGAGTTTGTTCCTTGAAAAATAATTCACTACATTCTGCATTATTTACCAAACAAATTTAATTATTTTCCTCCCTTGGTCCTGGGCTATATTTTTTTCTTCATTTTAAAGGATGAACCAGTATGGCAATTCAAATGCCTGTGATGGACACAGACTCCCTCTATCCTATTTTTTTTTTTTTTTGTATTTAGAAGTGATAGTTATAAGAATGTATAAATGCCTAGCAGATCTCACTTACATTTAAATCATGGACATGACAACCAAGATTCCATAGAAATAAGACAAGTGACTTTGTTAATCTCTCTAAATGAATGTTTAAAAATCCAAATAGTTGACCACTAAATTTGGAAGAAAGAGAGGGGACGACACGGAGGGAGGGAGGGAGGAAGGGAGGGAAGGAAGGAAAGAAGGAAGGAAGGGAGGGAGGGAGGGAGGGAGGGAGGGAAAGAAGGAAAAACCTAAATAGAAGTATAGGTAGTATTATTCTATTATGCCATACTAAGAAGTAATTCTCAATTAAATAGTGACAATTGATACTGCATTTGACAATAGATCCTTAAATGGAACATTAACTATGGAGTTTTTCAAATTTAATCCCAAGTATAATGGAAGCAAATATAAAATATGGAACTGAATAAAATATAGAACAATTTTTTTTAACAAAATAACTGTTAGGATTCAATGTACTACACCTTCTCTAGCCCTTTAAAAATTTTTTTTTTATTTTAGTGAATAATTCCTCTTTTCATCTCAACTTCTGCTGAAGATTGTAATTAGATGTTTGAGTAGGGCATGTTCAGAAGCCTCAGGTTTTCAGTTCTAAAAATGTTCCATTTTGGAAAATTTGTAAATTATTTACACAAAAAATTTTAAAAACCTGTGATAAATGTTCCTCTCTTAAATTGCCTAACCAAGCTTCCCTGAGCTGCAGGGGCAGTACTGTCTGCTCTCCTGCCCCATCAATGTCCATCACAGTGAGGTTGGCTGGCAGCAATTAGGACTCTGGAGATTAACCTTTCTAAACATGCTTAAATAGCAGGCACTAGCCCTGACCTTGGTGGGAAAAAAAAGACAAGTACAACCACTCTTTAAAGCAACAATAGATTTATTATTTCTTCAATGCACACTATTCAAGAATACAATTATAAAATAGCAAACGAACTTCAGAAACTTAAAGACTGAGCTGGTCCTGATCAGAAGCACTAGAGACTGGTTTCAGGAAATGGCTCAAATATATAGATACTCTTGACTAGAGCAAACTGAGGAGGAGCAAGAGTTGTAGAGCCATAGCTATAGGTTAAAGGACTATATTAGATAATTCCAGGCTCACCTGACCCACTGTGAAAACTGTCTCCCCAGTTCTTTTTCTTTCTTTCTTTCTTTCTTTTTTTTTTTTTTTTTCTGGAGGCAGAGTTTCACTCTATCCCCCAGGCTGGAGTGCAGTGGCGCCATCTCGGCTCACTGCAACCTCCGCCTCCCAGGTTCAAGCAATTCTCCTGCCTCAGCCTCCCAAGCAGCTGGGATTACAGGCGCCTGCCACCACGCCCAGCTAATGTTTGTATTTTTGGTAGAGATGGGGTTTTGCCATGTTGGCCAGGCAGGTTTTCAACTCCTGATCTCTGGTGATCCAAAGTGCTGGGATTACAGGGATGAGCCACCACGCTCGGCCTGTCTTCCCCAGTTCTAAAAAGCATTTTACATATTTCCATTTTCCTCCAGACCTCTGAATTGTTTTTTTAATTTCCTAATGAGATAGTGGGAAAAGGGTGTATATTTAATTCATGTCTTTGTGTTTTATTGTTGACATGATAAAAGCATTTTTTAGGGTTTGTGTATTTTGCCTGTAGTTAAGTTCTAATTTCCTGGAGTGAAATGGTCTTTAATATACCATAATATCTTACTAAAGTCTTCAAATTTTTTTTGTTTAATATGAATAAGTTTAATTTTAAAAATTCAGACCTATCTCAAATCTCCATAAGACTATAGAGTTTAGAAGTGTGGTCATGACACAGTATCAAAGATACTTAGGTAGACATGGTGTAACTGCACAGTCAGCCATTTATGAAGCTGAAACTAGAAACCAAAGCCTCATTTGTTTTATACACACACACAAATAGATACTGACACTCTACCAATATCATGCATTAAACAATTAAGCACTTCAATTTTGTCATTATATTTATTGTCTACCACTGAATGCTAGACTTATGGTCCTTAGGAGTTAAGGATCTAGAAAAAACTTAAACTAAAAATGTTCTCTATCTAGGCTCTTTATCTCTATGTCCATAAATATATGTTTACTGAGATGGCAGGAGCGTGTTTCTGTACTTTTATAATCACATAGTCCTGAAGATTTACAATTACATATAAATTCTAGTTCTATTGGTTGCTGTTAATTTGTTCCCTTATTCTGGTGGAAAACCAGCTATAGTCATTCTTATTTTATTAAGATGCTCTTACTCATTACATAAATCTAACTCCGTAGTTCAGCAAACAGACGTGTATCCTCTTGATCTGCCTGAAGTTACCTGTTGCTCTGTGCCTTTTCCTCTTCTCCTCTGTGATCTTACTCTAATCAGTAGACCTAGGTGTGATGACTCCATGTCTCCTCCTACACAGCGAAGAAGCTGGGCTTTGTAACAACTACGCGTTTAGCTACTCCAAGAGCTTTTCCACCTCCATCTGAGTGTAAAGCCTTGTTTCACATGATTGAAGTTGCCCAAAGTCTGAATGTAGATAGACTACAATTTATAATTCTTTACTGAGTAAAATTAAGAAACTGAAAAACAGGATTATAAATCATTCTGTCAATCACCTGATTGAGGTTTTCCTTTTGCAGTAGGAGTTTTTGAAGGCACATGATGAAGATGAATTTCCTTCTCTTTTTCTGGTTCAGGAGGAGGAGCGGGAGGAGGTGTAGGAAGTGGAAGCTCAGCCAGGGAAGCTGCTGCTTTTTTCTCAGCTTCCTTTTCTTCTAATTTCTTCTCAACTTCAAAAGGATGATAAGAATTGACCTTCATTAGCGACTCTAGATATCTACTATTTCACTTGAACTAAGAGAAATCTAAATTAATACAAAACACTCTTATGTATTTAAAGTTAATTCATGGTTTTGGGCTTTCTCTTAAATCTTCTAGTCCTTAAAGCTAAGATTTCAAGTCTTCTCTTCCTTGTCAGAAATATGGTTGCCCTTGCCTCTTGATGGCAGTGGTGGTAATGTTGATGGGTAGTGGTGGTGATGATGGTGTAGTTGTGATGGTGGTTGTGGTATTAATAACAGTGGTGTTGACTGTGGTGGAGGTAGAAGTGGTGATGGCTGTGGGGAGGATGGTGGTAGTGACGGTGGTGGTGGTAGTGATGGTGGTGGTGGTGATGGGGGTGGTGGTGGTGATGATGGTGATGATGGTGGTGATGGTGGCAGAGATAGAGGTAGTGGTGGTGGTAATGGTGCTGGTGATAGTGGTGGTGGAGGAAGAGCTGGTAATGGTGGTGGAGGTGGTGATGACTGTGGTGGGGATGGTGGTAGTGGTAGTGGAGATAGAGGTGATGATGGTGGTGATGGTGGTGGAGGTAGAGGTGGTAATGGTGCTGGTGGTAGTGGTGGTGGAGGTAGAGGTGGTGATGGTAGTGGAGGTGGTGATGGCTATGGTGGGGATGGTGGTAGTGATGGTGGTAGTGAAAATAGAGGTGATGATGGTGGTGATGGTGGTGGAGGTAGAGCTGGTAGTGGTGGTGATGGTGGTGGAGGTGGTGATGGCTGTGGTAGGGATGGTGGTAGTGATGGTGGTGGTGGTAGTGGTAGTGGAGACAGAGGTGATGATGGTGGTGATGGTGATGGAGGTAGAGGTGGTGATGGGTCTGGTGGTAGTGGTGGTGGAGGTGCTGGTAGAAGTGATCATGGTGGAGGTAGAGGTGGTGATGGCTGTGATGAGGATGGTGGTAGTGATGGTGGTGGTGATAGTGATGGTGATGGTGGTGGTGTGGTAGTGGTGATGGTAGGAGTGGTGGTGGTGGTGGTTGGCATGGGGGTGATGAGTAATATATGTGTATTTGTGTGTACGGAGCTGATATAAAGGGTTAGCAAGTGGGTGCCAAATGTAAAAGTGATAATCTGGAAGTAGCTAATAAAGATGAAGAGAAAAATAAAAGATTGTTTGAAAATGTCCAGTGGGAAAGCAAAATGAACAAGTATAAAAAGACTGTAAAGGGCAATGTAATACAAGAGGTGGGGTGAGGAGGAAATGGAAGGGGAAAGAAATGTGTATCACTAACTTTAATAAGTGAATACAAAGCACTTAGAATACTG
The DNA here is from genome assembly GCF_043159975.1 of Macaca nemestrina. NCBI lineage: Eukaryota > Metazoa > Chordata > Mammalia > Primates > Cercopithecidae > Macaca > Macaca nemestrina. The sequence goes on from NC_092130.1 coordinate 145,455,947, forward strand.
CACAGTACATACATCCTCGATTAAGCCTTAGCAATTCATTCATTCCTGCAACAACCATTTATTGAACCTGAATTATGCCTTGAAGAAAAGGAAGGATTACAACAATAAAGTAAAACTACTATTTCTAATGATAATAATTATAATAATATTGCAAACAATAGTTCTGATTGCTGGAGATACAACAGTAAAACAAAACAGAAAAATCAATGGCCTTATGAAGCTTACATTCTAGTGGTAGGAAACAAACCATAAATATGATGAATAAGTTAATTTATACAAGAGTTAAGATGGTGATAAGTGCTACGGAAAAAAAATAGAACAGAGTAAGGGAGACCAAAGTGTTGTGGGCAGCTTCTTACGTTTTAGACAGAGTGCCAGGGTGAGTATGCCCAACCATAGGGTGACGTCTGAGCAAAGACATGAAGCAAGCCAGGGAGTGAGCCTCGTGGATTTCTGCTGAAAGCGTGTCCCAGTCAGAGGAGATGGTTAGCCCAGATGCCTGGAGGGATGGAGCATGGCCAACTGGAGTCTTTCTAGGCTCCCATCATTGTGATGACCCTTTGCCTTTCACCTTTCCTGGCACACCCTCCCTGACTGCCCAGTCTTTCCATCCCTTCACACTGCGGAGGCCCACAGCTCTACTGAATGTACCACTGGCGATGAATGCCTATGTTCTTGCATGGCTATTTCTCTTTACATGTGCTCACTCCACCCTTGGATTACTCTTTTCATTTCAGCAAGCCAGGAGGTTTCATTCTATTAGACATTCTTTCGAAGTGGAAATTCGGGGTTTTAGTTCTGATTTTTGAAGTAATTCATCATTATTGTTTTAAACATCCAAGAATTAAGACAAGTAGAAAGGGGAATTGCCTGTTAAGTCTCTTTAAGTCCCATCTCCTTCCCCACCATCAAGTATTATATATGCTGCCCGACTCTTCTGTGCATATGTATTTTAATACATAAATATGTACACTTTCCTTAAAAGAGACTATTTTATATGTAACCTGCTTTTTCCTACTTAACAGTATATTGTGGTCAGAATATAGAAGTACCACATTCTTTTAGTTTTTTAACTTAATTGGGATGTTTAATATAGAGCACCGGGCTAGGTTAATGTTTATTGTTTTAATGATTAAACATCTGTTAATTACCTGTTTGAAATATAAATCTTAAATAAGTGATAACTGAGTCCATTAATGTAGTCAGTGATTATTAGAATGCAAACTCTTTAGGAAAATGTTGAAGTTGAGTCTAATAGTTGGCAAAAACAAACTGATTCTAACCCATAACTTCAAGCCTTTATGGGTTAGAATTGGTTTGTTTCTGCTTCCCAACCAAGACTCTGTAAGATTGCTATTCTGTCAAATGACATGTTAAGCCTCTTAAAATACTATATGATTGTTTTTCTCTTTGAAAGGTTCATGCTGGTAGTTTTTGGAGTAGGCATTTAGATGTAGGAGCTTGTCTTTCTAAGTGTGAGCTCCTGGATATCCATGGTGATTGTGGTTTATGTCTATGGGCTATTTTAATGTTAATTAACTGATACATTATGGTAGTTAGGTCACAAATTTAGTGACAGGAGACAGTATGCTATCAAGGCAACTTTAGAATCCTTTTCACACCATTAACTTTGACCATTTTTTACTATACCAAGAAACTGTAGTTGCCAATATAATTTGGGATAATTGATAAACAAAAAGGAAACATTTATTTTTCAAATCATGTCTCCAAGGTAAAATCCCAGAGGAAATATGACATTGGACTGAAGTTAAAATCTCTTTCAATAAAAAGCTTCAATAATAATATAAAAAGTTAGTGGGCAATTATCATTGGTTGAATGAAGGAGGAAGGAGATCTGTGTAGTTTTATTTGTGTAAGATAAAACATGAAAGCAAGTTAATATATAATTAATAATCAATTTAATAATAAACTTATAACAAAATAGGTGGATTTGAGAAAAAATGGCCTAGTGTGTCCATCCTAAAAGAGGAATTCACATGGTTTCTTTATAATGCTAAAGCTAACAAAGTAAAACCTTTACCTTTATCTACAATATCCCTAATTTTCATTAATTTTACTTAAAAATATCTAATTAACAAATAAAGATTGCATATATCCCGAGAATAAAATGTGAATTAATATCCTTAAATTTAACTCTGCTGGGTTTTGTTGTTGTTGTTGTTGTTTTGACATGAAAACAATGTTTTCAGAGTGATGGTCTCTTTTTGATTAAAATAAGAGAGAAAAATCTTTTATTCAGAAACACATACAACAGAAAGCTAAAGACAGAGGCAGAACACACTTGTAGATAGAATAAATCCAAAGATAAGAAAGAACTTTTGAATCACATCTTCCTTTCGCCCCAAACTCATTAAAACCACACATTTTAGTTGCCTAAACTCAAGACAATAAACAAATGTAAATACCTTTATTCTTTTTTTTTACTATTTCAGTCGTAAGAATTTCTTTTAGTTTTTCGCATAAAGATTCCTTATCTATTTCAGCATTGATTTTTATCAAAATATTTTCTGGCTCTGAAAACCATTGCTTCAATAAAGGCCAGTTGTCCAAGAAGCCTATAATTCTGCAAAATCAAAATATGATATGAATATCTCATACTGATCAAAAGATTAGAATGATATTAAGCATAAATTATCCGACATGCATAATGAAAAGATAGGCTGCCAATATAATTGCATCTGAAAAAGAAACAATGTTATTTATTTTAGATTAAAGAAGAAATTACTTAATGTCATCAAGACATATTTTTTGAGATGTATGAGAGTAAAAGAGGAAAATGTCATTGGTTCAGGAAAACTTTTAGTGTAAGTTCAGGTCTCCAAGTGAAAATCTAAGAAAACATCATCCATGCTCCTAGTAGAATAACTCTGAACTCTCTTTGGATGGTAGCTACAGCCTGATTCACCTAGGCCATCTATTTTTCTCTCAGAGATAGAAATTGAAGAGATCTTTGAGTAAGTATAGTTGGTTTAGACTTATATACTTTACTCAAAAGTGTTCTTGGAATAATTCTTGAAACTTTTTTTTTTCTTCCTGGAGAGCAGACAGCCTTAATGTAGCTCAAATTACTCTTCCCTGGTTCATTTCATATTGTTTTTTTTTTTTTTTTTTTTTTTTTTTTTTTTTTTTTTTTGAGACGGAGTCTCACGCTGTTGCCCAGGCTGGAGTGCAGTGGCGCGATCTCGGCTCACTGCAAGCTCCGCCTCCTGGGTTCACGCCATTCTCCTGCCTCAGCCTCCTGAGTAGCTAGGACTACAGGCGCCTGCCACCGCGCCCGGCTAATTTTTTGTATTTTTAGTAGAGACGGGGTTTCACTGTGGTCTCGATCTCCTGACCTTGTGATCCGCCCGCCTCGGCCTCCCAAAGTGCTGGGATTACAGGCTTGAGCCACCGCGCCCGGCCCATTTCATATTGTTAAACTTATCAGGGTTTCATAAAATTGTCTAATTTTGTCTAAATTTCCCTTTCCAATGGCAAATTGCACACAACCAAAAGAATAATTTTATTTTAGCAAAATAGAAGTAGTTTACAGTCCGATGCCTACCTTTTTGAAGTTTACAGTCCGATGCCTACCTTTTTGAAGTTCCATCACTGTCACCGGCATTTCCTTAAAGAGTGCTGAATCAGGATTCCATATAATTAACTTATAAGTTCATGTAACCATAAAGGGAAGTATTGCCTGATTTAATTCTTCTTTTTTCAGACTATAATGACTTGCGCTCTAAATATGACAGCTAGCACATAAATATTTCACTAATTATCAAAACTACTTAGTTTTCTTTAACCTGTTAAAGACTGAATGCTAAGAAATAGATATTCTTCTAGGTCTGATGATTCCAAAGTGGTTGTCAATCCATTCTAAAAGCATGAAACAAGAAGCAGAGCATTTAGTTAAAAACTAACCTATGTTGTATCTGGTCTCTTAAATTTTGGTCTCCACCCTTATCTTGATTTTCAGCAGCTACACGTTGACTGATGTCTTCGTGAGCAGTTTTGTAGGACAATTCTTCAGCTACGGTATAAAATTTATTTAATTAGATAATTTTCAAAACCAAAGTTGCTACTTACTGCTAAAATATACTGATGAAAGATGCCAAACAAGATAGAGTCCTGTATTTGGTACAGTGTTACTTAAAAATATTTTAAAAGATGTTGAAAGAGTATAGTTTTGAGATAAGAATTCGATTGTTTTCTTGGAAATTGGGGAAAATAAGTAAAACATTAAGATAAGCTGTAGTTTCAGTGTAAGGATCTCAGGATTGTCTATGATAGACGAGAATGAAAAATGATGGGTCATCATGAATAACTAACTTGAAAAGAATTGGAAAAATTAACACGGTGATGTAAAAATTAAGACGAAAGAACAAGGTGGCTGGAACGTCAACATAAAAATTATTTCTTGATATTATATTGCAATATAATAAAATTATTCTGTTTCTTTCTAGACTTTATGATCTCCCTGCAGAATAGACATAAAGGAATAGACCCAAAGAGATCAAAAACAAACAAACAAAAAAACCAATCTCAACAGCTCAGATTGAGTCCTATTCTGGATTAATGATACAAAGTCCAGAATACTCACCAATTTAGAATAAATAAAAAATCATAAAGAGGAAAGAAAGCCTTGAACTAGATTAAAAGAAATTAGAATTACTCAATATAAGAAAACATTGAATAGTGAATTAATACAGTTCAAGCAAATGAAGAACCCTCACAGGATATAGTAATCAGTTGTTCTTCATCTCCATTCATAACAGAACAAGGTGAAATGAATTTAGAATGCAGAACGATGCTTTGAAATGATTAATAAAACCCAAGGATCACATTGGAACAGGTAACTGAAGAAAACTGTGGAAGTGCCCTTCTTGGGAGATGCCCATGCATCATCTCATGGTTGCTACCTCGCGGCTGTCAGGACTTCAATGCACGGATTAGCATTCCTCTCTGTCCAACCTCCCAACCTCCCAGCCCCAGGCAGTGCTCCTTCCCCTTCCCTTCACTCGTGGTACTCTGTACCATGGCCACTGAATTTTGTGATCATCCTGAATGGCTCCATCTTTGCAATCTTAAAGACCTATACTCCTACCACAAACTTTCCAGCTCTGGTATTGTTGATGAATTTCTTCACTAGCATCCAGTCCCTACATTCCTACCTCCTTTTTCCCCAAATTTATCAGCATTATCCTGACTTCACTTTATGCTTTCTAGCAAACCTAAACTGCATGAATGAACACTTCAAGTTCTCCCTGCCTCTTAACAACTCCAATTTCTGTGTCCTTCTGCTGTACCAGCCTTAAATGATATCTTTTTTATTTTTTAAGGCTTATGCTTATAGGCATTTTTGAATAAAAATACACAACCTTTATTCTCACTAATTCCCTAGCTTAAAAAATCAGTTGAGCTCTTTCATATATATATATATATATGGACCCTTTTCTAAAATAAATAAAGAGATAAATAAAAAAACTAAAAAAGTAACAAATATCCTGCGGCCATGGCTCTTTTTTCTTCTTTCAGAGATAAACTTCTTGGGAGTTATCTCCACTCACTCTCCATCTCTGTACCTCCCACTCACACCTCAACACACCGCAATCGTTCCTTCTCTCTCCTACCCTCCATGAAATGGCTCACATACCAGTCACCAAAAATGCCAAAGGACACATTTCAGTCCTTATTTTGGCTTGTTTTATAATACTTATAGGTAAAATTTAGTGTATAATTCTTAAAAGCTGTTACATATATTATGTCATTTAATACTCAACAAAAACTTGTAAGTGGGATTGAGATTCTATAATTGGCTCCAAATAGTAGAGAAGGGATTTGATTCCAGGCAATACGACTTCCGGTTCTGGACTTCTTTTTAATTTTTATAGTCTTTGTTGCATTATACTTGCCAAAAAATGCATACACTAATATTCATCTCCATGAATTAATGAACCGAAGACAGTCAGCACCCAGATATACAAACATTATCAGTCCCAGAAGCCCTTTCCTGTTCTTTTTCAGTCACCATTAGCCACAAAGGGTCAGTATTTGATGCCCTGAACTCAAAATCTGTTTCTACTCTCACCAGAGGGTGAACATTACTGTTCTGTCTCAGGTTGACCAATGGCTAAACAGCAGAGGCAGCCACCTCTTCTTCCATTCCGATGTAGACTTTTACTCTCACAATGGCCATTCCCCATCCTTATGTCCGCCAGTCTCCTGCCCATTGGCTTTGAGTCTGGATCATTTACCACAGCCCAGCCCTGGCAGGACTTTGTAGCCCACATCGCTTTGGATGTAGCATGTTTCTCTGTGATGATGTTCTTCAGGTTTCTCCATAGACCCCGAACCCCATGCTGCACCTGACCCTAGTGGCTAGGCTCCCACTCAGCCTAGGCTCCTGCTGGTCTGGAAGGGGGATTACATGACACATTTGCCTTGAAGATTTGTCCTTCTTTGGCTTATGAGACACTACTGTCCCAGGCTTTCTTCTTCACCATTAGCTGCTGCTTCTAAACACTTATTCCTTTGCTCTCCCCCAGTAAATTCTGGTTATTATGTATAGAGCAATATGATTTTTTTGGAGACGGGGTCTCACTCTGTTACCCAGGTTGAAGTGCAGTGGTGTGATCATACCTCATTGCAGCGTTGAATTCCTGGGCTCAAGTGATCCTCCCACCTCAGCCTCCCATGTAGCTAGGATCAGAGACATGTGTCACCATGTTGGGCTAATATTTTTATTTTTTGCAGAGACAGGGCCTTGCCATGTTGCCTAGGCTGATCTCAAACTCTTGGGCTCAAGTATTTCAAATCATCTTTTTTACAGTGTGGAAATTGTCTCAGCTGGACAAAATTTACTTTCATTTCTAAGAACAGGAATCATTTGCATTACTATCAATTTCCTACTATTTATAGCGTTATAGAAGAGTTGAGTCAAAACCAATGAAAAACACAGACCCTTATAGAATCAGGCATCCCCAAGGGCCCAAGAGGCAATAGTCAGCCTTGTAGTAAAATGATGTGCAGGTAATCATTTGTCGATTTCAAAGTCTTCCATCATTTTTCCCTGATGTATTTACCACATGCTTATTATCATGTGCCAGATTCTGTTCTAAACATGTAACTCTGATCTCATTTAATACCCACAACAAAAAAAGAGCCATTTTATCATATAGGTTGTGACACCAAGGCTTAGAATAATAAAGTAACTTTCTCAAGGTCAGATACGTCATATGTAAGAAAGCCAAGGTTCAAGAAGTGCTTTTACCCATAAGTATATAATTTGTGGGATAAAGGATTTTTTTCAAGGTTGAAAAATAGTTAAACTATGAATTTTTGCAAGAAGATTTAACCCCATCATGTGAAGTCTTCAGCTGACTGATACCTGCTCTTCAGAGTTAATACTCAGTCCAAGAAAAGGATGTTATCAGATCCTTTCTTACAGCACAGATGTGGTTTATGACCCTCAAGAGGGTGACCCACCAAAACATGCTAGACAGCCACAAAGCACTCCTCCATATGCGCACGTCTCAAAAAAACACCCCATGACAGGGGAACTCCCAAGTTGATGGGAAGGTTCAGTGAGATGCTACAGTTGGACTGCAATTCACTAGTTCCAGTCTTTGTCCACAGTGCTGAATGCTAACAGTCAGAGCAAGAGGCAACTGTGCTCAGCTAGATAATTCTTTGATAGGCTGAAGTAGATTATTTTGTACTCACTTATAATTGTAAATGGGAGTACTCACTGATTCAAAGAACAAATAAAGTTTTCATTGTAAAAAGAGCATCAAAAAAGGTGTCCAGCTTACCTATTATATCCTTCATGCGACTCATTGAGGAAGTATCTGAAACGTCTAATAATATGACAAAATCAAATGCAGGAGAGGGAAGAGGTACTTCTTTGGAAGTCGCAGGATCAATAGCCAATGTGGATTTTTGTGCTTTTTTTCTCTCCAGTTCTGTGAGGTTTCTATTGTAGCCTGTAAGAGCTTCTTCCAGAAGCTGTGCTTGGTTTAAAGTCATTGGAAAACCATCTAGGATCCAGTGCTGATTCACAGGTATCTCGCTAAATTGAAACAGGACAACTCATGAATATTTTGTTAGACACAAATACTTTGGAAATTATATGATAAATCTTTCCTTTTTCTTTCAGTTCCACAATAACTTCCTACTGCATGAATTTCATTACTTTATAGCTAAAAGATTAGGCTCACTAATGTGCCACAATCACTCCTTTGCTTAAAATACTTTTGTGAATACTTGCTGCCCTCCAAATCTATTCCAGAAGCTTTAACACATTAAAATTAACTGGCCACACCTGTATTAGTCCCTTTTCATGCTGCTGATAAAGACGTACCCAAGACTGGGCAATTTACAAAGAAAGAGGTTTAATTGGACTCACAGTTCCACAAGGCTGGGGAGGCCTCACAATCATGGCAGGAGGCAAAGAGGAGCAAGTCACATGGATGGCAGCAGGCAAATGGAGAGCTTGTGCCGAGAAACTCCCGTTTTTAAAACCATCAGATCTTGTGAGACCCATTCACTATCACGAGAACAGCATGGGAAAGACCCGCCCCCATGATTCAGTCATCTCCCACCAGGTCCCTCCCACAACACGTGGGAATTACGGGAGCTACAATTCAAGATGAGATTTGGATGGGGATATAGTCAAACCATATCAACACCTTATTTCTCTATAACTTGTTGTCTCTTACAATTTTGCACCATTTACTTCAAACAAACTCATCTCCTCAATGTAATGTGAGTATGAATTGCATTTTCTATATTGTTCATAGACTGTTCCTCCTTTGCACCTCAGTTTCCTAATTTATACAATGGGGTAACATAACATACTTCATAAGGCAGTTGTGAGGATGAACTGAAATGATGCATTTTAAAAACTCGGCACAGAGCTTAGCACATACTGGATACTTGTACTGCCAACCTGGAGAGCTCTTCCTATCCCACCCAAGCCTGCGTAGAGTCATAGTATCCTGATCTCAGTTTCTCTGACTTTCACTTTGCCATGCAAATGGTTATATTTCTCTGCTTAACACAAATTCAAGTGAGTCTTTTAAAATCTCAGTTAGATTATAGGATGCTGAAGTGCAATTGGGGTTTTGCACTCAGCACAGTGTCCTCTTTAGAGAATGGGTGTTGAATAATTATTGTTTTAATTTGCAGCTGGAAAACAAGGTGAGAAAGGCATAAACTTAGACTGTGTTCTTCTAAGCCCTTAAATTATGCAAAATTGTGTTTTTGGCCTTTGGATTCAAACATATAATTTCATTTATTTCTGTCGAAAATCATATTAAACAATGGAATCCCCTTTCCAGAGGTTTCTGAGTCTACTTTGGGGCCTGCATATGATCCTACCAATAATGTAGCAAGGAAGGAGGGGGAAAACAGAAGTTAAAGGAAATTTCATTACTTGTGCAAAGTCATGAAACTAAAAATCACCCAAATCCAATGATCTTTCCATAGTATCAAGCTATCTTCATGTCACTGTCTATTTCTCTCATTAGGTTATTAAGAGCAGGAAAAGACTTCAATTTGGTTTTATAACTTGTTTAGAGCTTGGTGAAGCATTCTGCATAGAACAAATTTGTTGATTTGGGCCTAAGATGGGAAAGAGAATTTCCTTGAGTTCCTTCCTCCACCCACAGTCACAGGAGCCACTTCAGAGGAAGTGGGAGGTGAGGGTCACCCTTGTTCAGCCGTAGTGTGAGGACACGAGATGATGGGGAGTCAGGAGACCTGGACTTTGGCTGGGGCTACACCACTAGCCAGACATATAACTGGAGTACCTCACTGAACTGTCATGTGCCTCCCTTTCCTTATAGAAAAAATGACGGATTTAGACTGGATCAAAGATTTCACACTGATGACTGTCATCTGGAGGAGCCTTAGGGGCAATGAGGATAGTGGTAGTGGAAGGAGGGTAATGGAGTTCTGACGATGGGGTGTGGAGGTTTCAGTTCCACTGAAACTAAAGGGAAGAACTGCTTTATATCTGATACTTTTCATATACATTATTCTTTGGAGCAGGAGCAAAGAATCCCATGGCTGAAACATGCTTTACATCACTTCTGAGAAATGTTACAACTGTTAGAGTGAGGTCCCTCCTAGCTCTGGGCGGCCCTGTGATCTGATTTCTAGACACATCATCATTGAGAAGCAGCTTAAATCTTTAATGTCATCTTTTAAGAAAACACTAAGGGAAGTCCATTCCAGATGCAGAGTAGAACTCTCAGTCCTCCTTCCTCATCTCTCTTGGTCTCACTGGTTCCACATTCCACATCTCACTACTCAGTTCTGCTTCCTCACCTACTTCAAGTTGTCCGCAGCTCTTTCTCAGGGGGCTTTTTGACAGTTTTATCCAGCCTACTTGGCCTTCTCTCTTTATTACATTCATTAGCCAAGTCTCTATGGCTTCTTTTTTCCCCGTGGTCTGTGACCACACAATTGAGTGTTTCCCTTGGCTTTTCCAATTACTCAATTTCTCCTTGAATTCCCCCCAGGTAATAGAACCTGACTTTATTCATATCTGGGTAAAAGAAGTCAAGCTTGGTATGGGAGAAGAAGTGGAATATAGGCATGTAAATCACAAAATATATCTATCTTTTCATTGCTATATATTTTCTTATACAGATGAGTGAAACTTATGAGATATTAAAACAAAAAAATTTCCATATTATTCTGGATACATCTTTGTGTGATAAAGAATATATTAAATAGATAAGAAGAAGAAAAATGCAGTACATACTTAATAGCATTTACCATGATGTCAACAAGCAGCACATCAGGAATGCTCTTTCCTTTCTTCAGCAACTGTTCTGATTTTGCACCAAGTTGAGCACGCGTAGTGAGCTGGGAAAATAAACAAGAAATGACAGAAGATGGCTAATTTAAAAGTCAAATTCCAAATGTTTGGAGGAAAAGTCAATTAAATGACCATGCTCTCTGATGATGACACTGATCATGTGGCACAGTTGGGGAGTCAGGGAAGCATTTCAGGAAAATGTGTGCACAGAATGTGAGGCTCTTCCTTCGAGGCTCCCTCCCTTCCCAGATTGTACTCTTCAATTGCAGCTGCTCTTGCATCCCCAGACTTAATTCTCTAATACCTTAAATCAGAAAGATTGAGCTCTCTGCTTGGGCTGTAGCCACTCATGCCATGCAGACAGGGGCATGCCCTCTGGGGAAAACTCATATAAACATGGCCCTTGCCCAGTGAAGTTCTCATCTTTCCATGGTCAAATTCCACAGATTTTCTGCCTGTTGTTTGCTGCTTGCTTGTTTGCTGTCTTCTTTTAGCCCTCAAATAATTATCTTTTCTATTTTGCCTAGTGTTTATACTTGTTATTTGTAGGTTAGTCCAATACAAGCTACTCAATATCACTGAAACAGGAACTTACTTAGAGTCTATTCTTAGCTCAGCTGCCAGAGTGAGAATGTTATGTCAAATGGTATGGCTCTATTCCAAGCCCTGTTAAAATTCTCCCTTTTACTCCAAATGTCCCAATAATTGCCTGAGGGCCTGACTGACCTGATTCTTTTCCTTTCTCACCCATGTCTCTAACCTCATCCCTTACTAAATACTCTCTGGCCCAGCTGGCCAGGCACTTTCCTGCCTCACTATCCTCACAGCCTGGAACACTTCCCCCGATCCAGTGGGCTGGTTCTGTCACCTCTTTCAATCTGCTTAAGTCTCCCTTTCCCAAGGAGGCCTGCCCGATGTCATAAGGTGACCAGCTGTGCCTCTTTCACTGCCCTTGGCCTGTGCTCCTGCTCCCCTTGCTCCACTCTATGTTTCCTTTTCTTATGACACTCATCATCATCTTCAATTTCATACTTATCTCTATGTTCATAGTTTATTATGTCTCTCTCCATTAGAGAGACATAAACACCACAAGGGCAGGGAATCCTGTCGTTTGTATTCACTGATATATCCAAGGTATTAAAACACTGTACAAAACAACATATGCTCTTTGAATTGAATTGAATAGGGAATTTGTGAGATTTTAAAGTCAATAAAGGTAAATATAAAACATACTTATCCTTTCTGCTAATTCATATTTCAAATTCACAGAGTAAATAAGTCTCCTTTTCCTGCTTTTTCTGAACCCATTTCTCTCCCATTGCTCATCTTGTTTACAGTTTGGTGTATATCCTTCCAAAACTTTTTCTATCTTTAAGCACTTTTGAAACCTAAAATATTATAAAACTGTTTTTCATGATAAGATGCATAATAAAAAAATCAAATGTAATACAAACAATAAAATTTCACTTGGTTTAATCTGGTCATTTTATTTGATGACCAATTAGTTTCCATTAGCAGAAATAGTGAGTGAACTGTTGTAAACATTTTTTCAGGCATTAATAAAAAAAATTCTGTAGAGTCACTAACAAGAAGATAAATTCTGGAAAAAATATTTAAAGGTAAAGAGGGTATGAGTGAAATAAAAGTCATAAATTAAATGGTAAAGATTAAATGAATTTGGCCTCAGTCTAAAATTTTTAAAAGCACATATTTATTACCCTGGCAAAATTGAAGAGTAATTTCCACTGCTTTCAATATGAATATTGAGAATACAAAGAATGCTAAGTAAAGTCAGATGACCCAATATTATACCATCAAATTTACTTTGAAACCAAAGAAGAACACATTGCCATTTCATTGCGTTTGAAGACACTCCAAAACGCCATTAATCATGACATGTTTTATTATGCTAGTAGCTAAAATTAGATCATAATACTTACTTTTAAGAAACTATCACTGGATTTGATTTCTTCAGCTTTTGGTGTTTTATCAGCATTAGCACCTAGCAATAGGAAAAGCAGTAAAAACAAATTTCTGGTATTTACACCTAACAACCACAGCAGTATTTGACCATCTATGGTTTTGGACATAAGGGTTATCAGATCCAGCTATGTCTGAGATACTCAGAGGAAAGAAGTAATAGAATCACCACAGCATAGCTTTTACCTTCACTCACACCATTAAGATCCTGGCCACTATGTGTCTTGGTGGTTCCCATCCCTCCCTATCTCCCTCCCTTCCTCCCTCCCTTTCTGCATGATCTGAGCTCATAAAAATATCGTTAGGAATACTTTAACACAGTCAGGGGTCGCTTTTCAGAAGACAGTCAAGTTTTTCAAAAAAATGTTAAAATGTTATTTTTTTACACTTTTATTTTCCTGGATTACCAAGTTATAGATAAACATCTTAAAAGCAGATGACTCTAGAAGTCAGAGGTGTTTTAACTTAAATTCTATGAAAAAAAGAGAAGTTTTAACAGTGTGTTTATAATTACTTAGACTAATGTATAATAAAATATGTAATAAAATACTTATAATAGTTTTAAAAAATCAACTAAAATTATCTCTTAAGAAACAGATAACAGGAATAAGGGACAGATAGCATCCTCTTAAGAAAGGAAAGTCCAACCTCTCTGGAGTGTTGTATGCTCATAGTAAACCTGGACATTGTTCAATGGTAATGGCAATAATAATGATAGCACAGGAGGAGCTCGCTTCATGCTAGAATATGAGGAAGCTATTTAATATGGCAAAGCCTTCACTAGCACATACAGGAAAAAATATTTAATACTTAAAATTGTTTTCCTTCAATGGTTCTACAAAGGAGTTGAAGGACTGCAGCCCAGATCCCAAGGGAGATAACTTTTTGTTATGTTTGGGAAACTTAATTGCATTGGCAGTGCCCAAGGCTGGGAATAAACTTAGGAACCACTGTGCATATAGGTTAAAAAGACCAGCCCCTACAGTCTTCTGCAATACAATAAACAAAGCAGGAGTACGTTTGTAGAAAGCCCCAATTGTACTCATACACACAGTCTTACACACAGGTGAGAACAAGAAAAGACTGTCTGTCCCCTTGCACAGACAGGAAGAATGAGGATGATTTATTCTGGCTTCTTTCATAGTAGCAGCAAAACTAATTAACCATTTGAAGGAGACTCAAAAGGTTTTCTTGTAATTTTCATCTCATCCCCAGTTGTAGGAAAGAGTGATCTTGCTCCCTCTGTCAAATGGCCATATGTAGACAACTATATAAAACTCCCTTTGGTTCTTGTTTATTTCCCTGAAAGCATGTTCGTGCTCACATATATGTGTTCTCATTGTTTCTCTCTCTAATGTAAATAATAGATGATTTGTTTTGAGATCTTACTAAGTATCGTTTCACCTTCTGTTTCTGGTAATACTTCATTTGAAACTGGACCAGCTGAAAATACATTTTGTGGATCCTTTGGAGAGAAAACAAACACAGGGAGGGACTTTACCATTGCTATATTTTAATAATTCTCCTAATTTTATATCTATAAGTAAATGTTTGAGAACAAATACTTTTTATCTATAACATTAACGATTTTAAAGGAGATTAAAGTTTCAGTCCTAAATTCTTATTTCCAGAAACAAACAAGATTGGATAATTGCACTTATAGAAATACACAGTAACCTGTGATGTAATCTGTCTTTTGAATGATCTTCAATTACTATGTAAAATATGCCCATTACTATTTTGAAAAGATAATGGAACCTAAGGAAAGGGTAGAGTTTACGGAAAACCATCTTGAACAATCCTAGAGATGTCAGTCATAGCCATAGGGTAATTTTTAAAAAATGTACATTGTCTATTACTTTATTGATTAAAATATAAAGATATTACAACATGGAAGAAGAGAGAGCCCACCATGAAGAAAACTTCTCCCAGTTATTTTCAAAATTAATTGTTAAATGACATTTATTTTTGCAGGCTATGCAAATGATCTGGATCAGATTATCAGCTAATTCATTCAGTTGCAGAGGCAGCATAAGGTAGAGAGAGGAAAGAGTAGTGGACTTACAATCTGGAACCTTAATCACAGAGAAGCCATTGACAAGCCTTCTGACTCCAAGCAAACCAATTCATGCTTAGGGTCTTTACTACATGCTCTGTAGAATGAGGGAGCTGGACTACATCAAGGATTCTGAAGGTGGGGCTACATTTTCCTATTCACCCCTCCACTCCAGGAATCATTATGCAATAATGAAATGAGATGCAATATTGATGGGAATATGATACAGGTAAACCTTTCAGAGAGCCATCCCCCAATTGAGATCTACTAATGTAGATCAGGTGTCAGCATACTACAGCTCATAGACCACAAAGGCCTACCAACAGTTTTCATACAGTTTCTGAACACCACTTCAGCAGTTGACCACTGTGAGACTAGAGACAGAGACTGGAGTCCTCCTCTACCTCTGTACCTGCTGGGATTCTACATCTGCCTCAACCACTGCCCAGGGCCAGCACTGGTCTCTGACTATACACTGGGGACTCTGATGTTGGCAACTGCCAGAAGCTGGGTGGGAGGATCTCCGTGCAGGAGTTGGTGACTTCTTGAGTTCCCGCAAAAGAATTATATACCACCCTCCCAACCTCCACAATTCAATCACTTCACCCACCCCCACTAACCAGCTAGTGGCTCTTTCATCGGGAGAATGGCTCCAGCTGACGGCTACTAGACCCAGAGGGGGCCCATCACACAAGACGGTCTACCCAGACAAACTGGTGGGAAGCAGGAGTTTTCTCTCTTGTTATACAAGTACCCACATAATATCCTTGATTTTACCTCTTGGCCTCAAATTTATCCTAAATATTTAACTTAAATATTTATTCTCTAGACTTTTGCAGAACCTAAAATTTTACTCTCTGGGTTTGTACAGAAGAAACTTCTGGTCTAGAAGACGTTTTAAATTCCATCCAGCTCCAAATCTCTAATGTGCTAGGCGCAGAAGAGAAAACTAGAATCACACTTGCCTGGCTTTCTTTAATCTCCTCCTGCAGAACTGGTAGAGCATTTTCTTCATCTTTTTTCTGAATTGGTAGGACCTCACTGACTTTTTCATTGTCATGAAATGCTTGGATAGCTTCTTGGACAAGAGTGTCAATAGAAAGTATCCGCATAGGAAAGTCTAAAGTACAAAATATAATCTTATAAATAGCTTTTCATTTGGGAACTGGAAATTGTCTTTATGTGCTGGTTTTGCCCTATAACAGTCTTTCAGGCCCACTAGAACTGTCTTTTGGATCAAGCTTATTTTTGTTTGTTTTGTTTTGTTTTGTTTGAGACAGAGTCTCACTCTGTGGCCCAGGCTGGAGTGCAGTGGCGTTATCTCGGCTCACTGCAATCTCCGTCTCCCAGGTTCAAGTAATTCTACTGCCTCAGCCTCCCGAGTAGCTGGGATTACAGGTGCATGCCACCACACCCGGCTAAATTTTGTATTTTTAGTAGAGATGGGGTTTCACCATGTTGGACAGGTTGGTCTCAAACTCTTGACCTCAGATGATCCACTCATCTCGGCCTCCCAAAGTGCAGGGATTACAAGCATGGGCCACCGCACCCAGGTGGATCAAGCTTCTTTTTAAAAAATGTGATAAGGCCTGGCGCGGTGGCTCATGCTTGTAATCCCAGCATTTTAGGGGGCCAAGGTGGGTGGATCATGAGATGAGGAGATTGAGACCATCCTGGCCAACATGGTGAAACCCTGTCTCTACTAAAAATACAAAAATTAGCCGGTGTGGTGGCACGAAAAAATAAATCCGTCTCAAAATAAATAAATAAATAAATAAATAAATAAAAATAAAATAGATAAAAAGTGTGATAAAATTCAAATAACCTAAAGTTAAGTACTTCCACCATTTAAAGGATACATTTCAGTAGCACTTAGATATTCACAATGTGTGCAACCATCACCATTATTTTGTTCCTGAAATTTTTAATCACCCTGAAAGGAAATCCCAAATCAATTGAGCTGTCACTTTCATTCCCCTACCCCTGCCTCTCATGTCCAATAATTTGCTTCTTTCTCTATGGATTTGCCTATTTTGGATATTTCATACAAGTGGGCTCATACATTATGTGACCTTTTGTGTCTGGCTTTTTTCACTTAGCATAACGTGGTCAAGGATCATCCATGTTGTAGCATGTATCAATATTTCACTCGTTTTTATGGCTGAATAATCATAGCCTGGAAAATTATAAAATTTTTGATGATAGAGATTTCCCAACATATCAGCAATGCTTCTTGTATGGTTTTTTTTTTTTTTTTTTTATAGACATAGACATTTGCAGCTACAGTCAGTGTAAATAGGACCTAATGGCAGGCAGAGCAGGAGAAAAAATTCTACCTTTTTGTAGAGACCTTAAAATGGTAGTTTTTCCACTTAATGTTTTCCCCAGTAAGCATCCTTTAACAGCAAATGAAGGTAATTCAGGTGTTGTTGATTCTGCTCGAGGAGGAAGAGATTTTTCAACTAGCCTATGAAGAATATGGCCCAGTATGCAATTGTTGGAGGGTGGTAAATTGTCAACCATTTCTTCTGGTAAGGCCCACTCTCCAACCATGTTCTGTAAAAATAACAATCAAATAAACAGAAATATTCTGAAAAGTGGAATTTAGGTATATGAAATATTTAAAAGTCAAAAGTAAATCCAAATCATAGCCAACAAAAGCCAATCAATACTTTAATTATATTATAAAAATGAGTAATAACATTAATAATAGTTTCATAGTAGAGGGCAGAAAAATGCTTCCTACATAAAAGCAAAAAATAAAAATAAAAAATCTTAGCTTATGAAAGTGAGCATATAAATTGAGACATTTTGTAATCTAGGTTGAATATTAAGACATTTAAATTGATGTTATCACCAGTAAGCAGATAAAAGACAGTAATCATTTCTCTGTTATCTTATGCAAGTATTAACTTTATTTTATAATATTTTAAAGTAATAAAGATAAAAGAGAATTTTCATGTTCAATATCTCTAAGTCTAGCGTGTTTAACTCCCACTTCATTCAGGTTTCTTGATGAAATGATCAAATGATTAGATGGAGAGAAAAAACACAGTACAGATCACATTCTCTGACTTGCATGTAATATAACTAGAAGTTGATTTCAGAAACATAGAAAAAAATAAGTATTTAAAATGAAAAGCATTCTTTAAAAATGATTCTTGTATGAAAGAGGAAATTGAGACTATAAAGTCTAAAAGGAACATTAAAACAACAGATTTATTAAAAATATGGGGTGGGATCAAAGTGTACACATAGGAAAATACCCCTTAGCCTAAAATGCCTTGATCGAGGTGCAGCGTTCAGTAAATCAGTAGACTAGAGTAAATAATATTCTATTGAATATTTCAAAATAGCCAGTAGAGAACCATTCAAAAGTTCCTAGCATAAAGAAAAGATAAATGTTTAATATGACAGATATCCCAATTACCCTGATTTGATTATTACATATTTTATAAATGCATCAATACATGTGTTTATTATGTATCAATAAAAAAATTAAAAAGAAGGAAAATAAAGTAGACATTAAAATGGGGAATAAAAGTAATTTTAAAATAATCAAACTGGGAAGAAGAAACTTGTAAAAATAAAAATGGAAATTAATAAATTACAGAGGAAAACTATCCAGATACACTTTATTGATAAAATTCTAAAACTTATCCTTATTAATAATGATAATGAAATTTCTACTACTTTGACACAAAAGTGAAGAATAGCAAGTATCAATGTTGTAACATAATAGGAAAAATAGCAGACACATGTACTCTCTGTTCATCATAGCACTATTCACAATAGCAAAAACATTGAATCAACCGAAGTACCCATGAAGAGTGGAAAAATGTGGTATATGTACACCATGGAATAGCACAGTCATAAAAAAGAATGATGTCGTGTCCTTTGCAGCAATATGGGTGCAGCTGGAGGCCATTATCTTAAGCAAACTAATGCAGAAGCAGAAAATCAATACTGCATGTTCTCACTTATAAGTGGGAACTAAACACTGGGTACACACGGACATAACGATGAGAACAGTGAACACTGGGGACTACTAGAGGGAGGAGATGCAGAGAGTGGCAAGGGCTAAAAAACTACCTATTGGGAACTATGCTCATTAGCTGGGTGACAGGTTCAGTCACACCCCAAACCTAGCATCATGCAATATACTTCTGTAACAATCTGTAACAAATGTTTGCATGGTATAATTTTAATAAAAGTAGGAAGCGGGAAGAAAAAGAAGACGTTAGGCACAACTATACTATAGTAAATTTGGATTTATAACTGCATGGTAATAAATGATATTCTAAGAAAGTGCAAATGATTAAAATTAAGTAAAATCTTTGAAAAAATAAAAGCCATGAAATACACGAAAAAGATGTCATAGAACTATACTTATGAAAATTGAAGACATTAATGGTTTACAGAAAAATTTTGTTTCCTTAACTGAACAGAAATTTAAATGTTTAAAAGTCTTCTGGAGTATAGAAGAAGATAGAAAGCTTTCCTGTTTATTTGGCAAGACTAATATAACCCTTATACAGAAAATGTATCAAAGATAATTGACAAAAACAACATCCCAAAAGAAAACTACAAGCCAATCTCCCTTGGAAATATTTGGCACAAATCATGCATCAACATTAAAGTCAACGTAATATTAACAGACAATAAAGATACTAATTGACATTGACTCCATACTACGTAGCATATACTGTTGTTTTCATGCATTATGTCAAACGATTCTCACACAACTCTTACACACATAGTATTATTATTATCTTCCCGATTTACGGAAGAAAAATCTGAGTATTGCAAAGACTAAGTTATTTTTCCATGGTCACAATAAAGAGTAATGGCAAAACCTAGATTGGAACCCAGGCAGTCAGATCCCAGAACATGTACTCATATCCAGTATATGATGTTGACTTTATCCCACCATGACTGAATAAGAATTATTTCATGAATCCAAGGAAGGTTAAATACTAGAAAGCCTATGTACTATATTCATTAATAGGTTAAAATAAAAAAATGAAAGCATAAGATCACTCTGACAAAGAAACAACTGATACAACTCAAAATTCATTTCTGATTTTAAAAATACAAGAAAAACAAACAAAATAAAACCATATCTTAGTAAGTCATGAATTGAAGATACCTTTCCTAACACTCTCTAGACCAATGGTAAACCAAAATAAACTACACATTTTTCCATTAAAGGCAAGAACAAGAAAAAGCTGCTCATCATGAGTACTATTAGTCACATTATTTGGGAAGTTCTAGCTAGTGCAACATAATAAGAAAAAGAAAGAAGCAGCACTGTCTCTAGGAGTAATGGTGGCTGCTGAAGAGCAGAGTTCCTTGTGCAGAGGTGGCAGCTATAACCTGAACTGCTGCTAGTGCTCTGGGGTGGTGGTGGCAGTGACAGTTTTCTTGTCAGACTTTGCTATGATTGTTCCAGTGATTTTCTTTGGAAGTTTAACCTTGAGTCTACTTTTGCACCCACCTACGGATTCTTTGAGCCACCCACCATATTTTGAGTATTTTCTTTTCTTGCTTATTCAACAAGGACCCTTTTGTTTTTGCCTGCAAATATTTTGCTTGCAAAATTTTTTTGCTTGCAATTTTTTTTTGCTTGCAAAAGCTGACAACATCAATGGAATTAACAAAAAATTTATAGAGTCTATATATAGAAAGCTTCAAAATTTGACTATTAAGAAAAATGACTTGAACAGAGGGTGAGATAAAAAGGTTCAAAATTATAAACCATTTAATTCTCCCCCAAATTAATCTAATTTAATGTTTAATGACAACAAAAGTGCTAGTGTCATTTCCCCCAGTCATCGCTCAAAGATTGATATGACAAATGATTTGAAAGTTAAAGTGGGCCAGGTGCAGTGGCTTACACCTGTAATCCCAGCACTTTGGGAGGCTGAGGTGGGCAGATCACGAGGTCAGGAGTTTGAAACCAGCCTGAACAACATGGTGAAACCCTGTCTCTACTAAAAATACAAAAATTTGTGCCACTGCACTCCAGCCTGGGCGACAGAGCTAGACTCCATCTCAAAACAAAAGTTAAAGTGCAAGAAGATATATAATGGGCAAAAAAACAATCCATTAAAAATACTTAAAAAGGAAAGTAATGGTAGTGTTGCCTTATAAGTTATGAAAGTGCTTTTAAAAAATATGGTAATGAAAAGAATGAGTTACAGGGACAGAATATTCAGTGTACAAAAATATAGATTCCAGAAACAGATCTAATTATATGTAAAAGTTTAGTATGTAATAAGGTTTATACTTCACATTAGCAGAGAAAGATTATTTTACAACTGGTATTTGAATAACTATTTATATATTTGGAAAAAAATAATGTTAGATATCCTTATACTTTCATAAAAATAAATTGACACCAGAAGAATGAACGACGTAAACAAGAACTCTAACAGCATGAAAATTTGGGCAAACACTGATATGCTCCACGATTGTTTCTCCAAGCACAACACCAAAGCTGAAAATCACAAAGGAAAAAGTTGGTAGTTTGATCACACTCTACAAAAACAAAATCTTCGGCACATTCTCAAGCACACACACACAAACACACGTAACTCACACACTTCAAAAACAAAGAACAAAAGCAAAATATCTGCAATATATGTATGTGTATATTCATATATATTTGACAATAGGTTAAGAATTTTAGTACATAAAATAGATATTCAGAAAAAGAAAAATAAAAGAAAAATGGTGGAAAGGATATAAATGGGCAATTTTGACAGTAGAACAAAATGGCCAATGAGTTTATAAAGAAATGTTCAAATTCATAGTAATAAAAGATATCCAGATAAAGCTATTATGTATCATATTTTGCCTAAAACCAAAAGATTGAGTCATACTTCTCATTCACCACTGTTAAGAGGGTAAATTAGTATACTGATTTATCGTATTTTCAAAAGTATCAAAAATTGCTGCAATAGTTCTGTCATAACAATAAAAATAATTAAGACATACAAGTCAGAGAAGAATTAAGATTTTTTATTTACATATACATATAGGTAAAATGGTATTTTTCTGTAGTCACTTGAGGATCTTTAAAAATTATCTTCAGTGCACATAAAATATATTTAGTAACATGATATGTGATAATTTCATTATCTAGATATTATTCCATTTGCACTCTATCAAAGAGAGAATAGAAATACATGTAATTTATATTTTAAAATTATTTGGAATTAGTACTTATAACCTATTTATTAAACTATTCAAACTTCAAAAAACCCCATATATTGTTTCAGCAGTGCAGAGATGTCAAATCATAGTGCAATATTGAAAATTAGAAATTCCAAGATATAGGCCGGGCGCGGTGGCTCAAGCCTGTAATCCCAGAACTTTGGGAGGCCGAGACGGGCGGATCACGAGGTCAGGAGATCGAGACCATCCTGGCTAACACGGTGAAACCCCGTCTCTAATAAAAAATACAAAAAAAAAACCTAGCCGGGCGAGGTGGCGGGTGCCTGTAGTGCCAGCTACTCGGGAGGCTGAGGCAGGAGAATGGCGTGAACCCGGGAGGCGGAGCTTGCAGTGAGCCGAGATCTGGCCATTGCACTCCAGCCTGGGTGACACAGCAAGACTCCGTCTCAAAAAAAAAAAAAAAAAAAAAAAAAAGAAATTCCAAGATATATTAGTATTTTTTTAATCATGTAAGTCTCCTCAAAATTGTATCTCAGATGATCAGTTCTATTAGCACTTCTATTATATCACTGCCCTTAATCATCTTAATGTAAGTCTTTTCAGTCCAAAGATCAGGGATAGAGAAGCATAAGCAATGTCCATTTGGGGAGATAAAGGAGCTGCCTCATCAACATAGGTGCTTGTGAAATCCAAAGAGGGAACCAAAACAAAAGACAGGATACGTTATATTTCATTATATTTCTTTAAAAACACTAGCCAACTACTGCTAGTCTGGATTGTCTTAAGTCAGTTTTTTTTTTTTTTTTTTTTTTTTTTTTAAGGAAGGTATGTGTCTTTGTCTTGTGTGTGATTTAGCTCAAGTTTCCTAATCATTTTCTGGAGGGGACCTCTCTGAAAAGCTCTAGTTTAAAAATGATTGGCCAAATTTGACCACTAATTTGAATGACTTTTTTTCATATTAGTCAAATAGATGATGTATGGTTTATAAATATTACTACACTATCATTAAGTAATGAGCAAGTCACATTTCTGGCTTATAAATAAATGCCCATATTATATTTTTAATCCTTAACTCTTAATTAATATGACAAAGTGGCCCTCAGTAACAGATTAAGTCTACAAGTGGAGTTATTTATTTAAATAACTTGAAGTAAGAAAAGTTTGTTTAGGCCACTTTTGACAATATTTCTATAATTATGCTATGTCATATAGAAATAAGCATATCCCTATGTTCTTGCTTTTCTTTCATCAGTATTCTTTTCATACCCATTATCTGACAAAGCACGCTTACTTAGAATATAAGTTGTCAAATTTGGTAAATGTTATGAATGGCTTGTCTGATTTGGCACCAGAATTTCTGATATGAGAACATTGCAGATAAGAAAACACTTTTTGAAACAAATTTTTAAAACCCTAAAGTGCTCGTAGTAAGTTTTTCTTTAAAATTGGTGTAATGTAGTTATACACAAATTTTAGTACATTTAGTATATAAATATAATCCTATTTGGCTGCCAATTCTATACATACTATTCTGTATTTAAAAAAATTATTTTGTTTTAGTTTACTGCCTTTGGTCTTTCTAGGAGCTCTGCACATAATAATAATCTGCATTGTTCAAAATTAGCCAGATACTAATAGGATCTGCAAAATTATTGATTGCACTATAATTGATTTCTTGCTTCTGCTTTCATTTGTTGGAATTATTTATTCTTCAAATTAGACAAATGGTGATTATTTTATGTAATGTGGCCAATTAGAAACTAACCAAATAAGAAAACAGAAGCTATAGAAATTATGTAATTTTACAATAAAAAAGGTGATATTTCCAAGGCCAAGTTGAAGTGGAAAGTTGCCAATATTGTAATGATTTTGAGCTGTTCAGTCACTTAACCCTTTGAAAGGAAGCAGTCTTAGGCTTAACTCAGATGACTTGAGTTTCTATTGTATAATGCTTCTGCTACTTGCTTGCTTTGCACTCTCACTAATTCTCTCATCTTTGCAGCATAGTAACAATATGTGTATCACCAGACTGTTGTAAAGATTAAATGAAATAATGCTTGTGTGAGAAGCCTATGTGCCCTCTGACTATAAACAGTTTAGGAGTTCTCAGGCAGCTGCTGAAGGCATGTAAGAGCGCCACATCCAGCCACACTCCAATCTGAAAGGCCTGCTTCCTCACAAAGAATCCGAATAGCCCTCTTCCATCACTAAGCTAGCTGTAGAATGTGGCCAAACACAATGGAATAGGATGTCACTGTGATGAGAACAGAATGCTTAGGCTGACCTGTGGAGATTAGCATATAAAGGATTTGGTGGAACACATTGAGCAGAATCACTGTCAAAGGAAAGCCTATGAAGTTCCTAGCAAAGACCAAAAATAAAGGCTGAGTCAAGATAAGCATCTCAAAGGGGAGGAAATTGGAACATCATGAGTGAAAAGAGATCAGAAGAACTGGAGAAAGAAGAAATTCAGATTAAAAAGATGGTTATTAGTTTAACGACAATGAGCTAAAGAGATTTACTAGTTCATTAGTGATGAGGAATCAAAAATTTTTATCAGATCTCTATTTTACATATTTGTTATCTATGTAGATATGATTAAATTATTTATATAATAAAACATAAATTATTTACTCTTTCAGATATTGTTGTAAATAGACACCTGACTATGAGGCCCACACTTTGACGCCCAGAGTGGGTAAAACCAGGTAAGTATCACATGGTATAAACAATTGCTTTAACGAGATACTCTTTCTGTGTAGATGTACTAGTCCCTGATTTATGTAAACTGTCATGAACATGTAGGAAACAATTATTAAGATGTCTTGATTTTAATAAAAATATTTTAATTGCACCTGCATAAATACTATCAGTATGCATTTTTGAGAAGGTGTAAGTATAAGATTCAGGATCCATCAACACCTAGGAGGTCTGACTCTCCCTGTGAAGTTTAGTCTACCTAAACAGAAATCATAAAATTACAACAGAGAGTAAATAGACTCTGCCTATGGTAAAAAGTCACAACCTGTTCACCAGCACTGGTTTTTGTTTATTTGTTTTGAGACGGAGTCTCACTCTGTCACCCAGGCCAGAGTGCAATAGTGCGATCTTGGCTCACTGCAGCCTCCATCTCCCAAGTTCAAGCAATTATCCTGCTTCAGCCTCCCAAATAGCAGGGATTGCAGGCATGCACCACCACATAGCTAATTTTTGTATTTTTAGTAGAGACGAGGTTTGACCATGTTGGCCAGGTTGGTCTTGAACTCCTGAACTCAAATGATCCACCCACCTCAGCCTCCCAAAGTGCTGGGATTACAGGCGTGAGTCACAGTGTCTGGTCCACTAGCACTGTTTTTATTAATTGACCTACACTGACCTTTCCAGAACCTGAATTCTGAATTCCTCAACCCATAGTATCTACCATTTTTACATATCCCATCTTTACAGATCACATGGGCCTACCACTCTGCTATCTAGTCTGGATCCAAAGCACTCACATGCCTCCCTATACCCTAATGTAGGAGCCTAATGGTGACCTGGGGTTCTGATTCTGGTTACTTCCAGTCTCTCGTATCTTTTTATTTTTTTGTGGCCTAATGTGTCAGTATCCTTGGTCTCCTTGTTATGAATCATGGCTAATAGAATCATGAGCATTTACAAACAGAGTCTACTTGGAAACAAACATGCTTGAATGTTGGCTGAGTTGCACACTTCAAGGGCAAGCTTGGGCTCCCACGTGTCCACTGGGTTCCCTTCTTGATTGTATCGTTGCCCAAGTGATTGAATGATGCTGCTGATTACCCCTGTAAAAACCACATGTATCTCATTCTCATTCTTGCCACTTCTAAACATCCAAGTTGGGAATGGAGCTTCCTCATTCACCCTTTCAAAAAGTGGGGAGAGCTGACTTACTTAGATCCATTTGAATAAACAGAATCTGGGCCTTTGGACATATTCGTTAATGCATAAAATCTCAGAGCACCTAGCACAAAATTCAACAAACAAATAATAGAGTTACAAGAATAATACTTTAGTAGAGACATTCAAAGGTGGCTTTTGTAGAGGAGTAGTACTAGTCTGAAGGTACATATAATCCAGTGTTTGTCTTCATGGATCACTAGAACTTCCCAACATCTGCATGGCCTGATATGTCCCAGATGTTCCCAATTTAGTGTGTTCTAAATACTTCAGAATTAAATTACTGATACATTTAGAAAGACAAGGTAAGTGCCTTTTCCTCTAAGAGACAGAAAGGACCTTCTAGGAGGATACAACACTTACACTGTTTTTGATACCTCCTAGTTTCCTTGGTTTCCTGAAGTGCAATCTTTTTTTAACCTATATTTGATAAGACCCAACAACAGATTATCTTGCTGCAGTGGCCCAAGGACTTAGGGCAGAAGCTTCTAATAGACTGACTTCAAGACATTCTGTATGCAGTGACTCCACAAAATGAGCCTATGCCCCTTTTAGAGGGCAGCCAATGTACTGTAACTCTACCATGGCAAGACATTCAAGCTGCCTTGATCTACGGCTAGCTTTCCCTTGGCCTACCACTCTGCAGGTGTGGCTTGGCTGGCTCTTCCCTTGGCACACCACTTTCCCTTGGCACAACACTCTATAATACCTAAAATAAAGTTAAGACTTGTACTAGCAGCCTCAGAAGTAGTTGTAGCCATTACCAATCCTCAAATTTCAGAGAAATTTGAATTTATGTTCATCATGATGGACATTTCTTTAGCTATTCAAGACGTCCAGGAAGTCTTTTTCACCAGACATGTCCATTTTTATTGGTCTGAATCCCTGTAAAGCACTCCTATAACTCCCTGGCTTCTCTTGGAGCACAATTACCACTTGGACTACATCTTCTAAGACAGTGGCTTTCAAACATTTTTGACTAGGTCTCCCTGTAAAAAAAAAAAAAAAAAAAAAAAAAAAATGCATTCTACATTGTGACCCAGCATTTCTGTACAAGTAGATATAAAATGCACAAAAAAATTTATGAAATGCTTATCATCACTACTTGTGATATGCTTTATTTCCTGTTGTATTGCATTGCATTTTATTATATTTACTTTGTCCTTTTTAAAAATAAATACTGGTTGTGACCTAAATTAATTTCACAATCTGGTTTCAATCTCTTTTTGGACAACAAATAGTAAAGGATATTTCACTGGACAAGATACCAGGAACCCTCAGTTCTAATCTCATGTCTATAATTACCATCTTGGGTTTATTTTTCTAGATATCTTCAAATAGGGAGAGTAATTCTTTTTTTTTTTTTTTTTTTTTTTTTTGATACAGAGTCTCGCTCTGTCACCCAGGCTGGAGTACAGTGGCACGATCTCGATTCACTGCAAGCTCCGTCTCCCAGGTTCATGCCATTCTCCTGCCTCAACCTTCTGAGTAGCTGGGACTACAGGTGCCCACCACCACAGCCAGCTATTTTTGTTGTTGTTGTTGTTGTATTTTTAGTAGAGATGGGGTTTCACCGTGTTAGTCAGGATGGTCTCAATCTCCTGACATTGTGATCCGCCTGCCTCAGCCTCCCAAAATGCTGGGATTACAGACTTGAGCCACCGTGCCTGGCCGTAATTCTTAATTTTATACTAACAGTGACTCAACTCAGAGAGTTAGAGAGTCAAAGTATATTTTTAAAGTAATATAGTTCTCAGTATAATTTCTCATAATTGGTTATAATTAATTTAAAGACCAGCTCACTCATATACTGGATTTTATTTGTATTATTAGATTTTAGTTATTGGTTACCTGTTTTCTAGTACTTTGGAAAACTGTATTTTGTACAATTGCTGTTCTTAAATTTTTTTATAATGTGAATCTCTAAAAACTCTTATCAACAGGTACATTATTATTATTCAAAATGCAATAAAACTTTAGGCTTATTGGAAAATAGACAAATTAATAGTTAAATTGTATCCAAAAAAAAAAAAAGTATTAGTGAGTGAGAGGTTAGGTAATTTATTAACTCAAGCCCAAACCCTTGGGCAGAAAATGATGTCTTAACCAGGGACAAGCCGATTGCCCATTTATAGTATTTTGAGTTGTTGCACAGTCTACATGTTTCCGTTGGAAGATTGTTAGAAATAACCAAGATTGGTATCTTCAGAGATTATTGAAAAAGTCTGGATGCTGGAAGTGACTCTTAGTTAAGGACACCCAAACACACTTCATAAGCTTAGTTTGGGCTACAGGCTTGAAATTTAATGAAGCCATGGAAAAAATACAAAGATAGAAGAATCTAAGCTCACAGCTCATAGGGTTAGGTCCGTTTTGCGCTAATACCTTTAAATCAACTGACGCCTACTCATACTTCACAAATCAACCGAATTTCATCCCTTCCAATGTGTCCCATAAACTCCTACTCTTATCTACACAGCATCATTCTCTGGAATGGTTTTTCTCTCATCCCTACTAAACTATGAACACTGGGAGGGAAGGATCTCTGTCTTATTTAACTTTATATCTTCAAGACCTAGAACAGTGCTGGTAGAAGTAGGCACTCAATAGATATCTATTTATTGAATGAATGAATCAATCAGTATTATAGGCTCAATATATGTGAACAGAATAAGTGACTGACTAAATTGAAATTCAATTTTAGTGATTTAAACTAAGTACAAAGATGACTTAGGCCTCCAAATAAGATAGGCATAACCCAAAACTAGGGACAAGATCAGAAAGTATAATCCTCATAGACAGAAGCTAGCAAAAATCCACATACCACAGATGACATTAGCTAATACAGTAAGCATCTCCCAAAGTAACAACCTGTAGTATGATTTAAAGTGTGCTGTTAAATTAAGGCATCTCTTTTTTTTGTCAGCAAAAAGCATTTCATTTAAGATGTAATATATGAAAAACAATTTATTAATTTGGGTCTTTCCAACAAACTATGCCAGAGACTTAACAGGGAGGAGAGAGGTGTTGTAATGCCATTTTTAGGTACAAAAACAAATTAAAGTATTTCAATTTTCTGATGTTTTATCTCAGAGAAAAGATGGAGGACAAGTCTTAATTTTTTTAA
This sequence comes from Macaca nemestrina, assembly GCF_043159975.1. Lineage (NCBI taxonomy): Eukaryota > Metazoa > Chordata > Mammalia > Primates > Cercopithecidae > Macaca > Macaca nemestrina. The sequence continues at coordinate 145,485,035 of NC_092130.1, forward strand.
TAGAAATATCCCCAAATCACCTAAAGCAAATGGGTAACATCATTTAGGGAAAAATAAATCCCTTGAGAACATTGACTATATTCACATTACCACAAATCCTATGGTTGCAAATAGTTTTTCAAAGTGAATCCATATTTGGGAAGAGATCTGTCACACTTGAACGTAGGTAGCAATAGATTAGAACTGGTCAGAAATTCAAATAAGCAGCCTGCAAGATGCCAGAAAACTAGACAGGAAAGAAGTCAGGTTTAAAACATTCAGGAGCTGGCAGGTCCTAAAAATCCAAGCACCTGGGCTGAGTCCAGGGTCCTGGAGTGGGAAAGAGCAGCCCATGTCAATGGGTAGGTACAATCTGCTCTATGACAGAAGCTGTTTGTGACCTGGTTAATTTCATATTCCTAACTAGGTATTTGCTTTGGGTCTCCTAGACTAGTATGAGCCAGCTGTATTCCACATGACTGGCAGATGAGAAAAACAAGCTGCAGATGTTCTAGCTCTATTTGTGGCAATTGCCTAGAGCCTCCTCACTTTGCTTCCAAGCCTTTAATGTGTGTCCTGTTCTGTTCCAGTTCTGCCTAGCTTGCAACCTGCCAGCTTTGTTTTCATTTTCTAGTCTGGTTCTCACCCAATCTCAGTTTCCATCACTGGCATGCTCAAAGGACTTGGCTTGATCCCACCTCTGTCTCTTCCTGTTTCTGGCCACATCAGGGAAATTATCTTGACTGTCTTGGTTCCAGTTCTAAGAATTAAACCTCTGGCACTGTATCTCCTGGCTGACCTTCCGACTGGGTCTGTACTGGTCTCCTACCATAGGGAATAAAATACTATAGAAGTATACCTATTGCTAGGGTAGAATGAAAAGTCTAGTGGCTATATTTCAGTTACTGTGCCTGGGGAATATGGCACTCTGAATGAAGCCATACTCCATGGGAAAGTAATAAGGTAACACTTTCAGTTTTAGAGCCTCTGTTGTCATCTCTTCCAGGGCTTTCTGTCCTCCAAGTACCCCCAAACCCTGAGGAAATCTGGAAGAACTGCCTGAATTTTATTCAGACTTAAACATTTATAATAACTTACCAGGTTTCTTAGAAGAGGCAGAAAGTGTGGTTATTTATCTTCCCTAAGGGGAGTTCAGCTGTGTAATCTGGCATCCCCACAGGGTTTCTTGAACACTGTATGGGACCTGTTTGATAGCCACGTGACAGTGGAAAAGATTGATGCTGCCACATACTGCCTTAGATAAAAAGGCAGAGAGAAGAGAAGATGATTAGCTGAAGTGCAGCTGAATTCTGTCTTTTTATCCAGGAGCTGTCAGGAAACGGGCTCTGTGTTGGGGCCCAGTTTCAAGAAGGACTTAGAACAACTTTGGAAGATGAATTGACCCTGTTGTGTGAGCCTGGAAGCCTTGTTAGGTCACTTGACCTCCAGTCAGGTCAGCATATGGTTAGCTACCTGGACACATCTTTCTACCAGACACTCTGGCCTTCAGATTCCAGAGGAGCCAGTGGGCAGGGGTGTCTATCTTTCACTGACATTGACAGGGTGGGTGCACCTCTAGAGAGAAGGTCATATCTATTGCCAGGAAATGCAGAGTCTGCACTATCAAGGGAAAGGCAGAGGTTAGCTCAACTTCATCTGCCATGTGGAGCCCCACGCTGAGCTGAACAGTGTTCTGGCTAGAAGCAGACTGTGGGTGGCCAATGCCTTGCCTATGGATCCATATCATGGTTAATTCTGGATCATTAGGAAATCTAATGAATTTGACCTGATTCAATAATGCCTTTCACTCAGTAATCTGATCACTTCTGTTCCAGGAGTAGCCTTCCTCAGTCTGCCCTAATCTAATGGTACGAAAACAGGCATGTTTAATTTTAGCCTATTGCAAAAGAAGACCCAGGGCAGTAGACTGCATCTACCTTATGCTTGGTTTTGGAGGGAAATTTACATTGGCCACAGTCAGTTACTCAGTGTGTGACAGTGGTCACTGTCAAGGCCTGTAGGCCCACACTGGAGAGAGCCTGGCACCTCACGATGCAATCCAGTCACTCCAGCTTGTCACATATTCAGAAGCTCAGAAAGCTCAGCAGTGACAGGTTTATTTTTCAGAAATGCTGAGCTACAAATTAATAATATATCAAGCAGCCAGAATCACTGGGCTGACTGCAGGTCTGATTGCCATAGGTAACTGACACTATGCCATTATGGGAGATCCTCTCGCTTAAAAACCTACATTTCAGCGCTGCTGAAATTCAGTGACCAGATGCAAACAGTGGGTAGGGCTTCTGCTTAGCACTCTGATTTCCAGCTGTGCTTGAAGTGACTCACTCAGGAGATCAGTGGAAAAGTAGTTCAGTCACCCCAAAATGATAGGTTCCTACTCCTTGTTCCATTCTCTATCCCTGGAAAGCCACCATGGCCCTTCCAAGGCACTGAATGTGGCACACTGAGAATTACAGCAGCCCAGTGCTTTTCAAAGCACAATCGCCTGGGTCAAACAAACAAACAAACAAACAAACAAAAAATAAGACTCTAAGGTCACTCACTGCATTGCTCCCCAAGTGCCCTTGAGACTGAATCACCCTGGACTTCATATCAGATTTCTCCCTGTTCTGGGGCCACCAAACAATTCTAGTGGTGGTGGTGGCTATCCTTATCAAAAAGTAAATGTCATTCCCCAACTGCTTAAACTATGCTCTATTCATCAGGGAGTGGTATCCTACCTCAGGATCACTTTTATAGTAATTTCCATGGTCTTACTATTTAAAGGAACTCTTCCAGAAGCATCTACATCTGAATTCACCTGTCTACTGCTATTACCTAGCCAGGGATAGTAAGAAAGAGATTTGGTTGGAATTTCTCTGGTGTCACAAAATACATAAGCATTATGACTTGTTCTGCCTATCTGGTAACTGCAAAATTCACACAGTATTTTTTCACATGGAATAACCTCTTCTATAATGACTATTACCACCCTCTTTATTTCACTGCTAAGATTGATACCTCAAAGAGGTATAAGCCACCCCCAAAAAGCTTAGAGGTGACACTGACCAATGTGTCAAAGACTACTATAGGCCCGCTGTACCAAATATGGCTGACAATTCCTGACAATGGACAGGAGTGGTGGCATTGGGGGTCTCTTAGGTGGGAGAGTTTATGATTCTCAGTCCTACACATCTGAGCCAAATTAAAAATTAAACACTTTCTTGGATCCATTCAAGTTTTCAAGATTACAAATCCCATTGTGTCTTTCCTATCTGTTAAGACATTGCTTTAAAATATTTTTTTTTTCTTTTGAGACAGAGTCTTGCTCTGTCACCCAGGCGGGAGTATAGTGGCACAATCTTGGCTCACTGCAACCTCCGACTCCCGGGTTCAAGGGATTCTTGTGCCTTAGCCTCCCAAATAGCTGGAATTACAGGTGCCCGCCAAAATGCCCAGCTAATTTTTGTATTTTTAGGAGACACATGGTTTCACCATGTTGGCCAGCCTGGTCTTGAACTCCTGATCTCAAGTGATCTGCCTGCCTTGGCCTCCCAAAGTGCTGGGATTACAGGTGTGAGCTCCCGCATCCAGCCTATAGTTTTAAAACTTAAAATTTTACAGCCAACTCTAAAATCCTAGCTGGTAATTCCAAGGAATTGATTGAAGAGAAAGTGGGCTTGATGCATAGAAGCTGGCTCTTGTAGTTGCCAAAGTAGGTAGAGAACAAACCCAAAACTCTGAAGAAAGCCCAGAAAAGCCCTGACCACCTTCTGTTTCCCTGGTCCCACAGAGGAGGGAGCTTGGAAGAGGGTTGGCTTCTCTCTATGTGATCAAGAACAAATAAAAATGAGTGGTGGACAATCACTCTGATCTTATTCACATCAGTCATCCAGGACTCCTCTCTTTGGCTTTGTCCTTCTCACATCCCATTCCACTTCTATCTGGCTGCCAACTTTTTGGAAACCATTTCTCAATTCTGGTCTAATGTCTTGAACTTGATACCTTAATTCAACTATTTCTACCATGGTCTTCAAATGAACTTACCTTGTCTCCAGTGTTAATAATAAATGAAGCCAAATACCCTTCACATGACCCAAGTTCATCTTCTATTTCTCCTATTCCATAGACACAAGTCCCAGACCTCTATCAAGCCCTGTGAAATCCTTGGCCTACAACCATTAGAAAATAGCCTTGTTTCTTGGCAACCATAGACCTAGGGCAACTAGAGCCCTCTTTGAAAACCAATACATTGATGCTCTGCTCTGTAAGTTAGAATCAGTGTGTTTGATTACTACAAAGAAGAAGCCTGGCTAACATGGTGAAACCCCATCTCTACTAAAAATACAAAAAATTAGCTGGGCGTGGTGGCGGGTGCCTGTAGTCCAAGCTACTGGGAAGGCTGAGGCAGGATGGCATGAACCCGGGAGGCAGAGCTTGCAGTGAGCAGAGATTGTGCCACTGCACTTCAGCCTGGGTGACAGAGTGAGACTCCGTCTCAAAAAAAAAAAAAAAAAGAAAAAAAAAAAACAAAAAACAAAAGTATCCTACTCAACCAAGATACAATGAGGCTTAGTCTAAAAAAGCCATTTAGATAGCCTTACCATTAGTGAAGGAGTCTGGGGAGTTAGAGGTAAAACTGTAAACAAATGGAGAAAAGCAACTGTAGGTATGAAATGGCACATTCTTAAAAACTAAACTAGAATGATATGAGAATATTCCTTTCAACATCAGATTTCCTTCCCAGCTCCTTTCTATTTTGGAGGCTGATCATGATTCTTATTGCCTATCTTGAGAAATGTTTGTATTTTAAGAAGTGCTGGTGTCTTAATTCAAAGGAATGATATTATGAGGCATTGAGTGCAATGACAGGCAGAATTTTTACAATAGAATAGCCTTAGAGAATATCTCAGCCTCCATCATATGAGCAAGTGCTTACTCTGTCCACTTAGAGGTCAGCTGTATTCCTCCACATCTGAAAATAAAAGATGAAACCATCATATTTTTCAGGGCCCTCCAGTATTACACAATGCGATTATATATATTTATATTAAAATGACTAATTAAAATAGAATTAATGCTCAGGTTTATCAATAGAAGCATCATCATAGTCAAAAGACAATAAAATTTAAGACTTCTTGGCAAGAAACAGAAGAGGCCATAAAACAAGCAAGTTCATGTGAAATTAGAAGTTCCTATACTTTATTAGTAAGTTTCCATATTGTGACACTTTGTAAGTATCCTGAATAATGCATGTATTATGGGCTGAATGTTTGTGTCTCCCCCAAATCCATATGTTGAAGCCCTAACCTCCAATGTGATGGTACTTGGAGGCTAGGCCTGTGGAATGCAATTAGGTTTAGAAGAGGTCATGAGGGAGGGGCTCCCATGATGAGATTAGTTTCCTTATAAGAAGAAAAGAGACAAGAGCTCACTCCCTCTCTCGCTGCCCTGTGAGAACACAGCAGGAAGGCAGTCTTCTGTGAGCCAGGAAGAAAGATCTCACTGGGGAGCCAAACTGGCTAACACCTTAATCTTGGGCTTCTCAGTCTCCAGAACTATGAAAAATCAGTTCCTGTTGTTTAAACCACCCAATCTATGGTGTATTATTATAGCAGCCTAGCTGATCGATGCAATGTATATGTTTTAAATGTAAAAAAGTGTTCGATTCACATGCCCTTAACATTCATCTACTAAAATCTCTCTGTTCTTGGGTCAATGATCCAGGGATGTCTTTGGGCCAAACAATTCAGATGAGACAGGAAAACAGAGAATTCCACGGCCCATTTAGTCCGATATTTCTATTCTTTGGTGGAAAAAGACCTGGTGGCAATAAATGTTATTGTAAAAAATTTTGGGGATAGGTATCCATACATGTGCTGTAGTGACAGGCATACACATGTTAAAACATAACATATACAACCACATCTTAAAGTCTAGTTGATGGAAAATCATAGGCCAAAAATAATGTTAATAAAAATGTACATTATAACACACTGTAGGGTTAACCCCATAACCACAACAAGCTCACCTGATCATGAACTTAAACAGTAATTTGCCATTAAAGGCAAAAAATAGCAGCAATTAAAAATCATGAACAACTTAAGACAACATGGATGATGTCCTGGAAATGAAATATCCTTCCTCTAAATTATAGAAATTCCAACTATCACTTGGTTGTGGGCACGCACAGTAGAGCTCTGAAAATGGTTAAGTGCTTTGTGGCAGGGACTTCTTAGAAAAATCTAAATCTTCAGGAAACCATAGCCATGAGCTAATTTTAGTTTTCGAACACTAAATTTTAGTAACTCTTAAACTCATTCAACTAGTAATTGCTAGTAAGCAGCTTATATAAAAGTGAAATGCTGTGAATTGCAACTCATTTGCTAGTAAGACCTATCGAAAGAATTTGCATTAGGGGGAATTTGAGGTTCACCGGCAGGCGTCCACTGCATGATTGAGAACCACTGGCTGCTGTGTGGGGCTGTGCTGCTAGCTGCACTAGAGGAACCAGGCTTCCTGGCTTAGCCTGCTACCCATGGTCCATTCGGCTTTAAGGGCCGTGCCTCACTCTCTACTAAATAACTCAATGTTGTTATGCTGCGGTAGTTGCCTAGGAACCCCAGAGAGGTCTGGCTGCTCCATGATGCTGTTCTTGCCTCTTTTGTGGGAGAGAGAAATGTTATTTCTAGCCACTGGGCTAGAGCTCCCTCATATTCAGTCATTCTCACATAAACAGAGTGTGATGATTTAGGAAATAACGTTAAGAAACAAGAGTCAAATTTTTGGCAGCTACATATGACACGTACATAAGCAAACACCTGTTTTAATTGCAATTTCTAGTTACAATATTTAAAAAGTTTAAGCACAATAGCTTATTCTAACAGAACGTGGGCTTTTAAAAGCACAGACTCAAAACTGGGAACTGTCAGTTCTTTAAAGGTAGAGGGTATGGACATCAATTAAGCATGCTAAGAATATAAACTTTTTGAAGATTAATTTCTGAATAATACATTTGCTTGAACAATAATGTTCATTATAATGTTATTGAACATGATATATAATGAACATTATATATAATAACATCAATAATGATATTCAATAATGTTCGATAACATTATAATGAACATTATTATGTGCAAGCAAATGTATTAATTTCTGAGTAATATATTTGCATTAAAACTCCTAAACAAATTTAATAATGACAAATGTGTACCACTGGTTCTTTTAGACAAGCCAGGATGCATGGCCCCTCTGCATCTTGTGATAGACTATTTAAGCCAGATAATATATTTTACAAGTTGAAACATTTATTTTTTACTTGTATGTAGGAACACTTAGGACAAGTTCTTGAAGAGACCAAAGGTCTAAAAATAAAGAATGATAGTATAATAGTTTACAGTACATCCTAAAACCTGTATATGGCATATTTTCCATTATGGTGTCAAAGAGAGCTTGTGAAAACATATTATAAATCCTAAGGTAATTTTCATTTCCAGAAAAACAGCAAAGTCAATACACAAAATAAAGTGCATTGCTAGATGATCACAAACTCCTAACAAAAGTTTACAATTTCCTGCAAAAGAAATGCATCATCTGCTTCAGGATGTGGGCAAGACAAGCATGTTCCTGTGGTAACCATTTCTCATACAAGGAAAATAGCTAGAGAGACAAATATCTTTGCTAAGCTGCAGCCTACTAGGTCTCCTGATTTGTAAGAGCAACAAGAATAGAGATTGAGCTGTTTAAGAAGTAATTTAGAAATCAACATTCGACGAATGAGTAAAGTCTGTCAAATAAAATGACTTCTAATTTACAACGGAAAGAAATATCTTAACACAGTTTGATACTGTCAAAGCATTTTATTATATGGCATTATACTTTAGGTGGATGTAATAGGTCTAGTATATTTTACAACCATACAAAACAAACATCCACATTTATCTTTTAAGGTTCTAGTCAGTCCTTAATAATTATTCTCTTAGTGCTACAAATATAGATTCATTTAATTAAAATATAGTGTACATTTAATTTCTCATAATTTCATATTATTTCCTTATCTTTTAACCACAAGGTTATCTTCTTGTAATATTTACTTATTAGTGTTATTTTGCACTTTTCTTTGCTCATTGTACTTTATTCATTTTATTCACTCTTTGTTCCATAAACCTTTGTTGAATATTTACTATCAGTGAATAATTAGGTCAAATCATCTTTCCATAGATTTTTTTCATGTTGCACTTACTGAACTTCTGGGACTCATTTTGTAATTTTTCTAATAAAAAGCCTCACTCCTCATTCCATTGATGTTGATCCACTCAAAACTTCTATCCAAAAGCTATGATTGTTACACCTTTACTTCTAAGGGTGAGATGGAGTGGGATGGGGAGAGTAGGATGGTGAGGAAAGAAATGGATATGTATTATATGCATCCAACATGAAGTGCACTCAGCTGTGTTTAACTCATGTTATTTTAAATGAAGTAGGTATAGTAGTATTCCCTTTCCATAAATTGAAAAATGGAAATCTATTAGCCCTTAAGGAACTGGTCACCTAAGATTGCACAGTTAGTAGCTGGCAATTTCAATAATGTAGCTCTAGTCTGTCTAATCTCAAAGGCTTTACAACAGTTCTTCTAAAAATCACAGTTGGCACCTGATACTTTTTATTTCAATCTTTGAAGAAAAGATTGAATCTATGCTATTCATAAAACCCAGACCTCCTCCTCTTTCATTTTGCCCGTAAAAAAATCTATTATTTAGATCGATTACAAAAGAAATACATTTTAACAATGGTTTTTGAAGCCAAAGCAGACAGCTCATAGAAAGAAAAATGCTAATAAATAAACTAAAGCATTTTAAAAATTCTGAAATCTGTCTACTTAGACAATTACTATGCTTGATGTTTTTTCAGACCACTCCCCTAAGATTACTAGAAACAATAGATAATAGCTTATGTATAGTTTAAGCAGCTAAAAAGTAGCACAAATATACAAATTAAAACAAGGGAAAATGCAAACAAAACATGCCTATTTTTATTAGTAGAAATGAAATAAGGAATATCACAAAATTAATGTTAAAGAAAAAGGATTTATTATGTAGCATTCTAATTATTTCATAACAGTAGGTACCTTATATTCTTCATAATCATTGGTATCTAGCAAGTCCCTTTTCTCCAGTTCTATAAGTTGTTCTCTTGAGGGGTTAGCAGGTAGTGTCTTAACAGAGGCTTGTTCATATATGGGTTTTGCATTAAAAAATAGTTCCTTCCAATCATGCATCAACTTATATGGAATCAGGCTATTGCACAAAGAAAAGGTAGAGATGAATCAATGGTTAGTCAAATATAGATTTTAAACATTGGTATTTGTATTATATTTATGTAAATTAGCTCACTTTCATCAGACAAACAGAAATAATTACTGAAAAATGATCTTAAAGGTTACCATGTGTGCAATGACAGTAAGACTAATATATATTAGATTTTTCTGTTACAAATTATTTACAAAATGTAAACCTAATGTTCTCTTAAAGGGGCCTTGAAAAGCACTCAGTTTGTTCATTTTGCACAGGAGGACACTGATACCAGAGTATTTAAATAATTTCCTAAGGTTGCATAGTAAGCTGACATCAGAGCTGAGAATTAAGGAACCTAAGTGTTCTGACTGTGCTCACTATTTTTAGATATATTGTTCTGCTATGAAACAGTCAATAAAAAAGTTTAAAGAACCAGTGGCATAAAGTAACAATCATTCTTCAAACCCACTAAGTTCCAAACATTTTACTAGCCACTAGAAATATAATAGCAAGTGGAATACCTGGCTTTAAATAGCAGACTCTGGGAAAGAAGGGCAAAAAATAGTTGCATAAATACATGAAAGTTCTGAATAAGAATTATACAATGGGAAAGTATAACAGTATGACTCAACTTAACTTGTTGGTTCCAGGAAGGTCTCTTTAAAGAAATCACTGCCAAGCTGAGGCCTAAAGAATGCTTAGGAGGCAGCAAGGACAGAGTGATGGGAAAATTGTTTCAAGACAAGATGTGCGAAATGTCCTGATGTGATCATAAACAGTTGGACTAGAACTTGAAATTACAACTTAAAAAGTAGTATTTCATTCTGATTCATGCTACAACATGAATGGACCTTGAAGACATTATGCTACGCGAAATAAACCAGACACAAAAAGGATGAATATTATATTATTCCACTTATATAAGGTACCTAGAAGAAACAAATTCAGAGACATCAAGTTGGATAGAGATTATCAGTGGCTGGGGATTGGAGGGGATGAGGAGCTATTATTTAATGCGTACAGACCTAACAACTTTTCCTGTTTAAAAGGCTGTGTGTTCAGGGTTCTTGAACTCCTGACAAACCTCATATCCAGGTACTTCCTCCGTTTTGCTTTCTCCACCACTTGTTAGGGCTTTAAAAAGCCCCCAAATTACCTGTTTCCTCCTAAAAACCTTTTAACATTCTCTTTCAGTATGACTTACTATGACATCTGTAGACATTCTATGGCTTCATGATTGCAACCCACTAAAGTAGTCCATGTATTTTGAAAAAAAAAAACTGTAGAAGGAAAAAACCTTAGCTATCTGACCTTTACCGTAAAATTCTTTTCACATTTAAGGATATGAGGATAGAAACAGATAAAATGGCAAAAGTAGGAACATTTTTAAAATAGCTTCTCTAGTCATACAGAATATTGGTCTCCATGTTCTTGCCAAACTTCTCCTTTTCCTCAAGATTCTGACCTTGCCATTCCCCACCTGATCCACTGAGGCTCCCGAATAAGAAAATCACCTGCTATGGCTTCTGGGGCCCTGAATACCTTCCTTGTTAGCTGACATTATTAAGATTCCATGCATACTTTTGGGCTAGCAATTCAGTTTTCTTAGAGGATTCAAATTCCGTCAGCTCACTTCAGATCAACCTGTTCTGGTGAAGCAATTATTAATTCAAAATAAAACAGTGAGGAAAAAAATGCTATTATATATATTTTAAAAAATAAAAAATAAAGGGCTGCTTTAGAAGCAGTATTATACTTTCCATTTCAGAATGAGATCTGTTGACTTTATATAAGTTAGTCTGGAAATTCCAGCTATGTGGTCTGCTTTTTTTTTTTTTTTTTTTGAAACGGAGTCTCACTCTGTCACCCAGCCTGGAGTGCAGTGGCGTGATCTCTGCTCACCGCAACCTCCTTCCCCCGTGTTCAAGCGATTCTCCTGCCTCAGCCCCTCGAGTGGCTGGGATTACAGGCACCTGCCACCGCACCTGGCTAATTTTTGTATTTTTAGTAGAGATGGGGTTTCACTATCTTGACCAGGCTGGTCTTTAACACCTGACTTCGTGATCCACCCGCCTCAGCCTCCCAAAGTGCTGAGATTACCAGCGTGAGTCTGCTTTAGCTTATGTGAAAGGAAAATATCTTGGGCCCTTTTGAGCTGGGAACCACTCGGGCAAATCTGCCTCCCATTCTATTTAAGTCATCCCTTTGCTCACAGAGACAGATGCAAATTCTGATTGCCTTCTTTGGAAAGACCTACCAGAAACTCAAAAGAATGCAGTCTTCAGTCTCTCACCTATATGTGACCTGGAAGCCCCCAGTGGGTGGGCCTTGCTTTGAGCTGTCTCCGTCTTTCTAGATGGAACTAATGTACTTACTTCTTGCATATTGATTGATGTCTCATGTCTCCCTAAAATGTATAAAACCAAGCTGTGGCCTGACCACCTTGAGCACATGTCGTCAGGACTTCCTGAGGCTGTGTCACAGGTACGTCCTCAACCTTGGTAAAATAAACTTTCTAAGTAACTGAGACCTGTCTCAAGTTTTCAGGGTTCACACCTAGTAGTCTCTATGAATCATTTATCCCACTTTCATGTTATTCTGTTGCTATTTAGATATACTTTGATTTTTAAAATTAATCTTTCTATTTTGAGGTAATTATACATTCACATTAGGTGTAAGAAATAATATGGAGATCCATATACCCTTTACCCAGTGTCTCCTGATTGTAATATTTTGCAAAACCACAGTACAGTATCACAACCAGGATATTAACATTGATACAGTCAAGATACAGAACGTTCTATCACCACAGAACCCATCATGTTGCCCTTTCAGAGCTACACTCACTTCCCTCTCACCTCCAACCCAGTCTTAGCCCCTGGCAATCACTAATCTGTTCTGTTTCTATAACTTTGGTTATTTCAAGAATGTTTTGTAAATGAAATCATAGCACAAGTAACATTTTGAGATTAGCTTTTTTCCACTCAGCATAAGTATCTGGAGGTTCATCCAGATTGTGGAATGCATTAATAGTGTATTATTTTATATTTCTCAGCAATATTCCATGATATGGATGTATCACACTTTATTGCCTATTGAGAGACAACTGAATTGTTATCAGTTTTAAGTTACTACAAATAAAGGTGATATAAACATTTCTATACAGATTTTAGTGTGAATTTAAGTCTTAATTTCTCTAGGATAAACGCCCAGAAGTGTAATCGCTAGGTTGTATGGGAGTTGCATATTCAGCTTTTTAAGAAATTGCCAAATTGTTTTCCAGAGGGGCTGTACCATTTCATATTCTCAGCAGCAATGAATTGGTGGTTTTCTCCAGAGCCTTGTCAGTATTTGGTGTTCTCATTTTTTTTTTTAAATTTTAGCCATTGTTATAGGAATGTAATGACAAATCATTGTGATTTCAATTTGAATTTCTCTAATGACTAACGAGGATGAAGTTTTTTACGTGTGTATTTGTCATCTGAATATCCTCTTCAGTGAAATGTCTTTTCATATCTTTTGCCTATTTTTGAACTGGATTATTTTTTATTGTTGAGTTTTGAGAATACTTTATATATTCTAGATACTAGTCTTTTGTTGGATAGGCAGTTTGAAATATCTTCTCCTATTCTATACATCCTTTCAGCTTTTTCAAAGCAAAAAGTTTTAATTTTGAAGAAGTTCAACTTATAAAGTTTTGTCTTTTGCAGAGCAAAACGTTTTAATTTTAATGAAGTCCAATTTGTCAAGTTTTCCTCTTATGGATCATGCTTTTGGTGTCAAGTCCAAGAACTTGTTGCCTAGTCATAGAGCCCAAAGATTTTCTCCCATTTTTTCCTCAAAGTTTTATAGTGCTATGTTTTACATTTAAGTCCATGATCCACTTTGAGTTAATTTTCATAAAACGTATGGTAAAAGGCATGTAGGCATCTTAAATGAAAGTAGTCAGTGAGTAAGTCAAGCCAGTAATCAAGGTCTCCTGGATCCCACCTTTTAGTCTTTTCATGAATCATTTGTATCTCTCTTTACTTATCAGCTTAGTATCTACTTTACAATCTTATCCTTCCTCATTCTCTATCGTGTCTTTACTATGTTATTTAAAAAACAATACTTACTTATTTGTCAACGTTCGATAGTCTGCCACTTTAGTGGACAAATCAACTATTTGGTCCAAAATTTCTGCACATATTGAATAATGCTTTTTATAACGAGCTTGAGCTCTTTCCACAGCAATCTGATCATGAAATCTCTTTTCTTTAAGGAACTGTTCTTCAAAATCAATCTTGGCTTGTTTTGCCAAAGCCTAAAAAGGCAAAAACATATTTTTAAGTCACTATAACTGAATCAAATAAAAATAATGTCATCATTTCAATAGCCAAAACGTTTTTCAGTAGAATGAAACCTCTTCTCACACCAGGAAAAAAATTAATTATGAATGAACACTTTTTGCTTAATACATTAGTACTGAGTATGATGGCAAAGACAATATTGGAAATATCCCACTCTCAGCTTATCTTATCAACAAAGCATAATACAGTGAGAAGTGATCTAACTGGGGAAAGCCTAATTTGGATTAATGAGGAATTGGATCTTAAGCCTTCAAAAAGAAGTCCTGAGTTCACCGGTTGCAAATAGGGATCAGAGAGAAACAGGCAAGTCCGTGCCAGATCCTAAGCATAGCTGACCCCTCACTCCTACCTCCAGAGTGTCAGTTTGGACACATCTGCTATAGTCATTGCCCTTTGTCTTTCAATGGGAGAGTTCTATAATACTGATTTATACTTAGAAAATATTTTAGAAAGTCCCTGATTATACTGGCTTGAGAATATAAAGTATTTGCCAACATGTGTTAAATGTGTTAATTACAAACCCTCTATGGTTACAGCCTTAATAAGCTGATGGCATTCATTTGTAGGAACATCTATGTATGTAGAAAGCAATGAAACACTTAGCTTGTTATCACCCTCTCCTTAGTGCACTATTATTTTGTTCAGGGAATCTTTTCTTCACACAAGGTACAAAGGTTGAACTCAGTCCAGCCAAGCTGAGGATAACATAATACTTAATTAGTGGGATTCAGATGACCCAATATTGCTTTTCAGATAGCTATGCCAGCTTCTTGAGAAATTTAGTTACATGCTAGCCTGCTGTAGGAAAAAGACTTGCCTCCTGTAACAACCCAGTGAGTATCAGACAGAAGTAAACTTGGGCTTTGGAGGAGCTATGGTCGAGTTCAAGCCCTAGATTTTATATAGAATTCAAGCACTAGCTGTGAGATCTTGGGCAAGTCATTAGTCTCCTTATGTCTCCATTTCCTCAAAGTCAGGATATTAAGAGTACTTAGCATACCCAGAAAAATTACCAAACCATCTCATCAAAACAAGTATTTCCTATTATAATACTATTCATAAATGACTAGATGTGTGACAATGGATTGCTGTGTAAGGTCCACCATTTGTTTTGCTATTGCTATTTTATTTTGTGTGCTTATTTCATTTTTGTTGGGAAAGGGGTTAAGCTGGATGATCACTAAGGTCAATTCTGTACATTTGACAGATTCAGGAATTACACCAGAGTTTGTTATTCTTATATTATTCTGTATACCCTGTTTTCATGGAGAAAGAGTACAATTTAAGTACAAAGCTTTATGACATGATTCATGAAGTGAAGAATTCAGAGGAAAAATGAATCTAAGAGAGCAGAAATATCCGATGAGAATTTATGGAGAGAGTGACACAAAAATGGATCATGAGGTTGGTTTACTACAGAGTTCTCTGAAACACATGGAAATATTTAGGATGTGAGGAATAAAAACCTTTAAGGGAATGGTAGAATGTTCCTACCAGTAATAGTGTAGCTTTCAACCCTGGTTGCTGCCATTGCCTGTCTCCCCATATCCCTCTCTTCCTCCCTTCCCCGCTCCCTCCCTCCCTTCCTCTATTCCTCTCCCTCCCTTCATCCAGCTTAGTCTTCCTTCTCCTTTTCTATATCTACCATCAATCCTCTGCCAAAGCCACCACAACTTCCTGTCTCATTACAGCTAAGTGGGTTGCAGCCATAAAAAAAGGAGGAAAAGGAAAAAGGAAGTCTGTGGGAGGTAGTAAATCTCAGTGGTTATGAGCTTGGACTCTAAAATCTGATCAAGCTGGCCTTGCTCCCTGCTACACCGCTGAGAAGCTGTGTGACTTTAAGCCTTCTAGTCTTCAATTTCCTGATGTGTAAAATGTAAATAAGGATGGTATCCATTTATGGTCATTGCAAGAATTATTTTATACATGCTTGTAACAAACATAGTACAATGCTTGACTCAAAGTAAAGCTCAAAAAAAATAAGTATTATTGTAATTATTAATAATAATAGTAGTTAGCACAGAAATTTGAAATCAGGAACTGTCTTAATACAGAATACTTTTGCAGTTGCCTCAAAGGAAGAGATTAGCAGATTTAATCTAAAAACAAAACAAAAACCCTCAAAAAATTGAGAGTGAAAGAAAAACACAAAGTTCTTCTCCCTCGTTTTCTTTCTCTCTCTCCTCCTTCCTTCCTCTTTCTCTCTCTCTCTTTCTCTCTTTCTCTCTCTCTCTCTCCCTCTCTCTCTCTCTTTCTTTCCTATCTTTTCCCCCAAGATGGAGTCTTGCTCTGTCATCCAGACCTAGAGTGCAACAGGGCGATCTCAGCTCACTGCAACCTCCGCCTCCTATGTTCAAGTAATTCTCCTGCCTCAGCCTCCCAAGTAGCTGGGATTACAGGTGTACGCCACCATCTCTGGCTAATTTTTGCATTTTTAGTAGAGATGGGGTTTCAACATGTTGGCCAGGCTGGTCTCGAAGTCTTGACCTCGTGATCCACCTGCCTCGGCCTCCCAAAGTGGTGGGATTACAGATGTGAGCCATCATGCGCAGCCCTTCCTTCCTTCTTTCCTTCCTTCCTTTCTTCCTTTCTTCCTTCCTTCCTTCCTTCCTTCTTTCCTCTCTGTTCCTTCCTTTCTCCCTTTCTTTCTTTCTTTCTTTTTCTTCCTTCCTCCCTCCCTCCTTCCCTTCCTTCCTTCCTTCCCTCTCTCCCTCCCTCCCTCCCTCTTTCTTTCTTTCTTTCTTTCTTTCTTTCTTTCTTTCTTTCTTTCTTTCTTTCTTTCTTTCTTTCTTTCTTTCTTTCTTTCTTTCTTTCTTTCTTTCCTTCCTTCCTTCCTTCCTTCCTTCCTTCCTTTCTTTCTCTTCCTTCCTTTCCTTTCCTTTCCTTTATTTTCCTTCCTTCCTTCCTTCCTTCCTTCCTTCCTTCCTTCCTTCTTTTTTTTTCTTTCTTTATTTCATTAGCAAGAGCAAATGTGGTCCTGCCCTCATGGACTTTACATGCCAGTGGGATAGGCAAACAGTCAAAGAGTCACACAAATACATGTATAAGTACACACTATGACAAGTGTCATTAGGGCAAGACCACGGAGTATGAGGCTGTATAACAGGGGCCTGACCTAGACAAGAAGGGGCATATGCATGGAGCTTTGAAAACAAGTATTAATTGGGTGAAGGCACTTGGAAAGAGGGGCAAAGTAGAGGAAATGACTTGTTCAAGGATCTCAGAGCAAACCAATGCTGCCAGAGCCCAGGCAATGAAGGGGGGCAATGAAGCCTCAGAGGGGATTATATGGGAGACCAACAAAGGCTGGAGCAGCTTCCCCAAAGTTTCCTGTGCCACTGAGGGGACATGTGGGCTGCAGTAGCTGAGGTCTCAATAGGACTGGGCTTGCATCTGATGACCGTAGTGTTTCCAAGATGGCTTGGCCCTTATAACTTGGGGAATTGTACATTGTCTGTGTGCAGAGTTGGGGTGAAAGAGTACAACTTAGGGTTGACTTAAGGAACGTATATAATGTTATATTCTTACACTCTCCAGTTTTTGGTCACCAATTCATAACCACTAAAAATGGATGAAGGAAACCACTGCAGTAGTAGTACTGCAGTAGAAACCAGGGATGGTAGTGTAGACATAGAGGAAAATGGCCACAATGAAGAGAAATTTAATGCATGAAAATGATAGCACTTAGTGGATGTTTTGGGTATGGAAGAATAAGGGTGAAGCAATTTTAACGTGGACCGTGAGGTTTCAGGATTGTACAATTAGATAAATAATGATGCCATTTGTTGAGCTATGGAACACTGAAATAGACTAGTTGCATAGGAAAGGTTATACATTTGGCTTGGAACATGTTGAATTTGAAGTGTCTCTGAGACATACGACCACAGATGTCAAGGAATACTAAAACTATGGCCCTTCATCTCAGAGGACAGAGGCATAACTGTATGGGTCATCTGTCTGTTGCAGTAAATACACCACCATGGTTGTGGATGCAGCTGTCTGAGAAGTAACATAGAAAAGAAAATAAGGCAGCCTAAGATGAAGCTTTGAGGAATCTGTCAATAAATGTTTTGATACAAAAGAACAATGAGCCTGTAAAGACAATGACCCTGCTCCTGAGAAGGAGCAGCCAAAGAAGTAGAAACAAAATCAGTATTTTCCACAGCAATACTTAATAGAAAGTAGCCATGGAATAGCAAATCAATACTATTAAAATAAGTAACACAAATATTATTAATAGTCTGTGAGCATAGTTAAGAAACCTTAAAGACCTTAATAGATTTAAAAGTAATTTTAGAATGTTCCACCTCCTCCCACTCTCAAATAATAATAAAAATGACAAGAACAATAAAATCTAAGGACAAAGCTGGAAGCATCACACTACCTGATTTCAAACTACACTACACTATACAGGGTTACAGTAATCAAAACACAAAAACAGACACATAGACCAATGGAACAGAATAGAGAACCCAGAAATAAGACTACACACCTCCAGTTATCAGATCTTCAACAAACCTTACAAATACAAGCAATGGTGAAAGGATTTCCCATTTGATAGATGGTGCTGGGAAAACTGGTTAGCCCTATGCAGAAGATAGAAACTGGACCCCTTCCTTACACCATATACGATAATTAACTCAAGATGGATTAAAGACTTAAATGTAAAACCCAAAGCCATAAAAACCTGGAAGACAACCTAAGTAATACCATTCAGGACATAAGCACGGGCAAATATTTCATGATGAATATGTCAAAAGCAATTGCAACAAAAGCAAAAATTGACCTAATTAAGCTAAAGAGCTTCTACACAGCAAAAGAAACTGTTAACAGAGTATACTGACAACCTACAGAATGGGAGAAAACTTTTACAAACTATGCATCTGACAAAGGTCTAATATCCAATATCTATAAGGAACTTAGACAAATTTACAAGAGAAAAACAAACAACCCCATTAAAAACTGGGCAAATGACATGAACGGACACTTTGCAAAAGAAGACATACAAGCAGCTAACAAACACATGAAAAAAAAGCTTAACATCACTGACCATTAGATACATGCAAATCAAAACCATAATGAGTTACCATCTCATACCAGTCAGAATGACTATTATCAAAAAGTCAAAAAACAACAGACGCTGGTGAGGTTGTAGAGAAAAAGGAACAAGTTTACACTGTAAGTGGAAGAGTAAAATAGTTCAACCATTGTGGAGGACAGTGTGGCAATTCCTCAAAGATCTAGAGGCAGAAATATCATTCAACCCAGCACTCCCATTACTGGGTATATACCCAAAGGAATACAAATCATTCTATTTTAAAGACACATGAATGCCTACATTCATTGCAACACTATTCACAATAGTAAAGACATGGAATCAACCTAAATGCCCATCAATGATAGACTGGATAAAGAAAATGTGGTATATATACACCATGGAATACTATGCAGCCATAAAAAGGAATGAGATCATGTCTTTTGCAGGGACATGGATTGAGCTGGAGGCTATTAACCTCAGCAAACTAATGCAGGAATAGAAAAGCAAATACTGCATGTTCTCACTTATAAGTGGAAGCTAAATGATGAGAACACATGGATACACAGAGGGGAACAACAACACTGGGACCTTTCAGAGGGTGGTGGGTGGGAGGAAAGAGGGTATCAGGCAAAATAACTAATGGACACTAGTCTTAATATCTGGGTGATGAAATAATCTGTACAACAAATCCCCATGACTCACATTTACCTATGTAACAAACCTGCACTTATACCCCTGAACTTAAAATAAACGTTAAGCAAGTATATATATATGTATATATACGTATATATACATATATACACGTGTGTGTGTGTGTGTATATATATAAAACCCTCCTTTATTCACATAAAAAAAGTAGTAGAATGATAATGTTGTAGGGAATAAAATGGATTTTGTTTAGTTAGTGAATGATACTGGAAAGATGAGGTGACTGTTAATTTGGCAAACTGAATTAAACATATATTGATTTATTTATTCAGCTCCTACTTATGCACCAGCCACTGTTGGTGGAGAGTTGATAAACTCAACATGTATGGATGAAAGTCATAAAATCCAACCATCTCTAAGCGAGAGATGCCAAGGAACTAGATAGCTTCGCTGTTGGAAAAAAAATCATGTGAGAGGAAGAAATATAATTTTTTCAGGTACTTCAGAAACTCACAATTTAGGTCTCTGAGGCTTTAGCAGGCCCAACTGCTCCAGTCCTCTGAAGTTAGTTCAACCCCAGTTTAAGAAAGAATAGATGATTCTTATCACCATGAGACCAGTCCAGCTAAACATACTTTGCTATTTAGCTGAGCTTGTGAAATAAACATATTTTTCAAACAGGCACTTAGAAAGATAAACACATCATTTCTAATGTAAGTAAATGCCACTCAATCTAGTCAAGTCTATTTTCGTCAAAGAAGAGAGATGAAACAATCATCCAGATAACTCAGCTCTTGAAGACAAAGAAGACATTGAGGTCAGCATTCATTCAGCTCAAATTCATGGGGTATGGCTCCCTCTCCCTATTCCATACCCACCATTTAGGCTATGCCTGTTCCACAAAGGCAAAAGCAACACTCTCCTCTCTGCAAAATATGCTACTTTCCAACTGATATTTCTAAAAATTGCACAATTTTGGCAAAAGTTACATTGCACTTACATGGGGTATCACAGTGGAAGCTATGAAGCTAGTAAATAAAACACTGCCCTCCCGTTTTCTTTAAGGTTTCTCTTCTGCCCAGTCTGGTTTTGTGAATATTTTATGACAGTAAAGACAGGCTATCTAAAACGCCACTCACATGAGTTCTCTTCAATCAAATGTGGACTAAAGGATTAAATAAATCTGAAACATCCCCAATAGGAAGTAGACAAGAAGTAATCCATATACTCCATTAATAAAATCAATCTATTTTTGTTACTAGAACCTACATATACATAAAGTTTGGGACAAAAATAATCTATTAAATAATTAAAAGATAGGATATTTTGATTTTCAGAGTTGTAAAAAGGCCAAGACACAATGATACCACAGTAGCAAAAAGCACAGCTAGCAGCCCAGATCTGAGTTTCTGTATACAATTCTCAACTACAGTGCACCAGAGTACCCTAGATAAAGCACTTATGCTCATTCTGAGGAAGGAATAGCACAATATGGGCCTGAGGAATCTCTTTTTTCTTTTCCAGAAGGCAAGGAATTTTTGAATAAAGACTAATGATGTCCAGTTGAAAGGAAGCAGTTTAAAAGTTCTCTCACTGCCCGAGGATATTCACCTAGAATAACCAATACCAATGCCTACTCTAGTAAACTTAGGGAATTTTTAAAGAAAAAAAATAAAGTATCTAAAAAAAAAAAAGTAATGACTCAAGGAATTGAAAGTTAGATTATCACCATTCTTTTTGGCAGCATACTTTATACTTGAAAAAAATAGACTGACATATTTAAGATATTCAAGGAAACAAAGTGTGAACTAACCATTTTATATACAGTCAACTTACAGTCAAGTTACCAATATATAAGAACTCAGGGAATATGGTTTCCATGAGCCCTTCCTGAGAAATCCTGAGAAAGAGTTTCAGACAATCAAAATGACTAGAGAGACACGGACATTAGGGTTGGTGGTGAGCATTTAGTACTTAGCTACTTGTAGAATCAAGGCTAAAAGAAGACAGTATAGTTCTACATAGTGGCTATATGCCCTATTGATGGAGTTACATAAAAATAAAAATTGGCAGATAATAGGCTAATCATATAAAAAAAAATCAACTCTTATTAGATGATTGGCAACAAAATACAGCTTTGTTTACCACGACTTGGTAGAAAGGATCAAAAGTAACCTTAGAAAGATTTCTAAGGGAGATAGTATTTACCGCTTCTCGATCAAGAGCATCCTGGAAATCTTTAAGTCGTCTTTCCTCATGTTGTTTTTCTCTGAAAATTCTGTTTTGCCATAAAACTTCCTTTTCATGCCGAACATGCATGAGCTGCACGGCAATCCTGCGCTCCTGCTGGGACTGCCGCATCAGCCGGTTAATCAGCTGTTCCTCCCGATAAGCCTCCTGAAAACACCAGGGGAGTTATTTGTTAAAGTGATGTCCAAATTTCCCACTGAGCTAGGAAGCCTATAATAAATAATATACAAAAGTATAATGTTCATCTAAATAATTTCTGTCATTTGATTTAATTTGAACATGGCCAAAAAAAATCAAGTTATGAAATGAGGATTTCCAACAAAAGTTGGTGTTTAGAAACATTATGGTTTTGCAACTCACAATTACTTTAAACAAATTGTGATTCAAAACATTATTCATTATTCATTCAAAACATTATTAAAAATAAATTAGGTGATTTTTTTTCAAAGTTTTAAAAACAAGCAAATAGCTAATGGATACTAGGCTTAATATCTGGGTGACAAAATAATCTGTACAACAAATCCCTATAACACGAGTTTACCTGTATAACAAACCTGCACATGTACCCCTGAATTTAAAATAAAAGTTAAAACAAAAGTGCTATGACTCTAAATTTCAAAGCATGTTTTCAGAAGGTTGGGATTATGTTATACGCATTTTAACATAACTACTAGTTGTAAAACAAAGGCAGGCATTGTCAGCTGAAGACTGCAGATTGGATTAGTTCCCACTGAGGACATTGCAATACCATCGGGAGGAAAAGCTATTAATACAAACTGACAGAATGGGAAGCCTGGAGAAGAGGCTGGGGAAAATGACCTACTGCTGATCTTAGAAAATCTGAGTGGTCATCATCTGAAAGAAAAGCTAGATGTATTCTTGGCAGTTTGAGGAGAATAGAAGGGTGACCAGTAAATGAACAGTGGAAAAAAAAACATTAAACTGGGAATCAGAGGACCTGGTCATCATAATAGGCTGGGTGGCCTTGGGCAATTAACTCAGTTTCTTGGTTTATTTCTCGTCAGGTAAAATGATGGGTTTAGATAGAAGATGATATCCAAGGCCTCATCAAGTTCTCTCACTCTTTTGAAACAGAGACATCATGTGGAAAGGGGAGGTATCTATAGTACTCAATGGGGAAGACAGAAAGATATCTAGAGACTGGAGTAACTTACTCTAGTCTACAACCACTACCTAATATTCCAAAGATGCCCGAGCAGCTCTATAGAGGAATAGGGCACTGCAGGAAAGACCTGACAGCTAAGTATTCAAGGGTCTTCTAGTTAAGAAGTGAGGGAAGGGCCTGGAGTTCAAATGTCAGTTCCAAAGAAATGGCATAGAAAAGATTCTTAGAAGGCAGAGGTAACTGACTTGGGGCAAAACTTAATTGGCCAAGATACTAGCCAAATGACCACGGAACCAGGTGGGAGTCAAACTGTGTTCCCAGTTTGAATACACTTAAATGCCTATGAAGTACTTTAACTCAACAAGTCCAAAACTCAACTCACTAACTCAACTTCAGACCTGGTCCTCTCCCCATATTTCCCCATCTCGGTTGATGATCCTACAATAATCCACTCTGTGATCTAAGACATTAGGGTCATCCTAAGTTCATTCCACTCTCATCACTCCTAATACTCAATTGTTCAAAAAGTAGTCTAGCATACCTCCTAGGCATGTTTTTAAACCACCACCCCCCATTCCATTCCATACCCACTGACACCAGCGCTATCTTGAACAACATCAGCCCCCCTCCCTACCAATCCTTTTCTTACCATCCCCACTCTCAAAATCTATCCCCTAAAAAGTCAAATTGATTTTTATAACTTTAAATCTCATCATTTAATTCACATAATTCCACGTATTTATGAATCAGTAGGCAAAATATCAACTTGAGCACAGGTCTCTGGTTCTCTCTTCACCAGCCAAACTGAAACAGGAATACCTAAATTCCAGGGAGAAACTGGAACAACTCGAAAGCTAGGGAAGATATTTTGAGGCATTTCTGATAGATTAAGTACAAATGGCACCAGAAGAAAACATTCAGGGCTGACGTGGGATTTATGTTATACTTGTGAAAAGCAGCAGGTAACTGAAGGAAGTAGAAGAATTCCTAGCCCTGACATACACCATTTTTCCTTTGGAGGAGAGGATAATGGATGGAAAAACCAGCCATTGTACACATAAGAATTTCCCATTCCACCACTGTGGGCCAGCATCTCTTGTGTCAGTTGCACAGGAGCCTGGGCTCACTACATTCCATAGGAAGGAGGTGGTAGGAATGGAGGGAATGCAGCATATGCATCAGGCCTGGTTCTAGGAATAGCAGCTTCCCCACACGCAGAAAAGAGGCAGCACAAGATGAGGTTCCTGTGATGGAAATATATAGAGCCCTGACTCTTTTTTAGGTCCCTTAGGTTGCTGGATTTCCAAACCGATAAATATACCTCCAAGTCTAGTTTTGAAAATTCAGCGTTAATAGCATCCTAGTGGAAAGTGAGGAAATCCAGAAAGAATTCATCTACTCCATTTTCCAGGCAAACACCAGGCCTAGATTACAAGCAGGAAAATAGTAAGAAAAACCTTGCAGCCAACACACAAGTGCTTTGGAACATACATCAAAGTGTGTCCAAAATGTCATTGCTACATGATGACACTTGAAATGGGTAGTTATTTTTCATTTTATTTTATTTTTTCTGAGACGGAGTCTCGCTCTGTCACCCAGGCTGGAGTGCAGTGGCCGGATCTCGGCTCACTGCAAGCTCCGCCTCCCAGGTTTATGCCATTCTCCTGCCTCAGCCTCCCGAGTAGCTGGGACTACAAGCACCCGCCACCTTGCCCAGCTAGTTTTTTGTATTTTTTTTTTTTTTAGTGGAGACGGGGTTTCACCGTGTTAGCCAGGATGGTCTCGATCTCCTGACTTCGTGATCCGCCCGTCTTGGCCTTGGTAGTTATTTTAAAATAAACTTTTCGATTATCTAGTTTTCATAATTTGAAATTCTTCCAATGAAAAGGAGATAATCAAACTGATTGAATAAAGATATAATTTGAAGAAATCTGAATATGAAGAAATAACTTTCTAGCACAAAGAGATGTCCAGAGCTATTTTTTTGAACTTTCACTAAGAAAGAGTGGAATCCATGAATAAATTTCACTTCTTCATATTTGTGTGAAGCCTTTATTTCCTTTCAGTGAACAAGCAGACCAGACGTGGGCAGGTGAATAAAAGCATCTTCAAATGGTCTTTGTAGACATGCAGATTTGTCCTATTTACATTCACAACTGAAATCGCCGTCCACCCCAAGTTTGTTCCTCTCACCATCTTCCATATCTCAGCAAATTACACGTCCAGCCATCCAGGTGCACAACCTAGAAATCCAGCTTTTCATCCCACTTCTTCACTTTCCCATGTCTAATGAATCATTAAGTCCTATTGATTTTACCTCCAAAATAGCTCTTAAAGCTACTTCTCTCAATCCCTATTGCCACTACACTACATTTAAACTGGGATAATCTCTTGCCTGAATTACAGCAACAACGGACTTGGATTGCCCTTCTGTAATCTATTCTCCAAACTAAAGCCAGAGTGATCTTTCGAAAGGCAAGTTGGACCTGGTCACTCTTATTCCACTTTGCATTCAAACAAGAAATCACAAAATCTCCTATTGCATTCTGTGTATCTTACAAGGCTCATCATAATTTGGCCTCTAGTGACTCCTGCCAGATGATATGACTTTCCGTTAGCTAAAAGCACTGAGCTTTCCATGTGGTATTCTCTTGTCTGGAAACACTCACCTTCCACCATTTCAGCCTCTCTTGGAAACTGCCTCTCACCCCAACCCCACCACGACCACCCCACCTTCAGTTAGCTAACTCCTGACTCTTTATCCATGCTTCTCCTATTGTCCTCCAGACACTGTATCCTGAAGCAAGCCAGGTGGACTTCTCTAAGTATCACTCCCCCAATCCCCCTTTCACCTTCACAGCACTTTCATACTCCAATGTTCTTGCTGTTTTCAGAAAGCTCTGGGAGACAAGTATCTTGTTATTCTTGCTCTCTGTTATATCTGTGGGCCTATCACAAGTACTCAAAGCATAGAAGTTCAATAAATATGTGTTCAATGTAAGAAATGATCAGTGATTCTCAAGCTGTAGTGGAGTCAGGATCACGTAGAGAGCTTGTTAAAACAGATCACTGGGCCCTACCTCCAGAGTTTCAGGTCTGATCTGGGGTGGGGCCCAATAATCTCTATTCCTAAAAGTCCCAAGCAATACTGCTGCTGCTGGTCCAGGAGCCATGCTTTAAGAACCACTGGAATAGAACTGTGAACAAAAGGAGAGGACGAACAACTTTTCCATATTGTTTTCATTAAACCCTTCCCTTTTTCCTCTAAAAGTAACAATAGAGTACACATGGCAGACACAGATTTTGGGTTCCTTTTAATGTATTCTTTATTATGGTAAAATATATGTAACATAAAATTTACCATTTTAAAGTATACATTTGTCTTAATTACATTCATAATGTTGTACAACTATCACCAGATTTTAGATTCATCAGTAAATAGCTGTTTTTTTCTAGTATATTTCCTATTATGATATGATATTTGATGCAGAGTAGCAGATAATACATATATAAACTACATATTATGTGTATAGAAGACTATATTTTGTAGAATTCCCAGCACTATTATTTAACCTTCATCTAAATATCTTACCTCTTGTGCTTCGTGGGCTATTAACTGGTCCATTAACAATTTCCGCCGTCTTTTCTCCCTTTGCTCTCGTGCAAAAGCATCTTCTTCGAGGCGCTTCTGGATTTTTTTAATGTACTCATCATCCGAGTAAGTATTTAACAAATCGGTGGTTGTCTGGCCCGCTGTATCTAAAGAAGTCTTGGATGCACTAAGAATAATAGTTTTTATTTTAGATTTTTTAAAAATAATGTGATCCCATGCCACTATCTGTGACTATGGAGAAAGGCCTCAGGAGAAGGATCCCTTGAGTTCACTGTTAATTTATTAATACAAGCATTGAAGAAAATATTCAAAATCAGCGAGTTCACTGTTAATTTATTAATACAAGCATTGAAGAAAATATTCAAAATCAGTGTGATACCAGTAGCTTAGCAACAGATCCCATTTGCTTCACCCCATTTCTAAATTCTCTTTGAGGTCCTTAGCATAGCCTTCTTTCAAGGCCCATCAGCTTTTTGTTCTTTCACCATTTTTTTTTTTTTTTTTGAGATAAAGTTTGGCTCTTGTTGCCCAGGCTAGAGTACAATGGCACATCTTGGCCCACTGCAACCTCTGCCTCCTGGGTTCAAGCGATTCTCCTGCCTCAGCCTCCTGAGTAGCTGGGATTACAGGCGTGCGCCATCATGCTGGGGTAATTTTGTATTTTTAGTAGAGACAGGGTTTCACCATGTTGGGGAGGCTGGTCTCAAACTCTTGACCTCATGTGATCAGCCCTCCTTGGCCTCCCAAAGTGCTGGCATTACAGGTGTGAGTCATTGTGCTCAGCCTTACTTTTTATGATTTTCATTCTACCCAGAGATTCTGGATTTCTTTTCCTTTTGTTCCTGCTGGCTCTGGGTCTCTGACCTCCCCTGTTTTGAATCAACAAGAGGCAGACTATTGATAACCCAAGTGTCAGGGAAGGCACAGCTCGCAACAGCAGACCAGGCACACTAAAGCCAGGTCACTAGAGAGTACTTCTATGTACAAATGTTTCCATCTACTACACTCTTCCATCACCTATGAAAATGCAAATTACTCTATCCACTCCCAGATGAACTTCTGACTGCTTAGAACAGTGGCTGAACTCTTATCAAAAACATAGCAGTTGAAAGTTTGCATGCTTACCATGCCACACATGTAAGCACAGGTCTGACTGGCTTCTTGCCCATGTCCTAGAGACTCAAGTAAGAAGACTCAACTCAGAGCTCTTGTCCTATCTCATGTCCAAAACGTAAAGGATCAGGAAGAACCCAGTGGTCTTCGCAACAGAAAGTTAAGCACATTCAATTTAGTGAGTCAAATGGTGGCTTAGTACAGAATTCATAGATTCATTCCAAATTTATCATTAAAAGATAAATTTTTATGTATATAAAGATCAAATAATCATCGATTCTCATCTGCATCTCTTCAAAAAGTAAACAGAATAATACAATAGTACAAGGCATACCATAATGTTACTTGCCTAGAAATAATGAATTTTTATATTATGTATAATCATTGTTTTTGTTATAAGTAATTAATATATTTGGTTTATAATATTACTTATAATCTTATTCAAAAAATAAGGACACATTATTAAAGTGTGTAGAGATTTGTCATCAATTCTTATATAGACACAAGTGCTCTGGTAAAACAAAGTTAACTCATGTTTGATGTTTAATGATGTAATACCTGCATATTTATAATATAGACCACATTGTAATATAGGTCATAATTTGGAGGTTTGCTGCTCCCAGCTGATCTCCTAGTGAATAAGAGAAGTATCCTATTTTTCTTCTGTCTGCACTTGTGCCTAGCATGCCTGGCAAGAAGTTGAAGTCTGCTAAATTTCAAATAATGTGCTAAAAAGCACCATTCATGCATAAAAATCAAACTAAAGTTCCGATCATTTTATCAGCAGGGGCTCATCCTTTGATTTTATTCTGTCACTGAGAAGAGCTGAGCACACATTATGTAGGTAGCAAGCACTCAGTAAGGCCAAAGACAGAGTTTAAGCCTATCTATTTATTAAGATTTAGTATTTAATTGTGTAGCGTAACACTTTTAGATCTTTCATCAAAAATCTTATTATATTTGTACTTAAGTGTGTTGTGCAAAAAGCTCCTGCCCTGGATTGAGCATGGGTTAACAGCTCTCTCAACACAATATTTATGCTGTCAATAACATATTTAACAAATTGCTTCTCCTTTATCAATTAGTCAACTCATCCATCTGTTGTCTTACTCCAATAAAGGTTAAAAAAGCTACGCATTATGTACTTGAATAAATATTCATTTTACTAGATGTAAGTTTCTTGAGGGCAGTGATTATATTTTCTTTTTATCTGTTTGCTTGCCAGACCTTCATCTAATGTAATAATTGTATGTGTATAACCTATTAGTAGCAGAAACCTTGGTCAAATTTGTATTTCTTAAAAAGTAGTTGCTGGGAAAAGCCTCTGATAAATCTATTAATCCAAATACCAAATTACAGCAGCTAATAACCCCAGCTAAAGAAACAAATAGCAGACAGTATTTATTATTCATATAAAAAATGAAAAAATGGAGGAACACTGTTACATGGGGAAAAAACAGTTATGAGGGCTCTTGCATTGCTGACATGAGACATCATTTCATTCTTCCACAAAAGAAAAACAGTGGACTTTGAGGTGGCATCCTGAGAAACTGTTCAGGAGCAGGCTATGAAAGAGGCAGCTGCAGAAAGTGCTCCTGCGGTTCAAGCTGGGAGATTTTATTGCCTTCTGGAGTCAAGTTAGTGTGAAGCTTCTCAATGTGCCCAGAACACACTTGATTCTAAGCTAAGATTCAGCATGAACTATAAAAGTATTGAATAATGAAATGGCTTAAGAAGGGTCCTATATCATAACCATAGCCTCTGTTTTCTTGAAACGTTTGCTCTAGGCCAATGCTTCCCAGCATATTTCTTTTTAAGTCCAAAAGAGAAAAGGAACTTTGTGCAACACACTGGAAAGGATTTAGATTCTCAGATGAAGCTGTTCACAGCCAGAGGTAACTGGCCCAGGGATTTCAGCTGCCCCAGGCCTTCTCCTCCTACTGTAAGTAAGGTGTCAATATCTCAGATGCCCTCTGCTGGAAATCTCTGGCAGGACCAAGTGGAGGCTTCTGTGAAGAAGGGACCTGACACTACTATTCCCCTCCCTTTTCTCTCAAAATAGAGCCCCAACTTTATGCAGGGAAACAGTGTGTCCAGTTAAAGACTACATTTCCCAGCTTCCCACTCTGCCAGGTGTGACCATGTGACTGAATGCTTTCCAATAAGATATAAGCAGAAACGTTATATGGGACTTCTGCGAAGGTTTTTGAAAGAAGCTATTTCAGATAGGAGATAACTACTTTTTTTGTCTGTCTTCCTTCCTGATATCTGGAACATGGGCCAAGTGGCCGGAGTCCCAGCAACCAACTTGTATCATGAATGTAACCTTGAGGATGAAAACCACACAACAGGACAGTGAGGCAAAAGTGAAGAGAGGAGGAGCCTCAGTCCTTGATAACCTTGGAGCTACAGCATACGCTATGGGCTGCTTACCTTCTGATTTCTATTACATGAGAGACAAGCAGATTTCCCTCTAATTTCATTCACTGTTGTTTTGGGGTTTCTGAAACTAACTGATAGAGACCTAGGGTCTGGTTCGGTTGGCAAAGGCAATAGGGAGCAGGTAAATGTTTGCAGCTGTAATGCACAGGGATGATCTTTAAGACATTTAATAACTGACATGGCAAGGACACTAACCAATAGATATAGATACTGGTACAGGGCCTGGGAGACAGTGCTGTGTTTCATCTTAACTCTGGTTGCTAAACTGTGTGGAAACTGATGGGTCCCAGGAAAGGGGCAGGCCAGGGAGCTACAGAAGGTAGCATTCATCAAGTAGCAAAGTATTCAGTAGTTTAAGATGGTCTTTTTGGTGGACACCATCTGTTTATCACCACAGAGCCTGTGGCTAGAGAGGTGGGTGAAATAATTAGAAGAAATTGGTGTTTTCATGGGCCAAGGTCAGGGTAGGTGTGTACTAGGGTTCAAGTGGTGGCTGCATGGATAAGGAGACGTGGCTTATGTTGCTTTTATGGGTCAGGAGCAACACTGATAAATGGGAGTGGGAATCAGAATAGGGCATCAGGAGTTTCCACAGAGAGTAGGAGGAAAGGTGATGTACATAAGTATTCTCCATTTTGCTTGATTTTCTTTCTTACATCTGACTTCATCATTTCTTCCTTATGGCGCTGATTGTCCTTGTTCCTCCTCATTTGACTGTCTCTCCCTTCCTTCAGAAAATTTTAATATAAAACTGAAGTATGTAATTTTTTTCTGCTTTTCTTTAGAATTAGTACCTTCTTTAACAGAGATTTATCTCATATTTCATAAGATGTAAATGCATAGAGTTTGGATTGTTTCCATTTAAAAATGTAAAAAAACCCAAGCTGTTCCTACATATGTCATCTCTAATGAATTACTTACTGTGAATCAATGACCTCCCATAGAAAACAAAGTGTGAAGGAGCTTTATCTTTAGGTAAATGAAGCCAATTAATGAGGAACTTTGTTCAATGAACCCACCAAAGTGACGGTCTTAGTGACATTTGTTCAATGAACTCATTCACTCAACTTCCTACTGCTGGTGTCTATGCTAACTGCTGAGAGTCTAATAAAGGATTTACTGTGACAAACTTAAATTAGTGGTACCTTGAAACAATTTTAGCTAATGTTTAAAAAATATGTGTGAACTTAGAATAATAAACATAGCACAGAAAAATAAATCAACTTTACATTTCATAATAGTCACTTTCTCTAGATGTTTATAAAAGTTGCTAACAAACAATCTGAACTTTAGCTCATTTATCTTCCCTAATATACTCTCTGAATCAACATTCTTCAGAGTGAAAAGATCCTGGAATAGCTCTTCCAGATAAACTATTTCTAAATATTCAAAAGCTAAGTGTAGAACATAATGCAGTTTTGTGATTATTAAAATAGCTCACATCTCACCTTT
Organism: Macaca nemestrina; assembly: GCF_043159975.1. Taxonomy (NCBI): domain Eukaryota; kingdom Metazoa; phylum Chordata; class Mammalia; order Primates; family Cercopithecidae; genus Macaca; species Macaca nemestrina. The sequence continues at coordinate 145,516,341 of NC_092130.1, forward strand.
CTTTTGCTTGGAGATCCTTCTTTATTAATGCTTCGAACTTCTTAATTTCATTAGCCACATCCTTTAAAGAAAATTCATCATCAGTTCTCTGCATCTAAAAACCATTGAAACATCTTCATTTACCATATTCATTCAAGTTTATAAAATGACATGTACTACTAATTCAAGGTAATTAGGATATGAAAAGCTGCATTCTAAAATTTTTTTTATAATTTTGATGTGTTGCTTTTAGACTGGGCTAACTATACCTAAAAGAATGTGAAAATTGCCTCCCCTGAATCATTCACTTCATGATTTTGACAGGGCACCAAAGGGCATTTCATTAGAATACAGATTATCAAAGAGTCAGGACATACATTTTTGGATACAAATACTTCTTTTTCTTTCTTTCTTTCTTTCTTTCTTTTTTTTTTTTTTTTGAGCCTCACTTTTTTTTTTTTTTGAGACTCACAGAGTGAGTCTCACTCTGTCGCCCAGGCTAGAATGCAGTGGCGCGATCTTGGCTCAAGGCAACCTCCACCTCCCAGGTTCAAGTGATTCTTCTGCCTCAGCCTTCCAAGTAGCTGGGATCACAGGCATGCGCCACCACACCCGGCCAACTTTTGTATTTTTAACATAGACGGGGTTTCACCATGTTGACAAGGGTGGTCTCAAACTCCTGACCTCATGCGATCCTCCCGCGGCCTCCCAAAGTCAAATATTTCTTTAAAAATTGTTGTCTCGGGTGTTTTAAACAATATTAAACAATATTAAATATATTGTAACATTTAAATATTTACACTATTAATTTGTTATCTGAAGTTTAACTTTAGCTCACCTTTGTGTTTTACAAACATTTTTTTAAAAACTTTAATCAGGCCAGGTGCAGTGGCTCACACCTGTAATCCCAATACTCTGGGAGGCCGAGGCCAGCGGTTTGCTTGAGCCCGGGAGTTCAAGACCAGCCTTGCATACCTGTGGTCCCAGGTACTCAGGAGGCTGAGGCGGGAGGATCACTTGAGCCTGGGAGGTTGAGGCTGCAATGATCCATGATTTTACCACTGCACTCCAGCCTGGGCAACAGAGTAAGACCGTGTCAAAAAAGGAAAACAAAAACAAACAAAAAAAATTTAATCAACTCAGGGACATACGAGAGATAGATACGGAAATGGAATCAGATGAAAGCCTCTGTAGGTGGTAATTTTACAATCCAAGTACAGAATATTTTGTTAATATTTAAAAAACAAAAAAATGTGAATTAATATAAAACTCAATGGATATAGGAATCAGAGAGATCTGTCAGTCTCTGCTTTACTACCACTGGGTAAAACATGTCAACTACCTGGGTCTCAGTTTCCTCATCTACAAAACCAGAAAAATAATACCCTACTTAGAGAGTTATTTACAAATTAAAGATAATGTGAAGTGTCCAATCCACAGCTTGATATACAGCGCATGTTCAATAAATGGTAGCTATTAATCATCTTCATAGGTCACATGAGAGAATATGAATCATCATTGTAGCAGTATGCAGTGTGAATTGCAGGAATTTGTATCAAACTGAACTGTAACATTGTTCTCCTGGGAAATATAATCAGATTGCATCTTACTGAAATGATTGACAGTTGGTGTGGTCTAGTAAAATGTCACTGGTATAGGTATCTTAAATTTAAATATACTGATAGCAATAAGTCACTTACCATTCCTGGGATTTATAGAAAAATAGTGTGGTATGATGAGGAATTGAGTAAAAGTATATAGTAGGAATGGCATATGTATGCTATGTGTACCTTGACTGGCCCCTGCTGTACCCATGGCAGTTATGACCTGCTATGGTTTGTATGATTGTCCCTGAAACCACATGTGAAATCTGATCCCAGTGTTGAAGGTGGAACCTAATGGGAGGTGTCTGGGTCATAGTGGTGGATCCCTCATGAATAGACTGATGCCTTCCCTGTGGGTAAGTGAGTTCTTACTCTGTTAGTTCTCATGAGAGCTATTTGTTAAAAAGAGCCTGGCACCTCCTCTCTCACTCTCTTTTTCCCTCATGAATAGATCGATTCCCTCCCTAGGGGTGGGTTCTCACTCTGTTAGTTCCCATGAAAGCTGGTTGTTAAAAAGAACCTGGCACTTTCTCTCTCCCTCTCTCCCTCCCTACCCGCTCTCTCTCACTTTCTCTCTCTCCATGTAATGTCTGCACATGCTGGCTCCACTTCCCCTCCCCGTTCTCCTTACTAAGGCCCTCACCAGATGCCCAGTCTTGAATCTTCCAAATAAGCGACATAAACCTCTTTTTCTTTATAAATTACCCAGCCTCAGGTATTCTTTTATAGCAACACAGATGGATAAGACATGACCCATTACAACAGCACCCATTCTGACCTACTTTGTTTTTGACCACAGAATCTTTTTCAACATAGGAGTCCAGACTGCCATTTAATAGGAGTTTGCCATTGCTGGCCTAAAGCTATATTCTTCGTTCTGAACAAATAAGAATATAAAATGAGTTGAATATGCATATAGTAGAGGAATTCTGAATGAGAAAGGACAAAGTCAGAGATAATTTGGAAAGCAAGTGTGAAGTTTTGGAAGGTCTCTTTATATGTTTCAAGGGGAGATTACTCTTTAGTTAAGACAAACACAGCACACTATTAAAGGATTATCACTTACCTCTGCCTCTTTTTTCTTTTTCATCATTTTTTGGGCCTCGAGTGCTTTCAAAGTACGATTTGATGCAGGTTTAGGAATCTGTATAATAGCTGCTTGGATTTTGGCCATTATTTCATTTTGTCGTCTTCTGTTTAAGTATTGCTGAATATCCCATATACATTAGTTTAGTGATTCAGAATAACAGAATAAGCAATATAATACACTCATAGGTACAAATATATAAAATTTATCTATTGAAATTTTCAGAACCCAGCAATTAGCCAAGGGACTAGGTGTCACAATTGTGTAATGTTAAGAAGCATGTGTCAATATTACTTACTCTGAAAAGTATGATGTTAAAACACAATTCTGGAATCTGAAAATTGTATCTATCAAATGTCTGTATTTTCATTCTGTGTGCTGATACTAAAAGGACAATAAAGATGTCCCAAATCTAAATAAGAGTATAATTCTTTCCCAATCCTACTGTCATGACCTTACCAAGCATGGGAAGAAAAAAATTCTATCTCTGAAGATGGTCCAATTAGAAAATTCTATCTAGGAGACAGTTTCTAGGTGGGCTCCTGGGAAACCCAATAAAAATGACAAACTTCCCCAAAACCCAGTCACACTTTAACAATGAGTTCAGGGGCAACCTCAAACATTGAATTAACACTAAATTATGTGATATAATTATTGGATCATCTCTTCTGTATGTAGGCAGTAGTTATTTTAAGAAGAATATAAGCAGGAGAATGTAACTGAAAAGAAAAAGTGACTGAAAATCAGATAAAGTATTTTAAATGATTTAAGAGGTAATATGTGAAACTAATCATGACTTTACTACTAATACATTATATTAGAACTAATATGATCATTAGTTCCCATGTCCAACGATAAAAAATTTCAATTTACCATTAAAAAGGCCTAAATAATAGACAATTTTCATTTCATTTTCTAAAATATGAATATTTATTTAATTGCAATATGTGTATCTTTTTTTCTTAAAACCAGGAAGACACAGGGTCTCCCTTTTGCCTTATTTGTTCCCTATGATCATTTTGAACATAATTTATTTCAGAATATTTAATGGTATTATATTTCCTTTTTCTCAACTTTCTTGGAGACCGTCTGCATTAGGCTTGGCACTAATGGACAGGCTGATTCCACATAAATTAGAGTCACTGCAATTGGCCTCAACTTAAACACTACTTTAAGAGTGCGTTCTCTCTTTATCATGTGACACCAAACGGAAATATAATCCTTTATTTACCATCTGGCAAGTCATAGAATTACATGACTGCTTTACATTGTATTATATATAAACTCTACTCCAGTTAGTCCACTCTTCTTCTTGAAGCTACGAAAACATCCAATTCTGAACTCTGAGGCAGGTAGAAATAAGCATCCCTGTTTTTACAGTTGGGGAAATTGAAGCTGAGAGTTGTTTAGAGGCTGGCTCAATGTTAACCAGCTTGCAAGTGATCTTCCAGTTTGTTTGTCATCTTTTCATTCTTCCCTACAAAGAGCTGACTATGTTCAGAATAGAATTGCTTATCATTCCAAATAAATCCATGAATTTAAAAAGTGATTTTACAGGGCAATGGGAAGAACTACATAATTCTTTTGCCTGTAGTTTACACATTCCATATACCCGGTCACCTGAAATACTCTTAAAAATCTTTAATGATTCCATGTACCATTATTCTCTCATCCACAAAGGCACAGAAGATCATTAAAGAGTTTTAAAGAAATTTGAGAAGGAGCAGAGAGTTAGTCAAAGCAAGAAGCAAGGGCCAGAAATAAGTTAAGAGTTGTTCAAGGTGATTGAAAAGGTAAGCAAGCAAAGGATTACCTCACATTTCCAAGAACAGAGAAATGGGGCAGGACTAAAGGTTGCAAAAGAGGAGAAAGCGAGGGGACAATGTCTGATCTATCTCCCTCAGTGGTGACAATGGCAAGTGCCTTTGACCAATGGGGTAGCTAGTAGCAACCCTCCATCCCTAAAGCAGCTGAAACAATGATTTCTACCAGTGAAGGTAATTCAGTTATCTTGCCACTCCACAGGATGGCAGTTCTTGTTCTCAGTCACAAGTAGAGGGGACAGTCAGCAAGAGTCAGGATGGAGAAAAGGAGCAGGGGAGAGATAGAAAGGGTGAGAGTAGGGCAGGACAAAGTCATGCATCAGGAAAGTGCAACTTGTGCTCCACTACTGCTTATGCAATGTGTACTATAGGCATAAATCACAAACTGTATACTATGCACTAATGAATTTCTGAAAAAATAGTTCTATAGAACCTTTTTTATATCAAAACATCTTTGCTCTTCCTTGAGTTTTTGAAATCTTTCAAGTTTCTCAAAATGCAAATGGGCAAGATCTTCTTTCACGTGTTTATATTTTTCTTGAAACCTGTGTGTAATCCGCATCAGATTGAAATCAGTTTGACGTGGGATCATGTGTCTAAGTCTCTAAATGAAAAAAGCATTTCAAAAGATTTTGTTATTAGAGAATAAAAAGCACATGTTCATTATAAGCACAAATAAAATTTGTCTTCAAAATGAAATTCTTTAAATTACTATTGTTGATAGTTAAGCTAAATTCAAGCCCGTTCCAATTACTCATATTTTTAATTGATGTAAGTGCAATTACAAAAACATTATCCTTTGTGTTCCTTCTTACAAAATAGCCTCGTATATACTTTTATAGTTAAACTTTTTACACTGAGTTTAATTTTCAATAAGTGGTATTTATATTCTTGGAAATATATTTTTGCAAAAATAATTTCATTAAACCAATTTTAACATATACGAGATAATATAAGAAGCTCGATTCTTCCCATTGCTTAGCCACTGCTTAGTAAAAAGTGAAGAAACATTAAAACTTCCTAGGTTTGTGTTTCAGCTTTCCCACTTACTAGCTGCATAAAATTGGGCAAGTTACCTAATCCACCTATGTCTTAGTTTCATCCTCTGTAAAATGGGATTAATGAAAGTACCTATCTTTTATGGCTGTTGTGAAGATCAAGTAAAATAATATTCACAAAGCACCTGAAACAGGGCTTGGCACATCACTAGGCATGCCATTCAATAAATTTCAACCTTATTGATATTACCTGCATCTCTTCTCATCTAGTATCAAAGAAGACGGTATCTCTACTTCTTTCCTACGATAGATATCATCTCTTCCACATGAACCATTGATTGTATATTCCTCTTTCCGTCCCCAGAGGGCCTCTTACCATCTGGTCCTCATACCATTTTCATCTCTCCTGCCACTGACTCTTTTTCTCAACTGATAAGTGGCCCCAGTCTCTAGGTCCATAAAACAAGCAATCTCATACTTCACTTGAGCTTTTCTTTCCTACTGTTCTCTTCTTTACCTCCACATTTCTTGAAAGAATAATCTATGCTACCCTCTTCCTCATTTCCAAAGTCCTTCTCAACTCACTGCAATCCATATCACTCTAATGAAACATTTTTCTCTCCCTAATATGTAAGCTCTAAGAGGGTTGGGGCTTTTCCAGTGTGTTTGTTGTGCAAGTGCTTGACAAAAAGTAGGAGCCCAATAAATATCTGTTCAGTGAATGAATTATTGACTCTGGAAGTTCACCCATGACCAACATCAAATGAGCTAATAGGCTCTTGTTTGTCTTCATCTACACAGCTCTTATAGCACTTGCCACTGTTGACCGCTTTACATTTTATTATATATAAACTCCACTCCAGTTAGTCCACTCTTCTTCTTGAAGCTACAAAAATGTCCAATTCTGAACTCTGAGGTAGGTAGAAATAAGCATCCTGTTTTTATAGTTGGGAAAATTGAAGCTGAGAGTTGTTTAGAGGCTCACTCAATGTTAACCAGCTTGCAAGTGAAGGAGGCTGAATGCAATATTAAATTATTCATATTAAGCCTAATCTAATTTCTAGCTCTCAAGGAGTGCTGAGTCCATTCTGCTACTAGACTTATAATGATATTCATGAAGAATGGACAAATATAAACATGGAGATGGCCCTCATATCTATTATGTCATTGCTGCTTCAAAAATTAAATTTAAAAATATAATTCTATCCACTGATATTTACTATTTTGCATGAGTGCAGCACTCATGATTGTTCCAGAGGCCTGTAAAAGTTAACACACTTCATTTGCCATAGGAAATGCATAAGAACGGGAGAGAATTGTCAACTAAAAAGTCATATCAATTAGTCAATAACACATTTAATGAGTTTTTACAACGTTTGAAGCATTGTACTAGACATACTCATCAAGTCTGATGTACTAAAAATCTGGTACGGTCATATGACAAATAAATAATGAATACTTAGCCAACAATATCAGTATCAGGAGGGTAAAACCAAGAGAGTGAGAATTACTTACACTCTAGAGTTCCAAAGGAAGAAACCATGTGTACTGGGCTGCACAGTTCATGAGGAACAGTTTGGGGAAGAGGAGAGATGAGAAGGGTGAGCTTGGGTGTGAGGGAAGGAAAAGCAGGAATAGACAGTCATATTTAAGGACAGACTGTCAATTAACATAGAAGAAAGAAATACCATGCTGAGGACTAGAAAGAAGTCAAAATAGGTTTCTGAGCAGAAGAATCCAATAAAAGTAAAATTTAGGGAGGATTCACTTAGTAGTTGATTGACTTATCCGGGAGATTGAGAGACATTTTAGCAGGTTGTTGCAGTAGCTGATAAGATCTGGGCAGATATGATGGGGTAGAAACAGCAGGGGAGGAGCAGGCACAAAAAGTATTAGGCCTGTAGTCCTAGCTACTCGGGAGGCTCAGGCAGGAGGACTGCTTGAGCTCAGGAGTTCAAGACCAGCATGGGCAAAAAAGCAAGGCCCTGTCTCTCTAAAACAACAACAACAACAAAAAGTACTGGAAATTAGGAAAAGAGTTTGATAAGCTATTGCCAATATGGATAGGATAGAGAGAGACATCAAAAATGGCTAAATAAATTCAAAATATTAATATAAAATAAAACCCAAGTATGGCCAGTAACATATGTAAGGGATATATTTGCCTAATGAGGTTTCTTTGAGAATTCAATATCATTGTCATTTCTCTTTATCAAATATTACATTGTGACATGCTTATTACGCTTTTTTATGTACCTACCTCTCGAAAAGTTTCACTTTTCATGTGTTGAAGTCTTAAATTTGTCAGAGGTTGCATGGTTTGCATCTCCACTCCAGTCAGTCCACTTTTCTTCTTTTTCTGAAGAGCAATGTACAATTGATATAACAGCTTTGTTGCCACCCCAGGCTTTTCTGTGATGATGCCATGGGCCACATTCTGATCAAACTGCACACCCAGAAGGTGAAGTGTTGGCTCCAAGCGAGAAAAATTATTAAGTTTGGCACTTGAAACCCTGGACAGTAAAATATTTTACATAATTAGACATTGGCATTAAAGACAACAAACATCAGAAATATTATTATCTAATATTTTGAATTATTTCATGTTCTTTTAGCCGTATCATTCCTCTGTAAAACCACTCTAATGTAAATACATTGAGATTTTTTATTGACCATGCCTACCTGAACTCCATGCATTCATTTCTCTTAAATGACTACACTAAAATTTTCTGCCCTAAATTGACAGTAGAATTTCTTCAGAAGTGTATACAGAATTCACAACACCTAAACTTGATATACTGTTCCTAGTATACAATTTCTCAAGAGATTGCATTCAGGTAGTGGTTCTAAATCTTTTGTTTTTGAATCACAGATACCTTTGAAAATCTGACAGCTATGGAACTTTTTTACAGAAAAGAAAACATACATTTATATATATAGACAAAGCATGTATAACATCTTACAGCATGTTTTTTTTTTTTTTTTGAGACGGAGTCTCGCTCTGTCGCCCAGGCTGGAGTGCAGTGGCCGGATCTCAGCTCACTGCAAGCTCCGCCTCCCGGGTTCACACCATTCTCCTGCCTCAGCCTCCCGAGTAGCTGGGACTACAGGCGCCTGCCACCTCGCCCGGCTAATTTTTTTGTATTTTTTTTTAGTAGAGACGGGGTTTCACCGTGTTAGCCAGGATGGTCTCGATCTCCTGACCTTGTGATCTGCCATCTCAGCCTCCCAAAGTGCTGGGATTACAGGCTTGAGCCACCGTGCCCGGCCTTAGCATGTTTTTGAGCCTCTTACAATCTAACCTAAAAGCACCCATCCTCTAAAAGGATGTGGAGCTGAGGAAATATAAGAGTGATTTCTAAATATGAATGAGGAGCCAGCACCACGAGATGGCCAATGTCAACAAAAATAGTGATGCAATATCTTGAATTCATGTTCTGGTCACGTGGTGTAACTTACTGTCCTGTTTCCTCTGTGTGTTAATAACTCTTTTAACAGAAATATTTAGCAACGTATATTTAGTATATTATGCTGCATCAATCAAACTTCAAATAAAATATTTTAAATTAATAAAAGAGAAACAGGCCTCAGAGGAGACAAGAAGAGATATTGCATGTTACAAGAAAACCTTCTCAGCATGAGACTAAATATACTTTTTTAAAGGTCTTCTCAGGTCCAGTTTTACAATCCGTTTCTCCACAAATCACCATACAGTTGGAGATACAACATTTGTCTATAATGACTCAGGTAAAGCAGACCATGTTTTGAGGAATATGATTGTCAAAGAAGATAGTCAAATCAATGACATGTGCTTCCATTCTCTAGAAAGGCATCTATCACCCCTTTTGATCTTCCATCATAGTTGTCCTTTCACACCCTTCCCATCCTAGGAGTCTTGTGTGCTTTGCTCACTACACATAATTGGAAAGATGTGAACTGAGAGCGATCGGTCAGAGCTTTGGTCTGGGTTATATATAACCTTGGGCTACAGATTTTAGGGGCATGCTAATTCAGGAGGGAGAGTCCAAAAGCAAACATTACCCATTTCCAAATTTTGTCAAAGCTTAGCCCTGCACTCAAGAAAAAGAAGAGGTTTCTCTTTCTCTCACTTGTATCATGTGGCTCCCAGAATGCAGTTAACAAGCCTGTTAATGTTATAGTTCAGTTACCTACTAGGGTTTAAATGTATTTTACGAACTGGCCAAAGTGCACAGGTCTAATAATACTTCTCTCTGGAAACGTATTTCTAATCAATCAAATTTGGGGAACAGAACTTGTGTGTAAATTGGTGGAAGCCTACTCTTGTTAAAGCATGGGTAGAATCAGAATGGCAGGATAATCAACAGTTGTTTTTTGAACACGGAAAAACCACTGGGACATCTTTGCTCTAGAGACAGAGCATATGAGGTAAACGATGACCTCTGAGGGAATTAAGAAATGTGTGTTAGGAAAAACTTTTCCCTCTCTAATAGCAATCCTTACTTGCTAAGAGACTACCTGTCTCCTTCCCTTCTTGCCATCTGGTGAGGGAATACATCCTCTTACAAGGCAAGTGGTAGCTGCCCTCCCAGAAATTGTCTTGACTATTTACTTTAAAAAAAACAAATCTTCTCAAGTTTCACTATTTGTGAAGGAATAAAAATATTCAAAATCAGGGAATTCTTTCAGAGTTAGATGAGTATTCTTAGAATTAAATTATTTCCAAGATGAATAACGTTATTTACAAAATATATTTCCAGTTTACATTTTAAACTAAATAAACTAAGTGTTAGATAATATCCCCAAATCATAAGCCCTGGTACCAGTTGCCTCAAAATTAGGCTATGACAAAAAAGGGATTGTTTTCTCGACCAAATATACCATTACAAAGGTCATACTCATAAGATGTACTGATCCTTGTCTTATTTAAAAGATCATCTGCCCTGGGGAGAAAAATGGGTTGTTCCAAGAATTGAAGATGGATATTTGGTTCTTAATACAAGTAGGACCCTCTTCCCACATTAAGGAATGCAGTGACTCTTGGTGAGAGAGAAAGTTAGTCCTTTGTAGTATATGACAAGCAGGGCTGTTACAAAGGACACACACCTGTCCAAAGGTGGAACAAGAGTATGAAATCTACCCTCTGTTCAGATTGCTAAGCCTTGTTCCTGGCATGAGACTGCTTCATCAAAAATGTGGCTCCTTTTTCCTTGTAAAAAGGGCTTTCTGTTCACCAAGGCCTGCATTTTTACAGTCATTTCCAGCCAGATGGGGACCCTTTTTCCATTTCACAAAAGGCCCTCTGTGGTCCTGCCTACAACAGCCACTTTGGTACACCTGAAACACTGCATCTGCGATCTGGTCAGGATGGTCTTTTAACTTTTCCATGGTTAAGCAGATATCCTCTCTGATATCTCTCATTTATTCATTGGAAACAATACTATAAGCCTGCTATGGACCAGGACAATGCTTGGAGCACAAAGAATAAACACACTCTGCAACTTTCAGGATCTTTGCAATCTAGTTGAGGGGTAAACATTCATTTATCATTCATCAAACATTGTTTGGTCTCCTTCATGTGGCAGGCACTCTGATAAGAACTGATATATAAATAAGTAATTATAACTTGATAACGATAATGTAATAAGGAAAGGGATGTCCAAAGTTTTGTTAGAACAAAGAGAAAAGGGGGACTCAATCTAAGAAAGTAAAAGAAGAGTTTAGAGAAGGAATAGATTTTTAGCTGGCACTTCAGAATAAACACAAGTTTCTCATGGTAGAACTGAAAAAATAACATTAATCTGCAAAGGTGCAAGGCATAAGAAAAACATATGATGTGTGTGTGGACCAGAGAAGCTTAGGTTAGGATTCTAGGTTAATGGGAAATGTGGCTGGAAAGGTGAATGCGGGTCACACTGAGAAGCACCTTATAAAGCCATGACCTTGAGAGCGACAGAGACCGGAACACTCGAATTTCTTAAGCTGATGGGGATATCACACCTAGAGATACAAGTGTAGAGTTTTAGCTTCATGTTGGGAAGTCTAAACAAGGTCTCTATCTGGAGAATTTACTAGGAAATGTAGGCATTCATTAATTTAAAAAAACATTGACTGAAAGTTAAATATGTACCAGGCCTCTGTTAAGCCCTAAAGATATAAAGAAAAATAACCTAACACCCCTAACTTCATGGTGTTTTGTGCAATGTGAAAGAAACACAGATGAAGAAACTGACAACAAAGTGATCAGTGTTATAAAAATTAAATGTGTAGGTTGAGTTTCTAACTTTCATAAAAGGATAGACAGCAACAACAACAAAAGGATTGGACATCTGGTTATGTGCAAGTCATAACACATCAATCTATACGTATAAGAACTCCTGAGAAATCACAAAAAAGAAAAGGAGGGCATAGACACTGACCTACCTACCCTGGCATTCTTATACCTTGGAGGCTAATCCAGCTTCTATTGGCAGCAGCAAAGCTAGGAACAGAGGGAGCGAAGGGCTGAGAGGTGAGGCAGAGTGGGGAGCCGGGGCTAACAAAGAATTTATATGTCATGCCCTTGAGGAAGAGATGTGTAATATGAGATGTAGGTATGGGTTAGGATGTTACCCTGTACACCAGAAGGTCAAGAAATTGGATGGGATTAGCAAAACAGGGTTTATTTGGTATGATAGTATAGTTCTAATCTATGGCTTCTTTTGTGTCATACAGTTACTATATATACAACTAGGATAATCTAGATTATGAAAGAATAATTCCTCTAGCATGAAAATATCAGAGATTCTTTTGCTCAGAAGTCTTATAACACAGGTGCAGCTTCATAAAGGCCCATCATTTCAGACAAACAAAAATAAGAAGTACTTGAGCAGGAAGTATCAGGTTAAAATATTATGGATTTGAAGTAGATCTTCATAAATGGCAGAGCGAGAACCTCCAAAAATCTAGTCCTCCTTAAAGACAACAATAAAACTGACAAAAAATTGTAAAAATCAACTTTTTCATAACTCTGGAAATTAGCTAAAAGCTTGCAACAACTCAAGGAGCATTTATTTAAGAAAAGTTGCTTAATAGTGGTAAGGACAGAGAGCTTTTTGTCATTTTAGCTTGCTCCATGTCCATACCCCTCTCCCTAGCTCCATGGCGGCTGTGAAAACCACCAGCAGACTTACAACCATGGCAGCTATAAAAACCAGCAGTTTAGCAGTCATCAAAGCAGCAGACAGATTTGAAGTGCCTCTGAAGTCCTGTCTTCAGAGTGTTGCTTTTTTTTTTTGAGACAGAGTCTTACTCTGTCACCCAGGCTGGAGTGCAACGGCATAATCTTAGCTCATTGCAACCTCCAACTCCCAGGTTCAAGAGATTCTCCTGCCTCAGCCTCCCGAGTAGCTGGGATTAAAGGTGCCCACCACCACGCCCAGCTAATTTTTTGGTATTTTTAGCAGAGACAGGGTTTCACCATGTTGGCCAAGCTGGTCTCAAACTCCTGACCTCAGGTGATCCACCCGCCTTGGCCTCCCAAAGTGTTAGGATTACAGGCATGAGCCACCACACCTGGTCCAGAGTGTTGCTATTTAACTATTTAACGCAGTAGTGTTGTGAAAATCCCCATTTTCACACCTTGTCATTATTTGACCTAATAGAGCTTACTCACTGAAAAAAGTCCTATCCCAAGGGTGTTAGGAAAAAACAATCATAGCAATTGTTTATAATCACAGTTACCTGAGACAGTAAAACCAATTGGAACAAAGAGGAGCCTGGCCAAAAACTTAAAAGGAAAACCTATGAATGAGATGTCTGTTAGGGACTCTGAGGCCATATGCATGTGTAGGAATGTATGGATGCCTAGGAAAGACATGAGGAGGTCCAAATCTCTCACCTTTGGCTGACTTTGAGATGTTGCATAAGCAGGAAGTAAAGGCTAAGGGAAAGTTGTAAACTGCCAGAGCATTGAAAACATGCCATAAGCCACTCATAGAGTTTCTTAGCAAAGGAAAATGTCTTGGTCCAAGGTGTTAAAAGATATCTCTGTTCAATTGCTGACCACTAAGCAAATCAACTAAAGACTTCAGGTGCAGTATACAAGAGAGAATATAGACTTCACAGAATTAGTCCAGGAGAGTTACTAAACAAACAAACAAACAAACAAACAAAAAGCAGAAGCAGCAGCAACAACAACAAACTCTGGGAATATGTGATGGTCTGAATTGACACATTATATTGTTTTAAATGTCCAATTTTCAAAAATTATGAGACGCACAAAGAAACAAGAAAGTATGACCTATAAACAAGGAAAAAAAAGGTGAATAGAAACTCTGTGGGGAAGTCTTGGACAAAGACCTGCAATGACCTATTATAAATATGTTAAAGAAAGGAAAATAAACTATGTTTATAAACCCTCTTCCTGTTTAGAAAAAAAAAAGTGCAGCTCACTGCCAGTGCTCATTTAATTTTACATAAACACATTCTATGAGGCTGAAGCAAATCTGACTAATTTTCAATGTGAAAATAAAATATAAAGACTGTTCTTGGAATTATTTCTAAATAGAACAAACACCAGAATCATCAGAATCATGTATTTTGGAAAAACTGGATTCACCAAATAAATATTTGGCCAACAACTGTTGGAGAACGATGTTAACGTTATACATAGGAATGCTATGTTTTCTAGGATTTGATATTTTTGGTGATCGATAAATACTACATTTTGTAAATGGAAATACTACTGCTAAAAATAGAATCCTGTAAATAGAATGATGCCTTTTCTTTCCAAAGTCAAAACACTAGAGCAATGCAAAAACAATAATAAAAGCAAGATATTTCATGGTAAAGTTATCTCAAGGTAAATGCTTCACCTGCAAGCACTGCCAGCTAGTGCTCTCAGGGTAAATGGGAAAATGGTTAAAGTTCAAATAAAGTATGAGAACACTGTTTCAACAAAAAGAGAGTATCAATAAAGAAACAGAAATTATAAAATTAGGAACACAGTGAAATTTTGAAGTTGAGAAGTACAACTGAAATAAAAACATTCACAATAATAGTTCAACAGCAAACTAGAGTTGGCAGAGGAAAGAATCCGAGATCTGAGAACCCAAAGATAGGTCAACTAAAACTATTCAGGAAAGGAAAAAAAAAAGCATGAAGAAAAATGACCAGAACCTCAAAACACATACATCCAGTCTAATCATGAGAAAAACATTAGAGAAATTCCACCTGAGGGAAAATCACTTCACTGGTATGCTTCAAAACTGTCAAGATAATTGAAAATAAGAAAAGTCTGTCTGAGAAAGTATCACATTCAAGAAGAGCCTAAGCAGATATGATATGATATGCTGGATGGGATCCTGGAACAAGACAGACATTAGGTAAAAAATTACAAAAACAATCTAAATGGCATATAGATTTTATTTGATAATAATATACAAATATTGGCTCATTAATTGTAACAAATGTACCACACCAATGTAAGATGCTAGCAATATGTACAAATAGATATGTACAATATAGGAAATTTCTGTATTATGTCAATAATTTTTCTGTAAATCTAAAACTGTTCTGTAACAAAAAGTTTATTTAATAATGAACAAAGTCTCAGAGACCTACAGGACATCACCAAGTATACCAATATACACATAATTGGTGAAATATATGGGAGAGAGAAAGAAAGGGGACAAAAATAATCTTTGGAGAAATAGTGGCCAAAATTTCACAAATGTGATGAAAGATACGGATCCACACATCCAAGAAGCTTAACGAACTGCAGTAGGTTAGTCACAAAGATGTCTACACCTAGACATATTATAGTCAAACTGTTGAAAGACAAAGACAGAGAGAATCTTAAAAGCATCAAGAGAAAAATAAGTCATCAAATACAAGAGTTTCTCTATAAAATAAACAGCTGACTTATCAGAAATTAGGGAGGCCAGAAGGCAGCTGGATGACATGGTCACAGTGCTGAAAAAGAAAAACTGCAAATCAAGAATTCTATGACTGGTAAAAATATATATCAAAACTGAAGGATAAACAAAAACTAAGATAACTCATTGTTAACATACCTGCCCTATAAGAAATACTAAAGGGAATCTTTAAGTCCTAAATGAAAGGACAATATTCAGTAACTCAAATCACATGAATAAATTTTAAAGCACGTCAGTAGAAGTAACTACATAGAGTAACATAAAAAATAGTTTAAATATATTTTTGTTTGTAACTATTTTCTTCTCCTTATCTGATTTAAAAGTTAAGTGCATACAGCAATAATTATAAAACTGACTTGATGGGTTTAAGATGTAATTTGTAGGACAACAATAGCATAAAAAAAGTAGGAGACAATTGAGCTACACTGGAGCAAATTTTTTTCTATACTAATGAAATTAAAGTAGTATTAATCTGAATAGTTTGATTTAAATTAAAATATTAATTGTAATCTTCATGAAAACCACCAAGAAAATGACTCAAAAAATACAGTAAAGGAAACAATAAGGGAATTAAAATGGTATTAGAAAATATCTAACACAAAAGAAGGCAGTAGTAGAGCAGTAAAAAAGACATAAAACATATACACAACAAATATCAAAATTGCACACTCAAATCTTCCTTCATAATTATATTGTAAATAAATGGATTAAATAACTACAATTACAAAGAGGGAATTGGCAGAACAGATATACAATCCAATCATATGCTTTCTACAAGAAAATACACTTTAGATTCAAATACACAAATTTATTGAAAGTAAAAGGATGGAAAAACGTGTATCAAGCAAATAATAACCAAAACAGGACTAGAGTGACTATAGTATCAGGCAAAATTGACTTTAAGAAAAAAAAAAGTACTAGTTGATACTAAGAATATTTTATATTGTTAAAAAGGTCAATCTCTCAAGAAGACATAACAATTATAAACATATATGCATCTAACAATGGAGTCACAAAATACATGGAGCAAAAACTGAAAGAATTAGAGGGAGAAATAGACGATTCAACAAGAACAATTTGAGACTTTGGCTCCAACTTTCAATAATGGATACAGCAACCAGGCAGAAGAGCAGTAAGGAAATGTAAGACCTGGATAACACTATAAACCAACTGGACCTCACAGATATCTGTAAACACTCTATTGAACAATAATAGAATATACATTCTCTTCAAGTACATATGAAACATTTTCAAAAGGAGAATATATGTTAGACCATTTTTAAAAACAGCTTCAATAAGTGTTGCAGCTCTTTTAGAATTTGTCTAGCTGGTTTTACAGGTTTTACCAGAAACCTCTCACCAAAAAAAAATTTCATTAAGTTTAAAGAGATTGAAATAACTGTGTTGTCCAATGACATTGTAATTAAATTAGAAATAAGTAACACAGCAAATTTGGAAAATTCAAAAGTATGTGGAAATTAAATAACATCCTCCTAAATAATAAAGAATCAGAAGAAATCACAAGGGAAATTAGAATATTAGTTGAGATAAATAAAGACGCAAAATGACATACCAAAACTTACCTGATACAGCTAAATCAGTGCTTACAGGGAAATTTATAGCCATCAATGCAAATGTTAAAAAAGAAAATCTAAAATAAAAAAGTTAACCATCCATAACAAGAAACTACAAAAAGAAAACTAAACCCAAAACAAGCAGAAGTCCAGAAATGACAATAAGAACAGAAATAATAAAGCAGCTGATATGGTTAAGCTTTGTGTCCCCACCCAAATCTCATCTTGAACTGTAATCCCCATAATTCTTACATGTCTAAGGAGATACCTGGTGGGAGGTATAGGATTGGATCATGGAGGCAGCTTCCCCCACGCTGGTCCTGTGATAGTGAGTTAGTTCTCATGAGATCTGATAGTTTTATGAGGGGCCCTTCCCACTTTGCTACTCACTCTTCTCTCTCCTGCTGCCTTGTGAAGAAGGATGTGTTTGCTTCCTCGTCTGCCATGACTGTAAGTTTCCTGAGGCCTCCCCAGCAATGTGGAAGTATAAGTCAATTAAACCTTTTTCCTTTATAAATTACCCAGTCTCGGGTATATATTTATAGCAGTGTGAAAATGGACTAATACAGTAACTTGGTACCGCAGAGAGTGGGATACTACTATAAAGATAATGGAAAATGTGGAAGCAACTTTGTACCTGGGTAACAGGCAAAGGTTGGAACAGTTTGGAGGGCTCAGAAGAAAACAGGAAAATGTTGAAAAGTTTGGAACTTCTTAGAGACTTGTTGAATGGCTTTGACCAAAATGCTGACAGTGATATGGACAATGAAGTCCAGGTTGAGGTGGTTTCACATAAGATAGTATAGTATTTGTATATAATCTATATACATCCTTTTGTATATTTTCAATCATCTCTAGATTGCTTATAATATCTAATACAATGCCTGCATATTACTTCATTCTTGTGGATTCAATGTAGTACTCAGTTTGTGACAAATACAAGTTTTTCTCTTTGGAACTCTGTGACTTTTTTTTCCCAAATATTTTTGAATTGCAAGTGGTTGAATTCATGGATGTGGAAATCATGGATACAGAGGGCCAACTATATTTGAGTTGTTTCTACTTTTTGGCTATTAGGAATAATCTGCTATGAACATTGTGTTATCACGTGGATAGGTTTTCATTTCTCTTGGGTGTATACCTACAAGTGGAATTGTTGGGTATGACAGTCTATGTTTACCTTTTGAGGCACACCTAAACAGTTTTTTCAAGTGCCTGAATTAAATTCGCACTAACATTATGTGAGGGTTTTGATTTCTCTATGTCCTTATCATCACTTGTTATTGTCTATCTTTCTGCCTATAGGCATTCTAGTGGGTGTGAAGTGGTATCTCGTGATCTTGATTTGCATTTTCCTAAACACAAATTGATATGGTTTGGCTCTGTGTTCCGACCCAAATCTCAACTTGTAGCTCCCATAATTCTCACATGTTGTGGGAGGAACCCAGTGGGAGACGACTGAATCATAGGGGTGGGTCTTTCCCATGCTGTTCTCATGATAGTGAATGTGTCTCACAAGGTCTGATGGTTTTAAAAACAAGAGCTTCTCTGCACAACCTCTCTCTTTGCCTGCTGCCATCGATGTAACATGTGGCTTGCCACTCCTTGCCTTCCACCATGATTGTGAGGCCTCCCCATCCATGTGGAACTACAAGTCCAATAAACAACTCTCTTTTGTAAATTGCCCAGTCTTGGGTGTGTCTTTATCAGCAGTGTGAAAATGGAATAATACACTAATGATGCTGAGCATCTATTCGTCTCCTTATTAGTTGTGTGTTAGCTTCTTTGGTGAAATGTCTATTCAGATCCTTTGCCTATTGTTAAATTGGATTGTCTTTTTATTATTGAGTTATAAGTGTTACTTATATATTCTAATATCCACATGGAGATGAGGAACTTATTGGGAACTGAAATAAAGGTGATTTTGCTATACTTTAGCAAAGAGACTGGTGGCATTTTACTCCTGCCTTAGAGATCTGTGGAACTTTGAACCTGAGAGAGATGATTTAGGATTTCTGGTGGAAGAAATTTCTAAGCAGCAAAGCATTCAAGAAGTTTGCTGCAGGCATGGAGCCCTCATGGAGAACTTCTGCTAGGGCAGTGTAGATGGGAAATGTGGGGTCAGAGCCCCCAAACACAGTCTCTAGTGGGGCACCACCTAGTGGAGCTATGAGAAGAGGGCAACTGTCCTCCAGAAACCAGAATGGTAGATCCACCGACAGCTTGCACCATGCACCTGGAAAATCCACATACACTCAACACCAGCCTGTGAATGCAGCCAGGAGAGGGGCTGTACCCTGAAAGTCACAGGGGCAGAGATTTCCAATGCCATAGGAGCTCACTTCTTGCATCAATGTGCCCTGGATGTGAGATATGGAGTCAAAGAAGATGATTTTGGAACTTTAAACTTTAATGGCTGCCCTATTGGGTTTTGATATCTGTAGAGGGTCCAGGAACCAATACCCCAAGAATACCAAAGGAGGATTGTATCCATCAATTGATAAATAGATAAACAAAATATGGTATGGTGTATCCATATAATAGAAATTATTCAGAAAATAAATATAAATGAAGAAATACTGATACTTGCTAACATGGGTGAACCTTGAAAACATTATCCTAAGTGAAGAAGCCAGTCACAAAATGTCACAAATTGTGTGATTCCATTGATATAAAATGTGTAGAATAGGCAAATCCATAGAGACAGAAAAGTAGATTAGTAGGTGCCAGAGGCTGGATGTTTAGATGGTGGTGATGGTTGTGAAGATACTAAATATGTGAATATATTAGGTGAATTGTGGTACATAAATTATATTTCAATATAGCCACTAAAAACAAAAACCATTGTGAATTTTTTATTAGTAGTTAAGTTCTATTTTATAGTTTTAAACCACAAATAATAATACTAATTGTCTACCCAAAGCACTATATGTTGTTTCACTTCTTCTCTTAAAAGAAGGAACAATCAATTAACAAAACAGGAAGAAATCTGGTGTAAAATAAGTCCCCTTTAGAGATGAGGTCTTGCTGCAACCACATAACAGTCTCTCCTTTGTACTCTTGAGAAAATAAAAAATGTATGTGCCAGGAAGGAACAATTTCCATATTAATGGTTCTGCTTGGGTGTTTGAGGTTTGGAAGGGATCTTATGATTAATGATTCTTTGAAGTTAACTTTGGATTTTCCAAATGCCAAAGAAATTAACTTTTCTTGAAACTGAAGAGTAGGCCAGGAGTGGAGGTGCATGCATGTAATCCCAACACTTTGGAAGGTTGAAGCAGGAGGATCACTTGAGCCCAGGGATTCAAGACCAGCCTGGGCAACATGGCAAAACCCCGTCTATACCAAAAATACAAAAATTAGCCAGGCGTGGTGGCATGCACTTGTAGTCCCACCTATTTGGGAAGCCGAGGCAAGAGGATTGCTTGATCCCAGGAGTTCAAGTTTGCAGTGAGCTATGATCACGCTACTGCACTCCAGTCTCGGTAACAGAACAAGACCTTGTCTCAAAACAAATCAATAACAACAACAACAAAGAATAATCTCACTAACCTGCTGTCCAAAAATTCTGAAAAATCATCCTGAAGTTCAAACTTGTATAGAACTTCTCCAAGTAGAAAGCCACTGGAAAATGCCTTTGCAAATGACTTGGGACCTGAGTTTCAAAACATTGAGATAAAAACCATGAATACAATGTTGCTCATAGAGCTAATGATCCCTTTAAATATACATACACTAAAAACTACACAATTTAACTGGAACTCAAAATGCTATGAATATATTTCTAGAAACGTCTTTTAATAACCAAAGGAAAAGGTTGACATTTAACATAGATATTTTACAAAGATCCCCAAATAAATATAAATCAATAATTGATGAAATACAAATTTTTGAAGGAAGAGAAAGACAATGGATAAAATTTTTTTAAAAAATGCTACCAAAAAAATTTGTAAATAACATTAGATTAAAAACCAGCCTTAAAGATATTTTATAAAATTATACTCTAATACTTTAGTTGGATAACCCATGCAATCTAGTGGCCAAGTGAGATGCAAGCTAACTTCTTTTAAACAAAGACTTCATTTTAACCTGTAAAACAATGGAAAGTTTACTAAAGCCATTTGCATGTTCTTAAATAAAACCTCCTGAGCATAATCAAACTTCTCCTTCATGGTTCAGAGGGGACACTATGGCCCAGTTATTGTCCCATGCAATTATGGAGAGATAGCCCAGGGAAAACTGACTTTGGAGCCAGAGACATCTGTCTTGGAATCTTGGCTCTGCCTCTTACTAGCTGTGTGACATTGGGCAAGCTGCTTCATCTTCCTGAGTTTCAGCCTCATGTCTAGAATAGAGATAATCATATCTATATCTGATCTCAGAGAGCTGTTTAATATTAATAGCTCTCTTATGCAGTAATGTTTGAGAATTGCTGGATACCATGCCTGCCACATAGTAGGCACATAATGATAAGTGCAGAATTTTTTTCTTTGTTTTTTTTTGATGGAGTCTCACTGTTGCCCAGGCTGGAGTGCAGTGGCATGATCTACAACCTCTGCCTCCCAGGTTCAAGTGATTCTCCTGACTCAGCCTCCCGAGGAGCTGGGACTACAGGCGTGTGCCACCACACCCGGCTAATTTGTGTATTTTTAGTAGAGAGGGGGGTTTCACCATGTTGCCCAGGTTGGTGTCGATCTTTTGACTTCAAGATCTATCCAACTCAGCCTCCCAAAGTGCTGGGATTACAGGCATGAGCCACCACGCCCAGCCGAGAAAAAAATTTTTTTTTAAGTGTTCAATAGAATTTGCTTTTTTTAAAAAAAAAAATGTTCTTAGTTTTGAGTTACTTGTATTTTTCTTATAAAGTAAAATATATAGAGTTACATGGTATTTAAGGATTATATATAAAATAAATTATATTATCATAGACCAAAGCCATCATCTCTCAAATCACTTCAAAATCCTCCACAAACATTCAACATGCTTCCATCAGGGTCCTTTAGTTAGCATCGGTTGAAATATTATATGTCATTCAGTATCACAAATTCATTTTTACCAGATTCTTCTATTTTACCTGTCTGACTAATAATGAGGTGGCTAGCTGACCGTGAAGAAATAACATTCCTTCATGATTTGTAGACGTGACGCTTGGTTGTGTAGTTGCAGGAAGGTGAGCTAAATTGCTCCATAACAGCCACTGCACAGTCCACACTCCAAAGATTACACCATATTATGATACTTTTTTGCATATCTGATGCCAGACCACAGTTTTCCCTAAGACTTTCTTAAGATCTGTTCTCAAAACCCTTTAGACTCAGAGGAATACCCCAATCCTTAAGTTGAGTCAATACAATAATAAAAGTAGTTTAAAAAGATGTCAATGATTCCCATTGATTCTATTTATTCAGGGTGAGTTCTTGAACTGTCTAGAATTAGAATCTATTAATTATGGTTACATAATTTTTATTTGCAATAGAAAAAATAAAAGGTAAAAAACATTAAGGGGAAACAGTGCTTTTGTCTATAGATCACTTTAGCAATAGGTAAAAAGAAATGAAACTTTTATAAGCTCTAGGAAAATGAAAGCTTCCAATCACATAAACTTGTGTTCAGCTATATAGTTCATGTGAGAACAGACACATTCCATCTATTCTTAAAGTCCACAGTCTGGCACCTATTAGTGGAGTTTAGCAAGCTTTTCCACAAACAGACCAGTTTTATCATCATTTTAAAACTATTTAGGGCAGAATGATCTCACTCTAAACCCATGATACATTCTTTCAGAGTTGATGGTTTGATGCCCTTCCTATCAGTCATATCTGTCCTTCCAAAGCTATGTCTTAATGTGAAACACTGAAGCAATTCTTGAGAAAATATAGTTAGAGAACCGTATGTCCCAAAGCTTCCAGCAGGAGAATTTGAAATCCATGGCATACCTGAGCTTTATAACTCAGCTAGATCTACTGTACCGCCTGGAACACCTTACAGCACAAGTTAAGCTTGAGCTTCATAACCTAGGCAATGATGTTTTCTGACTTTAATGCGACACCACTTGAATATCATAATGCCTTGTGATGCTAGTAAAATGAGGATTGGCTTGATCTTATACCAAATGTCATCTGTTATTCAGCAAGTGTCTTCCGGCTTCATACCTCAGTAGTCTTTAAAGCAACTGAAATCCAAAGGGTTCCTTCTGCTCCAATGGGCCAAAGTGTGCCACCTCCTCCTGTGTCACTGCAGCTTTCTCCTTCCCTCACAGACTCCAAAGCTCTCGTTGCCACCACGATCCTCAATGTGCCACCCAGGGTGCTCTAGCTGTGTCTTTCACCTCTTCTCTCTGTTGCTTCCTTCCTTCTGCCTCTTCCCTTCTCTCCTCCCTAACCTATCCCTATACTTCCCTTAGTTTTCTAAAGAGCCACTGGACCTAAAACCATTATTCATCTATGGATGTACGTGTGTCTTTCTCTTCCTATGCTATCAGGCTCGTGTCCCAGTTTTTGGCTTATTGCTTTCTGTTCAAGAGCTGTTGCTATGTTACCTTCAGGTAATCTCTTTTCCTTCCTGCCTCCCTCTGGGGTTTGCACTGTGCCTGTTGTTCACGTTGACTGAATGCTGAAAGTCTAGCCCAGGAATAACTGGGGAATACTAAATCCCTTTCCTTCATCTTCAATTTGGCTGACAAACGGTCTGTAGCAAACCATTTTCTACAAAAAGGTAGCCAGAAAAATAAAATCATTACCCATTTCCTTTGAAATGGCATGACATATTAATAAGGCAATTATGATATGGATGAAATAGAAGTATTTATAGTATAAAGGTTAAAGAAGGATAGTAAACACTTATGTACTTCATTATCAGAGTAGTTTACAACGAATAAGCAAGTACCAAAATATCTGTCTGAAGTTTTTTATGCATAAGACACTTCAGATTTCCCGTGTGCCACATTAGCAGAAACTAGAACAATGAATGAAGAATATAGCAAATGAGAAAAGCAACAAAGGGGAAACTTGGAGAAAAAAATTAAAGAAAAAGAAAAAAGAACATGTATAAGAAATTAGACAAGGAAAGAAAAGGCTGAAGAGTGTATACACTAGGACTAATAGATTAAAACATATAAGAAGACAGGGCCGGACCCAGTGGCTCATGCCTGTAATCCCAGCACTTTAGGCTGAGGCGGGCGGATCACGAGGTCAGAAGTTCGACACCAGCCTGGCCAATATGATAAAACCCTGTCTCTACTAAAAATACAAAAAGTAGCTGGGCATGGTGGCATGTGCCTGTAGCCCCAGCTACTCAGGAGGCTGAGGCAGGGGAATTGCTTGAACCCGGGAGGCGGAGGTTGCAGTAGGCCGAGATTGCGCCACTGCACTCCAGCCTGGTGACAGAGCAAGACTCCATGTCAAAAAATAAAAGAAGACAGATAAGAAGCCACAGAGAGACAGAGTAAGAGACAAAGGTGATAGGGAGAGAGAGAAACAGTGAGGAAAAAAGAAAAGGAAAGAAAACGCTTATTTTTTTTTTCTGTTTGGTTTGTCATGTTCTTCTTCCCACAAATGTCACTGAATACTATGACTAATTTCAGGATGCCCACCTCTATAAAGTAATTTGCACTAACAATTGAAATTTTGTATGGGGAAAAAGAGGTAGGTTGACTCCAGAACAAGCAGCAATGAAAGAATATGATAAGTAAATAAACCGTGGGAGCCCAGTGACAATCTTCGTCCTAAACCCAAAATTACTTACATCTGGGATTAAAATTATTTAGCAGCAACTGAACCCCGCCTCTAATCTTCCAAGCCACATGCCTGGTCCCCATCACTAAAGTTTCCTTTTCTAATAAATCTTTGATGCAGGCCTCGGTGATGGGTCTAAGTTAGGCTGGGACAGCAGGTGAAATGATCTATGTGCCTTTCCATCAAAATGGCCCTTAGCCAGCTGGAGGAAGCACAGAAAGCCATCCACATTCCACATGGTGATAAGGAGAACACAGGTTCTGGAGAAAGATTCTCTGTTAGACTGGTGGCTCATTTACAAGCTGCTTCACCTTGGACAACTATGTAGCCACAGTTTCTCATCTGTAAAAATGAGAGAGTGATGGGCTCTACCTTATAAGAGTAGTTTTGAGAATTAAATCTTGTATGTAAAATGCTTAGCACACTGCCTGGTCCACAGTGAAAGTTCAGTGATTATTTTTATTGTTATTATTACTGTCTTCTAATTTAAGAAAACAGGTCATATTAATTAGACAAACTGTGAATAACAGATCCTTAAATGATTACAGTATAAACATGCTTGTTTAAAACACAATTCAGTACTCAGAAAGCAAATATTTGGCAATTCCTGGCATTCATATACAGGTCCACTCTTTAGGCCAGATAGGCTACAACTCCCCCACTGGTCTGGGGAAGCACCTGTACTTAAACACAGTCTATTGATACAGCAAAATATTTAAATAGTCACATCCAGTGAAATAAATAAGGACTAAACAGCCTCATGGCATTTCTGGTCAGGTTTTGCTGCCAAATGAGTAATGTACAAAGTTGCAGTTTTCAGAGATTTTTGGATTTTAGAATTTTTGAGGTAAGGGACTGCAGACCCATACCATTTTATGCTCTGTGGCCTTTACTCCTCCTTTACTAGAGTAGGAAAGATCTAGCCTGCACTATCAACTACATTTAAAAAGCCAAGCAAATTTACTCTCATTTGAGATCAAACAAACAAACAAACAAACAAAAAACCCTGCTGAAGGCTTGGAACTGGCTTGGTCCTACCAGGCTGTGATGTTCCTAGAAACTGGCTAGGTGCCCACAGCTAGGCCTTGGCATTCTCCCGCTGAACATAACCAATTTCACAGCACACCAACATCAGACTCTGTGACACTGATGGAGCAAAACAAAAACAAAATCCCTCTGTAATCACGTCTGAGCTCAGACCAAAACAAGAATATTGTCCAAAACACAAAAATAACCAAGTATGTCCCTATTCCGGCCAATAAGAATGATTGCTGCTTCTCTACTAATCATAGCTTTGCTTTGATCATTTTTATCACCTTCTAGATAAGATTTATTAAGATACCTAAATCATAAAATTTCCTATGCTTCTGGACAGGATTTCATTCACAGCAAGGCACCACTTCCTGGAACCCTCCTCAAAAATACCTAACACAAGCCCAAGTCATTTCTAGCACCTTCTTACCGAGATGCCCCGCAGTCCTCATGGTACATGTTCTCTCTTGTTACAACAAATCTATAAATCTAATTTTGTGCAAATACAGATGTGTCCTGAGATCTTCGGCAGGGGATACTGATGTTTTCTTTCCTTTAGTCAGAATAGGATGCTCAGTCTTCACAGTTTTATCCTTTGAAGGCTTTGTCATAATTCCTGAGATTTACTATCTGAAACTAAATCTCAATTGCTATATTATAACCCTTTTTAATTGTGAAAATACTGAGCATCAGTCTTTTCTTGGAACTCTATTTCTTAAAATTTTTGCTTTGATTTACACAATAGCCTTCTGCTAGTAGACTTGCTGTATTAATTTTTAGTCAATGATAGCCAAGTTTTAATCAAGAAAAACGCTGCAAGGCTAGCCAGGAAGTATCGAAATCTGTTGCTTTACATCAGAAGCAGTATATTTTCTAATGATTCTGAGAGTTTAAGTATGAGAAAATGTGTAAGGTTTAGACTCCAGGTTTAAAGAAGACAAGAACTAAAAGGTAGCAGGCTCAGAATCTCCTGCTAACTTGCTACTACCTAGGTGCATAATCCTAAACAACGCTCTTAACACATCTGATTAGATTTCCTCATCTGCTAAAGAATTAAATGATGTTCAAGATTATTTTTCAGATCCAAAGTTATATGATTCCGTAATGTGGTAAGGTTACCACAATACATTATGAACTTTATTTTATTTTATTTTTATTTTGTTGCACAAAAATGAATATTCAATGGGATTTTTTGATATCTCTATCTTTTCTTAAAATAAAATATGATCCTTCTGAAAATGTTAGGACAAAAGAACGAATCAAGAAAGTATCATTAATGCAGGAGAGGATGCCCCTAAAATTTAGGACAAAGAGTAGAAAATATCACTCTCCAAAACAAATGCTACTAAGGTTTAATATAAAAGGACAAGATTAATCATCTATGGAAACCCATTTGAAAAAAAAACCCAAACCCAATTAACAAGGAGCATAGATTGTCTCTTAAAACTCACAAAAATGTATCTATTTAATTTTTTGATATATCATGTAAGCAATGATTAATATATCCCAATATATTAATTAACCTTATTTAAAATAGGAATATGCCCTAGCAGTAGAATAATTCACAACTATTGTAATTTCAGAAGCTTTTGGTAGTAGAAGTAACATTGGAAAATACTATTGAACAATGTGGCTTCCCTAAGTACTGTAAGTCAGAGGGGCAGGAATTATGACTTTAATCAATCTAATTTCACCTACCACTGCTATCTAGATGAAATATCTCTAGATCAGAAAAAGTAAAACACAGCACACATTAGCTTTGACTGCCTCTCCAACAACGGAACCATTATTTAGCCTCACAAGGCAGCAAATGCACAGGCTCGGCATTCTCTCCTGTTTCTTTGTCCCAACAAGCAACGATGGACTGGGCCACTTCTGAACAAACATGAATTCTGAACAAATTCATCCACCTTTGCCACTTAACCATCTAGGAATTAGGTTATGCCCTATGATATTATAACATGCCTAGATGGCTGAATTTTTGTATTTCTTGTGACTTCAAATGAAAAATAATCCTTATAAAAAGAGCTCAAATGAATATATTTGAGAGAGTTACTTAAACATATATATTTATACCTAAGTTTAAAACTTTAATGTCCAATATAGGACCTAAAAGCTTAAGTTCAAACTCTAGCTCTACGGCCTACTGGCTATAAGACCTTGAACAAATTACTAAGCCCTCTCCTCCTCCTGACTCACCTGAACATCCAGGGCAATACCTCTCAGGGTTGTTTTTAAGATTAAATAAGAAAATATATGTAAAGAGCTTAGAACAGGGTCTGGTATACCTACATAAATGTTCAATAAGGGATAACTTTCATTATTTATTCTTCTTTCATTCGTAGACTTCATTTGAACTCCATATAACTGTTCCACAAGCTCCCACAATACTTTATTATAATATGCTTATGACATTTCAACTAAAGTATTAAACCTCTTTTTCTCCTATTCTGTCATGTGACGTTTGGCTTCTTTTGATTTTTTATCTTTAATGCTCTATTGAATTTTCCCTTCAAATTACAAAGGCAATATAAGCAACAAGCCAGATAACAGAGATGTATAAAGAAAAGCTAGCAATCTCCCACTTCCCCAGGGTAATCCCTATAACACACTTGCTTATATCCTTCCACACTTTCCTTTATTCTTACGCCAACCATAATATGAAGACTCATGTGTATGTCAATAGTCCAGTATATGTCTTTCCATACTTTTCTTCATGTCCATATAAATGGCCATATTCATAAGTGTATGTTTCCTAATTGGTACAAATATATAATTATACTAGTCACAGTAAGCTCTAACTTTTGGTTTTTACTTGACAAAAATACATAAATATCCTTTAGGCCAAAAGTTATAGCAGTTAACTCACTCTTTGTAATAACTGCATAACAATTCATAGTATGAATAAAGCACCATTTATCCAAGCATTACACTTCTGAAGGATACTCAGATTGTTTTCAATTTTTATTTTTGCCCCTGTAATTCATGTAGCAATAAACATCCTTGTTCAAATATCCTTATACGTTGGTGTTTTTATTTTTATTTGATAGATGTGGAGAAATAAGATTTAGAATTTATATCCAAAGTGCTATTTTAAATGCTTTACATTTAATATCCCATTTAATCTTGATACAACCAGATGAGGTATCATTATTATTATTGTTTTTAAGTATGATGAAATTTAGGTAAATAACTTGTCCAAAAGATTTCCAAGCAGTCTAACCTCCAAGTTCTTGCTCTTTACATTTCCCTTACCCAGAAATTGCCTGATTACTTTCCCCAGAGGTTGTACCTACTCACAGTCCTTCCATGATAGATTCTACTAACCATCCAAAGCCTTCCGTTGTGCACCACAGAACAGTTTATCTGGTGATGGGACAGCAGCAGTAGGAAATGTGCTTCCTTGGGTGCACAAATCCTAGCTTGTTGGCTTACAAACACAGTTAAGTGTGTTCCCTATAGTCCAAAGGCCTTTTACAATGTGGAATCTGGTTACCTCCTCGAGGACTCTTTAGGTCTATCTCTCTTATAGTAGTTGCGATTAAAAAAAATTAATACGTTTGCTAGTGAATGGAAAGCAGGACACTCCATTAGAACGGGGTGTCTCTGCTAGCTTCCAGATCTACAACTCAGGAAAGCAGATGCCAGGAAGTTTCCATTCATAGGCTAAATGTTGTTAAAATTCTTACTTAGTCTTCAGCCTTTTCATGTTTACAGAATGAAGTCATTCTTTCTCCACCTCTCAAAACCAAAATTTCCAAAACTAATTAAAATTATAATGGCATCTACTGCTTTTATTTTATGTGTCTTTATTAATTTCATTTATTTCTCCTAAAAGTATTTCAAAATGTTGCAATAGAGTCCTGGGGACTTCAGCAAAGGGTGGTTTTTGTTTTGTTTTGTTTTTTGTTTGTTTGTTTTTTGAGACAGAGTCTCGCCCTGTCACCCAGGCTGGAGTGCAGTGGCGCAATCTCGGCTCTCTGCAACCTCCGCCTCCCGGGTTCAAGCGATTCTCCTGCCTCAGCCTCCCAAGTAGCTGGGACTACAGGCACCCGCCACCGTGCCCGGCTAATTGTTGTATTTTTAGCAGAGACAGCATTTCACTATGTTAGCCAGGCTGGTCTCAAACTCCTGACCTCATGATCTGCCTGCCTCAGCCTCCCAAAGGGCTAGGATTACAGGCATGAGCCACAGTGCCCAGCCCGGGTGTGGTTTTTACTAATAAAATAAATGAACTAAATTAAACTAAGCAATATGTATCTGCTTTTCCTTTAGAAGAGTACAACTTAAGGGCATGATATTTTATTTTGGCACCTATGGTGAGACAGGAATAAGAAACAATAAATGCTAAATATTGTACCCAGTCCATCATATTTTAGCAAATAAACAGTTGGAGACACAATGGGATAATTACAGAATACCAGGAAAGAATTTATTGCAGTTCATAGGGAGTGTGTACATGGCCATTTGACAAAGAAAGAGTCTGACGTTTCTGCCTCAAGAAATGCAACAGGAGATGCTCTGTGTTAAAGATCCTCATGCTGAGAGTATTAATAACTACTTTGCACCCACAGAAACACTACCATCTAGCAACTTCTGTGGATAACCTAAAGTTGAACTGGCACCACTGCCTCTCTGGTAGCAAGATGGTGTTAAGCAAGTTCTTCTGGGAAAATGAACTGAAATGACTTCCTGAAAACCTCTTGCCTTAAGGAAAAAAAGAAAAAAAAAAAAAAAAAACTGAAAAATGAACTCCTACTGAAGAATTACCAGGCAGACAAGGAAGCTGCCAGCATGTAAAATTGCCTCTGCGGTTGTCAGACTTGGAAACTTTGGGTGGCAACTGCATGGTTAGGATAAAATTAGGTTGGTGAATAAGGTCAGCTCTGGGCAAGAGCCAATAGTGACCAGAAATAGCTAAAGTTTGTGATTTGGGGCTTAAAATTTACTAAAATTTGTAAATGTTAACGTATTCTACATTAACTTATTTTACACCCACCCTCCCCTGCCGGTCAGTTAAGTATGGAAAGCATTATTAGGTCCATTTTATAGAGAAGGAAACACATTCAGAGAAGGTATTGTAACTTGTCCAGGGGCTTCATATTTCATCGACTAGCCAGCGAGCACACCATGCTTCTGCTTCTGGTGATGTGAAGGAGGCATCATTAGGGTCACACTACAGAGTTCAGCAAAGTTTCCTCTCCACAGAAGCAAAAGAGACCTTCCTAAACCCGCTGATTGCCTAGAACCACATCACAAGTCAAAATGCCTGCGGGTTGGGCCCACCGTGACAAGAGTGGGGACGTGAGAGCGGCAGAGTAGGGACGTGACAAGGCCTTGCCCTGGCTGGGGTGAGCTGTAGGGAGGTGGCGGGACGGACCTGGGGCACTACCGAGCAGAGTTGCTCACTGTGGGGTGCTGCCGGCTCCGCAGGTGCCCCACCTGCGCAGCTCGCGCCCCGCCCGCCACCTTCCCTGAGTGCTCTGAGCTGCAGGTTCTGCGCTCCGCTAGCCCCTCAGCCGCTCGCCCCTGGCTATGGTCACTCACTCACTGTCCGGGACACCTTCAACTCCTTGTTGAGCCACTGGCACAGGATCTCCGACATGGTTCAGCCGGTGCCTCAGACCGCAGGCGGGTGCTAAGAAACTCGCCAGGAACCAAGCCCGCCCTCCCGCGTCCTCCTGTTGCCAAGGGCAACCCTTTGCTAAGGAAGCGTATCCTGGCTGGAACTAGACGAAAGGCATAGAGAAGAGGGGACGCCAGGGCTCAGCCGCAGACGACAGAAAATCGTGTTCCGCCACCTGCTGGCGGGTAAGACCTGAGCGTGCGCCAGCGCAGGAGGAGCCAGTGGGGGCCTGTGAGAGAAGTTAGGGAGCTGTGGGTGTGGGCAGGGGCGAGGCGGGAACACTTAGGGACACAGCAGGGGCTTCTTAGGTGAGCAGAAAGAAAAACGAGAGTCTCGGCAGGGCTCTGTGGCTCACGCCAATAATCCTACCACTTTGTAGAGTGTGTGGCGCTCGCTTGACCCTGGGGGTTCAAGACCAGCCTGGGCAAGGTAGCAGAAACCTTTTTTTTTCTATAAGAAATTAAGCGGGCGTGGTGGCCTGCGCCTGTGGTCCAGCTGTTCAAGATGCTGATGTGGAAGGATCAACCCAGGAGGCAGAGTTTACAGTGAACCGAGATCGAGCCACCGCACTCCAGCCTGGGCAACAGAAGGAGACTCTGTCTCAAAAAAAGAAAAAAGAAGAACAAGAAGGAGAAGGAGAAGGAGAGGGAGAGGAAGAAGAGGAGGAGGAGGGGGAAGAGGAGGAACAGGAAGAAGAGAAGAAAGGAGAAGGAGAACAAGAAAGAGGAGAACCAGGAGAGATCAAAGAAGAGGAAGAAAAATTAAAAAGAAGAGGAAGAAGAAAAAGGGTATTTGGGGTATCCATCACCTTGAGTATTTATCATTTATATACGTTGGTAACATTTCAAATCTTCTCTTCTAGCTATTTTGAAATATACAATGTATCCTTGCTAACTATAGTCACCCCAGTTGCTAGCTAACATTAGACCCTATTTCTTCCATCTAACTATAAGTTTGTACCCATTCACCAACCACTCTTCATTTCCCCTTCCCACCCTCACATCCTTTCCAGCCTGTGGTACTGATAATTTTGTTCTCTATCTCCAGGAGATCAACTTTTTTAGCTACCACATATGAGTAAGAACATGCAGTATTTGTCTTTCTGTTGCCTGGCCTATTTCACTGAACATAATGGCCTCCAGTTCCATCTATGTTGCTGCAAATGACCTGTTTTCATTTTTTTCTGTAGACAAATGGTATTCCATTATGTATATATACATTTAAGTCTTTAATCCATCTTGAGTTGATATTTGCATGTGGTGAGAAATACTTTTCAGCTTTTCTCTTCTGCATATAGATAGCCAATTTATCCAGCACCATTTATGGAAGAGGGTGTTCTTTCAACATAGTTCTTGGTACTTCTGTTGAAAATCAGTTGTCTGTAAGTACGTGGATTTATTTCTGGGTTCTCTATTCTGTTAGGTTGTTCTTTGTGTCTATTTTTATACCACTACCAAGCTGTTTTGATTACCATAGCCTTGTAATGTAATTTGAAGTCAAATATTGTGCTGTTTCCAGCTTATGCTGTATTAATTACTATAGCCTTGTAATATAATTTAAAGTCAGATACTGTGCTGTTTCCAGCTTTGTTCTTTATGCTTAGGATTGCTTTGGCTATATGGGTTCTTTATTGGTTCCATATGAATTTTAGGATTGTTTTTTCTATTTCTGTGAAAATGATATTGGTATTTTTATAGGAATTGAATCAAATCTATAGATTGTCCTAGGTAACATGATCATTTTAATGATATTAATTCTTCCAATTCATGAACATGGGGTGTCTTTCCGTTTGTTTGTGTCCTCTTCAATTTCTGTCATCAATGTTTTGCAATTGTTCTTGTAGGGTCTTTCATTGCCTTGGTTAAATTTATTCCTAGGTATATATTTGTACTGTACTAATTGTAAATGAAATTGCTTTATTTATTTATTTATTTATTTATTCATTCATTCATTGGTGGAGATGAGTTCTTTCTATGTTGCACAAGCTAGTCTTGAACTCCTGGGCTCAAGCAATCCTCTGCCTTGGCCTTCTAAAGACTTGGGACTACAGGTTTGAGCCACTGCACCTGGCCTTGATTTATTTTTCAGCTATTTCAGTATTAGTGTACAGAAATGCTACTAATTTTTGTATGTTCATTTTGTATCCTGTTACTTTATTGAATTTGCTTATCAGCTATAAAAGCTATTTGGTGGTTTTTAAATTTTTCAAAATATAAGAATATGTCATTTACAAAAAGGGACTATCTTCCAATTTAAATACGTTTTCTTTCTTCTCTTGCCTAATTTATTTGGCTAGGACTTTCAGTTCTCTCTTGAATAAGAGTAGTGAAAGTGGGTATCCTTGTCTTGTTCCAGTTTTTAGAGAAAAGGCTTTCAACTTTCCTCCATTCAATATGTTAGCTGTGGGCTTGTCATATATGGTCTATTATTTTGAGGTATGTTCTTTCTATGCCTAGTTTGTTGAGAGTTTTTATCATGATGGAATGATGAATTTTATTAAGTGCTTTTTCTGCATCTATTGAGATCATCACATGGTTTTTGTCCTTCATTCTGTTGGTGTGATGTATAACATTTATTGGTGTGTGTATGTCAAATCATCCTTGCATTCCTGGTATAAATCCCCTTTGATCATTGTGTATTATCTTTTTGATGTGCTATTGAATTCAGTTTGCTTGTATTTTGTTAAGGATTCTTGCATCTATATTCATCAATATATTAACCTGTAGTTTCCTATTTGGGTTGCATTCTTATCTATTTTTGACATCAGGGTAATACAAAGAATGCATCAGGGAGAATTCACTCCTCAGTTTTTTAAAGAGTAGTTTGAGGAAGATTGGTATTAATTCTTTATACATTTGGTAGTATTCAGCAGTGAATCCATCTGGTCCTGTGCTTTTGTTTGTTAGGATAATTTTTATTACTGATTCATTCTCTCTAGTTGTGATTGGTCTGTTCAGGTGTTGTATTTCTTCCTGATTCAATCTTGCTAAGTTGAGTTGTTCCAGAAATGTATCCATTTCCCCTGAATTTTCCAGTATGTTAGCATATAGTTGTATATAATAGTCTCTGATAATAGTTTATATTTCTGTGATATCAATTGTAATATCTCCATTATCATTTGCTGATATTATTTGGGTTTTCTCTCTCCTTTTATTGATTACTCTAGTTAGTAGTTTATCAATTTTGTTTATCTTTTCAAAGAACCAACTTATCATTTTGTTGACCCTTTGTGTTTCTTTTTTATTAAAGTCCCTATTTTGTTTAGTTCTGTGCTGTTTGTTATTTCTTGCTTTCTGCTAATTTTGGATTTGGTTTGTTCTTGCTTTTCTTGTTTCTTGAGGTGTGTTGTTAAACTGTTTATTTGAAATTTTTCTACTTATTTGATGTGGGCATTTGATGCTATAAACTTTCGTATTAGTTCTACTTTTGCTGTATCCCACAGGTCTTGGTATGTCGTGTTTCCATTTTCATTTGTTTCAAGAAATTTTTTAACCTCCATCTGAATTTTTTCATTAACCTATGGAAGTTCAGGAGCATGTTATTTAATTTCTGTGTATTTATATGATTTATGTGGTTTCCAAAGATTCTCTATATATTGATGTCCATTTTTATTCCACTGTGGTCTGAGAAGATACTTAATATGATTGTAATTTTAAAAAATTTTTTGAGACATGTTTTGTGGCCTAACATACAGTCTATCCTAGAAAGTGTTCCATGTTCCATGTGCTATTGGGAAAAAAAAATGTATTTTGTGGTGGTTGAATACAAAGAGAGTCTTGATTGAAAATTTTTGTTTGTCTTTTCAAGAAGCCATATTGAGGCTCTTGTTCTAATGGCAGCGATTTTGTCATTGATTTACAAATAGTTTTAGTTGCTATATTATATGGGCTACCCTTGCATTAATAGAATGTATCTTATTCCTTTTATTCTCAGACCTAGTATAGGACCTGACATGCAGCTAGCATTCAATAATTTTTATTGGCAATGGTGGCAGAACTAACAATTAGGATTATTGACATCTCTATATTGTTTTGAGAGGTGAGATTTTATTAAACTACTTTTCTAGTCAGTTTTACCTTTCAAGTAATTATTTAAAATTGTATTTTGACAAAAACTCATCCGTGGCATGCTAATTCAGTTTTAGCAAAAATGCGGCTGGGTTCATTCAGTGAAAATCCCCAACCTTGGATATCTGATCAAATTCTAATCTTCCACCATTCCCAGGACTTATCACTATGGCCTGTCTTCAGCAAGAAGAATCCTGTCAAGTCAGTCTAGCTAGAATCCCCCTGACCCTGACGTTTCCTTTTAGTAATTTTTTATCCACTGATCACCACCATGCTCTTTGGCTATAAATCCCCACTTTTCTTTGTATTTGGAGTTGAACTTGATTTTTCTCCCCTATTGTAAAACCCCATTGCAGTGGTCCCTTGAATAAAGTCTTTCTTACCCTCTTTAACAAGTATCAGAAAAATTTTTGTTTAACAATTTCTAAAGGTTTAGATGGAATGATAGAAAAAAAAGTATATATATAAAATCTATGCATTATCTTATATGTACAATAATATAGAAGTAATTGTTTGTTGTAAATACAAGAAACTTCCTGCAATGAGACCTAGATACACCAAATTATGATTCTTTTCAATCGTTGGCACAGTAACAGTAATGTCCAATTAGACCAATCTCTCTTGAGATTGATCTGAAGTTAATCTGGGTGTCCTGTTGAATAAAAACTTAGTACCATTACTAAGTACTTAGTGCCATTTCATTCTTGGCTTTACTTCTAAACATCCCATCACATGAGTTTTCTTGGTATCTCTAATGTGTGCACATTGTCATTTTGGTTTGATGGTTCTGTTTCAAATATGTTCTTATAGTAAACTCAAATTTCTTCTCCAGAGAACTGACTTCCTATGTCCATTTTATAGAACTAACTAATTGTATTTAGTAACAATATCTCAGGAAGTGGGAAGTCCAAGCAGGATATCATCTTATTCAGAGTAATTATCTTAACAACTTATGGAAAAATGTGGATTATTTTGGTTGAGGTAAAACGGCCTAATCAACCCAATACAGCAGGCAAGGCTACAGTTGGAATTCTGAGAGAGCTTTATTGCCCCAAAATTGGAGCCTGATATATTCAATGTGTTTCACTCTAGAGTTATTCAAATTAGGAAGACTGCAAGATTGTACAAAGCCCCTATAGCTTGGGGAATATATGTCCTAAAACTGTGTCTGCTGGAAGCACTGAATCCCTGAGCATGCTTCTAGGCGGTGGATACATACCATGCGGTGGCCTCTGAGGCAGTTCTGCTTGTGGTCCTCCTAGTAGTATGTTTAAATTGATGACCAGAGTTAAGTTAGTAAAAGGTTCCAAGCTTTACTATTAGTCAGTAGGACCTGGGGGATTGAAGTTCATGATATGCAGGTTGCTGAAAAGATTGCTCTTTGGGAAGGGCATAGATGATAGAGCACCAAACTTCACAGCAGCATTGATAGAGAATGACTGAGCTCATAAACACTGGTAGATATGTGTGGGCTGTTATTCTCACATCAAAGTGAAATACTTCTGTGCCTATCTATAGGAATTGTTTGGTTGTTGTTTGTATCAAAAGCTATTTGTGCTATTCATTTTTGGTATCCAGCTTGGAACAACATAGTCTGCCCATACGGTGTTTTGGAAAAAGAGTGTCTATACAGGATTTGGATAAATGAAGATGCAGACACGTTACAAAAAGATAAAAGACAAAGTCATTCATTTTACAAAAAAGAGCATGATACTCATTTCAGTTCACAAAACATCCAACTTGAAAATGATCTGACATTAAAATACCAATAAAAATGTGCTGTCACTGAAATACGTGCATTTTACTATGTAAATGCATAGTAACTTGAAATTGCTATTTTATTTATTTACTTACTTACTTATTTTTGAGACAGAGTCTTGCTCTGTCACCAGGCTGGAGTGCAATGGTGTGATCTCGGCTCCCTGCAACCTCTGCCTTCCAGGTTCAAGCGATTCTCCTGCCTTAGTCTCCTGAGTAGCTAGGGCTACAGGCACGTACCACGCCCAGCTAATTTTTGTATTTTTAGTAGAAATGGGGTTTCACCATGTTGGCCAGGATGGTTTTGATCTCTTGACCTCATGATTTGCCCTCTTGGGCCTCCCAAAGTGCTGGGGTTACAGGTGTGGGCCACCGCGCCCAGTCAAGTTTAAGATTAAACCTATTGTGCGCCCATTAAACTCCCTGCTTTGGACAAGGTTTCTAGCACAGCCCATATTAGTATTTAGAATTATTAAATGATATATTCGTTCTCCCATGAAGAATCAGCTGGAAGAGATTAAATAACTTGACAGTTCTCTTTCTCTTCCTGAGATGGCTTTCTTGTTGTTTTTAATAAAACATTTTAGAATATTTGGTCCCCTCACCTGATTGTAACTACCACAGCAATCCTAAAACTAAAAGCTTTCTTTTTTAAAGCATCACCTGTCATTTTAATTATAAATCTTTATTTGTTTTTTTGTAAATACTCAAGGAGAAATTATAGTTACTTTGAGACCACAAGTTGGTTTGGAAATGTATGCTTTGTAATAAAATGCAATTCATTAAAAGTATACCTAATTCTTTTAATAATTAATTAATTAATATTATTCATTATTATAACATTTTTTACACCAATGCAACAATCAACACAAGATTTCCATGACCAAATATTTGGGGGGTTTTCTCCACATACCAAGCAGTGGACAGCAACTGGGTGTCCTCTAATTCAATTCAATTCTGGTGCTGTCTTCCTGGAGATAGCCTTAGATTTCGCAGATTGAGGGCTCATTCCCACAAGAATGCCTCCCCTTCAGATACCAGTACTGAGTCTAAGCCTCTGGAACTTCTGACTGATCAGCTTCAAGCTGGGCTTCTCATGGCCTCCCTCTTTGGGCTTGATTAATTTGCTAGAGTGGCTCAGAGAACGTTTACTCAGGTTTGTTGGTTTATTATAAAGGGTATTATATTACAAAGGATCCAGGTGAAGAGTTGCATAGGGCAAGGCATAGGAGAAGGGGTGCAGAGCTTCCATGCCATCCACAGGTGCGCCATCATCCCGGAAACTCTACATGTTTAGCTATATGGGAACTCTCCTAACCCTGTCCTCTTGGGCCTTTTATGGAGACTCCATTTGATAGGCATGATTGGCAACCCTATAGAAATGTGACTGAACAAAAAGAGTATGATTTAAACCCAGAGGGGCCTGTCTGTTCAGATTCTTCTTGACTTCTCTGTACAGCATTCCTTCCTCCATGGTATGAGAGTCTTATGACATATAGTCAGATTAGAGTCTGCCTTGGGCAGCTGAAAGGAGAGAAGGAGAAGGTAAGAGAGGGAGAGATTCTATTTACTCTAACAAGAGCTGTGGAGTTACAAGCCAGGAACTGTGAATGAAAACCAATATATGTAAATTATAATATCACACTTTCCCCTCTATTATGTCCTGTGCAATGGT
Source organism: Macaca nemestrina (assembly GCF_043159975.1). Taxonomy (NCBI): domain Eukaryota; kingdom Metazoa; phylum Chordata; class Mammalia; order Primates; family Cercopithecidae; genus Macaca; species Macaca nemestrina. The sequence goes on from NC_092130.1 coordinate 145,555,193, forward strand.
TCCAGTTTATATTCCTAAAGCCCTGCGCTAGTCCAGATACTTCTATGAACTTCACTGGAGCAGTGTTTACCTACTGTGGGGCTTACCCTCGTAAGAGATGATGTAATTCCTTCAGTGAGTCATGCCAGAATCCTTCATAAATGAAGCAATGTAGAATGAATTTAAGTAAAAAATATCAAAGGGCATTTCAGATAGTAAGGGTAAATGCGTATGTGGAGGTTTTTGGAAAAATGTTTGCCTTAGTTATGTTTGTGTGTGTGTGTGTGTGTGTGTGTGTGTGTGTGTGTGTGTGTGTGTGATTAAAGATGGATGTGTGTATGTGATTTGCATGTAGGGAAAAGTATTTTTTTTCCTGTGAGTCATTGTCAATAAAATTTGCAAGCCACTGTTGGAGGATAAAGACCCCATTGAAAGCAATCCATGATCTAGCCTCAATTCAACCTTAACTATAAGCCACAAACTCATTTATACATCGTGTTCACATTCCTTTCTCAGGTCCCAACTTTCCCATCTCAACATCTGTCTTTCCTCCTCCCTCTGCAAAAAAGACATCTGAATACTTTTCATTTTCACATACCCAGAGCCTAGAACAGTGACCATCCAAATGCTCACTCAGTAAATGATATAGCATGAATCCATGCATACCAACAGGACTGTTAACACACACCACTCACTTTAACATCTATGTATTATGTTGCACAATTTCTCGTTTGTGTGTGTGTGTTATTGGATGGTTCCAGTCCTTTTTACTTAGAACAATGAGGATCACAAAAGGACATGTGAATGTGGAAACTGCTTTTTTTTCTTTTTCTCTTTTTTTTTTTTTTTTTTTTTTGAGATGGAATCTTGCTTTGTCACCCAGGCTGGAGTGCAGTGGCACGATCTCCAGTCACTGGAACCTCTGCCTCCTGGGTTCAAGCCATTCTCCTGCCTCAGCCTCCCGAGTAGTTGGGATTACAGGTGCTTGTCAGCATGCCCGGCTAATTTTTGTATTTTTAGTAAAGACAGGGTTTCACCATGTTGTCCAGACTGGTCTCAAACTCCTGACCTCAGATGATCCACCAGCCTTGGCCTCCCAAAGTGCTGGGATTACAGGTGTAAGTCACCGTGCCCAGCCAGAACCTGCCTTTTTTATGTTCTACTTTTAGTTATGCCATGATGAAATAAAGTATATTAGACTTCCCATCCTACCATGATTAACTATAAAACAGAAAAAGTATGTAAAGCAACTTTTTAGGCAAGGTACAGATAGTGTACAAAAATGTCAGTTTTCTTCCTGGGGAAGTTTCTTGACTGTGCCTTAAAGAAGCAGACACCAAGCAGAGAGCAAAGATCTTTCTGGGTGGAGGAAACAAAGATTGGAATGTAAGGCTTCTGGAATTCCGAGGGTAATGTAATGGAGAAGAGGAATGTAGAATCTGGGGGGTAAGACAATGCAGAAGAGGAAGTTATAGTGAGAAAGGAGCTCTAGAAATTAGCTTGGTGTCTCCTTGAGTCTTTAACCAAATACAAGGCTGCCCATGCACAGGAGAATAGGAAGCTTATTGAAGATACTGTATGCTGTATAATGCTAGGAATCACTGGAATTTCAATCAGACTAAGTGAAGAAACTTCATTGGAACACTCAGAGAATTCAGGTAAAGACCCAGAGAGAAAAAGATTTTTTTTTTCTTTTCATTATAAAGGTACTTTAATCATAGTGTAAGGGCTAACAAATCCTAAAATAAAATTTTAAAAACTCTAGTGAGATAAAGCTGATTATCCAATGAATTAATTTACTTCCAGAAGAAAAATCAAAATTTAAAACCAAAAATTTTAGACTCTTAACAATGTAGCACCCATAATGTCAGACATAAAATCAAGAAGAAAGAACATATGAATCATAACCAGGGGGAAACAATCGTCAAAAGAAATAGACTCAGAGGTGACACTGGTGTTAAAATGAGCAGACAAAGACAATAAGCACTATAAAAATATTATAAATATTTTTAATATGAAAATTAAGATATAGATGTAATGTATGAACAGTTGTGAAATGTAATAGTGCAATGGAAGCTATTTTTTTAAATATGGAAGGTCTACAGCTGACAAATCTTTCATCTGAAATGTAAAATTCATTGAATGGACCTTAACAGCGGATTCAAGATTCAGAAGAAAAGATAAACTTGTAGCAAGACAGCAGTAACTATCCAAACTAAAACACAAAGAGTAGGCAGTCTAAAAATAATAACTAGAATTTCAGTGACCTGTGGAAGAATAACAAATGGTCGAATTTGTAATTAAAGGCCCAAAAGAAGAAAAAGAGTTTGAAGCAGAAAAAAAATTTAAACACGTAATAGCCAAGTATTTTCTAAATATAATGGAGAATATATATTTTAAAAACCAAACACTTGACAAAATCCAACAGGAAAAGCACACCATAAAACTATAAATAGGCACATTGTCAAATGTCAAGTTGTTCAAATGCATAAAAATAAAGACCAGTTGAAAGAGTAAGATTGCAGAAAAATGAAGAGAAAGCCTTAAAAGTACACAGAAGAAAAAAGACATTGGGACAGCAATAAGAAGAATGACAACTGATATGATAAGGAACAATGCAGGCCAGGAGATAGTAGCTTTAAAATATTGAAGAAGAATAAATTAATCCTATAATTTCATAACCAGCAAAAATGATCCCTCAACAATGAAGACAAAATAAAGACATTTTCAGATAACAAAGGCTGAGAAAATTTGATACATACATTGTAAAGATGGTAAAGTAAACTCTTCAAGCTGAAGGAAAGTGATACCAAATAGAAACTCACATCAACATAAAAGAAAGAACACTACGAATAGGTAGTATATAGGCTAATATGAGAGAGGCATGTCTTACATGGCAGCAGACAAGAGAGAATGAGAGCCAAGCGAAAGGGGTTTCCTTGTATAAAACCACCAGATCTCTTGAGACTTATTCACTACCATGAGAATGGTATGGAAGAAACTGACCCCCATGATTCAGTAATTTCCCACTGAGTCCTCCCACAACACATGGGAATTATGGGAGCTACAATTAAAGATGAGATTTGGGTGGGGACATAGCCAAGTCATATCAATGATATAGCTAAAGCTGATGAAGAAAATTATGGGAAACTAAGCAAACACTCAAGCCAACAGAATGCAGGAAAGGAAACAAATGAGACAATTATAAAATAAGTAGCAATATTATAGATTAAACCTAACTAGAACAATGAATCTATTGTATATAAATTTAGAACTCTAATTAAGATGCATAGACTACCAAATTAAACTTTAAGAAAATCAAGGCCCAACTATATATTTTTAAAAGAAATGCAGTTTAAATATAAAGACACATATAAATTAAAAGTAAAATTATAGATAATATATATAATGGGAACATTATTTATAGCCAAATATTTATAGCGTCATTCATAGTAAAGTATCATTTATAGCAACATCATTCAAAGCTGAAGTAAAGATATTTCTGACAAAGTAGACTTTCACACAGTAGTTACTAAAGAGAAGCACTTCATAAAATTAAAAAAAGATTGATCAAGAATACATTATAATGCTATTGCCATGTGCCTTGTAACAGAGACAAAAGCTGGCAAAACTAAAGGGAAATTAAAATTATATAAATTGTAGTTAATAATTTTTAATAATTATTCAATAATTTTTAGGGAACAGGTGGTTTTGGTTACATGGGCAAGTTATTTAGTGGTGATTTCTGATATTTTGGTGGATCTGTCACATGAGCAGTGTACACTATACCCAATGTGTAGTCTTTTGTCTGTTACCCCCTTCCACCCTTCTCCCTGTGTCCCCAAGGTCCATTATATCATTCTTATGCCTTTGCATCCTCATAGTTTAGCTCCCATTTATAAGTGAGAACGTACAATATTTGGTTTTTCATTCCTGAGTTACTTCACTTAGAATAATGGTCTCCAATTCCATCCAGATTGCTGCAAATGACATTATTTTGTTCCTTTTTATGACTGAATAGTACCCCATAGTGTATATATACCACATTTTCTTTATCCACTTGTTGGCTGATGGGCATTTGGGCTTGTTCCATATTTTTGTAATTGTGAATTGTGCTACTGAAAACATTCATGTTTAAGTGTCTTTTTCATATAATTACTTATTTTCCTCTGGGTAGATACCCAGTAGTGCGATTGCTAGATCAAATGATAGTTCTACTTTTAGTTGTTTAAGGAATCTCCACCCTGTTTTCCGTGGTGTTTGTACTAGTTTACATTCCCACCAGTAGTGTAAGAGTGTTCTTTTTTTTTTTTTTTACCACATCCACACCAACATCTATTAATTTGAGGTTTTTAAAATTATGGCCATTCTTGTAGGAGTAGAATGGTATCTCATTATAGTTTTAATTTGCTTTTCCCTGATAATTAGTGATGTTGAGCATTTTTTCATGTGTTTGTTGGCCATTTGTATATTTTCTTTTGATAATTGTCTATTCATGTCCTTTGCCCACTTTTTGATGGAAATATTATTTTTTTTTTCTTGACGATTTGTTCGAGTTTCTTGTAGATTCTGGATATTAGTCCTTTATTGGATGCATAGTTTGCAAATACTTTCTCCCACTCTGTGGGTTGTGTGTTTACTCTGCTGATTTTTTTGCTGTGCAGAAACTTTCTAGTTTAATTAGGTCCCATCTCTTTATTTTTGTTTCATTTGCTTTTGGGTTCTTGGTCATGAACTCTTTGCCTAAGCCAACAACTAGAACAGTTTTTCCAATGTTATCTTCTAGAATTTTTCTGGTTTCAGGCCTTAGATTTAAGACTTTGATCCACATTGAGTTGATGTTTATATAAGGTGAGAGATGAAGACCTAGTTTTATTCTGCTACACGTGGCTTGCCAATTATCCCAGCACCTTTTGTTGAATAGGGTGTTCTTTCCCTACTTTATGTTCTTGTTTGCTTTATCAAAGATCAGTTGGCTATAAATATTTGTCTTTATTTCTGGGTTCCCTCAGTCTATGTGGTCTGTTCCATTGGTCTATGTGCCTGTTTTTATACCAGTACCATGCTGATCTGGTAACTAGATCCTTATAGTATAGTTTGAAGTCAGATAATGTGAAGCCTCCAGATTTGTTCTTTTTGCTTAGTCTTGCTTTGGCTAGCTATGTAGGCTCTTTTTCGGTTTCATATGAATTTTAGGATTTTTTCTTTGAGTTCTGTGAAGAATGATGATGGTACTTTGATAGGAATTGCATTAAATCTGTATGTTGCTTTTGGCAGTATGGTCATTTTCACTATATTGATTCTACCCATCTGAGTGCGGGATGTGTTTCCATTTGTTTGTATCCTCTATGATTTCTTACAGCAGTGTTTTGTAGTTTTCCTTGTAGAGATCTTCCACCTCCTTGGTTAGGTATATTTCTAAGTGGTTTTTGTTGTTTGTTTTTTTGTTTTGCAGCTGTTGTAAAAGAGATTGAGTTCTTGATTTGATTCTCAGCTTGGTCGTTATTGGTGTATAGCAGTACTACTGATTTGTGTACATTGATTTTGTATCCTGAAACTTGACTGAATTAATTTATCAGATCTAGGAACTGTTTGGATGAGTCCTTAGGTTTTCTAGGTATAAAAATTATATCCTTGGTGAACAATGAGAGTTCGACTTCCTCTTTACCAATCTGGGTGCCGTTTATTTATTTCTCTTGTCTGATTGCCCTAGCAAGGATTTCCAGTACTATGTTGAATGGAAGCAGTGCAAGTGGGCATCCTTGTCTTGTTCTAGTTCTCAGGAGGAATGTTTTCAACTTTTCCTCATTCAATATGATGTCAGCTGTGTGTTTGTCATAGGTAGTTTTTATTACCTAGAGGTATGTTTCTTCTATGCCAAGTTTACTAAGGGTTTTAATCATAAAGGATGCTGGATATTATCAAATGCTTTTTCTGCATCTACTGAGATAATCATATGATTTTTGTTTTTAATTCTGTTTATGTGATGTATCACATTTATTGACTTGTGTATGTTAGACCGTCCCTGCATCCCTTGTATAAAATCCACTTGTTCATGGTGTATTATCTTTTTGATATGCTGTTGGATTTGGTTAGCTAGTATTTTGATGAGGATTTTTGCATTATGTTCATTGGGAATATTGGTCTGTAGTTTACTTTTTTTCTTATATCCTTTCCTGGTTTTGGTATTAGGGTGATATTAGCTTCATAGAATGCTTTAGGGAGAATTTCCTCTTTATCTTTTGGAATAGTTTCAGTAAGATTGGTACCAAGTTTTCTTTGAATGTCTGATAGAATTTAGCTCTGAATCCATCTGGTCCTGGACTTGTTTTTGTTAACAGTTTTTATTACTATTTTAATCTTACTACTTGATATTGAACTGTTTAGAGTTTCTATTTCTTCCTGATTTAATCTGGGAGTGTTGTATATTTCCGGGAATTTATTCATCTCCTCTAGATTTTCTGGTTTCTGTGCATAAAGGTGTTCATAGTAGCCTTGAATTATCTTTTGTATTTCTGTGGCGGTGGTTGTAATATCTCCCATTTCATTTCTAATTGAGCTTGTTTGGATCTTCTCTCTTCTTTTCTTGGTTAGTCTTGCTAATGGTCTTTCAGTTTAGTTCATCTTTTCAAAGAACCAGCTTTTTGTTTCATTTGTCTTTTGTGTCATTTTTGTTTGTTTGTTTCAATTTCATTTAGTTCTACTCAGATCTTTGTTATTTCTTTTCTTCTGCTGGGTTTGGCTTTGGTTTATTCTTATTTTGATAGTTCCTTAAAGTATGACCTTAGATTGTCTATTTGTGCTTTTTCAGGCTTTTTGATATAGGGATTTAATGCTATGAACTTTTCTCTTACCACTGCTTTTACTGTTTCCTAGAGGCTTTGCTGAGTTTTGTTTCACTGTTATCATTCAGTTCAAATAATTATTTAATTTTCTTCTTGATTTCATTGTTGACCCATGGATCATTCAAGATCAGGTTCTTTTCTTTTTCTTTTTTTCCTGAGACTGGGTTTTGCTCTTGTTGCCTAGGCTGGGGTGCAATTTTGCGATCTCGACTCACTGCAACCTCTGCCTCCTGGGTTCAAGTGATTCTCCTGCCTCAGCCTCCCGAGTAACTGGGATTACAGGCATGTGCCACCATGCCCAGCTGTTTTTTGTATTCTTAGTAGAGACAGAGTTTTGCCATGTTGGCCCGGCTGATCTCAAACTCCTGGCCTCAGGTGATCCACCTGCCTCAACCTCCCAAAGTGCGGGGATTACAGGCATGAGCCACCACTCCCAGCCAATTTTCATGTATTTGTATAGTTTTGAGGGTTCTTTTTGGAATTAATTTTCTGTATTATTCCACTAGAGTCTGAGAGGATACTTGGTATGATTTCAATTTTCTTAAATATTGAGACTTATTTTGTGACCTATCATATGTGACCTATCATATGTGACCTATCATATGACCTATCATATTATCTTTGAGTACGTTCCCATTTTCAATGGGAATATTTGAGAATGTTCCCATTCTCAATGAAAATGTTCTCAAAGATAGACCATATGACCATATAATAGATCACAAAAGAAGTGACCTATGTGTGTGCCAATGAAAGAAGTGTGCCAATGAAAAGAATGTACATTCTGCAGCTGTTGGGTAGAATGTCCTGTTAAAATCTGTTAAGTCCATTTTGTTCTAGGGTATAGTTTAAGTCTATTTTTTTTTTTTTTTTTTTTGAGACGGAGTCTCGCTCTGTCGCCCAGGCTGGAGTGCAGTGGCGCGATCTCGGCTCACTGCAGGCTCTGCCTCCCGGGTTTACGCCATTCTCCTGCCTCAGCCTCCTAAGTAGCTGGGACTACAGGCGCCCGCCACCTCGCCCGGCTAGTTTTTTTTTTTTTTGTATTTTTTAGTAGAGACGGGGTTTCAGTGTGTTAGCCAGGATGGTCTCGATCTCCTGACCTCGTGATCCACCCGTCTCGGCCTCCCAAAGTGCTGGGATTACAGGCTTGAGCCACCGCGCCCGGCCTAAGTCTATTGTTTTTTTGTTTTTTTCTTTTTTCTTTCTTTTTTTTTTTGAGACAGAGTCCCACTCTGTCGCCCAGGCTGGAGTGCGGTGGCAAGATCTCCGCTCACTGCAAGCTCCGCATCCCGGGTTCACACCATTCTCCTGCCTCAACCTCCCGGGTAGCTGGGACTACAGGCGCCTGCCACCACGCCCGGCTAATTTTTTTTATTTTTAGGAGAGATGGGGTTTCACTGTGTTAGCCAGGATGGTCTCGATCTCCTGACCTTGTGATCTACCCACCTCAGCCTCCCAAAGTGCTGAGATTACAAGCGTGAGCCACCGTGCCCGGCCTAAGTCTATTGTTTCTTTGTTGACTTTCTGCCTTAATTACCTGTCTAGTGCAGTCAGTGGAGTATTGAAATTCCCCAGTATTACTGTGTTGTCATCTATCTTATTTCTGAGGTCTAGTACCAATTGTTTTATAAAATTGGGAGCTCCAGTGTTAGGTGCATGTATATTTAGGATTATAATATTTTCCTGCTGTACTAATCCTTTTATTGTTATATAATGTACCTCTTTGTCCTTTTTTTTTTTTTTTTTTTTTAACTTCTGTTGCTTTAAAGTCTGTTTTGTCTGATATAAGGATAGCTGCTCCTGCTCACTTTTGGTTTCCATTTGCATGGAATATCTTTTCCACCTCTTTACCTTAAGTTTATGTGAGTCCTTATGTGTTAGGTGAGTCTTTTGAAGATAGCAGATACTTGGTTGGTGGATTTTTATCCATTCTGCCATTCTGTACTTTTCAAGCAGAGCATTTAGGCCATTTACATTCAATGTTAGTATTGAGATGTGAGGTACTGTTCTATACATTGTGTTAGTTGTTGCCTTAATACCTTGTTTTTTCCCATTGTTTCATTGTTTCATAGGCCCTATGAAATTTAAGTTTTAAGGAGGTTCTATTTTGGTGTATTTCAAGGTTTTATTTCAATATTTAGAACTCCTTTTAGCATTTCTTGTAGTGCTGGCTTGGTAGTGGCAAATTTTCTCGGCATTTGTTTGTCTGAAAAATACTTTATCTGTTCTTCATTTATGAAGCCTAGTTTCACTGGATACAAAATTCTTGGGTGATAATTGTTTTGTTTAAGGAGGCTATGGATAGGACCCCAATCCCTTCTTACTTGGGGGGTTTTTGCTGAGACATCTTCTGTTAATCTGATAGGTTTTCCTATATAGGTTACCTGATGCTTTTTCATCACAACTCTTAAGTTTCTTTCCTTTGTCTTGACTTTAGATAAGCTGATGACTAAGTGCCTAGGTGATGATCTTTTCATGATAAACTTTCCAGGTGTTCTTTGAGCTTCTTGCATTTGGATGTCTAGATCTCTAGCATGGCCAGGGAAGTTTTCCTTGGTTATTCCCTCAAATAAGTTTTCCAGACTTTTAGATTTCTCTTCTTCCTCGGGAACACCAATGATTTTTAGTTTTGGTTGTTTAACATAATCCCAAACTTCTTGGAGGCTTTGTTCATTTTTAAAATTCTTTTTCCTTTGTCTTTGTCTGACTGGGTTAATTTGAAAGCCTTATCTTTGAGTTCCCAAGTTCCTCCTACTTGTTCCATTCTACTGTTGAAACTTTCCAGTCTATTTTGCGTTTCTCTAAGTGTATCTTTCATTTCCAGAAGTTGTGATTTTTTTAATTTTTGATATCAATTTCTCTGGAGAATTTTTCATCCATATCCTGTATTTTTTAAAATTTTTTAGGTTGGTTTTCACCTTTCTCTGGTATCCCCTTGAGTAGCTTAATAATCAACCTTCTGAATCCTTCATCTGTCAATTCAGAGATCTTCTTGGTTTGGATCCATTGCTGGGGAGCTAGTGTGATCCTTTAAGGGTGTTATAGAACCCTGTTTTGTCATGTTACCAGAATTATTTTTCTGGTTCTTTCTCATTTGGACAGACTATTTCAGTGGAAAGGTCTGAGACTCAAGCTCTGTTGTTCAGATTATTTTGTTTTACCGGGTGATCTCTTGATGTAGTGCTCTTCCCTTCCCCTAGGGATGGGGCTTCCTGAGAGCTGAACTGCTGTAATTGTTATTGCTCTTCTGGGTCTAGCCACCAACCTGGATGCCCAGGCTCCCCTTGCTGATGGTGGGGACTGTCTGCAAAGTGTCCTGTGATGTAATCTGTCTTCAGGTCTCACAGCCTGGATACCAGCACCTGCTCTGGTGGAGGTTGCAGGGAAGTGAAGTAGACTCTGAGAGTCTTTGGTTTTTGTATTAGCCATTTTCACACTGTTGATAAAGACATACCCAAGACTGGGCAATTTACAAAGGAAAGAGGTTTAATGGACTTACAGTTCCATGTGGCTGAGGAGGTCTCACAATCATTGTGGAAGGTGAAAGTCATATCTCACATGGTGGCAGACGAGAGAAAACAGTTTGTGCAGGGAAACTACACTTTATAAAACCAATAGATCTTGTGAGACTTATTCACTATCATGAGAACAGTACAGGAAAGACCTGCCCCCATGATTCAATTACCTCCCACCAGGTGTCTCCCACGACAAGCTGGAATTCAAGATGAGATTTGGGTGGGGACATAGCCAAACCATGTCAGTTGTAGATATGTTTTGTGTTCTGGCTTTTTCAAATGCTGGTTATGTGAGCAGTGAAGTTGTCATGTGGGCATACTCAGGACCCCTAGTTAGCCAAGATGTTGCAAGCAGTAGAATTAGCTGTTGTTTCCTTCTTCCTGGGATCATGACTTTTGTGTAATGAGTTTCTGTAATGTTCTGAGTTGGTTGGCCTCCAGCCAGGAGGTGGCACTTTCAAGAGAGCACACCAGCTGCAGTAGTAGCAGGGGTATCTAAACTTGCCCTAAGTTGGCCAGGGTAAGTATTTTGGTTTCTCAGGCAATAGGTGGGGCTATAAGCTTCCCAAACGTTTCTGTCTTTTGTGCTCAGCTACCAGGGTGGGTAAAGAAATACCATCAGGTGGGGGCAGCATTAGATGCATCTGGCCTCAGATTCTTCTTGGGCAGGGCTTGCTGTGACCACTGAGGGGGATGGGGGAGGTGGTTCTCAGGCTAATGTGGTTATTTTCCAGAGAGAATTATGGCTGCCTCTGCTATGTTATATAGTTCACCAGGGAGGTGGGGGATAGCTGATAGTGAGAGGCCTCACCTAGGCCCAACGTAATTGGCAAGGCTCATGTCACTCTTGCTCAGACTTTGCCCCAGACCCTGAGCTTCCCCACTGAGAAAGCAAGCACAGCTTCGAAACTTCACCCCTCCCCATCTGCCCACACTGTCAGTGGTGGCTCCTGCAATTGTATCTGCAGCAGTTCATATTTGACTCCAGATTCTGCTCAAGAAAATTTGTACCCTGTCAAAATTATTACTAATTTCAGTTGGAAGCTTCTTTCATCCTGTGACTCCTCCCTAATTCTGCTGGCTGTCTTCCTTGAGGTCCCCTGTGAGATACAGTCAGGGATGGCTTCCCTGGGCTCAGGCGGGAGACTGGGAGTGCCTATAAGGCTCTTTCTGCTGCTGCTTCTACTTTTGTATTTTGCACAGCTCTCTAAGTCTGTTTCAGCTCTAAGTAAGGTTAAATCCTTTTCCCATAATCTGGATTTTCAGATTCCCCAGTGGGGATGTGTGTTCAGTGCCAGGTTTCCCCCTCCCACTTTGGAAACTCACAGTTTTTTGTCTGTCTCACAGAATTTGCAACAGTATGCCACTTCTTTCAAAGGATCTATGAATTATTTTGGTTTTCCTGGTTTGCTCCTGTGGTGGTTCTTGGAGCAAAAGTTCACACTACGAGTCTTCACACACTGTTCTGCCCATCCAAGTGGGAGCTTCACATTAGCCCTCTGTTTTATCTGCCATCTTGTCCTCAATTTCTAATATTAAAATTATATAAAATGATTAGAAATCCTAACATTTAACTCTCAGTACTTGATATGCTAAATAAAACCAAAGCCTTTATTAAGGACATGGAAAACTTAAAAAAAAACCCACTATATCAGCAACATCAACACAATTAATATTTATAAAACACTATACCCAACAATATAGCTTCAAGTACACATGGAACATTCTTAAAGAAAGAGTATATTTTAGGTGACACAATAAATCTCAAAAAATGTAAAACAATTGAAATAATATAGAATGAGTTCTCTGACGAAAATTGAGTTAAATTAAAATGAAATATACCTGGAAAATTCCAAAATACTTGTACATTAAGCCATATACCCTTAAATAACCTATAAGGCAAAAATGAAATCACTAGTAAAATTAGAAAAATTTTTAATTAAATGAAAATAAAAATATAGCAAAGCAAAATTTGTCAGAAACCACTTCAGCTATTGATATGGTTAGGCTTTGTGTCCCTACCAAAATATCATCTTGAATTGTAATTTCATAATCCCCATAATCCCCAGGTGTCAAGGAAGAGACCAGGTGGAGGTAATTGAATCATGGAGGTGGTTTCCCTCATGCTCTTCTCAAGATTGTGAGTGAATTCTTATGAGATCCAATGGTTTTATAAGGGACTCTTCTCCCTTTGCTCAGCGCTTCTCCTTCCCGCTGCCTTATAAAGAAAGTCCTTGCTTCCCCTTTGCCTTCTGCCATGATTGTAAGTTTCCTGAGGCCTCCCCAGCCATGCTGAACTGTGAGTCAATTAAACCTCTTTCCTTTAGAAATTACCCAGTCTCAGTTCTTTAAGCATTATGAAAATAGACCAATACAGTCATGTTGAGAAGGAAACTTATTATTTCAAATTGTATATGAAAAAAAGAATAAAGGTATAAAATCAAAGATATCAGCCTTCAATTTAAGCAGCTAAAAATAAAAAGCAAATTAAACACAAAGTAAGTAGAATGAGGAAAACAAAGAAGAGTGTAAATCAAGGAAATTGATAAAAGAAGCCCAATAAAAACAATTTTAAAAATCAAATGTCATTATTTGAAAATATAAAATCCTAACTATACTTACGAAGAAAATAAGACACAAGTTACTAGTGATAGGAATGGAGAGAAGACATCATCACATCTCCTTCAGACATTAAAAGCAAAAATAAAACCTTTTGAAAACTTTTATATCAATAAATTTAATTATGTAAATAAATTTCTTGAAAGTTACAAACACCAAGGCTCCTTCAAGATGAAATAGATGAGTGCTCCTCATACTATTTTCTAACCTCCCAGATTTTTCTAATAATTTTTGCCAGTGTATCTTTCTTTAGTTAAGATAACCAGATCTGTAACAGTATTCCAGGCAGATGCACCTATGAAGTCCTCCATAAATATGTATCTGCTGGCCATCTTAGATCCTTTCAAAACAAGACTCACAAAGCTGTACCAGATTCCTCAAGCCACACTCATGTTTCACTCATTGAAGTGTCCATAACAATGCATAGTTTAGTGAACACTTAATTGTAGCTCATCAAACTATTTAATAAACTTTTCAGGCATCTGAAGCAGCCCCTTAGGAAAATCAACAATCTCTCAAGCTCAGAAGTCTTATCTTTACTTCTTTTGTAGCCTTCACAGCCTTGATCACTGTGCACATCACAGCTCTAAAGGTTCCATAGGATCATTGGCCCTGCCGCTTCCCAGCAGCAGCTATTAGAGACTGGCTGTTGAACTACACAATAATACAAGTAGAGCTAGAGAATATATAGAAGTTTAGGCTGATTCTTTGATGGCCATAAAACACTTAAGATAAAAGTTACATTTTATTTTTCTCCCTACTGTAAGTCTATTTTGTTATCATTCAAGTGTTCCTTCTAAGAGAGAAAAAATATCTGATTAATCAAGAGTCCCAGGTGTGTTTTACTCAACTCAAATTTTGCTGAATGCTAAAATTTACAGTAGAAGAATACAGGTATACCTGCTTATGGTGCTTTGCTTTATTGTGCTTTTCAGATATTGCATTTTTCACAAGTTGAAGGTTTGCGGCAAACCTGCACTGAGCAAAGTCTACAGGTACTGTTTTCTTCAACAGCACATGTTTACATTGTGTCTCTGTGTCACATTGTGGTAATTCTCACAACATTTCAACTTTATTATTATTATTGTGATATTTCTTTTGGTGAACTGTAATCAGGGATTTTTGATGTTACTATTGTAATTATTTTGGGACACCACAAACCACACCCATATAAGATGGCAGACTTAATTGATAAATATAGTATGTGTTCTCCACAGGTCAGTTTTTTCTCAATTTTACTCCCTCATCTTAGGCCTCCCTATTCCCTGAGATACAATAATGTTAAAATTAGGCCAATTAATAACCCTACAATTACCCATAAGTGTTCAAATGAAAAGGAGTCAAATGAAAGGACGAGACACACTCTCATTTTAAGTCAAAAGCTAGAAATGATTAACCTTAGTGAGAAAGACATATCTAAAGGTGAGGTAGGCAGAAATCTAGGCCTCTAGTTTCAGTTAGCCAAGTTGTAAATGTAAAGGAAAAGTTATTGAAGGAAGTTAAAAGTGTTACACCAGTGAATGCACAAATAAGAAAGCGAAACAGCCTTCTTGCTGATAGGGAGAACGTTTGAGTGGTCTGGATAAAAGATCAAAGGATCTGCAACATTCCCTTAAGCCAAAGCCTAATTCATAGCAAGGTCCTAATTTTCTTCAATTCTAGGAAGGCTGAGAGAGGTAAAGAAGCTGCAGAAGAAAAATCTGAAGCTAGCAGAGATTGGTTCATATGGAAAGAAACCATCTCCATAACAAAAAAGTACAAGGAGAAGCAGCATGTGTTGATGTAGAAGCTGCAGCAAGTTATCTAGAAGATCTACCTAAGATCACTGATGAAGGTAGCTACATTTATCATCAGATTTTTAATGTAAATAAAACAGCCTTCTAATGGAAGATGATGCCATGTAGGACTTTCATAGCTAGAGAGGAGATGTCAATGCCTGGCCTTAAAGCTTCAAAAGACAGGCTGACTCTCTTGTTAGGGGGTAATGCAGCTGGTGACTAAGTTGAAGCCAGTGCTCATTGACCATTCTGAAAATCCTAGGGCTCTTAAGAATTAAGCTAAACTGTGCTTTAGACATGGAACAACAAAGCCTGGATGACAGAACATCTATTTATAGCATGGTTTACTTAATATGTTTAAGCTCACTGTTGAAACCTACTGTTAAAATATTATTTTCAAATATTACCACTCACTGACAATGCACCTAGTCACTCAAGGACTCTGATGGACATGTACAAGGAGAAAGCTGTTGTTTTCATGCCTGCCAACACAACATCCTTCTCCAGCCCACGGATCAAGGAGTCATTTCAACTTTCAAGACTTATTATTTAAGAAATACATTTTGTAAGGTGAATGCTTATACACCGATGGTAGAATGTAGACTAGTACAACTTCTATAGAAAGTAATATGGAGATTTGTTAAAGAACTAAAAATAGATATATCATTTGATCCAGCAATCTCACTACTGGCTATCTACCCAAGGAAAATAAGTCATTATATCAAAAAGACACCTGAACACATATTTTTACTGCAACACAGTTCATAATGGCAAAGATATGGAACCAACCTAAATGCCCACTGACTAATGAGTGGGAATGTATATATACACCATGGAATACCTACTCAGCCATAAAAAAGAACAAAATAATGTATTTTGCAGCAACTTTGATGCAGTTGAGGCCATTATTCTAAGTGAAGTAACTCAGAAATAGAAAACCAAATACCATCTGTTCTCACTTATGCTTAAGTGGGGGCTAAGCTATGGTTATGCAGAGGCATACAGAGTTCTATAATGGACTTTAGAGACTCAGAACGGTGAGGGTGGAAGCAGGGTGAGAGTTAAAAACTACATATTGAGTACAATGTACACTACTCAAGTGATGGGTGCACTAAAATCCCAGATTTCACCACTGTACAAGTCATTCATGTCACCAAAAACCACTTGTACCCCAAAAGCCATTGAAATAAAAAAAGTTTAAAAATAAGTACATTTTGTAAGGCTAAAGTTATTATAGATAGCGATTCCTGTGATGGATCTGGACAAAGTAAATTGAAAGCCTTCTGGAAAGGATTTACCATTCTAGATGCCTGTCAGAACTTTCATGATTCAGGGGAGGAGGTCAAAATATCAACATTAACTGGAGTTTGGAAACAGTTGATTCCAACTTTCATGGATGATTTTGAGCTGTTCAAGACTTCAGTGGAGGAAGTAACTAAAGATGTGGTGGAAATAGCAAAATATCTAGAATTAGAAGTGGATCCTAAAGATGTGACTGGATTGCTGCAATCTCATGATAAATCTTGAACGAATGAGGAGCTGCTTCTTATGGATGGGCAAAGAAAATGGTTTCTTAAAACGGAATCCACTTCTGGTGAGGATGCTATGAATGTTACTGAAATGACGACAGAGGATTTTGTTGAGAATATTGCATCAACTTACTTGATGAAGCAGTGGCAAGGTTTGAGAGGATTGACTCGAATTTTGAAAGAATTTCTACCGTGGGTAGAATGTCATCAAAGACCATGTGTTATAGAGAAATATTTCATGAAAGGAAGACTCAATTGATGCAGCAAACTTCATTGTCATCTTATTTCAAGAAATTGCCACAGCCGCCTCAACCTTCAGCAAGCAAAATCCTGATCAGTCAGCAACCAACAACATTGAGGCAAGACTTTCCACCAGCAAAAAGATTATGAGTCACTGAAGGCTCAGATGATTGTTAGCATTTTTTAGCAAGATAATTTTTAAATTAAGGAATGGATATATTGCTTTAGACATACTGCTATTGCACACCTAATAATAGACTACAGTATAGGATAAACACTACTTTTATGTGCACCAGGAAACCAAAAAAACATGTAACTCACTTTGCAGCATTCATTTTTATTGTGATGGTCTGGAATCGAACTCACAATGTCCCTGAACTATGTCTGTACTAAATGGAGCAACTGGTTTTATAAATATTTTTGAAAGATTTCTCAACTGTGCAATCCACAACTATGTTCATTTTCTGTGTGTATTCTCCAAAATGTGCATTTTTATTTTAACATTTACAGTGACATTTTGAATTATTATCTCTGCAATGTTTCAGAGTTTTCTCTTCTTAATACAAACCTAGATGTTTATTTTTAAGGTTAACATAACCACTAGAGAATGGCAGGTTTTTGCTCCACTGGAGTGCTTACCGGAAATGTAATGACCTTTTCATATGTTAGATTCTATTTAAACTGTCCTTGGTCTTTTGAACTTCATCTGTTCACATTTTTAATTTTTTATTGGTACCTTTTTAAACATGTAATCAAAATATTTACCATTTCATAATCATTTTACTGGATTACTAAAAAGTCTATACCATAAACATAATTCATGTGGTATTTTCATTTCAATGAAAATCACATTACCAATTTTGTGAGAAAGGTGAAATTAGAGGTAAAGAAATCTGATATCTTAGCAGAATTTCAGTCACATATATCCTCCATGAAATAAGCTAAAACTACACTAAAGTTGCAAACTCCGTTGATTAACTTTTTAGCTTCTATGGGGGTGAGGAGAGGCACTTCTCTGAATGGCCAAAGCAAGATTATAAAATCGAATTTCTATGAAGTGGCTTCTAAAACCAGAGTGAAGGGAGTGTGTGTCCCATGTTGAGCAGCCATTTTTCTAGACTCCTGGAATTTACCAGCTGGTAATATTCCAAAAGCAAATTTGGTAGTCAATTAAGGTTGCAAATTTATTTTTGTTTTTGCAAGTAAGAACATACAAACAAACACTACTATCTTCTCTAGCTATTATTTCACATAAGAAAATACAATTATACCAAAAGAAGTAGGAAGCCTTAATTTTGAGAATGAAGGATGTTTCTTGAAACTGAAGAATAGGCTACATGAAAAACCTACATTTTATCTTGACAGACTTGTACATGTCTTTATAGATTAAACTCATTGTTGCCAAACTCTGTTTTCAAACCTGAAACCTAGGCAGCACTACTTGCATATGGATTCCCAGTCTCCGTGGTATTTACAATATTGCAATGTTGGAGAGCTAGGTGTGTGTGTGTGTGTGTGCGCGCGCGCGTGCACGCGTGTGCACATTTTGAATACAAAGAATCTGTGATTGCCCATTTTTGGTCTAAAGCAATTTTTGGAGGTTATCATCTATCTTTCTACGTCCTCTAAGAAGAAATACAGAGTTAGATGTTAGAGGATTTTAAGGCTTCCATGGAGATTACAATTGTTAAGTGAATTTGAAGATATTTTATAGAAAGCATAGAATTGATGCTCACAAACTTTATCTGGGAAATTCCACAGTTTAGGAGAACATTATCCTTACTATGTCAAATCCTCAAGGAGGAAAACATTTACCTTTGAATTATGTACCTCCTGAGGGACTGCTGAATTCATGTAATACTAATGTAGATGCTTAAATCATGCTGTTTTGAATTTATCAGGAAGCCAAATCCAAAGTAAGTCCTTTATTTTCTTCTGGCTACTGGTAGTTTCTATTCTACATTTTTAAGTATCTTATTTGAGCATGTTACTGAATTATCAAAACCCCTGAAAGTCTGAGAAGATTAGGTCAAGCTGTATCAAAAAGAGATGCAGATATTTAAATAAAGCATGAAGTTAACTTCCATTTTCTTACTTAGTTATTATCTACTCTATTTCACCAGGTTGATAACAGGTCTGCACAAGTGTGTATTCTAAACCATCCAGATGTGAGAAAGGCAACCTATGATGAAATTATAATAAAAACACATTTATATTTGTTAAGACATTTGATGTAGTTGTACCTAATCAATTTTGAAAAGTAGAACTCAATGTTCAAGTACTATTAATTTGATATCTCTACCAGATGGATCTCTTTTCAGATTAAATTCCCGCTAAGCTCACCAAATAGTTTCTATTAAAGACACCTGGGGAATCTTCAAAGACCAGGTAAGATTTTAACAGCTCCTAGGAAATTAATGATTATAATGTATGCTAAAATAGTAATGATGTGACGACCAATAATTATGTTAACTTCTGTCACTTTGAAAGTACCTTTACGTCATCAGTCAAGGTAGAATTTTTATTCTGACAGAAGGTTTATGAGGACAAGTCTGCTGGGTATGAATACACATAGTTTGTCCGTCAAAAGGTGGAAATATTCTGTATTAGGAAGTCAAGTCCAAAGAAAAATCTGTATTTGCTTTTCCATACTAGCTACCAGAAATTTCCATACCATATTCTTTGATATGTGAATATAAACTTTTGTGTGAATCTGTGTGTGTATAAAACTGCACACAAAGTGGAAAAGAGGAAATCACTCTGTTTACTTGTAGTGCAGGTGGAAAATACATGAGTATTTAAAAGGACAGTTGCTTATAAACAGAATAGGCCACCATTATGTAAAAAATCTTTCAAAAATAGAAACCCAGTGCTTATCAATTCATTGTAAAAGCTGCTTTTCTTGGAGTCTTCAAAGCTTTTGGAAATGAGGAGCCCCCTATTACTATAGTGATCATCAGAGGCTGAAGGGATCACACCTCACACTTCATTTCAATTACACCACTGTTATCCGTTAACATCTTAGGAGAAGTCAGGAATTCTGGTCGGAATTCAGGTAGGGGGTGCAGGAACTTGTAGATCAAAGAGCTAAGCATAATGAAAGAGACAGTGGTTCCAGAAATGGGAAATAAAAGGGGGGCTGATAAGGAATGTGGGGAGGGGACGAACTTTCATTCCTTTAAAAATTTACATGAGGTTAAGTCTGACTTTTAGGGAGAAATCTGGGGCAAGGGTAGAGTAAATCCTCATTTAACATTGTCTTGGAAATTGCAACTTTAATTGAAATAACATATAATGAAATCAGTTTTAGTTGGCTAATTGATATAACTAAGAGTTAGGTTCTTATGGCATATTTCTGGTCACAAATCATCATCAAAATTCTAAATAAAGATCAAAATACTTCCAATATTGAACACTAAAATACACATGAGCTTCATATGTTTAAGAAAGATTAATAAAAACAAGTAAAAGCATTATTTACCCACTTACGCTGGTTCAAGGAGACAGGTGGCCAGAGGGTCTCTTAGAAACTCAGAGTGTCAGACAGGAAGCAGCCCTGGACAGGATTGCCATTTCATTACAAGATGCCCTCATACACACCCCCACTCACTCTGGGACCAGGTAGACATGCCAGGCCACCCCACGTGCACAGCTTTGGGATGTAGGGGGAAACTGAAGTACCTAGAGAAAACCCACGCAGACATGGGGAAACCATGTGCACTGCATACACACAGTGGCCCCAACCAGGAATCCCTTTTTTTTTCTTGTCAATGTCATAAAGAAACGATGCTGAATAAATTCACGTTATTCAAAGACCTGCTGTACTACAGAAAAGTCAAAGAAGTTCTAAAGAAGATATAATATTAGGACTCCCATAATTGCTATTAGTTTTGAACCCTCATCAATTATTCCATGCAGTGTAGGGTGGGAAGAGATCAAAAAGAACTTCTGAAAAGGAATGGGCAGAAAAACTCCATAATGAGGGATGCAACCTCCCTCTCTAATATAGCTACAAATACAAGAGCAAAAGGTGTGGCAAGAGAGGTTACTGTCAGGAGGCAAGTGCAGAAAAAGCTATTGGTTTTTTAAAAATTCACCCAATTAAAATGTGGTATTGACTTTTAGATGTTTTACTTATATTATGGACATTTTCAGTGAGGGAAAAAGCCAAAGACAAAAAAAAATTGATTTGGGCGATTTTCTTTTTGCCAAAACATTGGTCATGTAATTATTAACAACAATAAAGAATGCCAAGTAACTGAATTCCATTACATAATATGAATTCTTGCAACTGCTCACTTTCTTAGTGAATACACCACCTGCTCGTGTTTCCTCCTGCAAATCTCCCAAAGTAAATGCGTTGACAGTTCGTCATCCAGAGATGGCTGAGTTAGTTTCATTTCTGTAGGCTAACCACATTTAGGCTTGGAAGCCTTAAAAAGAAGAGGAGGAGGAGGAAGATGAGGGGGAGCAGGAGAAGAATAGAGAAGAGGAAGAGGAAGGGTGAGAAGGATGAAGTGTGAGGGTGGAAAAACAGAGAGAAAAATAAAGAAGAAAGTAGAATGAATAAAGATTATGTGATCCATAACCTCTGGACTTATGTGAAGTTAAGGCATGGAAGCTAATACGCTAGATTTTGGTGATCCTAGATGTAGGATATTACAGAAAGAAAACCACTTTGCTAACACAAAGAAATAGTAAAGAAAACTTCATGTGATTTTTTCTATTTAGATCTCACACTTAAAATGCAGTTAGAGTAGAAAGGCCATTCTTATAAAATAATGTTTCATTTTGTTCATTTAACTATGGTTTAATATTTTATAGGTATTATACTATATATTGTGTTTTAATTAACTTGAATTTCATGAGAATGCTAAAGAAGTATTTTAATTTGGTACCTAATTTATCAATAGTTTGAAGCACTAACATTGAAAAATGCTTTAGCTTTAAAAGTTTTTAAATTTAAGTTTTAATATATACTTTTGGTTAGGAATTTAATGATTAGGATAAAACCGCAGACATAACAAAACCTCCAGAAATATATAGCCTAATTGCTTGGTTGGCTATTACAAATCCATTGAAATTGTTACTGTGAGTTAAAAAGACAGCTGAGTTACAATTTGGGAGCAACTGTTAGAACCAGGAGATGGAGTTAGATAAGATCTCCTGTGAATATAAGCAGTATACCTTAGAAAAACAAGAACTTCAAGACTAATTATAATGAAAATGGTTTGGGTAATTCCATTTCCATCAGCAGCAAACATATATATATATCTACACACACACACACACATATATATATTGTTATATATATATTTTGTAATATACATTTTGTTATGTATAACTATATACATATAAAACAAAACACCAGGGATGAGGAAGGCTTTTTGTGAAGTTAGGCTGGTAATACCAGAGTTGGTGTTAAGTTTATATTGATGATTTATTTCTATCAAGTGCCTAAACTAGATGGGGAAATAAATTCTCTATTTCATGTGTTAAAGAATAAAAGTTGCCCCTTATTTTATTGTTTCCAAAAATTATGATTTGATGTGACTGGTAAATGCCTAGACTTATGGCTACGGGTCATTTGGTAAAGGGTATTTAAAGATGAGTTTAGGGGGAATCGGAGAACGAGAACAACGTGCTTCACAGATACCTTGGAGTTTTCACCACAGCGCAGACTGAGAGCTGAGGCATTTGAAAACTAGATGAACACAGACTTCCTAGGAATTCAGATCCTAAGAAGAAATAGATTAAATGTGATCATACAGATGGTTGGATCAGTAAATATTTTAAAACCCAGAGAATTCAGTAATTGCATTAAAATAGACCTGATACCTAGCACTAAAATTTATTATATTTGCCCATTTGGGCATTGTCCCTAAGAATGTTATCATCCTTATTATAGTTCATCACACCTCTTTAGACTTCAGTTTCCCCATCTGTATGTTGAATGAGTTGGACTAGATGACTTCTACGCTCCTTTTCAACTCTAAACCTTAATAAGTTTATTAGTTTTTATTGAATTCAAGATCACACTTGGAAATGCCCTGGTGTCATTTGTTATGACGAAGGTATTGGAAATAACAATGTTGGTAGCCATAGTAACAACAGCAACAAAAATGCCCTGTAGAATATGTTAATTAGCTTGATTTAGCCATTCCACAATGTATACATATATCAAAACATCATCTTGTATACCATAAAATATGCAATTTTTGTCAATCAAAAAATAAATTTTTAAAAATGTCCATGACCTCAAAAAGAGGTAAAAAAGATGAAAACTGTCATACTCCTTACTTAGTACACATAAGGAAACTCATGGAAGACAGTCTCACACTTGATAATATAGTAATAAGCAAGCAGTTGAGAACTTGTGTTCTAGCACTTCGTACAGACTTGAGGGCTCTTGGAAGAGAATCTTAAGTCTCTAACACAATCTTGGTGATTTACATTGTTGCTGAACATTACATCACCTGAGTTAAAGTTAAATGTTTTTGAGGAAAACCACTATATTAAAAATCATTTTAAGTAGACTTAAACTACTACTATTGAGCTGGTCCATGATAACTTATTTGCTAGAACTTTGAAAAAAAGTGTAAGGGGTGGAATAATCACCCCTTAGATTGTTCAATAATGTGCAATAATCCTTCTTTAGATCAGTATTTCCTGTAGTGATGTGTATAAAATACACAATGCAGGGAGGTATAGAAAAGGTATAAGTTCCATTGATGCCTTTTCATCTGATACTTCAAATTTTTCTATATTTTATTTATTTTTAATTATGCATTTTATTTAATGGTAGATTATGTCTAATCTACCATTGTATAAATAACATTGTATAAATAAAGAAAGAGAATAGAGAATCACTGATGTGTTTTTAATTGATGAAGTGCATGCTCAGAAAAAAATTAAATTGCTAACTTAAAGGACTGTCTTTTATTCACTCATTCAACCAACATTTATTGAGCATCTATTCTATTCTAGTCATTATGTTAGTCTCTGGGAATCCAC
Source organism: Macaca nemestrina (assembly GCF_043159975.1). Classification (NCBI taxonomy): domain Eukaryota; kingdom Metazoa; phylum Chordata; class Mammalia; order Primates; family Cercopithecidae; genus Macaca; species Macaca nemestrina. The sequence goes on from NC_092130.1 coordinate 145,578,709, forward strand.
TGAAGAGAAAACATTGACAGGTCATTTTAAGGTTAGAAGCATTTGTTGATGAATAAATGAGGATTCTTCTAAGAATTATAGTGGGCAGTGAAATATATTTGGAAGAAAAACTGTCTTAGTCTATATTTGCCTGTCTTTCCAGATATCAGGGTTCAGTTTGCCCTGTGACCTCATTTTTCTGATGGATACAAGAAAAATAATTGGTTTTCAGTTTGTGCAGTGTTTCCCTTGTTGTGAGACTGGAAGTGACATTGCCGAGATTGTTACATGTCAGAGGTAAAACCTGAAGCCCTAAAGTGAACTTTTAATAAAAGAAATATGATCATATCACCTTCTTGCTTAAGCCTGGGATATTTGTGTTTTTGTTGTTGTCATTTTGTTTTTGTTTTTGTTTTTAACCATAAACAGAATAGAAATCAAAGTTTTTAGCACAGCATTCAAGATCTCACAAGATCTTCCCTGAATCTACTATTTATCTATGCCCGTCACTACAGCTATTGTTCCTCACTTGTTCTGCTTCAATGAGCTATCATATCAAAATCTTGCATATCTTTCAACGTCCAGATCAAATGTCAACTCTCCTATAAACATTTCTCCTGCACTTATCTTTACTCCACTAATAGGTAATCTTATTCTTTTATGTTTTATGGCATTTAATTTATATATCATTTTCAATTAAAAAAATAGAAACAAGATCTCACTCTATTGCCCAGGTGGGAGTGCAGTGGTGCAGTCATAGCTCACTGTAACCTTGAATTTCTAGGTTCAAGCAATCTTCCTGCCTCATCCTTCTTCAATTTTTTACCATAGTATGCCTTTAATTATTGTTATTTGTGCATGTTACTGCTGTTCTTACTAGATTACAAGACCCTTGAGGATAGCAACTATGTCTTATTCAACTTTGTGTTTTCCATGTTGACTGATACAGTGTTTTTATATAAGAATAACCTAGGAAAATTCAGTACATTTAATTGTTGTTTAATTGAAGGGCAAAAATGAAAAAAAAAATTCAAAAGATACTGAAATCACCTTCTAGATTTATCAGATAGTTTTAACAGCAACTAAAAAAAACTCCTAGAAATAATTAAAATCTCATATCAAGAAAGAAGTAATATACATTTAAAGGAAAGAAAGTCTGTAAGTATTACAAATCAAGAAAATACAGAATTTGAAGTAAGTAGTATTAAGCAGAAGTGGTACCAACAAAGCACAGTACACTGCATTTGTATAACACCTATACCTCCTAAGTGGTTCAAGTTAAGCAGTTGCCTTAATGTAGTCAACTTTATGGCAGAAGCCACTCAGACTGGAAATGCTTATTATATCTTCAAGTCCATAAATGTTGTCATGACCTTTCTCATACTACTACTGTCTTGGAAAATTTTAGCAAATTACTACTGCAAATTCTGCTTAGATGCCTTTATACACACATACCCACCTTTAATTCATTCTCCTGGTAGAGTGCTGTGAAAAATAAGAAATTGAAGATGTTGTAAAGGTTATTGCATCCAAGCTGAAGATAATTACAGGTTACCATATTGGGACACAAAGTGGTTTGTTGTACCTGAAGCCCGCAAGCAGAAGTATGTAACACTCACATGTACATCACCTTCAACAGAAGTAGGAAAATCCTTGTACATTGTCTCCTGTACTAAAATCACTTCACTCAGTACAGATAAGCACATTATTTCTCAATGAATCATGGAATTATTAGTTAATGCCTACTTGACCTTTCTACCCGTATACCTTTCCAAAAAAAGAAAAAAAAAACCTGAGTAATTTGTAGACCTTGAAGATCAGCAACACTCATAAGTAATTTGACAGTAAGAAATAAGTAAGGGACATTCTAAGGTTTCTTGCTTAGTTGCTTAGGAAATCAAGAACCTCATTGCATTAGAGCTGGAGTAAAAGAAGTCCTGAGTTTATAAAACTCTAGCAAGCAGAGAAAAACAAACAAAAATGAGCGAAATTTCTTAGCTCAAAAGTTTAGCAATTTTCTTGTTTTAGAACTAAAAATTCAGTAGTATCAGCTGCCTATAAAATCTATAGAGCAATCAGAGTGAGTAGCCATTATCTCATTTGGTGCAATTCAAAATGACCATTCAAAGCCAGTATATTTTCTGTCTATGCTTGCAATAATGATGAAAAATGTCATAGATGGTTGAAATGTAACTGTCACTCAAGAAGAGTATAAAACATACTTTCTGAGTGTTTTTGAAAGATCTCATTTTTTCAAAAAAAATGGAAACTATGTCTTTCAAATATAAGCTGCATTGGACATCAGTAAAATGTCTGGGCAGGTATACAATAACTTGTTGAGAATCTCTAGACTCACCTTTTATGGATTAGTAGGATGTCATAGAAGATTTTGGCATAGATACTCTAACTCAGAAATCACTTAACTATCCAAGACACCTTCATTCCTTTATCCTTCTTGTTCAAGCTATGGCCAAGATCTGTTAACAGCTCCTTAAGACTAGCTTCTTCTAATCTTTTGTATTCATTAATCTCCACTGATTCTTAGTTAAGGTATTCAGCCCTTCTCACATGAACTATTATGAGAGTCTTGAAATTGGCCTTCTGTTACTCCAATATGCCCATCTCGAATCCACTATTTAATACTATAATGAGAGGAACCATCCTAAAATGTAAATCTCACTATGCTGCATTCAGGATGAAAGCTTTAGAATGACTACTGATTGCCTAGAAGATAAAATACAAGTCTTTTAGTACAAGACATTGCAAAATCTTCTCTGTGTCTACTTCTCCCACCTCAGTTATCAACACATTTTCCATTTCCTCCTCTCTCCATTCCTACCATAATCGTCCCTCTGGATGTTTCTCAATCCAACATACTTCATTCCTCCATTCCACTATCCATACTGGGATTTTTGTCTAGGATACCCCTTTTCCCCTTATTCCAACATATTTTGCAAAACATGGTTCAATATTCTCTTTCTCTATGAAGTCTATAAAATTAACCTTACTCTAGAACTGTGCAAATACTTCTGTTGTGACACCAATAACAATTTATTTCACTAGCATCTTTAAATGTCCATACTACAGACAGGTTATAAAGGTAATTCCACAAAAGCATGGAACATGCATGATTGTTTTTGTTTCCTCAAAATGTAGCAAAATAAGCACTCTATAAATATTTATTTTAATTCTCTTTATTAAGGGGAACTTAACTTATCCAGAAGCATTAAGAAACTATTAAACAAGCACTGTTTCTTAAACAGAATTTGCTATACAGTCATGTGTCACTTAATGATGGGGATACATTGTGAGAAATGCATTGTTAGGTGATTTTCTCCTTGTGTGAACATCATAGAATGTACTACACAAATGTAGATGGTACAGCCTATTGCTCCCAGGCTACAAACCTGTACAGAACGTTACTGTACTAAATACTGCAGGCAACCATAATGCAATGGTAAGTGTTCATGTATCTAAACATAGAAAAAATACAGTAAAAATTATAGCATTATAATCTTATGAAACCATTGTCATATATGCGGTCCATGATTGACTAAAACATTGCTATGGGGTGCATGACTCTACTTTCACTGCATTATGGGTAAGGAGTTAGTATGATTCATGGTCAAAATGTCATAAACTATATTGGTGGAATGCTAGCTGCCTAGAGACAGTATAGGTACAGTAGTTAAGTATGTATTTTTGATGCCAGACTGTTTGGTTTTAAATTCTGACTACCATTTACAAGACGTATAACTTTGGTCAATACCCTTGAGCTCCCTAATCTTTAGTCTCCTCAGCTATAAAATGAAGATAATAATACTCATAAATTTGTTGTAAGAATGAAATAATATAGATCAAGTAGCTTAGATAGGCATTTATATAGAACACAGTAGACATCAGATATTATTTCTAAAGTAGATGCAATAGGATAAAGGTATACGTGTGTGTAATCTGTGTAAAATCCACTAATTACGTTTCCACAAAGCAATAAATACTTTTAGCTGAGGCTATTAAGATAAGGTCTGTAACAAGAATACCATGTTAAAGTACCTAGACTCTTTGCAATGGGGAGCCCATGGAGTGTTTGTGGTAACTAACTGACATGTTTCATTTTCAGATCACTGTATGTAAAATAACTATTGCAGAGATGAGGAAAGGAGTAATTAGAGGAAGGAAAATAAGTAAATATGGTAATATTCTAGGTTAGAGGTTGATATGGTTTGACTCCATGACCCCACCCAAATCTCATCTTGTACCTCCCATAATTCCCACATGTTGTGGGAGGGACCTTGTGGGAGATGATTCAATTATGAGGGCAGGTCTTTTCCATGCTGTTCTCGTGATAGTGAATGGGTCTTATGAGATCTGATGGTTTTAAAAATGGGAGTCACCCCTGCAGAAGCTCTTTTTGCCTGCTGCCATCCATGTAAGATGCCATCCACGTCTTCTCCTTACCTTCTGCCATGATTCTGAGGCCTCCCCGGTCATGTGGAACTGTAAGTCCAATTAAACCTCTTTTTCTTCCCAGTCTTGGGTATGTCTTTATCAGCAGTGTAAAATGAACTAATACAGTAAATTGGTACCAGTAGAGTGGGGCACTGCTGAAAAAATACCTGAAAATGTGGAAGTGACTTTGGAACTGGGTAACAGGCAGAGGTTGGAACAGTTTGAAGGGCTCAGAAGAAGACAGGAAAATGTGGGAAAGTGTGGCACTACCTAGAGACTTGTTGAATGGCTTTGTCCAAAATGCTGATAGTGATATGGACAATAAAGTCCAAGCTAAGGTGGTCTCAGATGGAAATGAGGAACTTGTTGAGAACTGGAGCAAAGGTGACTCTTGTTACGTTTTAGCAAAGAGACTGGTGGCATTTTGCCCCTGCCCTAGAGATCTGTGGAACTTGAGAGAGATTATTTATGGTATCTGGTGTAAGAAATTTCTCAGCAGCAAAGCATTCAAGAGCTGACTTGGGTGCTATTAAACACATTCAGTTTTATAAGGGAAGCAGTGCATAAAAGTTTAGAAAATTTGCAGGGACATGGAGTCAAGGGAGATCTTGCATGGGGCCTGTAGTCCCTTTGTTTTGGTCAATTTCTTCCATTTGGAACAGCTGTATTTACCCAATGCCTGTACCACCATTATATCTAGGAAGTAACTAACTTGCTTTTGATTTTACAGGCTCATAGATGGAAGGAACTTGCCTTGTCTTGGATGAGGCTTTGGACTGTGGACTTTTGAGTTAATGCTGAAATGAGCTGAGACTTTGGAGGGCCGTTGGGAAGGGATGATTGCTTTTGAGATGAAAAGATATGAGATTTGGGAGGGGCCGGGGGCAGAATGATATGGTTTGGCTCTATGTCCCCACACAAACCTCATATTGTAGCTCACATAATTCCCACATGCTGTGGGAGGGACCTGGTGGGACATGATTGAATTATGGGGGTGGGTGTTTCCCATGCTGTTCTCATAATAGTGAGTAGGTCTCAGGAGATTTGATGGTTTTAAAAATGGACGTTGCCCTGCACAAGCTCTTTTTGCCTGCTGCCATCCATGTAAGATATGACTTGCTCCTCCTTGCCTTCCACTATGATTGTGAGGCTTTCCCAGCCACATGAAACTGTTAGTTCTCCATTAAACCTCTTTCCTCTGTAAATTGCCCAGTCTCGGGTATGTTTTTATCAAAATCATGAAAACAGACAAATAGAGGGGTGATGAAGGTTAAAAACTGAGATAGACAAAGCTTTGTGATTAGGCACACACAGGTGAAAAAATGTTACATATTTCTAGTAAATTGTTTCATTTTTCAAGTCATGACCTTTTTATTTCCAATAATGCTTCTTGTCTGTGAATCTATTTTTCTGATAATACTAAAACACCAATTTTCATTTTATTAAATTTTTTCTGATTTGGGAAATTATTTTTATAATCCTTTGGGGTTTTTTTTACTTCCTTTTTCTTCATTCTTATTTTCCTCTGGGCTAGTCATATATTCTTTATGTATAAAGAATATGTAATTTTTTATATATAGACAATAAAGTAAAAATACTTTGTTGGTCTGGGAATAACAGAATCTATTTTATGCTTTAGTATAATGCACATTGTTTTTACGTGCACATGAAATATTTACAAAAATTTTACACATTGTTGACCACAAAGCAAGTCTGAGGATACACAAAAGACAGGGCCACCAAATAGTCGACTGCACAGGGGCAATTAGCTGAAGAGGGGAAAGGTTGATGAAGTTGAGCCCACTCCCTATCAGCCAAGATGTTTGCCTTGTCATGGATCATGAAGAAAGGGATATATTTTGCTACTGAGCACAGGGATGACAAGCTGTTTGTCCCTTTGAAAGTTTCTTTAAAGAAATATTTACATTTAATTAAAGTTAATTAAACGGTACTATCAAGACCAGCAACAGCTCTAAACAAAAAAAAATCCTGTCTTCTAATAATGGGATAACATTTAGAATCAAGTAAAGGGTTAACAAAAGAAAACAAAAAAATCGAAATAAAACTACAAAGCAATATCATTCATGAACATAGATACAAAATCCTTAACAAATATTAGCAAATTGTACCCTGGAATGTATAAAAATAATTATACCTTACAACCAAGTGAAATGTATCCCAAACTGCAAGTCTCGTTCAACACTCAAAAATCAATTAATGTAATCCATCACACTAGCAGACTAAAGAAGGAAAATCACATGATTATCACATGATTATCTCAATAGACACAGAAAAAAGAATTTGACAAAATCTAATGTCCATTCATGATAAAAACTCACAGAAAACCAGGAATAGAGAGAAACTTCCTCAACTTGAAAAATAACATCCACAAAGAACCTGCAGCTACCATCATACTTAATGACAAGAAACTCAAAGCTTTTCTTCATATATTAGGAATAAGGAAAGGATGTCTCTAACCACTCTTTTTCAATACCATCCTTGAAAGTCCTAGCTTATACAATAAGACAAGAGTACAAAATTAAGGATGTGCAGATTGAGAAAGAAAAAATAAAACTGTCTTTATTCAAACTGTAGAAATCTGAAGGAATCAAAGCAACAAACCCCTGGAATTAAGAAGTGATTATAGCAAGATTGTAGAATTCAAGGTTAAGATACAAAAGTCAATTGCTTCCCTGTATATCAGTAGTAAACAAGTAGAATTTGAAATTTAAAATGTAACACCGATTACATTAGTACTCCCAAAGATGAAATACTCAGATATAAATCTAACCAAACAAGTGTAATATCTATGTGAGGAAAACTACAAAACTCTGATGAAAGATAATAAAGAAGAACTAAATAAATGGAGAGATATTTAATGTTTATGGATAGGAAGGCAATATTGTTGAGATGTTCTTTCTTCCCTACTGGGTATAGATTCAATGCAGTCCCAAGTTATTTTGTGGATGTTGATAAATTGATTCTAAACTCTACATGGAGAGTCAAAAGACCCAGAATAGTCAACTCAATATTGAGCAAAAAGTTGGAGGAATGCACTATTCAGCTGCAAGATTTACTGTAAATCTACAGTAATCAAGATAGAGTAGTATTGGCAAAAGGATAGACAAATAGACCAATGAAACAGAATAGAGAGCCCAGAAATAGATGCATGTAAACATTGTCAACTGATATTTGACAAAGGAGAAAAGAAAATACAATGGGGCAAAGATAGTTTTTTCAACAAATGAAGATGAAACAAGTAAACATCCACATGAAGAAAAAATGAATCTAGACACAGAACTTACACCCTTCACAAAAATCAACTCAAAATGGATCATAGACCTAAATGTAAAATGGGATACTATAAAATATCTAGAAGATAACATAGGAGAAAATCTAGGTGACCTTAGGTATGGCAATGAATTTTTAGATACAACATCAAAAGTATGACCCATGAAATAAACAACACCGGGCTTCATTTAAATTAAATACACCGGACTTCATTTAAATTAAAAACTCCTCTGTGAAAGACTATTTCAAGAGAATGAGAAGATAAATCACAGACTTGTAGAAAATATTTGCAAAAGACTTATCTGATAAAAGACAAAATATACAAAGAACTCAAAACTCAACAATAAGAAAATGAACAACTTAACTTAAAAAGTGGGCAAAAGACCTGACCCAATATCTCACCAAAGAAAATATATGGGTACATAAGCATATAAAAATCCAGAACATATATGTCATTAGGGAATTGCTAATTAAAACAACTAGATACCACAAAACCTCTTAGAATGGCCACAATATAAGACACTGACAACACCAAAAGCTGGTGAGAATGTAGAGCAACAGAAGCAATCATTTATTGCTGATAGGAATGATAAATGGGAAAGCCACTTTAGAATATAGTTTGTCAGTTTCCTATAAAACTAAACATACACTTACCATATGTTCCAGCTATTGTGCTCCTTGACATTTACCCAAATGAAGTGATAACAGCCCACACAAAAACCTGTACACATATGTTTATAAATGATTTATTCAAAATTGCCAAAACTTGGAAGCAAACAAGTTGTCCTTCTGTAGGTTAACAGATAAATCAACTGCGGTACATCCAGACAAATATTTTTCAATGCTAAAAAGAAATCATCTATCAAGCCATGAAAAGATATGGAGGAAACGTAAATGTATATTACTAAGTGAAATAAGGCAATAGCCGGGGGGCGGTGACTCACGCTTGCAATCCCATCACTTTGGGAGGCTGAGGTGGGCAGTCACTTGAGGCCAGGAGTTTGAGACCAGCCTGGCCAACATGGTGAAACCCCATCTCTACTAAAAGTACAAAAAAAATTAGCTGGGCATGGTGGCGGGCGCTACTCTGGAGGCTGAGGCAGAAGAATTGTTTGAACCCAGGAGGCAGAGGTTGCAGTGAACAGAAGTCGCGCCATTGCACTCCAGCCTAGGCAACAAGAGTGAAACTCCATCTCAAAAAAAAAAAAAAAAAAAAAAAAAAGAATAAGAAAAAGAAAGAAGAGAAAGAAAGAAGCCAATCTGGAAAAACCATATACCATGCGATTCCAATGTCATAACACTTTGGAAAAGGCAAAACTACGGAGACTAAAAAAACTCAGTGGTTGCCCCATGGGTTAGTGGGGAGGGAGGGATAAATAGGCATAGCACAGAGGATTTTCTGGGTAGTGAAACTACTCTGTATGATACTATAATAATGAATACATGACATTATACATTTTTCAAAACTCAAAGGATGTACTACTACAAGGCTGAATAGTAAATTTGAATGTAAACTATGGGCTTTGGATGATAAAAAACACACACATACACAAAACAAACCCCTTTCCCGTACAAACCATGCCCTTGAAATTAACCAGAGGTGCATGGGCACATGTACACACACACACACATACACACACACCCCTATATAATCAATTCATTAGAGACAAAATCACAAAAGAAATCATAAAATATTTGGAACTGAGCAACAATTAAAATATTACATAAAAATACTGCAACTAAAACAGTATCAGAAAAAGTATAGCCTTAAATGCCTGTATTAGAAAATAAAAAAATTGAAAATTAATGAGGTGAGTTCTAACTCAAGAAATTAAAAATAAACAGCAGAGTAAAAAAAGAGGATATATTAACATTGAAACTAATTATTTTAAGAAACAAAGTTGATCAAATTAGAAGAGTATATGGTATATAGTAAGGTATCTTAACTGTTTGCTATTATTGTAAATTTAAGTGTGGAGAGGTACTGATGATACGTTTTCTCTACCTAAGGTCTAAAGATCTGTCCTGTAGGTTTTTTTTCTCTAAGACTAAATGCTATGTCACTTGCAGCAAATCACTTCATTTTCCTAAATCTTTATTACTTAATATATAAAATGAAGTTTTTGGATGGAAAGCCATACCTAGATCTGTCTATCCAGGATTCCACTTTTCAAGACTTGGCTGAGGCAACAATTTGGCTGATATAAAACTCAACTTATACACTTCTGCTATGATATGGACCATTAGTTTTTGTTTTAAATCCTGGAAATGATGAAACATGGTGAGTTACAATTACATGGTACATAAATTTATTAATAATATTATTATATTATTATTACTACTTGTAGTATACTGAAAAAAGTATAGTAAGTTGATTCTCTTGCTAATGCTATTTCCTTTTAGTATCAGAATTCATTCATGACTGAATTCCCAGCATTAAAAACAAAAATATCTTTCCACAATACTCATTTTCAGGAAATGTTATAATCTTCTTCTAAGGAATTTTATAGAAGCCGCAGGATACTGCTAAGTGTTCCTAAGGCAAATTGGCTAACAACCTACTTGTCAAATCAGTATCATGTTCACTTACTCAAGAAGATACTGGTGTGAAATAAAAGTAGGGCAGGCTCTCTAATTTCTCTCATATGTAGAGCAAAAGAGAAAATTCATTTTCCTTTTCATAATTACAGAAAATGATCACAGAGCATTTTTGCTCAAAATATAGAGGTCATTTTTTAGCTTTCTCTTTACTTTTCTTTCACCACGTTGTACAAAGGATGAATGATAACTGGGAACACGACACTAGAGGAACCTCTTTTTCTCCCTTTTCTGCTTTCTACTCTCTTTAAAACAGTGCTTCTTAAAGGGTTGTCAGACACACTTGCAGGAAGTCTGTATAATTGAAACTATTTTCCTAATAATACTAAGACATTGTTTTCCTTTATCACTCCCATTATCCCATGAGTGTGGAGTGGAGTTTCCCAGAATCTACATGAAGTGTAATATCACAACAGATGGAATACAGAAACACATATGAGACTAGCTGTCTTCTGTTAAGCCAAAGGTTAAAGACATTAACAAATATATAAAACAATGCCACTTTTCTCACAAAATATTTTTAGCTTTGGAAAATGTATTTTTCATAAAGGTGTTTTATGTTAGTATGTCATGGATTTATTATTTTTAAATGAATTAATAAATAGTCTTAAAGTTTCTAATGTGGTAAATGTTGATAGATAACAATCTACACAAACAGAAGCTCTTTATAATGTTTAAGGCTATAAAGAGGTCCTGAAACCAAAAATTTGAGAACCATTACTTTAAGTAGTTCCTCCAGTAGCTAAGAAGAAAAAATTAGGAAATAGAAGCATGTAAAATCCAGAGAAAAGGACCAGAGGCATCCAAATGCCTAGCTAACCCAAAAGAACAGACTAGAGCACTTGGAAAACCTCTCATCTTCCAGAAGAGTTTACACTACCTGTGAGTAACGAACTGTTTAATTCAAAACTGTGGATGAGATTACGCAGAACATAATAAAATGAAGATTAAGGGTAAGTGGGAAAGGAATCAAATTACACTATAGGCCAGGTGCAGCGACTCAGGCCTGTAATCCTAGCACTTTGAGAGGCCGAGGAAGGAGAATTGCTTAAGTCCAGGAGTTTGAGACCAGCCTGGGCAACATTGCAAAACTGCCTCCCTACGAAAAATGCAAAAATTAGCCAGGCATAGTGGTGAGTGCCTGTAGTCCCAGCTACTCAGGAGGCTGAGCGGGAGGATCCTGGAGCCTGGGAGGCAGAGATTGCAGTGAGCCGAGACCACACCTCTGCACTCCAGCCTGGGCAACAGAGCAAGACTCTGTCTCAAAAATATATATATGTATATACTTTAGATTTTTAATACTCCATGAGTATTAAAATATAGTATTTTAATCATTATCTTAAAATAAAGTGTGTGTTTAGTGCCCAGTGAATTTATGTGTCTTAAGTGTTTGGGAATGCTGTATACATCGTATCTGTGTAAATGGTGTAAAGTTGACTGGAACATGTCCTGTTATGTAGTCCTATATGACAACGTCAGTATACGCTGTGGAGGTTTAGATCAGAAATTCTACAATCAGGCTGCCTGGATTTGAATCTCAGTATTTCAAGTTACTTGATTTCCCCAGCCCTCAGTCTCCTCATCTATAAAATGGGATTGATAACAAGAGCAACTTCCCCATGGGGTTGCTACGCAGATGAAATTAGCTAATATTTGTTGATATTCAACAAAGGCTTATAGCACAGCACCTGGCCACAGTATGTGCCATATAAATAAATGTTTAGTTATTGCCATGACTTTTAATTAATGACATACATTAAAAGTAATGGCAAAAAATGCAATTAGTTTTGCACCAACCTATAAGTAATGCATACCATTAATTAAAAGTCATGTAAAAAAAACCACAATTACTTTTGCACTAACCTATGATAAGTAAAACCAGAGCCACCAGGTGAGATGCCATGAAAAAGCGAGGACCTGAACTGTGAAGCAAACACACTATTGGGAGCAGATCAGAGTGAGTTATTAGTAGAAGAAACAGACACCAGACTTTGGCATTAGAAGGAGTCCTTAGACAAACCTCACACTAAATCATCAAAGCTCAAGAAGATAAAGAGGCTTTAGATCTGAGAGGGAAATGGTATTGGTCCAAACAAAGTCTCACGAAATATATTTCACAGAGACTGAGCTTCTTTCAAACATCTGAAAGAGGCTTTGCCTATACCAGCGGACCCTCTAAGCCCAGCGTCTGCCCTCCAGCTATCACAAATGAGCACCACCACTTGATGGCATTCAAATCACGCACTTTACGCACAAGCATTTCACATGGCTAGATCATTTCCAATGGTATTCTAATGCACTTTAAAATGTATTTGAAATATTTGGGGATACAAAGAAGGCGAGAGATTAAGAAAAGTTATACTACATTTTTTCCAGGGAAAATTTAATTAATATTTGAATAGAAGGAACTCTTATTTACTCTGGCATTTATATTAATCTGTTCCAATCTCATTAAGTAATCTAAAATGCTTTTGAAAGCACCCTTGCTAAGCACTTTATAATAGTTGTGTTAATTAAATATACTCTTTACTAATCTTATTCAAAAATAGGGCCTTGCTAACACATGTTAAATTTATAATTCAGTTTAGCACATATAATTGTATAATTTTTTAAACAACAAGGACTCCTGACCACTGTGTATTCAGAAGTAAATAATGGATTTAATATTTAAAATCAGACACAATTTAATTTCCTGTAATTAAATGTCACAATAGCTACACCTGAGTTGCAATGGAAATTCCTTTGTTTCTAAAGCTTTAGTTAGTTGAGGTAGGAGTTATTTCCTGAATCCAAAGTGTTCTATTGTCTTTTCCAACCAAATACCAAATTGAGTCACCATTTTTACTCTTATTATGTAACTCCAGAATTGTAGGAGTAAACTTTTAGAAGAAGGTTAGCTTTTTAGGATAGTGCACTTCACGTAGTAGGAATTCAGTAAATGTACAGATAATGAGTATAACAAACACTCTTCTATTAGAAGCAAAGCAGAGGAGCACAGCCTTTTAAAGGCCCCAAATAAATTCCCTCTCCTGGGATATTATATAAGAAACCCTGAGACTAAGTACCAGGGACTGGCCTCTTTTTCTTTCAGCTCCTCTTTAAGAACAATGGGAAGAAGTTAAATAGGTATGTTTGCTTTTAGTGAGAGAGTAGCTTGAATTGAATACTTGTACTTCTAATGTGGCATCTCTGTTGAGACCTTGTGAAGTATTTTGTGTACATAAATTTTTAGATAGCCTCTAGCCTAAAACATAAAAAATACAAGGCTATAGACATGTCCCTTGATTCTTTTAAAAGAAAACTTTCATAGAGAGCTTAATCGTGAGTTCATAAAACCTGAGCAGAAAGTTAAAGTTGTTCTGTTTTTCTTTTTTCAAAGGAGATTTTTGATGAGAACATAATTAGTCTTTTGCTCTCCGTGACAATTAGCCCATTTCAAACACCAGTGGGCAAAAGCCAGACAGGAGCAGCCCAAAGGTCACAGCTCAGTCAGAACTGACACCAGTCATGCACATAACACACTTAGCACTGTGCTTGACGCATAGTGAGCCCTTATCAGTAACTACAATAATAGATGATTATTATTTGAGAAGGTAAAGTCTGACACAGTAACTGGGCTTCTTCTCCTTTCCTAACTGCCTTGCTTGTTTATCTTTTCACCTTTATTCTCCTTGCCAAAGGGGTGTTAATTTATTTATTCAACAAATATTGACTGAGTACCTATTCTATGGCAGGCACTGTTTTAAGCACTGGCTGACAATATTCAACTTTCTCTGGGTTCTATAACTCCAGAAATCAGGAACGGTCAAGGAATCACCCCAACCTATTTGTGTTGCTGAAACAGCTTACTGCAAAGAGCCGTCCTTCTTCATATGACTTAGATAAGGTTCAGCGATGACTCCCTGCTTACCTTGTCCCATTCTCTGCCTCATAAACGGTAAGCATCTATGAACTACTTGTTTCCATTGACAAATATGGGCAAAATGCCCACTTATCTGTGTTAACTAAACTTTAGTTAGACTTCTCTCCTTCACTCAGAAAAGAACTGAATTTTGGTGCACTCTCGACCATTGGAATTTGGAAAAACTCCTCTTTCTCTCTTTAATGGCAAGAATCAGCTGACCTCTGGGAAAATATCCCTAATTGATCCTAACACCTGCTCATCTTACTTCTCACACCTGGTTCTTTCCAGGGTCATTTACTCCTTTCTTTAAAATAAAGGGTTTCTTTTTCTTTTTTTTTTCTATCTGACCTTTGTGATGCTTTCAGATCTCATGGCTGGCGTATTCTCTCTATTGCAATATCCATGCCCTTCTTGTTATAGTCCCTTTTCCCTGTTGTAAAATCTCTCTGTACTGAATCCAAATTGTATTTTCTTTTTTTGATGACAGACATTCCAGCAGTAAATAGAGCATCTAAAAATTCTGCCCTCTTGGCACTTACATTCATGGGAAAGACAGACAATAAGAAAAAGCATATTTGTACTCTTGTGATAATTGTTTAGGAGAAAAAATAAAGCAAGGGAAATAGGTATTAAATATGACAGTATCTTAGCACACTTCTGCTGCTATAACAAAATAACTGAGACTGGGTAATTTTTAAGGAACAGAAATTTTTTTCTCACAGTTCCGGAGGTCAGAAAGTTTAAGATCAATGTGCCGGCAGGCCTGGTGTTTGTTGAGAACCCCATTCCCTGCTTCCAAGATGGCACCTTGCAACTGTGTCCTGCAGAGGTGACAAATGGTGTGTCTTCAAAAGGCAAAATGCAGAAGGGTAAAAAGGGGCCTAAGCTAGTTCCCTCCAGTGCTTTTAGAATAAGCAGATTCATTCATGAGCTTAACCGCTTGCACAAAGGCTCTACTTAATACTACCACAATGGGGATTAAGTTTCAACATGAATTTGGAGGGGATACATTCAAATCATGCAGACAGGTCATTGAAATTTTACATAGGGTGACTTGGAAAGGCCTCATGGAGATGAATTTGAGAAAAGCCTGAGGGAAGTAAGGGAGCAGATATCTGAGGGAGGAAGATTAAGCCTTAAAATAAGAACATGCTTAGAATATGCATGGAGCAGTCAAGGAGGTGATGACCTGACAGGAGCTGGAAAATTTAGGGGACTCTCATTTGACTCATTTTGATGGAGTCATGTAATCTTCTGCAATGTGAGTCTTACTTGAGGTGCAAGGGCACTTTTTGAACCCCGTTAATGGTGGTCAGTGGAGAGGTGGTCTTATACTCAGCACCATATTGACTTCTGTTGTGGAGGCTTAATTGACAATAAGATGCCTCCAAGTGGAGTGAGACCTAAGGGGTCAAATTCTTGCTTTCAGGCACAGTATTCTTCAAAGCCCAAGCATTTGACTTTCAAGGCCCTGCTACATATAACTTGGCCACAAATAGTAGATTGGAAAGAGAATCGATGAGGTGCCAGATGGCTTTGCAACCATAAACTGGGAACGGTCCTACTAGCTTGGGGCCAAATAGGGGGAGGAATAAGGGGTCACAAACAGGAAAGTTTCTAAACACACATCTTTTTCTCTTTCTTGGGGCTGAATTGCTGCATATGAGTGGAGTAGAGGATAAGACGTTTGGATAGGTTTGGAAATCTGAGGTCAGATTTCCTTCCTACCTCACTTCTTTTTTGAGGAACTCCAGAGAGTTTTCAAGCTTCTCAGAGTAACCCTGTTCTGCTTGTATTAGTCTGTTCTCATGCTGCTAATAAAGACAAATATAAAACTGGGTAATTTATAAAGGAAAGAACTTTAATTGACTCACAGTTCCACCTGGCTGGGGAGGCCTCACAATCATGGTGGAAGATGAAGGAAGGGTGAAGGGAAATCTTACATGGCGGCCAGCAAAAAAAGATAGCTTGTGCGGGGTAACTCCTGTTTATAAAACCATCAGATCTCACGATACTTATTCACTACCACAAGAATAGTATGAGGGAAACTGCCCCCATGATTCAATTATCTCCCACCAGGTCTCTCCCACAGCGTGTAGGTATTATGGGAGCTAAAATTCAAGATGAGATTTGGGTGGGGACACAGCCAAACCAAATCATTCCACCCTAGGCCTCTCCCAAATCTCATGTACTCACATTTCAAAACCAGTCATGCCTTCCCAACAGTCCCCCAAAGTCTTAGCTTATTCCAGCATTAACCCAAAAGTCCAAATACAAAGTTTCATCTGAGACAAGGCAAGTCCATTCTGCCTATGAGCCTGTAAAATCAAAAGCAAGTTAGTTACTTCCTAGATACAATGGGGATACAGGCATTGGGTGAATACATCCATTACAAATAGGAGAAATTGGCCAAAATGAAGGGGCTACAGGCCCCGTGCAAGTCCAAAATCCAGCAAAGCAGTCAAATCTTAAAGCTCCAAAATAATCTCCTTTGACTCCATGACTAACATCCAGGTCATGCTGATGCAAGAGGTGGGTTCCCATGGTCTTGGGCAGCTCTTCCTGTGGGGGTGTGCAGGGTACAGCCTCCCTCCCAGCTGCTTTCATGGGCTGACGTTGAGTGTCTATGGCTTTTCCAGGCACATAGTGCCAGCTGTCAGTGGATCTACTATTCTGTTGTCTGGAGGATTGTGGCCCTCTTCTCACAGCTCTACTAGGCAGTGCTCCAGTGGGAACTCTGTTTGGGGGCTCTGACCTCACATTTCCCTTCTGCACTGCCCTAGCAGAGGTTCTTCATGAGGGCCCTGCACCTGCAGCAAACTTCTGCCTCGACTTCCAGGGGTTTCCATACATGCTATGAAATCTAGGTGGAGATTCCCAAACCTCAATTCTTGACTTCTGTGAACTTGAAGGCTCAACACCATGTGGAAACTGCCAAGGCTTGGGACTTGTACCCTCTGAAACCATGGTCCCGAGCTGTACCTTGTCCCTTTTAGCCACAGCTGGAGTAGTTGGGATGCAGGGTACCAAGTACCTACACTGCATATAGGAAAGGGACCCTGGACCTGGCCCACAAAACCATTTTTATCTCCTATGCCTCAGGGCTTGTAATGGGAGGGGCTGCCATGAAGACCTCTGATATGCCCTGGAGACATTTTCCCAATTGTCTTGGTGATTAACACTCAGCTCCTCATTACTTATGCAAATTTCTGCAGCCAGCTTGAATTTCTTCACAGAAAATTGAATTTTCTTTTCTATCTCATTGTCAGGCTGCAAATCTTTCAAACTTTTATGCTCTACTTCCCTTGTAAAACTGAATGCCTTTAACAGCATTCAAGTCACATCTTGAACGCTTTGCTGCTTAGAAATTTCTTCTGCCAGATGTCCTAAATAATCTCCCCCAAGTTCAAAGATTCCCCACAATATACATAGTCTAGAAAAGTACAGAAAAATAAGCAAAAGCCCTCTCCAGCTCCTGTGAATTGAGAGGAAATTGCTGAGAGTGGACCACAGCCCTAGAGTGCTCTCAGTCTCAGGTTGAGGAAGATATAGATCTTTACAGGCCTGCACTTGCAGAGATATTCCTGCATATGCACTGAGACTTAATGGAGGAAGACAGCAGGGTCTATGCCAAGGACCATAGACTAGCAACCTTTCTCCCGGTGACAATATATGAGCTAAAGCTTAGGAATCTTACAGGGAGAAGAGGGGCAGAGAGATTAAAGGAAGCCTTGATTTCGCTGAGTTTATAAGCAAAGTGACTGAGATAAATTCAATTTACTGTTAATTGATTGGACTAGGTTTTCTATAATCATGTGAAATATGATCTTACATAGAGATTAAGGTTTTACTCCCTAAGCATGTGGTCTGAAAGACTGAACTATTTACATTATTTTACAGTACTAATTACTTTTATTAGTAGTAAGTAGTAAATTCATCTCACAGTGTAGCTGTCTTTCAGCAGAACACCTCTAGTACTGATGTTCAGCTCTTTAATTTGGAGTATTCATCCCCAAGTTAAACATCCTCTTGTTTGGCTATTAGTCATCTTGTGTCTTCCCCATGAGAATCTCCTTGAGGCATTCCCTCACATTGGCCAGAAGGAGACCTACTCCTGTAGTCAAGAAGAATGAAGCATCAATAGTATCGACAGTGTCTCACTGCACAATTCCAGGATTGTATTCTATTTAAATGATGACTTATGCAAAGTCAATTTGCTCTCCATCAGTCAGCTACTCTTTGATAATCTTGATATTTGATTTCCATTCATCATTTTTAATGCATATTTTATACTATATATGAAAATTATTATTTTAATTTTTGCCTATGTGTTATAATTTTCATAACAATTTATCTTTTAGATAATTTGTATACTTACAAGAATTTGCTATTTAAAAATATAATGGGACACACATTATTTTGTACAATTATTTCTTCACATGTTGAATTGTTGCATTAGGATAAATTCCCAGAAATAGGTCAAAGGGTATGGACATTCTCAAGGCTTTTAATGTTTAGCTAGAAATTGTTTTCCAGGAATATTGTTCTGATTTACTCTCCCATTAACTCTGTATGAGAGTGGCCTTTTCACTGCAATATAGCCAGTATTGAGAAATCTCATTTACCAAATGGCAAAAAGTCAGAGATTAAGCTTGTCATTGAGTTGGAGGAAGTAAAATTTTGTACATTTCAGAAGGGACAATCTGTCATTGTCTTTCTGAAATAACATTAGACATGCCATTAATGCATGCAAGGGCATTAGAAACATGCACGCCATTGAACTAGCAATTTCAATTATATAATTTTTTTTATAAAGCATATTTGACTGTAAAAGTTAAATGGAGAGCATGTGCAAAAGGAGCATTTAAGAATGTTTATAATGGTTTTGGAAAAATTGTTTTTGACTTTCTAAGCACATAATTATATCATCTACAAGCTAATTTTTTCCCCCTTTTTGAATGTTTGCATATTTTTCTTGTATGATGGTATTGGCTACAGTGCCATCTTTGTGGACACTGGCTGAGGTTGCTGCAGTGGTCAGTGGCATTCATAACACTTGTGTAGTTCCTAGAGGCAACATTATGAGATCTGGAGAAATACGCCAAATGATAAATCAAAACAGTTCAATAATATGGTCTTGTCTTTGTAAAACTCATGTTTTAAAGGAAGGGCTGTCCAGGTACCAGGGCTTCTGCCTATAATACCCAACACTTTGAGAGGTTGAGGAGGGAGGATCACTTGAGCCCAGGAGTTTGAGACCAGCCTGGGCAATATAGTGAGGCCCTGTTTCCACAAAATACAAAATTAAAAATATATTATCCAGGCATGGTTGTGTGTTCCTGTGGTCCCAACTACTCAGGAAGCTAAAGTGGGAGGATTGCTTGAGCCTGGCAGATGAAGGCTGCAGTCAGCCCTGATTATGTCATTACACTCTAGCCTGGGCAACTGAGCAAAAACCCCATCTCTAAATAAATAAATGGCCAATAAAATTCTTATTTCTATGTTTATTAAACTATAATCACTGGTCTCAAAATTTGCCAAAATTAATTATAATTACTATTAATATTTTCTTTCTTTTTTTTTTTTTTTTTAAGAGACAGGATCTTGCTTTGTCACCTAGGTTGGTGTGCAATGGTGTGATCATACCTCACTGCAGCCTCAAACTCTTGGGTTCCAGCAATCCTCCTGCATCAGCCTCCTGAATAGCTAGGACTACAGGCAGCCACCACTGTACCCAGCCTATTTTTTATTATATATTGACAAACTATAGTTGTACATATTTATGAGGCTGAAAGGGATGTTATGATTTTTGAATACAGTGTGGAATGATTAAATCAAGCTAATTAACCTATCCATTGCCTCAATATTTAGTACTTTTTGTGATGAGAACATTTGAGGTTTACTCTTTTAGTGATATGGAAATGTACAGTACTCAGTTATTACCTATATTCACCACACTGTGCAATAGATTTCACAATAAAGCAAATATGCCTCTTATCCAATTGAGACTTTGTACTCTACTTTTTATTTCCTCCATTTGGCTACCCCTCAGCCTCTAGTAGCAACCATTCAACTTTCTGCTTCTATGAGTTCAATTGTTCACTTGTAAGATTTTTCACTTGTAAGATTTCACTTGTAAGATTTTCACCTGAAGATTCCACTTGTAAGTGAGAGCATGCAGTATTCATCTTGTGTTTAGCTTAACTCACTTCGCATAATGTTCTCCAATTCCACTCATGTTGTCACAAATGACAGAATTTCTTTTTAAGGCTGACTAGTATTCCATTGTGTATATATAACAATTTTCTTCATTCATTCATCCATTTATGGACATTTACATTGATTCCATAATTTGACTATTGTAAGTAGTGCTGCATTGAACATGGGGGTGGCAGACATCTCTTGAACATACGATTTCATATCTTTCAGATACATGCCCAGAGGTGCAATTGCTGGATCATATGATAATTCCTTCTTCTTAGTTTTGTGAGGAACTTATACACAGTTCTCCATAGTGGTTGTACTAATTTACATTATTTACACCAACAGTGCCCATGGGTTCCCTTTTCTCCACATCCTTGCCAATAGTTTTCTTTTGTCTCTTTGGTAATAAACATTTTAACAGGTGTGAGGTGATGCCTCATTGTGGTTTTAATTTGCATCTCCCTAATGATTAGTGATGTTGACTATGTTTTCATGTATGTGTTACTCATTCATATGTCTTCTTTTGAGGAATGTCTATTCAGATGCTTTGCCCATTTCTTAATCAGATTATTTGCTTTATTTTTATAGAGTTGAGTTCCTTATGTATTTTAGATATCAATCTCATATTACATGTATGGCTTGCAAATCTTTTCTTCCAATCTGTAGGTTGTCTCTGAGCTCTGTTTGTTTCCTTTGTTGTGCAGAAGCTTTTTATTGTGATGAAACCGAGATTTTGTTGCCAGTGCTTTTAGCATTAAATTTAAAAAAAAAAAAAATCATACTATAAGTCAATGTTATGTAGTTTTTTCCTATTTCTCTTCTACTAGTTTTACAGTTTCAGGTTTTATGTTTAAGTCTTCAATCTATTTTGAGTTGAATTTTGTCTATGGTGTGAGATAAAGATCTAATTTTGTTATTTTGCATATGGATATCCAGTTTTATCAATACCGTTTATTAAGAGACTATATTTTTCCCATTGTATATTCTTGACAACTCTGAAAAAAATCAATTGATCATAAATGCATGGGTTTATTTCTGTGCTCTCTATTTGTTCCATTGCTGAATATGCCTACTTTTATGCCAGCATCCTGCTGTTTTAATTACCATAATCTGTAATATAGTTTGGAATCAGGTAGTATGATGTCTCCAGATTTGTTCTTTTTGCTCATGATTGCCTTGACTATTCAAGATTTTTGGTTGTTTCATATGAATGTTAGAATTGTTTTTCCTATATCCATGAAAAATGACACTGGAATTTTAATAAGATTGCATTGAATCTATAGATCACTTTGAGTAGTATAGAAATTTTGACAATATTAATTCTTCTACTTTATAAACATGAATTATCTTTCTGTTTATTTGTGTCATTGACAATTTTTTTCATTAATGTTTTATAGTTTTTGGTGTACAGGTCTTTTATCTCCTTAGTTAAATTTACTCTCAAGTTTTTTAGTTTTTGGTAACTATTATGAGTGAGATCGTTCTCTTAATTTCTTTGTCAGAAATCTTGTTGTCAGTGTAGAGAAATGCTATTGATTTTTGTGTGCTGGTTTTGTATTCTGCAATTTTGCTGAATTTGCTTATCAGTTCTAACAGTGTTTGGTGGATTTGGGGGGGTCTTTTACATATAAAGATCATGTTAGCAGCAAGTAGTGAGCATTTCACTTCTTTCTTCCCTATGTAAATGTCATTTTTTTTCTTCTTGTTTTTTTGCCTTGGCAGGGACTTTTAATACTATGGTGAAAAGAAGTGGCAAGTATGAGCATCCTTGTCTTGTTCTGTATTTTAGAAGAAAGGTTTCCAGTTTTAAACCACTGCATATAATGTTGGCTATGAGCTTATAATAGATGACCTTTATTGTGTTGAAGTACGTATCTTTTATGTCTAATTTGTTGAGTATTTTTTATCATGAAACAAGATTGAATTTTGTTAAATGCTTTTTCTGCATCTAATGATATGATCATGTTATTTTTGTAACTGATTCTGTTAATGTGGTGTGTCATGTTTACTGATTTGTAAACATTGAACCATCCTTGCATTCACTTGATCACGGTAAATGATCCTTTTGATGTGTTGTTGTTGAATTTAGTTTGCTGGTATTTTGTTGAGGATGTTTACATCTGTGTTCATCAAGGATATTGGCCTGTAGTTTTCTTTTCTTGTGGTGTCTTTGTCTGGCTTTCACATCTGGTATTCATTTTTAAAAAATGTTTTGTAAGATTCAACAGTGAAAACATCAGACCAGGGATTTTCTTTGATGGAAAACATTTTATTACTAACCAAATATCCTTGCTTGTTATTGTTCTATTCAGATTTTCTATTTCTTTGTGATTCAGTCTTGGTAACTTGTATATGTCTAATAATTTATTCATTTATTCTTTAATTTTTTGTGTTATCTAATTTTTTGATAAATGTTATGAATTTTTGATATGTTATCTAATTTTTTGGCATATAATTTTTCACAATAGTCTTGTGATTGTATTTCTGTGGTATCAGTTTTAGTCTCCACTTTCATTTCTGGTTTTATTTATTTGAGTCTTTTCTCTATTTTTGTTAGTCTAAGAAATGTTTGTTGATTTTATCTTTTCCAAAAACAACTATAAGTTTAGTTTATCTTTTGTATTATTTTCTAGTCTCTATTTCATTTATTTCTGCTCTAATTTTTGTTATTTCTTTTCTTCTGCATTGGGCTTAGCTTATTTTTCTTTGTCTATTTCCTTGAGATATAGCATTAGGCTATTTGTGATCCTTTTTCTTCTTTGATGTAGGTATTTATTGTTATAATTTTTTTTTTCAGAACTGCTTTCGCTGTATCCCATAAGTTTAAATGTTAGTTTCTATTTTTCTTTATTTCAATATATTCTTACATTTATTTTGTAATTTCTTCATTGATCCATTGGTTATTCAGGAGCATGTTGCTGAATTTCCATGTATTTTGTGAATTTTCTGAAATTCTTTCTGTTATTCATTTCTAGTTGTATCCCATTGTGATCAGAAAATATAATTTCCATGCTTTCAATCTCAAATTTTCTAAGACTTACCTCGTGGTCTAACATATGATCTATCCTGGAGAATGTTTTGTATGCATTTGAGAAGAGTGTGTATCATGTTGTTATTGTTTGGAATGTTCTGTATGTGCATGTTAGGGCCATTTGGTCTAAAGCGTTCTTTAAGTCCAATGTTTCCTTATTAATTTCTGTCTGCATGATCTGTCTAATATTAAAAATTGTGTACTGAAGTCCTCTAGTATTATTGTATTATAATCTGTCTCTCCCTTTATATAATCTTTGATATTTGCTGTATATATTTAGGTATTCTGCTGTTGGATTAATATATATTTACAATTGTTATATACTCTTAATGAATCAACTCCTTTATCATTTTATAATATCCTTGACTCTTTTCATAGCTTTCAATTTAAAGTCTATTTTGTGTGATATAAGTATTGCTACCCTGCTCTCCTTTGGTTTCTAGTTGTGTAGAATATCTTTTTCCATTCTTTCACTTTCAGGCTATGTGTGTCCTTAAAAGAAAAGTGATTCTTGTAGGCAGCATATTATTAGGGTTTTTTTTTTTTGGTTTTGTTTTTTTATCCAATCATTCACTCTGTGTCTTTTGATTGAGAAATTTAATTCATTTACATTCAAGGTAATTATTGATAGGTAAGAACTGACTACTTTCATTTTGTTAATTGTTTTAGAGTTGTTTTAAAGATACTTTGTTTCTGTCTTCCTCTTTATTTATCTTCCTTTATGGTTTGATGGTTTTCTGTACTGGTAGTTTTAAATAAATTTTATTTTTGTTTTGAGCATCTCTTATAGATTTTTGCTTTACGGTTACCATCATGTCTAAATAGAATATCTTATGCTTATAATAGTCTGTTGCAAGTTCATACTACCCTCCCTTCCATTTTATGTTTTTGATATCTGAATATAAATCATTCGGCAATGTGTATCCCTTGACAATGTATTTTAGCTATAGTTGTTGCTAATAATTTTGTCCTTTAACTGTCATACAAGGGATGAAATTACTTTACACGCCACCATTACAGTCCTAAAGTTTTCTGAATATTGTTCTGTATTACTTGATATGGTTTGGCTGTGTTCCCACCCACATCTCATCTTGAATCATAATTCCCACAATTCCCACAGGTTGTGGGAAGAACCCGATGGGTGGTGATCGAATTAGGGGTGCAGGTCTTTCTGCGATGTTCTTGTGATAGTGAATGAGTCTCATGAGATCTGATGGTTTTAAAAATGGGAGTTTTCCTGCACAAGCTCTCCCTTTGACTGCTGCCATCCATGTAAGATATGACTTGCTCTTCCTTGCCTTCTGCCATGATTATGAGGCCTCTCAAGCCATGTGAAATTTTAAGTTCATTAAACCTGTTTCTTTTGTAAATTGCTCAGTCTTGGATATGTCTTTCTTAGCAGTGTGAAAATGAACTAATATGGTTAATTGGTACCAGTAGAGTGTGGTGTTGCTGAAAAGATACCCAAAAATGTGGAAGTGACTTTGGACCTGGCTAACAGGCAGAGGTTGGAACAGTTTGGAGGACTCAGAAGAAGACAGGAAAATGTGGGAAAGTTGGGAACTTCCTAGAAACATGTTAAGTGGCTTATGCTCAAAATGCTGATAGTGATATGGACAATAAAATCCAGGTTGAGGTGGTCTCAGATTGAGATGAGAAACTTGTTGGGAACTGGAGAAAAGGTGACTCGTATTATGTTTTAGTAAACAGACTGGTAGCATTTACTCCTGCTCTAAAGATTTGTGGAACTTTGAACTTGAGAGAAATAATTTAGGGTATCTGGAGAAGAAATTTCTAAGCAGCAAAGCATTCAAGAGGTATCTTGGGTGCTGTTAAAGGCATTCAGTTTTAAAAGGGAAACAGAGCATAAAAGTTTGAAAAATTTGCAACTTGGCAATGCTAGAAAATCCCATTTTCTGAGGAGGAATTCAAGCTGGCTGCATAAATTTCCATAAGTAATTAGGAGCTGAATGTTAATTACCAAGACAATGGGGAAAATGTCTACACAACATGTCAGAGACCTTTGCAGCAGCCCCTCCCATTGAGGGGAAGAAAAACTGTTTCCGGGCTGGGCCGAGGGTTTCTGTGCTATGTACAGTCTAGAGAGTTGGTGCCCTGCGTCCCAGTCACTCCAGCTGTGACTGAAAGGGGCCAAGGTACAGCTTGGGCCATGACTTCAGAGGGTCCAAGCCCCAAGCGTTGGCAGTTTCCATGTGGTATTAAGCCTGCAGGTGCACAAAAGCCAAGAATTCAGGTTTGGGAACCTCTATCTAAATTTCAGAGGATGTATGGAAATGCCTGGATGCCAAGCAGAAGTTTGCTGCAGGTGCGGGGCACTCAAGAGAACCTCTGCTAGGGAAGTGCAGAAGGAACATGTGAGGTCAGAGCCCCCACACAGAGTCCCTACTGAGTCACTGCCCAGTGGAGCTATGAGAAGAGGGCTGCCATCCTCCAGATCCCAGAATAATAGATTCACCGACAGCTTGCACCAGTGTGGTTGGAAAAGCCACAGACACTCAATGTCAGCCTGTGAAAGTAGCCAGGAGGGAGGCTGTACCTGCCAACCCACAAAGCTGCTCAAGACCATGGGAACCCACCTCTATGTCAAATGTCAGACATAGAGTCAAAGGAGATAATTTTGGAGCTTTAAGATTGGACTGCCCTGCTGGATATTGGACATGCATGGGGCCTGTAGCCCCTTCGTTTTGGTCAATTTCTCCTATTTACAATGGCTGTATTTACCCAATGGCTGTACTCCCATTATATCTAGGAAGTAACTATCTTGCTATTGATTTTACAGGCTTATAGGCAGAAGGGACTTGCCTTGTCTTAGATGAGACATTGGACTGTGGACTTTCGAGTTAATGGGTTAAGACTTTGGGGGACTGTTGGGAAGGCATGATTCATTTTGAAATGTGAGTACATAAGATTGGGAGGGGCCAGAGTGGAATGATATGGTTTGGCTG
This sequence comes from Macaca nemestrina, assembly GCF_043159975.1. Taxonomy (NCBI): domain Eukaryota; kingdom Metazoa; phylum Chordata; class Mammalia; order Primates; family Cercopithecidae; genus Macaca; species Macaca nemestrina. Next base: position 145,605,131 of record NC_092130.1, read on the forward strand.
TGTCCCCACCCAAATCTCATTTTGAATTGAAACTCCCACAATTCCCACATGTCATGGGAGGAACCCAGTGGGAGGTGATTAAATTATGGGGAAGAGTATTTCCTCTTCTGTTTTCTTTTTAGTGAATGAATTTCATGAGATCTGATGGTTTTAAAAATGGGAGTTTCCCTCCACAAGCTTGCTCTTTGCCTGCTGCCATCCATAATGTGACTTGCTCCTACTTGCCTTCCACCATGATTATGAGGCCTCCCCAGCCATGTGGAACTATAAGCTCATTAAGCCTCTTTCCTTTGTAAATCGCCCAGTCTCAGGTATTTCTTTATCAGCAGTGTGAAAATGGACTAATACATTACTTATACTATTAGATTTTGTATTTTCATAAGTTTTATGTTATTTATTAGCAGCTTTTTCTTTAAGTTGTAAAAAACTTCTTTAGAAATTTCTATGTGGCAAGCCTAGTGATGATAAAATAATTTTTGCCTAGTAAGCAGTAGTTTATCTTGGAAACTTTTTACTACTTTTTTGTTTCTGAAAGATAGCTTTGTTTAGTAAGGCATTCCTGATTCGCAGGTTTTTCCTTCAGCATTTTGAATATATCGTCTCTCTCTCTCCTGGCCTGTAGAGCTTCTTCTGAAAAGTCTGCTGATAGTCATATTGAGACTCCTTTGTATATGATGTATTTCTTATCTTTTGCTTCTCTAAGAATTTTTTTTTTTGTGTTTGAATTTGATAGTTTGATAATTATATGTTCTGGAGAATTTCTCTTTGAGTTGAATTTAATTGATTTTCTCTGTACTTTCTGTACCTGAATGTTCACTTCTTTCCTCAAATTAGAGGAATTTTTATCCATTATACCTTTAAGTAAGTTTTCTCCTCATTTCTGTTTCCTTTTTTAATGCCTACTATGCATGAGTTAGATCTCTTTATGATGTCCCATAAATTTGTAGACTTTCTGCATTCTTTTTCATCCCTGTTGTTGTTGTTGTTCCTCTGATTAGGTAATTTCAAATGTTTTATCTTCAAGTTCACTGATTTTTTTTTTCTTCAGCCTGATTGTGCTAGCCATTAAAGCTTTCTTTTGCAATATTTAGTTCAGTCATTATATTCTTCACCTCTAGGATTTCTATTTGATGTTTTCTTATTATTTCTATTTCTTTGTCAAACTTCTCATGTGGTTTGGGTATTGTTCTTCAAATTACATTTAATTTTTATTTGTATATTTCTGAAGTTCACTGAATTTTTTAAAGAGAATTATTCTGACTTATTTTTCAGTCATTTCATACATCTACCTTTTTTAAGAGTTTATGGTTTGAGTTTTGTTAGTTTCTTTGGAAGGTGTCATGATTTCCTCAATCTTTGTAATTCTTAAGTCCTTGCATTGGCATTTATGCACTTGAAGAGATGGCCACATTTTCCTGCTTTTACAGGAGTTCTCTGGTAGGGATAAGCTTTCACTCATTAGTCTTGCATATGATTCTGAATGAGTCAGCTGGTGATGACCCTGGGCAAGCAGAGTTTGGTTTCAAGTTCCTTGTATAGTTGGGATACTACTATTTTTTTTTTTTCTAAATTTGGGTGGGGTAGTTAGCTAGGTTTTGCTGTCCAGCAAAACACCTGGCTGAGCTCTGCTATTAAGCTGAGCTACTGTTACAAGCACTGCACTTGCCTCTGATCTGGCTGGGCCACAGGGTGTATTTATGGAGAAAAGGTAATGCTATTTGACTTCAGTAGTTGCATAGAGTTGCAGAAGGGGCCCCAAGTTAAATAGATCAGGATGGATGGAATAACTGCCATTGCCAGAAGAAATGCATTGTTGAGATTTGCCTTCCTCCCTAGGAAACTTCTAGAAATAAGCTCTGAAGCTGAGGGGAGCCCTGATTAAACTTTCAGGTGTGGCAGATCTAGCATCTGCTTGTTGTGGGAACTTGCTGCAGATTTTCTCTCACCCTGTGTAGGATCCTGGGGTAAGGTCCAAGACTGGGTCTGGAGAGTAGCTGTCTAGGAATTCAAGCCAGTTAACATTCTCTACCTCTTCTAGGAGTGATCAGCTTGGATTTGTGAGTGAGCTATGCTGTTAGCTGATATCTCTGATGGAACTCTGCTGCTTCCAGGTATATTGAGCTTTTACCAAAATCTGCATGCTATTCTCTGGGGACTCCATCTTCTTGCTTTATTTCTTTCTGACCCCAGGTGGCTCAGCTGTGGTTTTGTCCTATGTTCCCCATTCCTTATGAGGTGAGAACAGGAGTTGGACTTCCTAGAAACTGTCTCAGAAAGCTAGGGAACCTGAATGTCCATCAACCTGGTTCTCTTTTCTCACTATAGAAACTGTGGGCCCTGAGGAATCTTCTCTGTGTGGCACAGTTCTGACTTAGGGGAGGAGGGGCAATACAATGAAAGCCAGACCGTTTCTCCCACCTTTTAATTTTGTCCACTTTTGTAGAACACACAGGTGACTCAGGCTTATTTCCACATGTCAAGGTGTTCATCAAGGTGTTTTTGTGTGTGAATAGTGGCTAGTTGAAATTTCTTCCAGGGTAGGAGTGATGAAGTCTAGGACTTCCTATTTTACCATCTTGCATTAGCATTTTAAATATTTTTTAAAATGTCAACCAAAGTAATTTACTGTAATCAACTTTGTTTTTATTCTCAGGAAAATGGATTTCTGACCTCAGCTATAGTCATTTGTTATATGACTATAATAATTTGCTTTATTAAAAGTCGTCATAAAATAAAACGTGAAAGTTTTTTCATTTTTACATAATTTTATATATTTTACCACTGGTAAATATTAATGACATTTAAAAAAAATTAAAGAGAGTTTTAAACACATTAAGTTTGTTACTCTTGGAAGTCCATTTAAACATATAGCAACTCTTTGCTGGTTCTCTTTGCCAGTACCCCTCAGAGTCCCTGTGCCCCTCAGAGTCAAATTAAACTATTTCTAAGTTAACGGACCCCTTCACTACTCAAAATGTAGTCTTTGAACCAGCAGCATCATTTCCTGGGAACTTTTGAAAATGTAAATACTCAACCCTCCCCAAGACCTGCTAAATAGGAATCATTAGTTTACATTTTCCATAGGATCCATATGTACATTAAGGCTTGAGAAGCACTGAGCCAGGAGTGATGACAATAGGCACTTTCAATTTTCTTCTACTTTGTTGTTTTTGATTTGATGAACCCTCTTTAAACCTGTCCTTGTGGGTCAAAACAACTGGTATAATGCTTTTCTGCCCAACCTGAAAGCAATTTTGTTTTCTTTGACAAGGAGGCAAATGCAGCTGCATGATTTCAAACTAAAAAAGTCAAGAAAAAGTTGAAGTTTTCCTGAATAATTCAAAGGTGGGAAGAAAAGTCACAAACAGATAATTGCTTAAGTATTATCTGTCAGAACTAGATATGTTGTTCAAGTAATACGATTTCTTCTTTTTATCTACCAGATCATATTAAACAAAAACACACATTCCTTTACATAAACACTGACTACATCATAGCATGTGGATGACATTTTATACTGCCAGAGCTTCTTTTGGATGAAAATGGGTTCTTTCAAAACTATACTTTAAAAAATATGAATATTTGAAGTAGAACAATTCAGAAAAATAACATGATACCTCTTGACTACTTATACTAAAAACATCTGGTGGAAAATAACCCTAGTTTAAAAAAGCAGATGGAAAATATTCTTCTGGAAATTAATGTTGATAAAGAAATCTTTCTGATCCTTGCAAGAATTTCACTATGTGCACAGCTGTAAACAGAATAATGTGGAAAAAAAGGTATTATTTTCTTTTCCTATGAGTCCAGCAGAAGTAATCACTTCACTAATTTTTTTAATCTGTGAGTAGATAAGTAGAAGTCTTTAAAATAAAATATTCCACTGATTTATTTTTTTCTGAGAGAAATTCTTGTCGGCACTCTAAAAAGTTGGATTTTCTGTAGTTTTGGCAGAATAAGAGAGCTACAAATCACTTGACATTCGTCTTTTTATTTCTTTAACATTACAAAGCCAAATGCCCCTCTTTTTTGCAACTGGAGTGGACTTTCAAGTGATAGAATGCAGGGAAAATGACATTGTGTAACTCCTAGGGCTAGTCTGAAGAAACTGTGTAGTTCCTGCCTTGCCCACTTAAAATCCATGGTGTCTGAATGCTTCCCATTGGGATATCCCTCTCAGGACCCAGCAGCCATGCTGTGAGAAACCCGGGTCATATGGAAGACATTATGTTCAATTGCTCTAGTTGACAGCCCCAGCTGAGTGAGCCATTTTGGAAGTCGAGCGTTCAGATAACTGGGGTCCCAGCCAATATCCAACTGCAACGTTCTGAGAGACAAGTGAGAATCCGTAGCTGAGCTTTTTAAAAATTCCTCACGGCAAAATTATAAGCAAAATAAGATGGTTGCTTTAAAATGCTAAATTTTGAGGTAATTTCTTTTTTAGCAATAGATAAAACACCAACGAATGCCCAAAATCTCTTGTACATAGAGACCATTGTTTCCTTCCTGTTGCACTATATGTTTCATAGTATTGACTATTCAGCACAAATATTAGTGATAACTTTGATCATAAATATATTTTCCAGTTGCTAAAATGTCATTTTCCTAATTTCATTTTGTTTTTCAAATCTTACTAACCATATTGAGTTGAAAGACAGCAAAAATGATTTGAGAGAGGATTGTTGGTACTGGCAGGATAGAATTTGTAGAGTGAAGGCAACAGTTTTGGCTACCTGAACCCATGAAAAGGCCAGGTACAACTGACCGAAGAGGGTTATCTAAGAAGCAAGCAATAATTGATGAATGGGAGAACAAAGTCATTGTTGGCTACTTTTATAGAAGTCGCTTCTGAAAATGACATCATGCCACAATTTCCTTCAAAGCAAAATGTTTTCCCAAAAATTATAACAAAAACGTATTTTTCATGAAAGCAGGCCAACTATTTTCAACTATTAACTTGTGCTGAACTCTACCACATGGATAAAGGGATTTCTAATTTGAAATTAAAGTTCGTTGCTAAAGTGGCAGGCTAGTTTCAGGTTGCAACTGGGAATTCTCGACTTAAATCATGACTGAATCAAGAATCAGAAGACTTCAAATATTTTGTGCCATTTTTTGCTAGAGTCCAAATCTATCCTTCCTACCCCTGCAAACTGGCTTCATCTATCTACTACACTATCTAACTATAGGACATACTAGAGGCTTATAATCTAAAATTATTTTTCCTTTTGGTCCTCACCTAAACCACATTTAGGCATATTTTAATTATATATTTTTTAACCTTAATCTATTAGTTTCATTTTACTTTAACATAAGTCTATTATGGGAGGAAACCAATTAAAACTACCAAAAGGTGTTCATATATGAATTGATGGCAGAAGAACAGGTGTATGTAATCATACATATAACAGGAAAAAAACAAAAATGAAAGAACAGTACAGTCTTTTTAATGAATGTGATCTATGTTTGTTTGTTTTTTTAGGGAAACAGGATTTTTTTAAAAAAATTTATTCCCATAGGTTTTTGGGGAACAGGTGGTAGTTACATGAGTAAGTTCTTTAATGGTGATTTGTGAGACTTTCTTGTACCCATCACCTGAGCAGTATACATGGAATCCAATTTGTAATCTTTTATCCCTCACCCTGCACCTACCTTTTCCCTTGGGCCCTCAAAGTCCATTGTATCATTCTTATGTTTAGAAACATTCTTAAGTAGGGCTTCGGCATTCTGGGTTTATACTGCATGGGAGCAGCTAATGAGTGCTCACATGATTTCTGCTGGCTTGTAAAGTGGTGATTTTCTCATGAGAGATAGCCCTATTGCCCATGAAATTCTTGCTGCTGCTTTCCCCAGGAGTGGCTCCGAGATTAATTGGACTGTATTCTGCAGGGGGAGGGTTAAAGGCAGAGGTATTGCCTTGTTGAGAACTGAGCTTGGTAGAAGGCAAATAGATTCCCAGAAGCATAACTCATAGCAGTGTGCCATAGTTACTACTGAGAAATTGCAGCGCTTTTGAAGAAAAGAGAAAAAAGATTAGCTCAATTAAGACACCATCTTCACATCAATGAGACAGAAATAGAGAGGCAAAGAGTGAACCTAATATAGGTGACAGGTATATTCAACATGTAAAAACACTCTTCATTTAAAATTACCTTAGTCAGGTTCAGATGCCAACCATTAAATATGACTACCACTAAAGCAACAATGAAAAGAAACGTAAGAAGTAACATAATAGAATGATAAAACAATCCAATTATCTAAATATGTTTTGATTCCCTGATATTTATAATATAGATAATAATCATTAAACCTTGAATTTTATGGTGTCTCCATGTCTCCAACTGAGGCTTCTTTGAAGTAGTGATTTCAAATTAAATACTATAAATGGGCAAAGTAATTGATAACTTATACTCTGCAGAATGAGAATATTTGCCCCATCTTAGATTATTCACAGGCCCACTTGTGCTTATAGAATTAAATTATATTTCATCTTATCAACTTTTCTAACTATTCCTTGTAAATACTCACTTTTTTAACCTTAAGAGTAATGATTGTAATTTATTCAGTGCATACCTGGCTACAAATTACACTACAAGGCTATAGTAATCAAAATAATATGACACTGGTATAAAAGTAAATGCATAAACCAGTGAAACAGAATAGAGAATCCAGGAATAAAGCAAAATACCTACAACAAACAGATCTTTGAGAAAGCAGACAGAGATGTGCACTGAGGAAAGGATACCCTATTCAATAAATGGTGCTTGGAAAATTGGATAGCCACATGCAGAAAAGTGAAACTGGATCTCTATCTCTCAACGTATACAAAAAAAATAACACAAGATGGATGGAAGACTTAAATGTAAGACCTGAAACCATGAGAATTCTAGAAGAAAACCTAGGAGAAACTTTTCTGGGCAGTGGGCTAGGCAAAGAATTTATGACTAAGCAAATACAACAAAAGCAACTACAACAAATAAGAATAAATATATGGTACTTAATTATTATTTAATCAATTACTCTTATTAATTAATGGTACTTAATTAAATACTATCTTTTGTGCTTTTGTTTTACAGTGCTTTCTCATCAAACTTCTCCCTTCCTCAATCCTTCCATGACTATATCTTCCCTTTAGCATATTCAAAGAATGAATATCCTTACCTGAAACAGAGGAGGACTTAATTTCAATGATCACATCATTCACATTTGTTCACATGGCCAGTTCTCATGCTGGTGAAGTTGTTAACTGGTATCTTGATTCAAGGGAAGTGTGCTGTGGAAGGTTATCTGAACATCTTCTGCCTCCTACCATTAGTGGTGGTAGCATCGTGCCAGGATTGAAGTTGGCTACATGCTCAACCACAAAGACTGAGGAGAAAGGGAGTATGGGCAATAATGTTTCCTGGTTTTCCCAAAGTTAAGGGTGGAGGTAGGAGAAGCCTAAGAATTTAAGAAGATGGGACAGATGTGTTATAATTCAGTTCATCTGCAGCTCTGGTTGGTAGAGCTTCCCAAAATGTACCTTGCAAATGACTTAGACTTTATATAAAATGTCTTACTTGGGAACAAGATAAAATAGGATGCAGGGCAAGATTTCAGAAGAGATTAGACTGCGTTCTCAGGGAAAGTTTGAGTTAGGTCCTTCCTCTGCCATTCACTAGCTTTGAATTTGGGCAAAGAATTTTTACTTTCGGCCCTCTGCTCGTATATCATAATGTTCATCCAACAACCATGCCACACTCTTAATTTTGTGTAGCTATTTTGAAACTGTGTTCAAAGTTTAGGTGCAGCAGACGTTCTTTTTTGACCCAAAGATCACACAGACTTGGTCCAAATAGATGATGGTAATTGCATGCCTCCTACTGGAGACTGTTTTGAAGATGGACATGTTACCCATTTCTGGCCAATAAGACATAGAGGAGATCAACCTGGAAGAATTATGAGGAAATCTTCCTTGTTCTTGAAGAGATCCATTGGTAGAAATAGCCTTTTCTGCCAGTGCTCATCACTATAGGAGGATGTGATTTTTTGAACTGTGGCAGCCATCTTGTGATCAGGAAGGGTCAAGCTAGAATAATCAAAGCCTGCATCCCAAAGGAAGGACAGTAGAAGGAAGTGATGCTATTATGTTGACCCCTGGCAACATAACGAGTTGTTTCATTAACAGAGCTTGAGACTTTCTTATGGGAAATATTCAATTCTTCTCATTAGATAAGTCTGTTGAATTAGGTTTCCTATGGGACTTGACACCAAAGGCCTTTAATAGATAGACCAATTCTATAAAATGAGAATTCAAATATCCCTATCAGGGTTTTTTGAAAAAAGAACATGAGACATACGTATAAATAAAGATTTCATGAAGTGCTTTTCACATTGTATGTGCCCAATAAATATCATCAATGTTAGAATTAACAGCATTATAATTCTTACTTCCTGATGTTCCAAAGTAAGAAAGTTCAAACTATGAAGGTTAAGTGACTTGCCCAAGGTTACTTGAGCAAGTAATAAAGCAAGGAAGAGAACGTAAATTTCTAAACTTCCACAAGACAAGATGCTTTTCATCTAATGATGCTTTTCATTCTATGTCAGAGATGTACTTTTATGTGATTGCTGCCACTTTCCCAAACTCTAAATTTTTTAGAGAGTTTATTTTCTATTTTCTAAGGCTTCATGAGCTCTGTATTTTCTAGATTTCATTTTTTTATTTTCTAAAAGGAAAAATGTAAAAGAACAAACACCATATAGGAGTACAAAGGGCATATGTAATTGCTCCTTCTTTGCAAGAAATTTGTTTTACTTTTCAGATTCTTGCATTTATCTTCATATTTTCTCCCAAAGAAGTCAAAAACAAAACAAAACCCAAAAAACTTCATTTTAAGTTCTGGAAAATTGAAAGCAAAAAAGAATCCCATTTATCATTTTTTTTATATAATAAATACTTCATCTTATCTCCTTGGTTGTCAGCTGGCTTTTCTTTTTCACTTCATTATATTTTCTTATAATGAGAGGAGAACCAGAAAATATGCAGCTATATCCCAATGGTGGATATAGCTTGGAATATGGAGAGGGGTAAATCAAAGAATATTAAAGAAGAAACTATTCCATATCACCCCATTTGCTTCCATTTCCTAACTTCTCCACAAATTGAAGCAGCAGATAATATTTATTGCTCCTGGTGATGTCATAGTTTTCTGGAAAAATTTATTTTAGAAGAGTTTTGTTTCTAATGAGTTGAAGAGCTTTGATTTGTGTGTTTTGCCCTGACCTTCTGGTTTCAGGACAAGGCTGGTTTTTAAGTCTCACGGTATTTCCTAGCAGATTTGCACTCAGCAAAGAATTGAAGCTTTCTTTGTCAACTTTGAAGCTCTATGTGTCATTGTGCTGTGAAAATAATGAAATACAGCATTATTGTTTTGTAGAGTTATCTTCCAAAGAAGTAATGTTTTCCCACTGAAGTTGAAAAAATAACTTTAGAGATTTATGGCATTGGCATTGCCTGAGAATTAGATGAGCTGGAAATACATTATTTCTCTTAGGTTATCAATAGCTTATATGGTTACTCAAATAATTTAATGTGTGCTTATTCCAGTTCCCTGCACTTTCAGAATCAGGCTGGTGGAACCAACACATAAGTTGATTTACCAGTGCCCCATGGCAAGAAAATCATGGGAAGAATAAAAATCTCCAACAGAGCAGATCACACCCATTAATATTTGCAGTGGTTTCAGTGATTGATTCTTCCACATCCACTCCATTCCAGATGTCTAAAGGAATAACAGTAATGCCACTTCTCTAACTAGTCATTGGTCTAGGCAAGGATATAGGTATATCCTTAGATCTACATTAATATACATGAATATAAATCTATATATATGGATGTAAATCTATATGATATGAATCATATATATGGATACAAATATAGATATAGAGATATATATGAATTCTATATATGTGTATGAATATAGATATATCTCTACATTTATATCCATAGTCACATCCATATATCTTAGATTAGAATTGGTTTGGATATGCATATAGATATAGAGACCTATCTATATTCTAGATACAGAGATATATCTATATTCATATCCATATATATCTCTGTATCAATATTCATGCCTACACCAATTATATCTATCTATCTATATCTATGCCTAAACCATTCATACACACACACACACACACACACACACACAGACACACACGAATTTCTAGCAAATGAGGCAAGAGGGAAAGTCAGTTGGTGATGGACAAGAGAGGATTCTTGGATGAATGAGACCTAGAGAGAGTATCTTAGGCTGGATTCCCTAAAGAAAAGCCTGAGATGTGGATTATTGTGCAAGATATTTGCTGAGGGTGTATTCCTTGGAGAAGAAGAGTGAGGGAAGCAGAATAGAGTGCAGGAAGAAGGCTAAGCAAGAGTATGTTCTCAGGTGGAGTATGGCTTCAGCCTGGTCCTACAGGAAGCTCTGGGACAAACACCTCACCATGGAGATGGTCCCATGTTGCGGCAAAGGACTGATCTTTTGTAACCCCGTGCTGGTCAGTCACTAGTCATTGGTTGGCTCCCTCTTTTCCCAACCCTGATAAGGAAGGGCATTGCCTCTCAGGCAAGGTGGGTCCTGTTTTGCCAAATGCAATTCTCACAACAGCTTAGGGACAAGTGTGCTGGCCCAGTAAGTGGAATCTGGACAAGGCACCAATAGCATCCCTTACTGATGATATGTCTGAAGCTACCAGGTGTCTGAACACGGTGCCCACACATAGAAGAGGGCAGGTCAAACTAATCAGAGAGAAATAGAGTCAGAACCCTGACACACTCAGCATACTCTAGATTTCTTCTTATATGAGCTAAATCGCAGAAGTTACTCCGACTCAAGAATTGTGTTATTGCCACCAAAATACCCTGACATGATACTTACAAAGAGGTGATATTTCGTATATCACTATTGTAATAGGCAAGCTGAAAAATAGAACATTCACACAGCACAGATAGATGATAAAATCAAAATATGTCTTCTCCCTGTCTTCCACACCTAACTGTCTCCTCACATAGCTTAACTATTTTCTTTTTATGATTTCCTTCATAATACTAAATGATATGCTTTTATTTATATTTTTATCTCTAAGTTATATATATTGACTTTTTGCCTTAAAACTTGAGAAATTTAGCTTATTTATGTTACCTCTGCTTCCCTGCTTTTCTGCTAATATTTACTAGTTATATATAGGTTAATGTTTTTATTTTATCAGGTTAGGGTTTCAGAAATGCATTCATATCTTTTTTATGGATTCACCACCTTTGCATGATTTCTGACTCCCTAGATATAAGGTGAGAGAACATGCATCTCTGCACCTCCTTCCTGACCTCTCTCCTTGCCGATAGCTCAGAAATTTTCTCAGCTCTACCATCTTCATGTTGTTAAGATTTATCACAGTAATGTTTCCCAATGCTTTATTTCACCATTAGCCTTAGAACAGACCTTATTTAAGTTCACTACTCCAGGTCATCCTAAGGTGTAGGCTCCCAAACCCAGTGTATCATAGCAGTGGTGGCTCCCACCTGTAATCCCAGCACTTTGGGAGGTTGAGGCAAATGAATTGCTTGAGATCAGTTCGAAACCAGCCTGAGCAATGTGGTGAAACCTTTATCGACCCAAAATACAAAAATTAGGTGGGCATGCTGGGGTGCACCTGTGGTCCCAGTAACTCTGGCAGCAGAGGTGGGAAGATCACTGGAGCCCAGGAAGTCAAGGCTGCAGTGAGCTGTGATCATGCCACTGCCCTCCAGCCTGGGTAACAGAGAGAGACCCTGTCTCAAAACAATAAATGAATAAATAAAAATAGTAAATAAAACATAATTTAAAAGTTAAAAGAAAAAGGAAAAAAAGAAAGAAATAGAAAAATACCCAAAACAGTTACAGAGCAAGAATCTTCCATGGGCATACCAAGCTTTCCCTCCCTTTCCTCATCACATCAAGCACTTCCTTTCCTGGGTACAAAGTCCAGTAAATAAACTTTGCCCATGCATGTCAATATCACTTTTCCTTGGCGTGGAAGGAACAGATGAAAGGCAGAAAGGAGCATAAGTCTTACCCAGAGAAATCAACATCTCCTTGTCTTGGTAATTTCAGGAATTCCTAGCACTTTTTATTTTAAATCTGTTAGCAATTTTAATCATAAAATTAAAAATGTGTTTGTTGTAAAATTACTCATTTACAAACATTTTATTTATTGTTTGTGTTCTCCATTACACTGTCAGCAACTCAAGGGTTGAAACATTATACTCTTAGAACGGTCTTCCATAATACACATACAATAATTAGAAACGTACAGGGTAGTAGAAAGAGCACTAGCAAATCTGAGGGTCAATGGTTCCCAGTTCTGCCACTTAAGTGCCTATTCATTAAAAGTACATTTTGCATTTCTCCTCTGTGCCAGAGAATTTGCTGGGTACTGAAGAATAGCTTATGTAACCCAAACATACAGTCTAAGTTTCACATGGCGAGTATAAGTACATTAGAAAAACCAATGTGTATTACTTTGGAATATACCAGTATTTTGGCTTATTGAAGCATAAAGCATGAGGCAATGGCTAAAGGGAGATGAGCTTGGAGAGACGGAGAGGGTCCAGATCATGGAAGGCCTAGAGTGCCAAACCAAAGAGCCTGAGTGTTATCCTGTAGTTGTATGGGAGTCATTAAAGATTTTAAACAGGATAGACATAGCTATTAAATAGAGTCCTGTATTGCAGATAGGAGAATGGCTTTAAGGGGAGGTGACCAGTGTCGGACAGACTGGAAACATTTCATTGTCCAGGTTTGAAGTGAGGAGAAACTGATCTAGGATGTAGCACGAGGAATAAAGAGAAGGAGAGAGATTTGAGGAACTGCTAGGAAGTGAAATTAGCAAAATACGAGACGGATTAATACATAGTGGTAAGTGAAGAATGGGAAAGTAAGAGTAAAAGAGTGAAAAAGTAACATCCCAAGGCTTCTAGCATGGTGACTGTTGTGACCACTAACCAATAAGACAGGGAGGTGATAAGCAGAAGAAGACAAGAGGATTAGAGTCAGGGAAAAACCTGTGATGACAAAGATAAGAGTGAAAGAGAAAGTAAGCGATTGAAAGATGGTACGCTGCTACCTTTGATGATGGAGGAAAAGGAAACAGCCAAGGAATGCATGGGGTCCCAGGAAGCTGAATAAGGCGAGGAAACAAGTTCTCCCCTCAGAGCCTCCAGAAGGAGTCAGCCCTGCCAACACCTTACTTTTAGCCCAGCGAGACTGATTTTGGACTTGCGACCTCTAGAACCATATGATAATAAATCTGTGTTGACTTAAGCAACAAAATTTGTGGTAATTCGTTACAGCAGCAATGCAAACTGAAACTTCCAAAAGTATGTATTGAATACCTACCATGTGCCAATGTGTATCTTTTAGAAACCATCATACTCATGGAAGAGAAAGAAACAGGAGGAAATTATTATAACTATACTGTGAGAGGGGCTGAAATAAACAGAAGTTTGTACAGTCAACTGTGGGGACAAAAAAGGCAAACCAGTCAATTCTCCCAAGGATAAGGGGCAGGAAGGGCTTCACTGTGGTGGTGAATCTCAGCTGAGTCTCAAAGGATGAATGTAAAAATTACTAGATGATTTCTGAGACTCCTTTAAAAAGCAGCACTCTGAGATCAGTGAACTCTTTTTACATGGAGTAATTAACTTGCAAGATATCTTGGGAAACAGGCAGCCATTCTGGGTTGAAGTAATGAATTTCCTCAATTACTTTTCTGAGCTCTTGTTAGCATGACTCCCATTTCTCTCCTCCAGATGATCCCTCTGGGTGATGACATTTGATATACCCTGTCATTCTGAACAACCCCAATAATTATAACTCCATTTTTAGTTCTTTGTTTTTCATTATTTATTAATGCATTAGTTTTCTACCAAAAACTGGGTAGCTCAAAACAACAGAATGCATTGTCTTAGAGTTTTGGAGGCCAGAAGTGCATAATTAAGGTGTTGTCAGGGGCATGCTCTCTCTGACAACTCTAGAGGAGAATCCTTCCTTGCTGCTTCTAGCTTCTGCAGCTTGCTGGCAATGCTTGGTGTTCCTTGGCTTGTAGATGTGTGACTGCAGTCACATGGCTGTCTTCTGCTTGTGTGTCTTCACCTCATCTCTCTCTGTGTGTGTCTGTCTCTGTGTGCAAATGTCCACTTTTCATAATGACACCAGTCATTGTGTATTAGGGCTCACCCTAACGACCTCATCGTAACTCCATTACATCTGTAAATATTCTATTTCCATATAAGGTTAAATTCTGAGGTAAGGTGGATTTGGAGCATAATGTATCATTTTTGGAAGACACAATTCAACACATAATAATTGATTACCTCAGTTTATTTATACTTATGAATGGATTAGAAAGAGCAAGAATATCAAAAAGCTACTTTGTTCTTTCCTAGGCAAAAGAGAAAATGTAGAGTGGAAATTTGCCAGTAAATAGGTTAATACTAAAAACAAGAAGACAATAAATAGGATAAGATTGAGAACAAGAAGATAATGAAAAAATATGTAAGTAGTAACAAAATTACTCTGTTTTAAAACTCATGATAAATTTTCTATTTAAATGTTTTAAAGATTTTTTAGGCTCTTTTAGAAAATAGTTTATGATATCACCTGAGATTTTTATAAATGTAAGTTATTTCAGAAAGGAATTTGAATCTGGAATAATATAAATGCATATAGAATTGTTTTTATGTAAAGAAGTTAAAAAATTGATCATGAAGTGCAGAAGTTGTAGCAAAAAAGAGGAAGAGAAGACAGTCGGTGACATCAAGATATTCAGTTGCCTTTCTTCTCTTAAGTTCTACTACATGGAAGGAGGGATCAATAATTCAGAAAAGCAGGAAGTTAAAACTTTTGGAAACTTTATTCTTTCGGCAGGAAGTTATGAAAAAGGCTGCTAGTATGACACCCTGTGGTAAGTTATTCATCATCACAGCTGCAAGGAGCTCCAAGGAACTGCCAAGCTGAGCTGCTTAAGCATTAAACCACCCTGACCACCCTGAAGCACCAGATCACAGCTAAGAAGGGAAAGATGATAACTCTATGTACATAAAATAGGGTGAGTTACAGGCATATGCTTATTGAGTATGTTTCAGGAATTAAGAATGAATGAGAAAGACACATTTTAATTTTCTTCTCCTAATCTGCTTTCTAGGGCCATGCATTTTCACTATTCAATGTGTATGCCTTTGTTTTATTTTAAAATAATGACTGGAATTATAGAAACATGGAGTCAACTTGAAAAAAGTTGTCAGACTATTTAAAAGCTGATATCACCACCGAAATGCTTTTTTTCCTTCTATTTTTAGTAGATCCTAATTGTCAGTGAAATAGCAGATGGTCTCTTGAATACTGGTTTCCTATGGCTCCTGACATTCCTTGACTCATGGCAACATCACTGAAATCTCTGCTTCCATCTTTACATCTCTTCTTTGCCTTTACTCAATCTCCCTCTGCCTTCCTCTTAAAATGATACTTGTGACTGCATTTAGGTCCCATATGAATAGTCTGGGATAATTTCCTCATCTCAAAATCCTTAGCTTAATCACACCTGCAAAGAGTCTGTTTCCAAATAAGGTAATATGTACAGGTTCCAAAGATAAGGACTTGATGTGTTTCGGAAGCACAACAGCCTGGTATAAACATAGAGTTTGCAAAACTAAAACTTTGACATAATGATAATAAACATGCAGTACTGCGTGGTGGTTAATAAGGTCAGTTCTAAAGTCAACCAACCTGGGTTCAAGTCCCTGCTGTGCCATGTATTACTTGTGAGACTTCGAGCAGGTGAGTCAACATTTCTGTACTTCGCTGTCCTAATCTGTAAAATGGGGCCAATGTTCTCACCTCTATTAAAGGCATGTGAGAAGGAATAAACCAGACGATTCACTTAAAAGATTTAGCATGTGATTTTCACATGGCAAGGTTTCAGTATTGCCTATTGATAAAACTAGTAAGAACACTGGCAGAAGAGCAGAACTTTGTGAAACTGCCAAGATGATTCTCAATTATTCTCTTTAACTCTTAAAATTTTCCTCTTGGATCACAGAAAATGTCTGAGATCAGATGAGTACTTTTATTTGACAGAAAAGACATCAAAATAGCCTTTTTAAAATAAAAGAATTAATACACCAGGAGCAAGAGGGGCCACAGGCAGAAATATTAAATAGAAACAAATGGGGATTTCAGTCTAAATAGTTTCCCTTGTGGCAATACAAATACAGAATTGATTTCCAAGAAAGACACAAAAGCAAATAGCAGAAATGCTTTTAAATGGGCAGGCATTATTTGCTTAAAGGATGACTAAAGAGAAGCCGTAATTTCAGATTAAAATAGACTATAAGTGGGTGGATTATTAGTCTAAGCAGCTCTTTTTTAGTGTCCAGAGGTATGTTTCAAAAAATTAGAAAAAAATACTATCCTGGAAGCATAGGGTACTCTAGAATTCTGTCACGTCTTAAAAGAAACAATTTGTGAATCTACTTTGAATGGAAGACATTCTCACCAGCAGGCAGAGTGTGTGGTCCTTTCATTTAGGTAAAAATGGTTGCACGTGCATTCCTTTATTTTAAATTTGGAGTTGAAGAAAAATTGCGAGGACATCTAGGGGTTCAAATCTACTTCATATCAACCATAAATCTGATTTCGGAGAACTAGTCTCTAGGTGACGAGTAGTTGAGTATAGAGGAAGTCAATTCTAGAGGAAGAATTCTCTGGAACCACAAAATAGATACTCAGAATGATTGAATCAGCTAAATATCTCTCCTTGTCAATTTTATATACAAAAGGCTTGCATTCAAAATGAAGTTTAGTTTTTGCCTCCCTGCAATTATATATGAATAACAATTTTTATTGGAGAACAGCATCGACATGTGAAGCTTTATTTACTCTTTGCTGATACAGGAAGGAGTATTATTATCCCTTTCCAGAATTATCTTTAGCAGTTTCTATCAATTTCCTTGTCATTTTGAGTCTACCAAAATCATTTCTCTGGCACCAAATTCTAATGGGATTCTTCTTTATTGCTTTCCTATAATAGGATTGTTAACAAGCCTCCTGTAGTAACCATCAGCACACCTTTTTATTATAATCAACATTATTATTCATCCTAACAGGGGATGTCAGGTTGTGAAAAAGCCTTGTAATAACTTCCCATGTTGGCAGAGTCTGATTCAGTAGGTTTGGCATAAGGCTTAGGAATTTGGGTTTCTTAAAATCTCTCCAGTAGCTTCAGTGTTTTCTGGTGGTTTAATTACATTAATGTACAGGTTAGTAGGAGAACCTTCTCTCTAGA
Organism: Macaca nemestrina; assembly: GCF_043159975.1. Taxonomy (NCBI): domain Eukaryota; kingdom Metazoa; phylum Chordata; class Mammalia; order Primates; family Cercopithecidae; genus Macaca; species Macaca nemestrina. The sequence continues at coordinate 145,622,495 of NC_092130.1, forward strand.
AAAGTGATGTGTACGACTCCTTAAGGAGACACTCTAATTCTGCCTCTTGTGACCTCTAGTGCCCTGGTGTGTCAATATTTATACCTATGTGCATGTGTGCTTGTGTGTACGCACGTGTGTGTTTTACAGTGCATGAAATAATGCCTATTTACTTCCAAACATTTGGAAAAATCTTGATTTAGACTAGAAGTGGAAAGAAGAAAGTGAAAAGTCCCCTAATAATCAAAACTTTAAAATTATTTGAGTATTGACTATAATTTCAATAACAAAGATTCTTATAACTAACAATGGAGTGATAGTCTAGAATATCATAGCTATCAATATTCTTAACCTTTTTTACTTCCTTCCAATTATGGGATTTATGAATTTCATGTATCTTTGAGGATGTTTTAAATTTTTTTGAGCAAACTTGCTAGTAACTACCAACAACAATAACAATAATCACAATAGCTGACACCAGTAAGTTTCAGGGACTATAGCAAGCATTTTACATATAGTTTATGTAAATTTACAACTACCTTATCAGAGCAAAATTATTACTATTTCTGTTTTATTGAGGAGGAGATTGAGGTGTTAAGTAACAAAGAAGTTAAATCAAACTGGTTAGGTTAGGATGATCCCATGAAATCTAATTTTAAAGCTTAACACCTCCATTAAATAAATAAAACTATTAATATTTAAAGAAGTGGCATTTTAAAGCACAGGCTTATTTAAAACTTTGCAAATTTTTGCCTCAGGACATGAGGCCCTGAGACCAGATTGTTATTTCTTCATTCATCGATTTTTTTATACAGTGTTTACTTCCCAAGGGATTTCAAGTTGGCTTATGAGAGCAGACACGTATGCTAGAGATAAACAATCTAAGAACTGGAAGTTTGATCAGCAGCAGGGAGTATCAATAGCTGCCAGTAGAAGACCTAGCTGAAATGAAGCCACTGTGATTCAAAGCAAAGTTGTGACAACTCAGGCAGGAAAGAAAACAGCCTGAGTGTAGAGATTAACATTTGTGTTCTGAGTATAGGGGAAAGAGTTCTTGAGATACTAATCTTAGAGATTTTGCTTTCTTGCTGTTCTTTCCCATCTTTTCTTTCTTCATCAGTCTGGGGTACCCCGTGGCCTCCAGGAGAACTAGGGTTGTTGTAGCAGAAATGTAAGGAGAAAAGCAGTTATTTTCAGTAGTCATTTAGTCATTTTAAGTCCCACACTAGATTTCTAAGAATCAAAAAGAAAGTCTTGCTGGAGAAGTTTTCACATGGAAGTTATTAGAGATGCGTAGACATTGGGCTTCATCTCTGTGAGACCCCATAAGGCTCCTTGTCTAGGGGGGTGAATATCATGAACATGGAAGAGTTCACTGGTCTAAGGGAGAAGGTCCTGCCCCGACGGATCCTGGAGGAAGCACGACGAGGGTGACTTCTCCATCCTCTTAGACAAAGGAGTCATAACCTCATTCTTCAAAACTCTTTAAGTTTTGAAGGCCTCTTTAAGGCCTTTCATCTACAGCTGCTGGCATGTCTTCTGTGGTCCACCCGGCAAGAAGGACCCCTGCTCATGCTGCTGGAAACTGCCCCGTGAGAACAATATCCTAGTCATCAGCCAGGACACGGGGCAAGGTCCTCAATCCTTAGAGTGGGAAGGAGTGGCGTGGAATAAAAACTCTTAGCACAAAAGCTAAGGAAACCAACCCCACACTAGCACTGACATAGGAGAAATGCAGTGCTTCGATCTGATACACACCTACATGCACAGAGTAATACTGGAAAGACATTGAATATTACTATAAAAACAATGCATCCATTAATATTGCATTTTTCACTTAAAAATCACTTTCACATGGAGTAAGTAGGAGTCTTTTAAAAAGATGCAGACACACTTTTTAACACAAAAAAATTGTATTCCCTATTTATTGACCTTCTTCTCACAATAGGATATAAACTCATGAGAGGGGATATCTTATTAACTGAGTGTCTTATTCACTACCATGCTTGAATGTGATGATAGAATTATGTCTGGCACTTAATAATTATTTCCTGTGAACAGACTCTGTGACTAACCCTGCTATTAACTGAATGAATTAATGTGGGTTTGAAATGATGCCCTTAAGGTGGAAAAGAGTAATCCCTTGAACGTCAACTCTGGTCAACTGGTATTGTTTCCAGGGAATACAAAACAGAGAACTTTAAGCATGGATTTTAATGGTTATCTAATTGAACTTTAAACAATTTGAAATTGGCACCTGGCATAGCTGGATTCTGATAACACAGTTATCATAACAGGCACATTAGCTGGCACGGATCAGAAAATGGACCTCAGGTAACTGAAAGACTCAGTGATCTGAAGTATTTAGCATTGTCCATCTAAATGCCCAGAAATGTCTGCCTACCTCGAAATCATGGTTTCAGTTTTACCTACTGGATGTTGTGCTGCTCTTTCTGACAGTAATTTGTAGTTAAAGTTCAACTCTTTCTGCAACTTTTGGAAAATAAAGAAGGGTACTTGTATTAGTCTACTCTCACATTGTTTTTAAGAGCATATGTAAATATACGTGACACTGTATATTTATAAAGAAAAGAGGTTTAATTGACTCACAGTTCTGCAGGCTGTAGAGGACACATGGCTGGGAGGCCTGAGGAAACTTAAAACCATGGTGGAAGGGGAGGCAGACATGTCTTATACGGTTGGAGAAAGAGGAAGAGAGAGTGAAGGAGGAGGTGCTACAGACTTTTAAACAACCAGGTCTCATGAGAACCCACTCACTATCACAAGAACAGTAAGGGGGAAACATGCCCCCATGATTCAATCACCTCCCACCAGGCCCCTCCTCCAACACTGGGGATTACAATTCCACGTGAGATTTTGGCAAGGACACAAATCCACACCATCAGTATTCATCTTCCTGTTTGCTGCTGAAGCAGAGAATGTGCATGCTGTTTGTTCAAAAATGATACATATTTATGGTAAAAAAATGCATAAATCTCAAAAGAGAAAAATTACCCAGAGAAAAACAGTACTGATAATATAGTACAAAACTTTCTAGAATACTTTCATGCACACAGATGCATCGTTTTCACAGAAAATAGTTATCTTATGCACACTGCTTTATAACTTGCTTTCCTCCTAAAATATATTGTGTGCATTTCCCCATACATACCCTTCTCCAGCCATACTGTTATTCTTCAGTCATGCTCTTTTAAGAGCTATACCATTTTTCATCATAACGATGCACCTAATAATGGACTTAATTCTTTTCCTATTGGTGGATTTATAGGTATTTTCATTTTTAAATATAATATATAGATCTTGAATATATATATATATATATATATATATATTTTTTTTTTTTTTTGAGACAGATTCTTGCTCTGTTACCCAGGCTGGAGTGCAATGTTGTGATCTTGGCTCACTGCAACCTCTGCCTCCTGGGTTCAAGCTATTCTCCTGCCTCAGCCTCCCAAGTAGCTGGGATTACAGGCATGCACCACCACACCCAGCTAATTTTTGTATTTTTAGTAGAGACAGGGTTTCGGCCAAGTTGGTCAGGCTGGTCTCAAACTCCTGACCTCAGGCGATCCACCTGCTTCAGTCTCACAAAGTGCTGGGATTACAGGCGTGAGTCACAGCTCCCGGCCGAATGTACATTCTTTTAATGATGTTTGTACAAATGTATACTTACATAGTTTGGATATGTTATTTATGGAGCAATTGCTGTCTTCTTCATCAATAATTTTTGTAATTTTGATTGAGTTGTGCATCCACATTAAAATAACTCATTTTTTAAAATTAGCTTTAGTGTACTATGCCCTTACTTCAAAAACATTATTTCTTCACTCATGAGCTTAATTTCATTTTATTGCTGTATCATTGGATGTGTTTCTTCAAGTTACTGAAGAATGATACATAAATGGGTGATGTACTTTATGAGTCCTTCCAAATATAAGTGTGAATTTTTATTGCCTTTATACATGATAATCTGTTTGGCCTGAGACAATGTTTGGTTATATCCTCCCCACCCTCCAACTATGTAAATATTGCCCTAAATTTTCTTGCAAATGTTTCTGAGAAGAAAAGTCTTAGCCCAATCTGAATTTTGGTTATTTATTGGTTATAGATATAGATGTAGATAAATAGACGTAGACACAGACTGGTATATCTAGATATAGATATAAACATATATATAAAGATATGTTTTTTACCTAGAGGTTTTACAGATGTTAAAAAAAACTCCTGTAAATAAAAATATTGTCAGATGTACTTAGGTGTAGATTTCCTTTGATTAAGTTTGCCTAGAAGATAGTTGACTCTTAAAACTGAGTATCTGGATATTTTTTAGTTCTGAAAAGTTTCTTAATGTTGTTTCATATTTTTGTCCTCCCTTATAAATAATAATTGTCTTTTTGTTGTATTTCCCTCTCTCTATTTTGTATCTATCATTTATCCAGCCTTTGCGTTTCAAGAAAGTCACTCAAATTAGATTTCAACACCCTATTTTAGTTTTTTCATGGCATCATTTTGGTCTCTATTTCCTACAATGTGAGTTTTAATTTTTTATAATGCTTTAGTTTCTTGAAGATATTTTACTATATTATTCTTCTCTTTTTAAATATTGAACTGTTCCTTCTTATCTCATTCCATTCTCTTCTTATGTCTTTTTATTTCTGTTTCAAAGAAGCCACATCTAATTTAATTTGATAAAAGTGCCAAAATCTTCTTAAAATGTTCCTCTAAGATAATTAGATCACGATTTTCCACCAATGTGCTCCTCTTCTGAGTCTTCAGAATACGATTTCCTTTCTTTTTTCTCCCTCATTTGACCAGGGATATAGGTTTTTCTTTATTTTCTTTTGACCTTTGTACTAGTCAAATTCCACTCTCAGATTTGTACCTAGAGGGTAAGATATAGACAAGCCCCCGTCCAATTGCTATGGTTTGGATGTGAGTCCCCACCCAAATCTCATGTTGAATTGTAACACCCAATGTTGGAGGCAGGGCCAGGTGGGAGGTGATTGAATCATGGGGGCAGATTTCTCACAAATGGTTTAGTACCGTACCCTTGATACTGTCCTTGTCATAGTGTGTGAGCTCTCATGCAATCTGGTCATTTAAAAATCTGTGGCATCTCCCCCATCTCTCTCGGGCTCCTGCTTTCCACCATGTGATATGCCTGCTCTCCTTCAACTTGTGCCATAATTTTAAGTTTCCTGAGGCCTCTCCAGAAGCCAAGCAGATGCCAGCATCATGCTTCCTGTACAGCCTGCAGTAATGTGAGCCACTTAAACCTCTTTTCTTTATAAATGGCCAACTCTCAGGTATTTCTTTATAGCAATATAAGAACAAACTAATACATCAACTACCAACTACCAATTTTTGGTAGACTTTTTTTTTTTTTCAGTTTTGTACTATTCTTCTCATCCCACAAATGACTGATAGTCTGAAAAATTGGAATACATGAGACATTATGTAGAGTTACTGGGAATTCTCCTGTCTTTACCCTAATGTATAAGCATTTGCACATAGAGACTATAATACATTTGGAGTTACTGCATTTAAATGGGCCTAGAATAAAAGAGGGGCAGAAGCAAGACACACTTCTCTGTCTCTTAAAAAGCAAAGCCTAGGTTGGGTATGGTGGCTCATGTCTGTAATCCCGGCACTTTGGGAGGCCAAGGTGGGCGGATCACTTGAGGTCAGGGGTTTGAAACCAGCCTGGACAACATGGCAAAACCTCATCTCTACTAAAAAAAAAAAAAAAAATATATATATATATACACACACACACACACACACACACACACACACACACACACACACACACACAAAATTAGCTGGATGTGGTGATGCGCGCCTGTAGTACCAACTATACGGGAGACTGAGGCAAGAGAATCGCTTGAACCCGGGAGGCGGAAGTTACGGTGAGCCAAGATCTCGCCACTGCACTCCAGCCTGGGTGACAAAGAGTGAAACTCCACCTCGAACAACAGCAGCAACAAAACAAACAAACAAAGAAAGAAAAACCAAGCCCTATGTGAAAGAGAGACCAACCCTGCCCTAGTCATCTGGTTAAAGCATTCATTCCCTGGCGACCTGAGTCAAAGGGCACACAATGGGACAGGTTAAAAATGTCCTGGTTTTGTTTCACTTAGTCTATATTTCAAGAGGAAAAGCTGGGCATGCCATGAAGTAAAGTCTATATAGGTTTTATCAACCTAAATTCATCTATCTTATTATTTTATGTAAGTTCTGACAATTTCTGTTTTCAGGGTGTGCATTGAACAATGTTCAACAGACATTTATCAAGTCATTGCAATAGGCTGGTGTATGATGACTTTGCAGTGGAGTGATAAATTGTGAGATGCTGCAGGACTAGGGCTAGAAGAGGGCGGGAAGTGATATTTCTTAAAGTCTCATTTGAACTTTAACTTTTTATACAATCTGCAAATCTGCAGTCTTAAACCCTTGGTTTTGCCAGTGCAAAATGTGGATTCCAATGCCATAATATACAGAGATAATTATACAAAATTAAGTGAGATGTTAACCAAAAAACTCTATTGGTTTTCTATTGTTGCCATAACAAATTACCACAAAGTAGTTTACAAGAACACAAACTTGTTCTTATACAGTTCTAGAGGTAAAAGTCCAACATCAGTTTCACCAGGATGAAATCATGGTGTTAGCAGAGTTGCATTCCGTGTGCAGGTTCTAGAGGAAAATCCATTTCCTTGCTTTCTCCAGCTTCTGGAGGTCTCTTGCATTCCTTGATGCATAACTTTTTCTTCCTCTTTAAAGCACATTACTTCAACCTCTCCTTTCATTGTCACATCTTGTTTTCTGATGCTGACCCTCCTGTCTCAATTTTATAATGACCATTGTGATTACATTGCCCACTGGACAAGCCAGGATAATCTTCCCATGTTGAGATCCTTAACTAAATTACGTCTGCCAAGTCCTTTTACCATGCAAAGTATCATATTCACAGGTTCCATGGATTAGATTGTGGACATCTGGGGCGGGTTGGGCAATTTTCTGTACCTCAGCCCTTTGCCTTACTTTTGTAGGTAGATCATAAATAGAATATTATTAAATACCATAGTCTCCTATTATCTATGCTTTCCTTTTCTGTAGTTTTAGCTACCTGCAGTCAACTGTGGTCCAAAAATATTAAACAGAAAATTCCACAAATAAACAATTTTAAAGTTCTAAATTTTGCACTCTTCTGAGCATCATGATAAAATCTTGCACTGTCCTCCTCCATTATGCACATGACATGAATCATTCCTTTGTTCAGCATCTCCATGCTGTAGACACTACCTGCCTATTAGTTACTTAGTAGCCATCTCAGTTATCAGGCAGACTATCTCAGTATTGCAGAGTCTGTGTTCAAGTAACTCTTTAGTTAACAATGGCTCCAAAGTACAATAGTAATAATGCTGGAAATTCGAATATGCCAAAGAGAAACCATAAAGTGCTTCCTTTAACCGAAAAGGTGACCTTGGTGTTCTTCAGCTAGGGTTTGTTACTCTGCATGGTTTTAGGCGTTCACTGGGTTCTTGGAACACATTCTCCCATGGATAAGGGGAGACTACTGTATGCCTTCTCCCAACATTTCAATGTTGCTGGTACACATGTATTAGCTATCTATCACTGCATAACAAATTATCCCAAATTTAGTAGTTTACAATGACAAATATTCATCATCTCATGGTTTCTGTGAGTCAAAAATATAGGTACAGGTACAAATTAACAGTATACCTCTGGCTCAAGGTACCTCATGAGGTAGCAGCAGTCAGGGTATCAGTTAGGGCAATAATCTCATCTAAAGGTTGGATTGGAGATGAGATCTACTTCCAAGCTCATGTATATGGCTGTTGGAAGGCTTCAGTTCTTCATTTTTGGGCCTCTCCACAGGGATGCCTCCCAACATGACAACTGGATTTTGTCAGATGAGCAATCCAAGAGAGAAAAAGTGAGTATGCACAAGATGAAAGCCAAAGTCTTCATCTAACATAATCTTAGAAGTGATATCATGTCACTTTGCCATATTCTGGTCATTAGAAATGAGTTGATATCTGCAGTGCACATTCAAGAGAGTGGATATTGCACAAACGTCAGCAAGTAGGGATCATTGAGAGCCAGCTGAGAAGCTGTGTATCACTGGTACTCTAATATTTTGAACTGCCTGGATTTCCAGTGCCAAAATTACACAAATTATCTCTTCCTCTCTTTCCACTTGAGTATTTTTTTTTATTTCACATATTAAATAATAATTCTAGGAAATTTTAAAATATATTTCAATGGAAAATGTTAACAGTCTGTGCAATTGTGGAATTCATTTGTGAAGAATAATGTAATAATTATGGATTTTCAAGCCATCTTAAGAGTGTTTTTAAAAAAACACTATTTGATAATAATGGCTGGAAGGCAAAATACTAGAATTCAAGTTATTACCCTAAATTGAAATACGCTGGTGGATATTTTCTAATAATAGATAAATAAAAGTCAAATTGGAGAAATATGTCTCTTGCACCCTATATAACAACTACAAAAAAGTCTTATGATAAAAAGTACCCCTGTATTTCCATCCTCAGTTGAAAGAACTACTTGATTATTTTAAATAATGGATAACACATAATGTACACTTCTCCCATCTCTTAATATGCTCAATTACAAAAAAAGAAATTCAACTAAAAATAAAGATATTTTAAAAGTTAAAAAGCTTTCTAAGAACTCAACACTCAGAAATAACAACTTTGATAGTTTTTGCTATAGTTTTTATCTCAGCATTTTTAATAGATGAAATTGTGCTACATAACTGATTTCTAAGTAAGTAAATACATATCATAATTCAAAAATAATATGAAAGTGGCTTAGTAATGGATTATACTTCACGAATATCTTACCCTTCAATATTCACTTTCTAATTCTACTGTCTGTGCTTTCTCACTTACTTCCGATTCATGTTTAGAGACCAGGGATACTGCTACATATTCTACAGTGCATACGACAGCCCTCCTTGGCACCCACAACAAATCTTGTCTGATCCCTAATGGCATTACTGCTGAAAAATTCTAGTTTCATGTTATTCTGGATGTGGTACCCAATACAATTAGGAAAGAGAAAGAAATGAAAAATACAAATGTTAAAAAGACACACTTATTATTTGTAGGTGAAATGAACATATACTAGTCAACCCCCAAAAAACTATTTAAAATACTATTGATCAGGGAAGGAATAATTAATTCTATTAAAAATAGCCTAAGAGAAAATTGACATGTATTACAACTTGTGATATTTTAAGATGTATCAACTGCAACCTAATGTATTCAAAAAATGAGAAAAAATGTAAGCATTTATTTCTTTTATAACTTGTTACTTTTTATAATCATTTTCATTTTTAATTGTCTATTTTTTTGTCAACAAGTGTGATTTGGAGTGTAAGTTCTATACAGGAGGTTGATTTGGTGATGCAGCTGTAATGACAGGAAAACATTCCAGGTTAAAAGGCTATGCTAGGATATACATCAACATATTGCTTCCTTCACTGAGAAAGTCTTGCTGTGAAAAATGCCAGCTGACCTAATCAGTATGCTTACTGATGCAGTAAAAATTATGAATTATGTAAAAATTTACCATGGTTGTTGATCGTAAATGTTATTGCATAATGACACACGTGGTTATCAAGGGGAAGAAATTGTTTACAATTTTAATACTTCCATGTGACAAAAAATGCAATTTTTCAATTGGAGATAAAACATAAGAGCAAAAATGAAAGCTAGAAGCTTGGAAGAATCGTTTTGAAAGATCATTGTTACAAGTTCCATAATCTAATAATAAGTAACCATGAAGTACGTTAGTGATCTGAATACTGTACACTTGCAAGAAGTTATACTAAATACCTTCCAAATTTGATAAGATGTTTTGAATTTTCCTTTTGGTCAAAAGAAGATCCATTCTAGGTAATGGATTAGTTTTGAATCTATGTCTTTCATCAAGTGATATTATAGGCTGGACACAGTGGTTCATTCCTATAATCCCAATACTTTGGGATGCCAAGGCAGGAAGATCACTTGATTTCAAGACTAGCCTGGGCAAGCACATGGTGAGGTTTTGGCTCAAAAAAAAAATTTAAACATTTTTAAAAAGAAGTGTTATCAAATGTATAACCTTAAAGAATAAGTTGTTAGAATTGAATACCAATGAAAAAATTGAAGATAGATTGTGAAAATATAGCTTTATTTTCATCCTTTTGGAAAAGTTAAAAATTAATACCAAGAACTTGATGAAATTGCTTTAACATCTCATTTCCATTACCATGAACATACTTTTGAGAGACATGTTTCTCTACTATGAATCAGTAAAACAGTTTAGGCGTACTTTGTCCCCATATGAGTAGTAGTATTGTGAATCTCACCCAGAAAAGACAGTGGGCAAGAAGAAAGCCAACTGGTCACATTAAAACCTTTAAATACTGATATATATATATATCATGTGCATTCAATGTATGTATATAGATTTTTCATATGAAAAACTGTAGTGACAGACTAGATTTTCTAAAATTTTATTTCAAAGGAAGCACGGATCTAAAAAGACCTAAAAAGAGGGAAAAAATTAAGAAAATTCTCAAATAAATTCTCCCTCAAAATTTGCCAAGCCCTAGTGGTTTTAAAGATTAGTTCTTTTAAATTCTTAAACAACAGATAACTAGTATAACTAGTGAATAGTTCCGGAACATAGAGAGAAAGGATTAATTCCAACGACAAACAAGAAAACTTAATAAACAAGACAAATAGGTTAATTACAAAAAAAGTAAGTGTAATAACGCCAAAAAGGCATTTGATGATGTTGAACATCCATTACTGATTTAAAAAAATAGAAAATAGGATAAATGAATATTTTAATGTGCACATATTAACAGGGAAGTCAGATATGTGTGCACACGTGCACGCGTGCACACCCACACACACACACACTTCAAGGCAAAAAGTCAGCATTATGCTGAATGAGGAAATGCTAGAGCTATTCTCGTAAGTCAGGAACAAATTAAGTTCTTCGCTCACCGTTGTTGAAGCTCTAATATAGATGCTATTATGGTAAATTAAATAACAAGCCCCCCTACTGTATGTTCATGCTCATGTATTACTCCCTGGAAGCTATGGGTATTTTATATTATATGGCAAAAGGGAAATTGCAGATGTGATTAAGGCTACAGACCTTAAATAGGGAGATAATCCTGGTTCATATAGGTGGGCCCAATCTAATCATGTGATCCCTTAAAAACATAAACACATAAACAAGAAATCAAAGAGATTCCAAGCATGAGAAGGCTTTGATGAACTGTTGCTTGTTCCAATGCGGAGGATCCACATGCAAGGACCTGATAGAGACCTGTAGAAGCCAAGAGTGGCCCTCGGATTACAACCAGCAAGGAAACAGTGGACCATAACTACAAGGAACTGGGTTTTTCAACAACCTGGCTGGGCTGGAAAATACATGCCAAAGCTTCTTGATAACAGCCCATCAAGACAATGCCATGATTTCATCTTTGTGAAACCCCAAGCAGAGACACCAACCTGGATGAGCCAGTCCAGACTTCTGACTCACAGAACTGTGAGATAAAATTTTGTGTTTTTTTAAGATGCTAAGTTTGTGTAAATTTTTATGGCAGCATTATAGACTGAATTGTGTCCTTACAAAATTCACATATTAAATCTGTAACCTCCAAAGTGACTGTTTTTGGAGAAAAGGCCATGTAAGGAAACAGCAAGAAGGGAGCTGTCTCCAAAACAAGAAGAGAGGCCTCACCAGAAATCAACTCTACTGGCTCCTGGATCTTGGACTTCCAGCCTCCAGAACTGTGAGAAAGTGAACTTCCATTGTTTAAACCACCTAGTCTGTGATATGACGGTAGCCTTGGCAAATGAATACAGGCAGTGATAGAAAACTAACAGAGTTAGTAAGAGCTATCAACAGGAGAATGACCCTTACAATGTGAAATGTGTGTTTGTTTGTTACACTTAGTTGACAGTATACTTTTTCAACATAGAAATTTTATCTATGAATCAAATGTTTCAGTTCTTTCCTGACTTCTGAATTCTATGTCTTGCTTAGAAGGCTTTAAATCACTACACTAGCCATCAATTTCTCCCTCACTCAGTCTAGCATCATGTTATTTATTTGTTTCAATAGGTTTTTGGGGAACAGGTAGTGTTTGGTTACATGGATAAGTTATTTAGTAGTGATTTCTGAGAGTTTGGGGCACTCATCACCCGAGCAGTGTACACTGTACCCAATGTGTCGTCTTTTATCCCTCACCCACCTCCCACCCTTTCCCCAGAGTCCACAAAGTCTATTGTATCATTTTTATGCCTTTGGGTCCTCATAGCTTAGCTCCCACTTATGAGTGAGAACATACAATGTTTGGTTTTCCATTCCATTCCTGAGTTACTTCACTTAAAATAATAGTCTTTAGTTCCATCCAGGTTGCTGTGAATGCTATTATTTCACTGCTTTTTATGGCTGGGTAGTATTCCATGGCATGAATATATATATACACATATAATCTAGAGATTATATATATATACACAACATCTTTGTTATCCACTCATTAATTGATGGGCCTTTGGGCTGGTTCCATATTTTTGCAGTTCTGGATTTTGCTGCTATAGATATGCATGTACAAATATCTTTTTTGTATAATGACTTCGTTTCTTCTGGGTGGATATCCAGTAGTGGGATTGCTGGATCAAATGGTAGCTCTACTTTTAGTTATTTAAGGAATCTCCACACTATTTTTAATAGTGGTTGTACTAGTTTACATTCCCACTAGTAGTATAAAAATGTTCCTTTTTCATCACATCAATGCCAACATCTATTTTTTTTAATGTTTTGATTATACCCATTCTTGCAGGAGTAAGGTGGTATCACATTATGGTTTTGATTTGCATTTCCCTAATAATTAGTGATGTTGAGCATTTTTTCATACATTTGTTAGCTATTTGTATATCTTTTTTTGAGAATTGTCTATTCATGTCCTTAGTCCACTTTTTGATGGGATTATTGTTTTTTTCTTGCTGAATTGTTTGAGTTCCTTGTAAGTTCTGGAAATTAGTCCTTTGTTGGATGCATAATTTGTGAAGATTTTCTCCCACTCTGCGGGTTGTCTGTTTACTCTGCTGATTATTTCTTTTGCTGTGCAGAAGTTTTTCAGTTTAATTAAGTCCCATCTATTTATCTTCATTTTGTTACATTTGCTTTTGGGTTCTTGGTCATGAAGTCTTTGCTTAAGTCAATATCTGGAAGGGTTTTTTTGATAGCATCATATTTTCATGGGAAGGTGCTAAACGAGTATTCTTCCCCTTCCCAAACCTGCTTTACTTTTCAAGGCTCTCTTCTATTAACTTGCTCTTTCTTGATTACCAGTTTCCCTGAACACCAAGAACAGCCCTTGGTATATGGTATTCACAAAATAAATTTGTCTCGACTAAAGGCAGTTAGTCTGGAGAAACACTCTATTCAATTGCCTTGTCTCAATTTCTGTTTTGTGTGTGGGGTTGGGGGTGGCATTATTTCTTCTCTCTGCTGACTGTCACAGGCATGAAGAAGGGAAATTCCACAATATACGTATTTCCTCTATAACCCATGATTATTGTATTGATAGAAAATTAAAACTGACATGTTGAGTGGGAAGCTCAAGCACTCATGTATCATGTGACCGATTAGAACAAAAAGGCACTCTTTGGACACACCACTCCTGTTCAAAGCAATACCCAAGGAGTTTCTTCATTTCAATTTACCATTGAAAATTATTTCAAATCTCCATTCTGCTCCTTTTTTATTATTATTTTATTTTCTATTTTAAACAAGCACTCATTCATGGTCCATTTGGTTCTTTTTCCTGCTTTTCCTTGTGAACCACCTTTGCAAAATTAAAACAGTAAGAATAGTCTGACATCATCGACTCCATCTTGCTTCTAACCTCCAAGCTGTCCTTGTCAATCCTGTGTATAGGCCAAACTAACTTTTGGAGAAACTTAGTTTATAGTTTAACCTTAAAGCAAGGATAATAATAGCTCTTCCTAAAATTAAACCATCTTTGTAAAACTAATGAAAAGCCACAAAGTTGGGATTAGGACAGGAGCGTGCTAAGATGTAGGCATAGTTAAACGACAAAATAACCAGCCTTTGTTCTGGAATTCACAAGATTTATAACTTCCCCAATTACTGCTGTAGATAACATCACTATGACAGAACCTAAGATTGGCCTTTTGAGTTGTGGTTTCAGACTTTTACATATCTGAAGATCAGCTGACCCCCACCTGGACTCGTGGTTCATGATTCAACCAGTCTTGTGGCCCCAGTCAGAGGTGGACCCAGCACAGGAGGACTGTTTCTCACATCCCTGTGATGACATCCTTGACTAATCAACAGCACCCATTCCTACTCTCTGGTTCACCAACTATCCTTGAAAACCTCAGTGATAACTCCAGTTCTCCAGCACAGGCTGGCCTTGCGTCAATTAAACTCTTCCTCTACTGCAATACCATTATCCCAGTGAGTTGATTTTGTCTGTGCAGTGGTCAGAAAGAACCCATCAGGTGATTACACTTGCTGTCTTCCCTCTGGACCCCAGGAAGGGATATGTTGTAGGCATCTTGCAGCCACTCTTAAGAGCTAATTTTGCATCTTGTCTCAATTCTATGTTCAGTGACTTCAAGTTGGTCACGGGAAATCAGTCATGGTGGGAGTCATGGTGCAAATGCTACAAATCCGAATCTTTTTTTCCCAGAGAGTACTGGCTCTAGGACTCAACCTGCAGCATGGGTTAGCCTTCTTCATGCCCTAGCCAGACACTCCTTCCCCTGTGAGAGAGGGAGAGAAAAGCAACCAAGAAAATCTGCTTGTCCTGTCACTAAGCAGTATTTACAAAGATTACTCAGAGGAAGCCATGAATGGCTTCTGGAAGTCCTTTATTGATCTGTGGGTTATTGCACTTTTGTGTTGGAAAAATTATTAGCAATGTTGGGTTTTTTTTTTGATAAAATGAAGATTCAAAAGAATGATGTTAATTTTGGTAAAATAAAGAAAACTCTTAGCTTAAAATTTCATACAAGATCAATTTAATAAACTAAATATCTGTTAATAAGGCAATATTACTTATATTAAGTCCATAAGGAAAATTATACAGTGGTGTAACAAGTATATATATTCTTGGCATGAAAATCTTAAGTGGAAAAAGTAAATGGCACAAAAATGTGTACCTTATTATTGGATTTATATATAAAAATTATATATAAATAGAAAGGAAACATTTGGGGGCCTTTGAGGTACTGATAATGTTCTGTTTCTTGATTTGGGTGATTATTATATTGGTGTTCACTTTGTAAAAATCCATTGAGCTATAAATTATGATATGTATACTTTTGTATATGTATGTTCTACTTTAATACAAACGTTCACTTAAATAGTATCTAAAGATATGTGTGTGTAATTTCTTAGAAAAAAATCTAAAAGCATTCATTTAATAGTGCTTTCCTCTGGTGAGAGGAGTAGGATTTGGGAAATGGTGCAGGGGAATTTCCTTTGTTACCGTATAAATTTTGTATTGTCTGTATGTTTTATCATGATTATGCATTTTTTTACAGGGATAAAATATGCCCCCAAAGAACTATTAAACTATCAGCTACCCATCCATTCACATTACTTTTAACATTGATTTTTACTCTACGCTTTCAGCTGTTTCTCATGTTCTACTTAAAGTTCCAGATGGAGGGAGGATTGCATTTTCCCCCCTGTTTTGAAAACACATTAGCAAAGGCAACACCTCTAAAATGTGAAGTCTGTGTGATAGCCTCTTTCAAGGGAGTCTCTTTTGCAGTTGAAAGCAAGTAAATTACCCAAGATAATGCAAATTCCATTTTGTGAAATCTTTGTTGAGAGGTAAATGAATAACTGATCAGGACACTATAAGCCTATACCTTGGTCCTTACTCTCCTCCTCCACGGACTTGGATAAATATTTTTTAAAGTTCTTGAAGGTTAGTGTGAGAAATTATTTGAGGACTAGAGATACAGTTATTAAGTAACATGTCCAAGGCTGGCATTGATGAAGGCTTCTGCAGAACCAAGAGAGTTCTTCACAAACCAAGTTGTACATATTTCTTGAGACTTCACACCTAAGTTTCACCCACTCAGGAGTAAGTTCCTAACCTACTTTAACTTAACCAGAGCTGTTACATATTGCTATGCAACAGTGCATGAGGCCAAATGAGGAGCTGAAACCACCTTCTGCTGCCCATCATCAGCTGAGTGCCACATAGGCTGCCTTCACCCACAGGGGACATTATTTTCTAATTCCCAGAAAGCCACTATGTAGGTTAATGGTGACTCTGACTGAACCATTCTTATAGAAAGTAGGACAATGTATTTGGCATTGATCATTTCAAATACCCTTTAAAATAAAAGTTATTTGAGAATATTACTTATTACTACATTGTATTAAGTTCATTTCCAACTCTGACACTTTCAGAGCCTTCCTAAGACTTTCAGTTACTTAATGTATATCAGGTTGGTGCAAAAACCCACATGGAAATACCTAAAAACATTCTTCATTTCAGCATTGTTAATTTTTAAAGCTTTCCCCAGGGTTGCCTTTTTATATCTTTGATGCCTGAATTGGCAAAGCGAGACTTATTATATATTGTACTCTTTTCCCTTAAGGCAAGTCAATAATAAATGTATTTTTAATTAGACCTGGCAGATCTGGGCTAGGAGTCTGAAATTTGCATTTTCATTCTGCCTGTAGCCCTGACTAGAAGCTTGGAAAAATTTTCACTCTCCAAATTCTGTGCAATACGGCACTACACTCTGGGTATTGGGAACCTTTTCACAACTAACCTCTTGGTCAAATCCTAATCTGTGGAGATCATCACAGAATTTATGTCCACTCCAAACTCTGTACAAATTCCTAGGCTTTTACTTGTGGCTTAAGGAGGCAGAAAGAAGCAGAGAGACCTTATGGAGCCCTCTTCAGGAGCAGCTGATAAAACTAGAGTTACAAAAAAATTGGGGGTGGATTGTTGCCTGTAAAACTCTCCGATCTCTCAAGATGCCTGAGATAAAGCAAGGGGTGGCCAATGCAATACCCACTCTGGGAGAAGAATGCAAAAATGTGGTGCTGTGTTAAGATTCAGGAAACCGACCCTATTTCTCCAGGCATGGAGGTAGGGTCAGTCAAGAAAAACAATTGCTCTTCAGTTTCTCAGACATTCCATCCTCCTCCTCCTGTCTGAGAAACATGTTTGGGGGGTGTTAGGAGTTAGGGCTCTAGGACATCTCACAGTTTTCATCTCCCTACTTTTGGTGTGTGATTGCAAAAAATCTCCTTTGTGTGATCGTCATGGACCAGAAAATTTGTGACCCATTCAGAAAAGGCCTGGGCTGCTGCTCCAACAATGACCCTGCTGCTGCCTCTGTGCCTGGGTCATCCCTAGCTTCCTCCATCTGGGGCAGGGCACTGGGCATCGATAGGTGCCTCAGGAAGATGATCAACTGCATTGTATGGTAGGCAGGAATGTGGGTATTCATGCTGCATTGACTGTAGCTACTTTGCTCTCACCCCCTACCTCCACCTCGGATTTATGTTGACTCAACCACTAGGCTGGGTCTAGGTCTTTAGCTGTGTAGGGCAGCAGTCCCCGACCTTTATGGCACCAGGGGCCAGTTTTATGGGAGCCAGTTTTTCCACGGAAGGTTGGGAGGGTTGGTTTTGGGATGAAACTGTTCTACCTCAGATCATTAGGCATTAGTTTGATTCTCATAAGGAACACACAACCTAGACCCCTTGCGTGCACAATTCACAATAGGGTTTGTGCTCCTGTGAGAATTGAATGCCCCCACTGATCTGACAGGAGGTGGAGCTCAGGCAGTAATGTTCATTCACCCATCGCCACTCACCTCCTGCTGTGGGGCCTAATTCCTAACAGGCCATGGACCAGTCCACAGCTCAGGGGTTGGAGATTTCTGGTATAAGGTACTTTTATCCATATCTCCTCCCCATCCCCCACCCCCAATTCACCTCAGGCAGCCTTTCTTTTATTTCTTTTCTCACCTAATTAAAGCAATCTACTTCCAGTCTGTCAAACCAGCTAAGATCAGCCTTTAATTCATCCCATCACCCCTGAAAATCAACCCACCCGGCTTCCAGTTCCTGCCAACTACCTCAAGATTTCTTTTAAGTTTTGTGCAGTTCTTTAAACCTTTCACTGCAGTATCAAAAGTCCAAAACGTGAGGGCTTGAAAATGAAAATGTAGTAGTCCTAAATAATAGTATTTCAATAAACCTGACAAACAAACACATAAATGTTTACATGCAGCATTCATGGATACTTGTTGTTTCCATATTTTCTCTATTCGTTTTTTAAATGGCAGCATTCTATGAAGGTAATAAACTCTATGGTAATAAAAATTGGGTTTGAAACCCTGTTCTTACCCTTACTTTCTTCTGTTCAATTAGGAGCACCATTTGCTGATCTTAGAGTTTGTTTCCTATATGTAAAATTGTTACCTATAAGAACAATTGTGGCGAATCGGCAAATCCATACTGGTCTGCAGCAACCTCAATTTTTACCTCCTCAGAAGAAAGAATTCAACCAAGAGGCATAAGGCAGAGTAGGAGAGTGAGGCAAGTTTTAGAGTAGGAATCAAAGTTCGTTAAAAAGCTTTAGAGCAGAAACAAAAGGAAGTAAAGCACACTTGGAATTGGGGCAAGCAGGCAACCTGAGAGATCAGGTGCACAGTTTGACCTTTTGACTTGAGGTTTCATATGTTGGCATGCTTCCAGGGTCTTGCATTCCTTCTCCCATGATTCTTCCCTTGGGGTGGGCTGTCCGCCTGCTCAGTGGACTTCCAGCACTCGGGGGGGCTACACATGCAGTGTCTTTACTGGACTTGTACACATGCTCACTTGAGGTGTTCTTCCCTTGCCAGTCAAACATCCCTAAAAGGTCATATACCAGTTAAACTCTGCCATTTTCCCTCTTAATGCACATGTTTGAATCCACTTGCTGAACTCCTAAAATCTTATCAGGAAGCTGCTAACCACCAGTTTTAGTTTTTCTCTATCTATTGGGAGACTGCTTTTCCCTGGAGTTGGCTGCAACCAATTATTATTTTAGAGAAAAAGTTAACAACCATCACTTGATGGTCACCTGACGTTCCTGGTTGCAGGGCGGTGGGGAAGGGGGTGCTCTCTTGCCTTGTTCATGTCTGCCTGACTACCTATAGTAATAAGAGGAGGTTGTAATATTTACCTTGAAGATTTAGGGGGCTTTCTCTTAGAAAAAAAAATTCCTAAATACAATACCGGAACACAATACACAGAGATTTTTATTTTTCCAATTGAATTGCAATATTTTACTTTTGCAAATGTTGCGAAAATCTAGGACCATATGATGTGGTTAGGCTTTATGCCCCACCCAAATCTCATCTTGTGTTGTAATTCCCAGGTGTTTAGGGAGAGACTTGGTGGGAAGTGACTGGATTGGGTGGTGGTTTCCTCCATGCTGTTTTCGTGATAGTGAATTCTCATGAGGTCTGATGATTTTATAATGGTAGTTTTTCCTGTGCTGACACACACTCTCTCCTGCTGCCATGTAAAGAAGGTCCTAGCTTCCCCTTTACCTTATGCTATGATTGTAAGTTTCCCAAGGCCTCCCCAGTCATATGGAACTGTGAGTCAACTAAACTTCTTTTCTTTATAAATTACCCAGTCTCGGGTATTTCTTTACAGCAGTGTGAAAGCTGACGAATACACCATATGACCATGTAAACCTACTGCTGTGAGTGTTGGCTGCTGCCTAGCCCCACAACTAACCTCCACATCTGGTGCCTGTAGTGGAATGACTTAAATGTTAGGCTCAGTTGAAGCTATCTTCCAGAGAGCATGCATATAGCCTCTTCACAAGTCGTGGCTTTTGTACAGCATGTGGTCTCAGTGGATTCTGAGTGCTCTAGAGGGCCCATCCCCTTGAACAAGGAAGACGCAGCAGGGTCTTTATGACCTAACCTCAGAAAGCTTCTAGTGTCCTGTCATCATACTTTGCTGGTAAAGCAGACACATACCCACTCATATTCTAGGGAAAGAAACACAGACCCCACTTCTCAATGGGAGGAGTGTCAAATTATTTGTGGTCATATGTTCAAATAGCCATAGGGGGCCAATTAGGAACAAATTATACAAAAGGATATACAAGTTGTAGAAAAACTTTTTATTGTTTTTCTATGACCTGCTCTGAATCATCACCATGTAGGTCCTTGCAAATCTCTGTTCTCTGTGAAATAATCTCTAATTTACAGATTCTGCTTTGGAGATGCTGAGGTTATTGTATAGTCATGGAATTGCATTGGAAATGAAATAAATGAGAAGTCATTACAAAGTCTGAATCAGCAGTCCTTGGACAAAGGTCATGTCTATTTTTCTACAAGCAATATTGAAAGCCTAAATGGCTAAATTATTGATGCCAAAGTGCTTCACTCTTACTAACACTAATAGTCTTTTAACAGATTTCTGTAACACAGAAATCTGTTAAATCTCCCCCAGAGAAGCAAAAAGACTTGCTACACTGAAATGTCAAGTCCATTGGTAAGGGGATGAAGAAAGTGGCTTAAAAATGTTAAAAATGTTTTTGTTGTTTATTTGTTTTTAACTTTTATTTTGGGTTTGGGGGTACATGTGAAGGTTTGTTACACAGGTTTGTTAAACCTGTGTCACAGGGTGGTTTGTACATAGTATTTCATCACCCAGGTATTAAGCCCAGTATCCACATAGTTATCTTTTCTACTCCTTTCCCTCCTTCCACCCTCCACCCTCAAGTAGATCCCAGTGTCTGTTGTTTCCTTCTTCGTGTTCATAGTTCTTATCATTCAGGTCCTACTTATAAGTGAGAACATGTGGTATTTGGTTTTCTGTTTCTGTGTTCATTTGCTAAGGATAATAGTGTCCAGCTCCATTCATGTTCCCACAAAAGACACGAACTCATTTGTTTTTATGGCTGCTTAGTGTTCTATGGTGTGTATGTACCACATTCTGTTTATCCAATTTGTCATTGATGGGCATTTAGGTTGATGTTCGTGTCTTTGCTATTGTGAATAGTTTTGCATTGAACACTCATGTGCATGTGTCTTTATGGTAGAATGATTTATATTCCTCCAGGTATATAGTTAGTAATGAGATTGCTGGGTCAAATGGTAGTTCTACCTTTAGCTCTTTGAAAAATCACCATACTGCTTTCCACAATAGTTGAAATAATTTACACCCCCCCCGCAACAGTGTACAAGTGTTCCCTTTTCTCTGCAATCTCACCAGCAGCTGTTATTTTTGGACTTTTTAATAGTAGCCATTCTGACTGGTGTAAGATGATATCTCACTGTTAAAATTTTGAATAGATAGATAGATACAGAGTCAGACAGAAAGATAAACAAAAACAGGGAGACCAGAAAGACAGAGATAAAGTTTACATGCATGCATATACCAAAGCATTAAATTACTCAAAGTAAATATTTAAAATAAAAAATAATTTTTATTCACAATGTCTAATTTTATTTATTTATTTATTTATTTATTTATTTTTGCTGTGGTAGAAAACACATAATTTAAATTTTACTGTAATAATTATTTTTAATTATTTTAATTACTAGGCCATATGGTAGTTCTATTTTTAATTTTTTAGAAACCTCCATACTGTTTTATGATGGCAGTGTTAACTATATGGACACTGTTGTGCAACAAATTGCTAGAAATTACTCAAATTACAAAACTGAAATTCTATACACATTGAACAATAACTCTTCCTTTCCTCTTTCCCCTAGTCCTGTCAAGCACCATTTTACTTGCTGCTTCTAAGAGTTTGACTATTTTAGATACTTCATGTAGTGGGATTATGCAGTATTTGTCTTTTTTTGTAACTGGCTTATTAACTTAGCATAATGTCTTCAAGACTCATCCATGTTGTAGCATATGATAGGACTTTCTCGTTTTATAGGGCTGAATAATATTTTATTGTAGATATATACCAGTTTCTTTATCCTTTCATCTGTTGATGTACGTTTAGGTTTTGTGTTTTTGTTTTATTTTGATGAAATGACTTCACTCTAATACATGTAATAGATTTTGTTTTGTCTTTAAATTATTTTATTATGTATTTAAGGTGTACAATATGATGTTTTGTTATACATTTACATAGTGAAATGATTGCTACTGTCAAATTAACATGTTCATCACCTTCCATAGTCACTTTTGCTGTGGTAGGAGCACCTAAAATCTACTCTTAGCAAATTTTCAGTGTACAATACAATATTATTAACTATAGTCCTCATGCTGTACATTACTTCTCTAGACTTACTCATCCTACATAACTGCAACTTTGTACCCTTTGACCTACTTCTTCCTATTTCCTTCCCCCTTGCACCTAGTAATCACTGTTCTACTATCTATTCCTATAGATTTAACTTCTTTTTTTCGATTCTCCATGTAAATGACATCATAGAGTATTTTTGTTTCCATGTCTGGCTCATTTCATGTAGCATAATGTTCTCCTGATTCATCTATGTTGTTGCAATTGGCAATACTCCTTTTGTAAGGCTGAATAAAATTTTATTATATATATATGTGTGTGTATATATAATGTGTGTATGTATATATATAGATAGATAGATATACAGATTGTGTGTGTGTGTGTGATTAGTTCCCTTGTAAAAGATATCCCAGAGAGATCACTCATCCTTTTTGCCACATGACATTACAGTGAAAATGAGACCATCTAGGAAGGGGACCCTAGCACAGCAAAGAAAACAAACAACAAGATGAAATGTGTGGATGCATGTGTGTGTGTATATGTGTGTGTGTGTGTGTGTGACAATTTTTTCATTTATTCATTCACCACTTAGGTTGTTTCCATATCTTGACTATTGTGAATAATGTTTCAATGAATGTATAAGTACAGATATCTCTAAGAGGTGCTGATTTCATTTCTTTGGGGTATATACCTAACAGAGAAATGGCTATGCCATATGGTAGGTCTATTTTTAATTTTTTGAGACACCTCCATACTGTTTTATGATGGCGACACCAATTTACATTCCTACCAACAGTGTCCAAGGATTCTCCTTTCTCTATACCCTTGCCATCACTTGTTATCTTTTGTCTTTTTGATAATAGCCATCCTAACAAGTGTTAGGTAATAGCTCATTGCAGTTTTCATTTGCATTTTCCTGATGATTAGTGATAATGGGCACTTTGTCATACACCTGTTGGCCATATTTATGTCCTTTCTGGAAAATATGTCTATTTAAGTCCTTTGCTCATTTTTTAATTAAGTTTTCTGTTTTCTCTTGTTTTGTTTTACTATTGAGTCATATGAGTCCCTTACATATTTTGAGTATAAACTTCTTATAAACTTATACAAAGTGAAAGGCAAATATTTTCTCCCAATTCATGGGATGCCTTTTCACCTTCTTGCTTGTTTTCTTTGCTGTGCTACAGCTGACTTCCAAGATGATCATATTTTCACTATAATCTTTTGTGGCAGAAGGGATGAGTGCTCTTGCTGGGATATCTTTTATTATAAGGGCACTAATCCCATTAATAAGGTTATTAATTCCATTTGTAAGGGATTTGTAATCCTGTATATCACCTCCCAGAGGCCCCATCTCCTAATATTACCTAATACTCCCTAACATCTTGAAAGTTAGGGCTTCAACACAAATTTTTGGGGACACAAACATTCAGACCATAGCAAGCCTGGAGAATCTTCTGTGTATGCTTAAGAATGTATTCTACTGCTATTCTTATATATGAAAAACAGTCAAGCCAAGAGCCAAATCAGGAACAAACTCCCATTCACAATTATGACAAAAAGAATAAAATGCCTAGGAATACATATAACTAGGGAGATAAAAGATCTCTACAAGGAGAACTACTAAACACTGCTCAAAGAAGTCAGAGATGACATAAACAAACAGAAAAACATTCCATGCTCTTGGTTAGGAAGAAGCAGTATTGTTAAAAGCCCTATTGCCCAAAGCAATGTATAGATTAAATGCTATTCCCATTAAACTACTATTGAGATTCTTCAGAGAACTAGAAAACACTATTTTCAAATTCATATGGACAAAAAACAAAAACAAAAACAAAAACAAACAAACAAACAAACAAAAAACCTGGATAGCCAAGGCAATCATAAGCAAAAGGAACAAAGCTGGAGACATCATGCTACCAAACTACTAACTACACTAGAGGACTACAGTAACCAAAACAGCATGGTAGTGGTACAAAACAGACATGTTGACCAATGAAACAGAATAGAGAACTCCAAAATAAGGCTGCACACCTACAGCTGTCTAATCTTCAACAAATCTGACAAAAACAAGCAATAAAGAAAGGATTACCTATCAATAAGTGGTGCTGGGATAACTGGCTAGCCATATGGAGAAGATTGAAACTGGGTCCCTTCCTTACACTATATACAAAAATTAACTCAAGATGGATTAAAGACTTAAATATAATACCCAGAACTATAGAAGCCCTGGAAGACAACCTAGGCAACATCATTTAGGACATAGGCATGGGCAAAGATTTCATTACAAAGACACCAAAAGCAATTGCAACAAATCCAAAAATTGACAAATGGGATCTAATTAAACTAAAGAGCTCCTGCACAGCAAAAGAAACTATCAAAAGAATAAACAGGCAACCTACAGAATGGGAGAAAATGTTTGCAAACTATGCATTTGACAAAGGCCTAATATCCAGCATCTGTAAGAAACTTAAATTGACAAGAAAATAAAGAACTAAACAACCCCATTAAAAAGTGGGCAAAGGATATGAAGAGACACTTAGAAGACATACATGTCACCAATAATCATATGAAAAAAAAGCTCAGTATCACTGATCATTTTGTTACAGGTGGGTCTTTGTTTTTAGAGCTCCCAAGATGGTGGTGGGCTGCTCCCAAGATGGTGGCAGCCACTCCCAAGATGGCAGCAAGCCCTTTTTTCTCTCACCTGAGGTTTGTGGCCTCATGGATTCCAAGGAAAGGAACCTTGGGCCATGTGGTGAGTGTTATAGCTCTATTAGAAGCCATGGGTCAAGGAAGAGAACCATGGAACCCAGCGACTAGTGTTCAGCTCAATTAGGATGAACCTGGGCACTTAGCCACGCAGGAACAATGGCAAACCTCTAGTCCAAATGGGAGTGGCAATGGGCACCTCACTGGATCAGAAACACAGCAGACACCTTGCTGGATCCAGAGGGGTGGAAGTCAACAGCGGGTCTACGACGGTGGCGAACAGCAGTGGTGGACAGTGAGCGAAAGCTCAGCTCAAGCTGGAACAAACACAGACCAGAGGAGTGTGCAGTTGCAAGATTTAATAGAGTGAAAACAGAGCTCCCATACAAAGGGAAGGGACCCAAAGGGGATTGCCCACTCCCGGCTTGAATGCCTGGGGTTTATATCCCAATCATTGTCCCTCCCGCTTTGCTCTCAGATGATAGATGATTTGACTACTTCATTACCTTCTGCTTTTAGCCTAATTGATATTTTAGTGAGCCCTCTTTACTACCTGACTGGTTGGGTGTGAGCTGAGTTACAAGCCCCGTGTTTAAAGGTGGGTGCAGTCACCTTCCCCAGCTAGGCTTAGGAATTCTTAGTTGGCCTAGGAAATCCAGCTAGTCCTTTCTCTCAATTTGAGACATGCAAATCAAAACCATAATGAGATACCATCTCACACCAGTCAGAATGGCTATTAGTAAAAAGTCAAAAAAAAAAAAAAAAAAAAAAAAGATGCTGGTGAGGTCATGAATAAAAAAGTGCTTATACACTGTTGGTGGAAATATAAATTAGTTCAACCATCGTGGAAGACAGTGTGGCGATTCCTCAAAGACATGAAGACAGAACTACCATTCAACCCAGCAATCCCATTACTGGGTATATACCCAAAGGAATATAAACTGATCTATTATGAATAAGACACATGCATGTGTATGTTCATTGCGGCACTATTCACAATAGTAAAGACATGGAATCAACCTAAATGCCCATCACTGATAAACTGGATAAAGAAAATATTCTATATATATACCATGGAATACTATGCAGCCATAAAAAAAGAAAGATCATGTCTTTTGCAGGGGGGACATGAATGGAGCTGGAGGCTGTTATCCTTAGCAAACTAACACGGGACCAGAAAACCAAATACTGCATGTTCTCACTTATAAGTGGGAGCTAAATGATGAGAACACATGGGCACATAGAGGGGAACGACACACACAGAGGCCTTTTGGAGAGTGGAGGGTGGGAAGAGGAGAGGATCAGGAAAAATAACTAATGGGTACCAGGCTTAACACCTGGGTGATGAAATAATTTGTACAACAAAATCTCATGGCACAAGTTTACCCATATAACAAACCTGTACATGTACCCCTGAACTTAAAATAAAAGTTAAAAAAAAGAACATATCCCACTGTTGTTGGGTGGAGTGTTCTGTTTATGCCTGTCATATCCAATTAGCCTATAGTATTGTTCAAGTCCTTGATTTCCTTATTGATTTTCTGTCTTGCTGCTCTATTCATTATTGAAAGTGGGGTATTAAAATTTACTATCATTGCGTTACTCTCTATTTCTACTTTTAATTGTGTCAGTGTTTGCTTCATGTACCAATCTTATGGTGTGCTGCTTAGTTCATACATATTTATATCATCCTAGCAAATGGACTTTTATCATTATAAAATGTCCTTTGTCTCTTGTGACAGTTTTGGAGTTAATGTCTATTTGTCTGGCATAAGTATGGCCACCTTGCTCTCTTTTGGTTACCATTTTCATAGAATATCTTTTGCCATATTTTCACTGTGAGCCTGTGTATATCCTTAAGTCTAAAGTAAGTCTCTTGTAATCAGCATGTATTTGATTCTTCTTGTTGTTGTTTTGTAACACATTCAACTATTCCATTTTATTTTGAATGGGGAATTTAATCTATTTACATTTAGTGATTACTGATGTGAAAGAACTTACTATTGCTATTTTTAAAATTGTTTTCTTTATGTCTTGTAGTTATTTCATATATGTTTTCTTCTCTTGCTGCCTTCTTTTGTGTTTCATTGTTTCTTGTAGTGACATGCTTTGATTCCTTTCTTATTTTCTTTTGTGCATCTTCTATAGATATTTTCTTTGTGGCTACCATGAGGATTGCATACAACATCTATTCAACTGCATACAAAAACTTTACTCCATTACATTTCCCCACAACATACATTTTATGTTATCATAAATTGCATATCACAAATTGCATCTTTTTATATTTCATAGCCATTAACACAGTTTTATAGTTATATAATTTCTATGTTTTAATCTTTTAAACTCTATACTTGAATTAAAAGTGATTCATATGCTATCACTGCATTTTTTACAGGATTCTGTCTTTGTTTATGTATTTACTTTTACTAGAGAGCTTTATAATTTTATATGTCTTTTTTTTTTTTTTTTTTGAGACAAAATCTCTCTCTGTCACCCAGACTGGAGTGCAATGGTGCAATCTCAGCTCACTGCAACCTCTGCCTCCCAGGTTCAAGAAATTCTCCTGCCTCAGCCTCTTGAGTAGCTGGGATTACAGGCACATGCCACCATGACTGGCTAATTTTTGTATTTTTAGTAGAGACAGGGTTTCACCATGTTGACCAGGCTGGTCTTGAACTCCTGACTTCAGGTGATCCACCCACCTCAGCCTCCCAAAGTGGTGAGATTACAGGTGTGAGCCAACATGCCCAGCCTATATGTCTTTATGCTTATGTTGTTGACTAGCATTGTTTTGTGTCAACTTGGAGGATTCTCTTTAACAATTCTTGTGAGACAGGTCAACTGGTGATGAACTTTCTCAGCTTTTATACTGGAAAGTCTTTATTTCTTCTTCATTTCTGAAGGACAATTTTGCTGGATATAGTACCTTTAGTTGTCAGGGTTTTTTCCCCCAGAACTTTAAACATATCATCCCACTCCTTTGTGGCCTGTAATATTTTGGCTGAGAAAGTCACTGGTAAACTTGCAGTAGCTTCTTTGTATATCGTGAGTTACTTTTTATTATTATTATTATTATTCTTTCAAGGTTTTTTTTTGTTTGACTTTTCAGTTTTGTTATAGTTTGTCTTGATGTGGGGCTCTGATTTCATTAGAGTCCTTTCAGATTTTTGAATTTCACTGTCATCTTATTTTCAAGATTCAGAAAATTTTGGAGCATTATTTCTTCACCTGAGTTCTCTACTTGTTTATATCAATGCCCTGCATCCAGAACTCCCATAATGGATATATTGGTTTGCTTGATGGTAAGTTTCTTCAGGTTTCCATAAGCTTATCCTATGCAAAGTTTTATGGGCTGGCTTTGATTAGGAAACTTTCCATAAGTTTCTTCAGCTATCTTTACTTTCTTTCATTCTTTTCTCTCTTTGCTCCTCTAACTCAATAATTTCAAATGACCTGTCTTTGAGTTTGCTAATTCTTCCTTCTGCTTGATCAAGTCAGCTATGGAACCCCTCTGATATATTTTTTTTTCAATTTAGTTACTGTATTCTTCAGATCCAGAATTTCTGGGTTTTAAAAAATAGTTTCTGTCTCTGTGTTGATATTCTGATTTCATTTATGCATAGTTTTATTGATTTTATTTGGCTGTCTTCATTCTCTTGTAGTGCATTATGTTTTAAGATGGTTATTTTGAATTCTTTGTCCAGTAATTTATAGATCTCCATTTTTTTTTTTTCTTGAGACAGAGTGTTGCACTGTTGCCCAGGCTGGAGTTCCATGGCATGGTCTCGACTCACTGTAACCTCCGCCTCCGAAGTTCAAGCAATTATCCTGTCTCAGTCTCCTGAGTAGCTGGGATTACAGGTGCCTGCCACCATGCTCCACTAATTTTTTATATTTTTAGTAGAGACAGGATTTAACCATGTTGGCCAAGCTGGTCTCAAACTCCTGACCTCATGATCCACCCACCTCCGCCTCCCAAAGTGCTGGGATTACAGGCATGAGCCATCACATCTGACAGAACTCTAGTTTTTTAGAGTTGGTTACTGGAATTTTATTTTGTTCCTTTGATTAGACCACATTTACTCATGTATGTGTGTGTGTGTGTGTGCGCATATACATGTGTGTGTATGCATGCGCTTTGTTATTTTTCTTGTGTGATTGGTGCATTTGAAAAAACAGCCATCTCTCCCAATTATATGGGCTGGCTTCGTATAGGATAAGAACTTCACCAATGAGCCTGGCTACAGAATCTGGGAACATCTCAACCTTTTTATGGGGATGTGTCTTCATTGGGGTTATGCATCCAACTTTCCAATTAGAAAGGTTTGTCCATTTCTTTTTTCAGGAGCTTGTAACATCTTTCTTTCTCTAGTGTTTGTCTGGGGTTCTACAGGATTTCTGGTGCTACAAAAAGCTGCTTAGCTCTCTTTTGTTCTCTATGACCCTAGGCACCTAAAATATGTCAACTCCATCAGGGATGCATATCAGGCTAGGTAGAAATCAGTCTCTCAGACAACACCCTGAAAAAAACAAATTTAACCTGTGTTCCATTCTTTTATTTTTCTGCCAAAGGAGTAAGTGTGAATTACATTTTTTTCTCCTAATTGTGTTGAGTCATGTGGCTTGGAGAAAGGAATGATGCAGTTGAAATCAAACAGCTTCTCTTACACATTTCAATGGGTGTGTCCTTGGCTTTGAGCTTACCCGGGTGTACTGTTACCTCTTAACTGGAATCTGAAGATCTCATAAAGACTTTTTGGACTATATATTTTCGTTCAGTTGGTGTGTCTGTAGGAGAGTAAAGTCTGAGGCTTCCTATTCAGTCATCTTGCTGTCAATCCTCTAATTTTATTTCTATCTTTCTACCAAATAGATAGGTAATTGTCCTACAGGCACTTGTAAGTTTATCTTTATATCTTTTTTCCACTGACTTTTAATGCTACTTTTGTAAATTCCCAGAGATGCACGGGCCTTTTCAAGGTCAATTAATTCAATTCCTTTCATCTATTTGCCTATTCCTTAACCAATATCACACTGTTTCAGTTACTAAAGCAGAATACTTAGTCATGATCTCTGTTAGAGTATATACTCCTACTTTATTTTTTATGCTGTCTTAAGTCTTTGTTGTATAACCATTTAAAATCACTAGGTAAAATTCTCCAAAAAGATTTCTTGAAATTCAGATAGAAATGGCACTGAATTAGTTAATTAATTTTGGTGAGTATTGTCATATTTACAATAACGAGTTTTTCCATCCCATGTGTCCGTGTACTCAGATCTTTTTCTTTTTGCCCTTCAAAAGTTATTTGTAATTGTCTCCATTCAGGTTTTACACACCTTTTGTTCAATTTATTTCTGAGTAATATATAATTCTTGTTGCTACTGCCAAAGATATCTAATTTTTATGACAGATATTAAGTGGCTTTACTAATGTGTGAAAGTACTATTAATGTGTTAACTGATTTTAAATCAAACCAACCAAAATTTTGCTCATTTTTGTAACCCTGTTTTAATATCATTTTTTTTAATATTCTGGGATCTCAAAACCTGGAAGTGACTTGGGCATCTTCTGATTTCTGAGAGGACTTGGATAAGCATATCACAGAACAAAGTGCCAAAGCAAGTCAATGGTAAAGAAATGAGATCCAAATGTTCTTGTTTAGTTACCTATTCATTGCTGAGGTCCTCAAACTTTGGCTTACTTCAGAACCACCCACAGAGGTGCTGATGCAGTACCACCCATAGAGGTGCTGGTTAGGTCATATAATCTGCATTTTTAAGTCAACTAAGAGATTCTCATTAAGATAATCCTTAGGCCACATTTGAATAAACAGGGATCTATGGCATCTGCTGGCCAGAGGAGTCAGTTGCAATATAACTGATGGCATCTTGGTTATGCCTTTTGCTAAGGATTTTTACCTAGTATACTGCCCTATTAACTTTTGCCAAGAATTAGGAAAGTCTATCTTTTTAGATTAAAAACATTTCCCCAATTATGGTCAGTTTGTTTGTTTTGTCATCCTGCCAACTGGGTCCTCCTTATTCTCAGTGTTAGCAGCTGTAGTCAATGCATTTCAGAGTTTCTTGTTTCTTGCTAAAATTGTTGGCCATGAACTAACTAATTAGTTGCTTTGCAGGGACAGGAGCTACAGTAGTATAATTACAGTCCTTAGCAAGAACATTAAGCCTGGTGTATTTATAAGTTCAACTTTGATATTAGTGTTGTGGTGAGCCTCATGTGTATTATAGGGGTAAGCCAAGATGAAGGGAAAAACAGAGAAATCCAAATGGATATACAGCTGATCCTTGAACAATATGGGTTTGAACTGTGTGGATCCACTTATGCATGGATGTTTTCCAGTGAATATACTAGAAATTTGTATGGAGATTTGCATTGGAAAAAACTTACAGATGAACTGCTTACCCTAGAAATATTGAAAAAAATAAGAAAAAGTTAAGTATGTCATGAATGCACAAAATATATGTAGATACTAGTCTATTTTACCATTTACTACCATAAAATGCACACAATACTATTATTTAAAGTTGAAATTCACTAAAAGTACTTATAGACCATTCATGGTGCCACTAGCAGTCAAGAGAAATATAAACAGAAAGATATAGTATTAAATCATAACTGCACAAAATTAAGTACATACTGTACTATCCTAATAACTTCATAGTTACCTCCTGTTGCTATTGCAATGAGCTCAACTGTGGCAAGTGTCCACTGAAAATGCCATGTGATGCTAATCATCTCTGTGTGAGCAATCACTCTAGTAAATTGTGAATCACAGTAAAAAGTGATTGCTTGCTGTTCTCACATATTTTTCATTATGGTTAGTGCAATACCATAAACTTTGAATAACACCAAGTGAACACACAAAATGTCATTGGTGATGCTGGAAGTACTCCCAGGAAGCATAGAGAAGTCGTGACATTACAATACAGGGTTGAATTTCTTGATATGTACCTTAGACTGAGGTCTGCAGCTGTGGTTTGCTGCCATTCAAGATACATGAATCCAGCACAAGGACCACTGCAAAACAAGATAAATTCATAAAGCCTTTGCTGTAGCTATGCCAGGAGGCATGAAAATGTTGTACTTTTTGGGAAATATGTTTTTATCTCATATTGAAATTGTCATTTTTATATAAGTATGGATTGATATCAGAAAGGCATACCTAGACACTAATATGCTTTGAAAAAGTAAAGTCACTAGATGACAATTTAAAGCAAATGGAAGGTGAAGGATCTAAAGCTAGAGAATCTAATGCCAGCAAAGGATGGTTTAATAATTTTAGAAAAAATTTGGCTTTAAAAATGTCAGATAACTGGAGAAGCAGCTTCTTCTGAAAAAGAGGCAGCAGGCAGGTACCCAGATACCATTAAGAAAATTACTGAGAAGAAAGGATATCCACATGAACAGGTTTTAAATGCAGATGGAAGTGCTCTATTCTGGATATAAATGCCATAAAGGACATTAATTAATAAGGAAGAGGAGCAAGCACCAAGATTTAAGGCAGAAAGGGATATGCTAACTCTACCATTTTGTGCAAATGTAGTAATATTTATGATTAAGACTTCCCTTACCTATAAAGCTGCACACCTAAAAGCCTTGAAGGGAAAAGATAAACACCAACTCCAAGTTTTTTTTGTTTTTTTTGTTTTTTTTTTTATGGACAACAGGAAGGCCTGGACAGTGACAACCCTTTTTCTGGATGAGTTCCATTGTTGCTTTGTCCCTGAAGTCAGAAAGCCCTTTGTCAGTAAGAGATTGCCTTTTAAAGATTTTTTGATAAGTTCAATAGCACAGTTGTGGAAGTGGTCTGCTTGCCCCCAAAACCAATGTCCATAATTCAGCCTCAAGATCAGGGTCCATAACGACCTTTAAGTCTCACTCATCACACATGATACTTTACGGAAAGGATTGTCAACACTATTGAAGAAATCCCCAGTAGAGAGAATGTCATAAAAGTCTGGAAGGATTAAACCATTGAAGATGCTATCATTGTTATAGAAAAAGCTATGAAAACCATCAATAAATAAAACAATACATTTCTGCTAAAGAAAACTGTTTCTTTGGCCGGGCGCGGTGGCTCAAGCCTGTAATCCCAGCACTTTGGGAGGCCGAGACGGGTGGATCACGAGGTCAGGAGATCGAGACCATCCTGGCTAACACGGTGAAACCCAGTCTCTACTAAAAAATACAAAAAACTAGCCGGGCGATGTGGCGGACGCCTGTAGTCCCAGCTACTCGGGAGGCTGAGGCAGGAGAATGGCGTGAACCCGGGAGGTGGAGCTTGCAGTGAGCTGAGATCCGGCCACTGCACTCCAGCCTGGGCGACAGAGCGAGACTCCGTCTCAAAAAAAAAAAAAAGAAAAAAGAAAAAGAAAACTGTTTCTTGATATCGTACATGACTTTACCAGATTTATAACAGAACCAATCAAGGAAACCATAAAAAGATTGTTGATATGGCAAAAAAGGTAGGGGGTAAAGGGTTTCAAGATATGAATCTTGGAGAAATTAAGGAGCTAATAGACTTAACACCAGAGGAATTAAGAGCAGATAAGTTGATGGAGATGAGTGCTTCTGAGCAAGTGCCAGATGATGAGAAAGATGTAGAAGACGCAGTGTCAGAAAACAAACTGACATTAGACAATCCAGCAGAAGGGTTCCAATTATTCAAGACTGCTTTTGACTTCTTTTACAAGGACCCTTCTATGACACAGGCACTGAAACTAAAGCAAACAGTTGAAGAAGGATTGATACCATATAGAAATATTTTTAGGAAAATGAAGAAGCAAAAGGTAAGAGAAAATACAATATATTTCCATAAATTTACACAGTTTGTGCCTGCGTCTCTTGCTTACCCTTCTACCTCCTCCACTCTTCAATCAGAGACAGCAAAATCAACCCCTCCTCCTCCTCAGTCTACTCAACGTGAAGATGAAGAGGATAAAGACCTTTATGATGATCCACTTCCACTTAATAAATAATAGTAAATATATTTTCTCTTCCTTATGATTTTCTATAACATTTTCTTTTTCCTAGCTTACTTTATTGTAAGACTGTAGTATATAATACACACAGAATAAAAATATATATTAATCAACTGTTTATGTTATTGATAAGGCTTCCAGTAACAGTGGGCTATTAGTAGTTAAGTCTTTGGGGAATCAAAAGTTATACACAAAGTTTTGACCACACAAGGGTTGCCACCCATAAGCCCTGCATACACACATAAACACACACACTCACACACATATATACACTTCTATAATATGCACTCAACAGACAGAAATACACACACACATATAAGATGTATATCTTTCTATGGTTTTTGAAAATAAAAATATTTTATTTTTTAAACTTTTTCTTCACAAAATGACTTCAGGGAAAAATACTGGCATGTCTAAAAGCTGTGAACCAAATATCCCCCAATCATTCAAAGTGATGAGTAATGTCGTTCTTACTTGACAGTGACCAAAGAAGAGCGTAAACTGGGTATTTACAAATCCATGCTGATTTAATTGAACTGTGAATCTCCTTTCAGTATTATTAAGTAAGATTGTTCATCTGGGCATTTTTGCTTCTTGGCACATATTGGAGTAAGCAGAGTCATCTGTTATTTTGTGATGTTCTTACCTCTGGTTTCTAAAGTTCTGAGAAAAAAACACAAGGAGGAGAATCTAATATTTATTGAGTTCCTAAAACATGCCAGACTCTATGTTAGGCATAATCCCATACTTTATCACTGATTTAATCTTCATAATAACCCAATGGAATAATATATTATTATAATCTCCATGAGATTATAAGATTGAAAAGATCGAGGTTAAGCAATTCACTCTGCTTGTACAAGGCCACATAGGTAGCAAATTATTGGGCCACCAACTGAATCTAAGACCATCTAACATAAGGCTCAGGTTCTTCATGTATTTCATCTCATTATCTTTTATATTAGGATACAAATCAGATTAGGGAACATTTATGGAGAGACTTGATCCAAAAATATAGTTCTCTTCATGTAAGAAGAACTCCTTGAACTGATGAATGAATGTATGTTCCCCTGTGTGTGGGAGTGTGTATTCCTTTGGGCTATTTCCATAGACTTACCACACATTAGTTAATTCTCCTCTGTGTTTAAAAGTGCTTGGGTGAAAGCCTGTGATAAGTACTGTGCTAAACTATTCTCTAGGTTGTCAAATAAAACCCAGATACTCTAAGAAACTATAGCAAGAACACAGATGGGACCACTGAAATAGGTTTCACCCCTCTGGAGGGTCTCGAAAATGCAAATAACTCATTTAAACAACAGCTCGTGAACTGACTTATGCCAGTTCTTCTCTAATTAGATGTGTACTTTCATTTAATGGGAGTCAACGGGAAGGAATAATATTTGGTGAGATCTGCCCTCAAGAATAAAAGAAGGCAGCAGAAGTTAAAGGGCAGTTTCTAGCTACCAATGTGCATGGGATAAAAAATAATTATAAGAGTTGTGTAAAGTGGATTAGTTTTGTAACTTCTTCATCCTTGAGACCTTGCTTTCCTCTACTTCTCCACAGTGATTAGTATGAAAACTTGTTAAAAACAAAAGACCTGTGGACTGGTGTAGCTTGTAGCCTGTACTATAGTGGCTTCAACTAAATTCTGACCATCACAGCCCTGACCTTCTGCTCAAAGGGAATGTCTAATGATGCTCTCCTTACAAACAGCTCAGCTTCTAGTTCTGCCCAAAGGCCTCAGGAGGAAACATAAGCTGTACTCTTGATAAAAAGAATATACTTTTGAATTAGTGCAGAGCAAAAACCTAAGAACATTTTGCAAGTGATTACAAAGGCCTGAAATAAGGAACAACATGCTGGTTCAGACTGCTGGTAAGAGAATATTGGGAACCCAAAAGATCAATAAGACTTGGAGGAAAAACTGAATCCAAAAATTACGAGACAATTTTCATAATAATTATTTTTTAAACCATTTTCCTATACGAGAGGGAAATAGAAACTAATATCAAATGACACTGGTTCTATGAAGAATATAGTTATTCAGCATAAATTAAATATAAAGATAGAAAATATAGAGCTTTATTTTTGTTGTATTCAACTGTTTTGAGTTGAAGAATTCCTCCAGGTATCACTATAAGTGATTTGACCTGCTTCTGTTACTAATACAAAGAGCAAATCATGACAAGCAGTAATCCCTTAAAGCATTGGTTTCATGGAATTATTTTTGCCTGAATATGTTGTACTTTTCTTCAAGGGAGAAAGGAAATGAGGAGTTCTGATAAGTGTGTCTATACCCAATATTCCAGATTAGAGTAGGGATAAGAATCCCAAAGGATAGAATGGCTCAAATCAGTATTAAGGACAGTAGGAAATCAGGCTGTCTCTGAGATGAGATTTCAGAGAGGAAAATAAATCCCTAGGAGTTGTCCTGGATCTAAAAATTGACCTCAGGGACCTAACAATAGAATGCTGACTGGGTGGGTCTGTATGCATTAAAGCCACCCAAATAAACACTGAGGTATTCTGACAGACAAATTTGAGTGAGTCAAATATTATGACACTTTTTACAATGTTGAAAGAAGAATTCATAGAATGGAGAATCATAGAGGTCACCTTATGTCCATTCTTACTAGTGAGTTCAGTTTTTCCTTTACTCACTGACAAAAGGTAGGTAGTCAATCAAAAATTCCTTCACTCAGCAAACACTGAGTAAGAAGCTTATTACCTACTTAGCTCATCTCGGGTCAAGTGCCCATCTCTGAACCATTCAATTGTAATGAGAAAGGTAAGGGTCATGATGTATGAACTTAGCTTTGATCATCGCAATTAGGATGAGGATGAGGGGAGGGGAGGGGACATTTCTTAGGTGTTGCTAAGAAGCAGTTCCATAGGTATCCAATGTGGCACACATGGTGATTTTATTTTCAGATATCCAGATGGATGAATTTTCTATAAGGTTTCAAAGATAACATTTGTATTCTCTGTCTGGTCTTGCATTTGTAGTGGGTTCTCAAAAACAATAGCATTGTCTTCTCTCTAGTCTTCCTTCCCTTAATGATCTCATCCATTATCATGACAACAGAAATTGTAACTCCTCCATGTATTTCTTGGGGAAGATCTCTTTTCCTGGGCATGAAAGCATGATGAAAAGTATATAGATGAGGGTGTGAGAAGTGAAGATTGGCAAAGGACAAAGTTCTGGGGAAGAACAATATTTGGTGCACCTTTTGTCAATTGGTGATAGCTGCCCAGATCATTTTATTGTGAAGAATTCTCATTCTATATCTAGCCTCTGGATCAGTTGTAGGGGAAAGGGAGAGAGATGAAGATCAGTTGTGCCATATATTTGAACCACTTAATTGTCATCTCAAATAAAAAAGCTGTGTCGAGGGAGACAAGCTAGTAAAGGAGATGGATATAGAAAAATTAGGTAGAACAGAATTAAAATAAGGCCGGGTCAAGGAAAAACACTCTTATGGCATGAAGGAAGTTAATGATATAACACCTAAAAGTCTAAAAGTGATCAAGCATGATAATGTCAAATAATATGTCTTTTTGTATTGGCAAGTAAGTCATTGAAAATAGCTTTTGTGGAGTATTGATTGTGCAAACCTACTACGAGAGGATTGAGAAGCTAATGGATGATAAGAAAATGTAGACAACAATTGTAGTCTATTAAAGGAGCTGCCTGTAAGTGAGAAGGAGAGGCAGTGGCTAGACTGGTGTACAAAGTTCAGAAAGTTGTAATTTTTAGCAAGACAGAGGCAAGCTAGAGATGTTTCACATCTGCTGAGTGAAAAATGAACTATAATCTTTATTATGAGATTGTAATAGCTAAAAAATTGGAAATGACATACATACCCATCAATTTTTTTAAAGATAAATTTTGTATAATTATATAAGGAAAGTGGATTAATAATACTTTTTAAGTTAGTTGGGAGGTATTCATTATACCAGGTAAATCTTTATTCCTTTTGTTTGTCTGAAATAGTTTGCTATGAATTAAAACAATTATTTTTTGTTTTTAAAATAAGATAAAATAAATCAAGTATTTATAATTCTTATAAGAAGAGAAGCAGTGAGCCACCTCTATTCCTACCTGGAATTCTACTTCTTAGATGTCAACGTGTGCAAGTCTTAGTCTTGTTCTTTTAGAATTTACCCCATTTAAAAAAAAAAAAAAGATGCTGAGTACTTGATCCCATATAGAATTGCACACAATGAGAACATCACCTAATCATGAGTGTAGATTCCGCTTAAGAAAAGGAGTCCCTTTATAGTGTAGAGTTGTGGCTCAAATTCATCACTGGCTAAATTTCAGACCAATACTAGCCCTAGGAATGCAAATTGAGTGGCATATGCAACAAACTTCCACTAGATTTCAAAGATCAGATCAGGCCATATATGGGAGTGAAGAAGAAGGAACCTGCTGGTTTGATAGTGATGAGAGGGACAGGAAGCACAGCAATGTTTGAGAAGCACCAAAACATTGAGTCAGACAGAGACAATTCTAATAAAGATAAACACATGCAAAAAAGTGGCTTATATTATTACCAAATTTTGCTCCATAGATGTCCATCTCCATCCACTTAATGAGAACATGTGTTTGTTGTGTTCATTAATTCCTAATTGTCTACATAAGAGGCACTCAATAAGTATTTGTCAAATTAATGAATACATCCAAGAGTAGATGGAGCGTGGCAAATGCAATAGAATAATATGTTGCAATGCTATGGTTGGTTTTCCCTGAAAGGTTCCTTCTTGAATATAAATTGAAAATAATTATTTCTCATCCAGGTTGGAGAGCTACAGAAAAATGCAGTATGTGCTTCCAGCAACTTCCCGTTGGTCTCAGTGGAAGTCAGACAGTATTTTTGTCAACCACGTGACGTCACCTCTCTTAGGAAGTTGCAGTCAGAATAATTCATTTCCCAAAGTGCTTACTGAGAAGAATTCCTTCAAAGTTAGAGGGTGAAGGGGCTTCATTCGGGGAAAACAGGATTATCTAGGGTATATGTTTTTAAAAGCTGTTACTTCAATCTTCTCCTGTTTTATCTCCCTTGAAGAGTCTATTTGTTTTGTCTCTTCCTTTTCCCTTACTCCACACACAATTTGGCTGATAGTTTCACACACAAGACTTCTTAATTATTTACAGAAAGGTCTAATGCTGAGACATGGGCATAGCTACTCATAACTTTTTCATTTGCAGATTAGTTTTATGTGTTTATGAGTTACTTCCTGAGAGTTCTCATCATATTTTGCAAGGTTTTTTATTCAGTCCCCCACCATTCATGCCAAGGTTTGAATTAGCAAATGTCTTCTTTAGTTTAATCTTGGTGGTTTTTTCTTTACCCTCTTTTTTTTACTGTGCTTAATTCTGAAGAGCAAATGTGTCCTAGTGCTTTATTCTTCTGGTTCTAATCCAACAACATGGCTATAAAGATCCGAGAAATTCTTGTTTGTGCTTTTTCTGGTGGTGGTATTCTATTATTTCATTAAATTACATCACTACAGTGGGTTGTGGAAAAAGCAGGGGTTAGAAGCCCTGTTTTTTATCCAAGTTCTGCAATTTACCAGTTCTATGAGTTTAGGCTAATCACTCAAGCCCACTATGCCTTAGTTTATTTATCCACCCAGTGAGTAAAATAATACTGTTCTTATACAGTTGTTGCCAAGTCAACTGAGACAAAAGGCTAGTAATGTCTTCTGAAAAGCACAAAGCACATAAATCAATCTAAATTACTATGATGAGATGTACCTTTCCAATGAGGTTGCCCTGATCACCAGCTTACTTGTGCCAGCCCAGTCATCATTTCTCAGCACAGCCAGAATTATCTGCTGTTCGAGTCAAGCAGAATCACAGCCAACCCCTTCTTAGAATCCAATTATAAAGTCATTACTTAAAACATTATTGAACACATATATGTGCTCAACCCTTCTTGAGGAGTTGTAAATACAGTGGTTAGTCAAATATATGGATAAGTCATGAGCTTACATTCCAGCTTCCCTCATGAGCTTACATTTGAGTCAGCATAAGACGATAGGAAAAGGTAATTTATGTAGTCTATAATACACGCAGGCATATTTATATTTATACTGCAGAAGTGATGGTGTATCATTATCATTGCAAATTGTACATATAAATCAATTCTCCCTAAAAAATCTCCCATTCTCATTGTGTGCGTGCACACCTTATAAAACTCAGGGGCATTAAAAAAACAAACAAACAAAAAACAACATGGTGTTTAGGGTGGAGGTAGGGGGAATTTTTACTCCTTCAGCCAGAACCCAGCCTAAGTGATTTCATTAATAACCCTTTTATAGAAAGGCCACTCTCATCTGAGACACAGCTGCTATCTTCTCTCCATCCTGATCTCTTTCAATTGTTTTTTTGTGAAAGAAAATATGTTGCCTCTCATCCATGAATTCCTTTTCCTCCACAATCTCCATCACCCAAACAAGGTAATTATCTGTGTTATACTGTAAACATTTCCTTTACCTCTCATTCCACACTGGAGACAATATGTATGCCTCCAAACGATCCACTTTGGGTTTATTTAATCCTTTTGGTAGGATGCTTCATCCTTTTAACGTGGATATTGGTGGAAGACACATGGGTGGAAAGTTCAGGTCCTACAGATACCTCCTAGCAGCTGCATGAGTTTGGACAAGAGACACTTCTTCTGCGCCTCAGTTTCTTCACCTGAAAAATGAGATAATAAAATTATTCATCTGATAACATTCTTGTGAAAGTTAAATTAGCTAATGCATGTAATAAACTACCTGGTAAAGGATGGTCATTCAGTCAATATTAGAGAGTAGTAGTATTTTTGATAAGGTAATTGCAACTGCCCAATGGGTTCTTCTTCTCTCTATCCCAGATAGAGCCAAATTATCAAGGCAGGGGAAATGCAATAAAGTGTTTTACACATACATGGCTAAACAAGAGACTGGGGTTCTATTATTACTCAAATCAGCTTCCCTGAAAATTCAGAGGATAGGGATTTTCAAGGATAGTTTGGGGGAAGCGGGGGGTGGCTTGGCAATGGGTGCTTACTGCTGATTGGTTGGGGGTACAATCATAGGGCTGTGGGAAACGGTCCTTATGTGCACTGAGTCACTTCTGGGTGGGGCCAAAGAAGCAGTAGACGGGTCCAAATGGAGCCATGGTTGGCAGGTCCAGGTGGAGCCATCGGTAGTCAACATACAAAACAACCTGAAAAGACACCTCAAAAGACCAATCTCAGATTCTGCAATTGTTATCTGCAGGAGTAATTGGGGAAGTTGCGTAGCTTGTGACCTCCCAAATAATGGCTGGCAATAATTTATGTCTACACCTTAGTAAAATTCAGGCTTCTCTTATCCTCCTAGCCTGGGGGTCTCTCATTAACTTTACAAAGGCAGTTGAGTTTTGGGCAAGGGCTATTATCATTTAAACTATAAACTAAATGTCTCCCAGAGCTTGACCCAAGCCCAGGTATAATTAAGGCCAGTCTGAAGACTAAAGGAAAGATCAGGAGTTGTTTAAATCAAATCTCTTTGACTGCCATTATTTTCTCAGTATTTTAATTTTTGCAAAGGTGGTTTCATAATTCATCTTAATTTGTATCGTATTCTTTTAACAGACTGCTTGGTGGCTCTAAGAGAATTAATAAAGCCTTGTTGGATAAATATAGACTCAGATTGGATCATTATTTTATCAATAGGAAGCCACATGATAGATGCAACATTTTGGACTCTACTATTTGTGATTTCAGGCAATTTACTTAATTTCTCTGGAGGACCTTTTCTTTGCTCATCAACAACACAAAGTGTTGGCCTCAATTTATTTCAAGTTCAAAATCATCTGAGAAGGAAAAGAAAAATAAACAAAAGTAAATATTTAAAATTATTCAGAGGAGAAACATGAATAAGAATAAAATAGAAGAGGTTTTGAGTTTATGTGGATAAGAGGAATAAGATGATCTCTTGAGTCATATAAATAGACAAGAGCAATGGTCTAAACAACAATGATAGTTTGTAAGGTGTCTGGGTCATGGGAACTATGAAGGATGAAACAATTAGCACTAAGTGTCAATTTATTGGATTGTTGAGTGGATAAAATGACAATTTTAAAGTGCCTTGAAAAAGATAAAAGTGCTTTAAAAATGCGAAGCCATTTAACTCCTTCAATGTCTTCTTGGTTTTGTTTTAAGTTATGAGGCGTATAGTCATCCAACCTTTGTTTATTGTAAATTTAGTATCCAAAATAACTTACTTTGTTTAAACAGAATTTTTGACCTTTGCCATTGTTACAGAATTTAAAAAGCATTTTTCAGAACCAAACGGGGAAGACTAGCAAAGAGTTCTAAGTGCCACACAGTATTTGTGGGAGGCACCTTCCAACATGGCCCCCAATAATCCCACCTCCTGGTATTCATATCCTGTGTTATCCCCTTCAAATTGTACCACTGTTGGTCTACATGACTGGTAGGACATGACGGGGTGATGGTGAATCACTTCAGAAATTAGGTTACAGAATAATATGTGGCCTCCGTCTTGGTCCCTCATTCTCTTTTTCCCCTTAGAATATAAGTCAGATACTGTGTTGTCAGCCACACTATAGAGAAGCTCACAGGTGAAAAACTAAAACCTCTGGTCAACAGCGGGCGAGGAACTGAGAACTACAGCCAATAGCCACAGGAGTGAACTTGGAAAAGGATCCTGCAGACAGGTAACCTTTAGAAAGCCTTAGCCTCAGCCAACATCTTGATGGCAACCTCTTGTACTCTGAGCAGGAATTACCAGCCCTCAAAAATTGTATGAGGTAACAAATGTTTATATTGTTTCAAGCTCTAGGTTTGTGGCAATTTGTTATGCAGCCATGCATAACAAATGCAGTGTTCTTCAGACTAACACTGCTCTCAAAATTAAGAAAAGGTAGAGGTCAGTGAGGTCTCAGCTCATGTGGACAGGCAGATGCATTTCAGAGAGAATAGGCCTTGGTCTTGTTTCCTGCCTGCAGTCACATACTATAGTTCTTCTCTCCAGAGAAGCTTCTGTTGTGAGTTTCTTGTTATCTTTCCAGCATTTTCTGAGCATTTCTGATATTGATTTTGAACACTTTCAATACATATTAAATACTAATAATTTCTCCTTAGTATATATGGGGGAAGGAAGCATGTAAACTTGTGAAAAACTTTGTCCTACGTTATAAATGCATGTGCAAAGTGGATTTGTTTTTCGATCCCAAAGATGCATTTCTAATTTGTAACATCTATTGCTTGAACTTGTTCTTGTCATTCTGCTTTTCTATTTTGTCCAGATCCATAGACTCTTCAAAGTTGCATTTGGACTTGGGACTATTTCAAAATCACTTGAGCAATACACTTCTCTAAATGACCACTTTTCATTTGTTCAGCAGACTAGCTCTCATGAGTTAGTCTTTCCTCTCTTTCTGGAAGATATTTAGCTTTCATTGATAATTCATTAACTGCTTTTAACAAATGTGTAGTTAGCTTTCATTAATAATTCATTATTTGTTTTAATAGTTGTGAGCAGCCGAGGGTCCCTGAACACTGACTTTACCTTTTAGAGTTGAAAAGACCTTCAACCTTTTTGAGTTGCAGAAAGTTTAATCAATTTAATTACTAAGGTTTTATTCTTGACTATTAGCCTCACAAGCTTCTGAGACTTTTTAAGCAGAGGCTGTTAAGTTGTGACAGTTTTCTTTTTGGGAACTTATTTGTATCATACCTTAGCTTATTTATTTCCTTTTTTATTTTAACTTTTAAAAACATAAAAGACCATTTGCGTTAACACTCTAAGACTCAACAAAAATGTATTTCAGTCTCCGATATACAAAAGGAAATTTCTTTATTTTTACTTGCTAATAAATTTTTCTTTCAAATATGTTTCCACATTCCTTTGTCATAGTTCCCATGGTTATGTTTATGTCTTTTTTGTAGCCACTGTTTTCTGTTTAGCATGTGTTTCACTTCATTTTAAAGTTTACTACTAACT
Organism: Macaca nemestrina; assembly: GCF_043159975.1. NCBI lineage: Eukaryota > Metazoa > Chordata > Mammalia > Primates > Cercopithecidae > Macaca > Macaca nemestrina. The sequence continues at coordinate 145,666,563 of NC_092130.1, forward strand.
TTATTTTTAACCCCAGACCACAAAGCACATTTACATGATTTAAAACATTTACACACAATAATTTCAAAATTCTAACAGTCATAAAAGTCATGGCAGTCATGCTGTTTTACTTAATACACAGGGTGTACTTGTTTTTATTTGGATTTTTTAGAAGGTTTTTTTTTTTTTTTGCCTTTAGCTATGTGTTTCTGAACTTTTATTTTTAATAGTATAATTAATTTTGCACATAGCTTTGCAGAACGTGCAACAAGTTACACAATTAAAAGAGATTTTCTCCAGCTTGCTTTCATTTCCTTTGCCCTGGTCTAATACTAACATTTCCTCCCAGGCTCTACCAATTTCCTCCATCCTAACTCAGATGACTTTATTTTTTGTTTCTGGCCCTTACTCCATGGAACCAACCACTAATAGGTTACTATCTATTATTTTCCAGGTTTTCTAATTTTATTTTTTCCATCTTAACATTCATCACTGGTCAATTTTGATCTATCTACCTAACACACAGTGCCAGTCTATCTTTCTCTGTGAAAACTGCCTGTGTGGCACATAATTTAGGGCTTGCATTAGTCACGGTTCTCCAGAGAAGCAGAACCAGTAGGAAGATACATCTATATATCTATATTGATATCCATATCATCTATATCTAATTCATCTATATATATATACACACACACACACACATATGCACACACACATATATAAAACAGCAAGAGTGAGAGAGGGAGATACTGAGTATGAGGAATTGGCTCATGTGATTAAGGAGGCTGAGAATTACCATGATCTCAATCTGCAAGCTGAAGAACCAGGAAAGCCAAGGGTGCTGTAATTCACCCAAGGCTGAAGGACTGAGAACCAGGAAAGCCAATGATGTAAATACCAGTCTGAGGCCTGGAGAGGATGAGATAAAATATCCCATCAAGCAGTGAGGCCGGGAGGAAAAAAAAGGAGAAAATTCCTCCTTCCTCCAATTCTTGTTCTATTTAGGTCTTCAGTGGATTGGTTGATGCATAGCCACATAGGAGAGGGCAGTGCACTTCATGGGGTTCACCTATTCAAATGCTAATCTTATCAGGAAACACCTCCGTGGACACACCCAGAAGTGCTTAATCTGGGCATCCCTGACCAGTCAAGTTGACATATAAAATTAATCGTCACAGAGGTTGATAAATTAAAATCTTAACACAAATAATAAACAGCAAGGAAAGGCCAATCTTCTGATAAGAAAACACTACATCAGTATAAAACATAGAAACAGGTACTGCTCCTAGACTCCTGGAGGCTATAACAAAGGTGGCAGCTCACGGTGAGAAAGCTTACATTTTGTAGTTCTCCCATTTGAATGTACTCAGGAAAATATAATACCACCTACCACCTGGAATGCTTGTAAGTGTTGCTAATACCTATTTTTTTTTGGGTGGGGGGACAGAGTCTGTCTCTGTCACCCAGGCTGGAGAGCAATGACACAATCACTACAACCTCTGCCTCCTGGGTTCAAGTGATTCTCCTGCCTCAGCCTCCTGACTAGCTGGGATTACAGGTGTGCGCCACCATGCCTGGCTCATTTTTGTATTATTAGTAAAGACAGGGTTTCACCATGTTGGCCAGGCTGGTCTCAAACTCCTGACCTCAAGTGATCCACCTGCCTCAGCCTCCCAAAGTGCTGGGACTACGGGCATGAGCCACCATGCCTAGCCAATGTTGCTAATTTCCAGGTCCAACCCCTAAAGACTCATTCAGTAATCCTGGAGTGCAATCCAAGAATCAGCACCCTGCAAGAAACCAGGTTTAGTCCCATGCTTTGAGGAAAGGACATTGTGATGAGAAACACAGAAAGCTCTTGTAATACGTGTATGCTCATAGTATTGAAACAAGGAGAAAGATAAATGTATGTCTTTCCTGCATGAGAAACGTAACCATCCCTCCTCCAGATTTTCTAGTAGATTCTACAATGAAGGTGAAATTAAAGGAACCATTTAAGTAACCAAGAGGAACGTATTTATGGAAAACTGTCTCGTAGAGAGTGTAAAGAAACTATTTGAATTTGCTTTGAAACATAGAAAGAAGCATCTAAAGAAAGTAAGCCTTGTTGACAAGGTGGAAGAATCTGAAATAGCTAAGAGCAAGGCCAACGTAAACCTTCCAAGGGCCATTCATTCTAATAATTGTGTCTGCTTTGGATATATAGCTGACTCTCATTTAATCTAGGAAGATATTTGAATTAGGCCTTTGCCTGTAGAACTGTGATTCTCATTATCAGCTACACATTAGAGTTATCTGGGAGCTTTAATAAATACAAATGTCTGAATCTCACTGACTGGATAGTGGGTTTTAATTGGTGTGAAGTATGATCTGATTACCAGGATTGCTGAAAGCATTTCAGAGATTTTTAATGTGCAGCTAGATTAATAACCACTGCTCTAGTTAACTTAGCAAGTACTGCAGCAGTATGAAATTAACCTAAGATTGACAGTAGAGTAATTCACAATACTTTGCATTTGCAGTTCATCATTAGCTGAAAGCTCAATATTTTCAGTGTTTCCCAGGCCCCTAAATAAACAAAGCTCTTATTTTGAGGATTTGTCACCACACTGTTAAGAGAGTTTTTATTTTTTTTCTTAAGTGTCACTTTTGCAATCAGCCCTGTGTACATTCATTGTTCAGGGACAATTGCCTGATCTTTCACAGAGAAGCTTTTACTTCTGAAATTCCCAGATCCTTTCCCCAAAGTCCCTGTTCTGTGCACAGAACTTCCCTCCCCGCTCTAGCCTTGATAATATACACTACGAGATCAGTACAAACAAGACATTCTGAGTCTTGACGGAAGGATAGAATGTGAGAGAGGAATAAAAGTTTCCTTTGTGCAGAGCATTGGTGGTGGTGAAGGGATTCAGTTTCCCGGTTGCATAATATCTGTGTAGTTTCATTTTCATTTTCACTTTTCCCTTGTTCATTCAACAAATATTTGAATCATTACCATATGCTACTTACTTTGTTGAGCATTAGGGATACAATGATGAATAGGACAGACAGGGCCCCATCTCTCCTGGAACTTAACCTCTAGTGGAGGATACAGGACAGAAAACAGAAAAATTGCACTACTGTGTAATTAATTTGTTTATTCACCCACTAATTCTTCATACAGTATTTAAACTGAGCCAGTGCCTAGAAAAGATGGGTGAGATTCAAGGATGCATTTTAGATACTGAAAGGAGGGTGGTGGAGAGTCCTTTCTCCTCAAATTTAATTTTATTAGAATAGATTTAAACATGCAGAGATTGTATAAAGCTGATTGACATTAGCCATCAAGTTTGATTGTGAAGTGGGTTGTACGTCTGTTTGGCTCTTTCTAAAACTTTGGCAGGGACCACTCAGTACTTGAGCTTTTGGTGCTGAGGTACTTCTAAGCCATGGACTTAAGTCTGTCTCTATTTGGAGGCTTTTTTTTTTTTTTTTTTTCCTAAAACATGAAATTGTTTCCCAAAGAAATGAATCAAAATCCAAGCTGATTTTGCAAGTAAGAAACCTTAGAAGAAGGGGATTTTTGTCAGCCACTAATATAAAATCATCTGGGAATACAAGATTCATACTGAACTAGAATCTCAGGGACTGACAGGGGAACCTGCATTTTTAACATGGACCCGAGGACTAAAGTACCATAACGGTTGCCTCAGAGAATCTGGTCTGTCTCTCATTGACATTTTTCTTCAATCAATCCCAATCAGTGAGTCCTTATGGATTTTTTTCCAACTTGATTATCAAGTCGATAGGTTTCCACAAGGATTTTGAATAAGGTTATCTTCTTAAACTAGTATTAATAAATCCCGTATATGATACATGGGACACCATCTGGTGAAGTAACAAAGGAACTTGTCTATAAATGTTTGAACTGAGGAGAGGGGAACATTCAAGGTCAGCCATCCAAAGCGAGTGAGGAGCAATTCAGGTGGGCGAGACTAGAATATGTTAGTAATCAAAACATTGAAGCCTACTCAGTGACATTGTAGTAGGGCTGAGAAAAGCCTGTGAACAGAAGTCTATTTATTCCTTCTCTCTAGTTTTAGACTTTATGGTGTCTAAAACAAACAAACAAACAAAAAATCCTGTTATTGTTACTAAGCATTGACTGTCCAGGAGAGAAATAGAGGGAGAGAAAATAAACACCTGATAAAAAGATAAAGCCTTTTTTCTCTGAGTCAGAGAGGAGCCACCAGGCTTCATCATGAACTGGAGGAAGTCTTCTGAAGACTATCTCAAGACTTGGCTCGAGGTCCATAATCATTGCTCAGTTTTCTTACTGTAATCTGACGTTCCCCTGAGATTTCAATACTAAGAGCGTGCACTGGCCAGAACATCTGTGCATCCCAGTGCCCTTAGTGTTTATTTTTCTGACTGTGAATTCATATGCTGGCGTGTGGTTTCTCCTTTTTTCTCTATTGAGCCTGGAGAGTATTGGTTGAGCTCCTGGCTCCATCAACCTCTCTAATTATGGTGGCAAAACAGAAAACAGAAACAGTTTCCTGACTTCAAACTTGAGCATTAAGACTCTATGGGACTACACTTACGTGAGCAGCTGGACTCATTCAATAACATGTCTAGGTTGTTTCTCAACAACCGTAACACATATGATAGACTTTTTAGAGCTCTTAGGAGACAAGTTTTTATTTTACAAAGAAGGAAACAGATTCAAAGAGGTGAAGTGGTGAGCTAAGGCCAGAAAGCAAGAACATGGATGGATAAGGACAGAAAACTTTTCATTCTAAGAGTAATGTTTCTTCTACAGCATGACAGCACCTCTCACAAACTGTGCTTGCCACAATGACTTTGTTTTCATCCAGTGATATGTCCACTGAGCTTTTGATGACAGTATACCTTTGTTAGTATGCAAATAGATAAAATGACTTCATAATTATAGAAGCTTAACTTACAGCAATTTTGTCCAAGGCCCTATAGCTTCCAAAACCAATATATATCAATGTATACTGATATACTTCTTAAGCCTAGCACAGATTTCTTCTTTTCCTTTTAGTCACCTAGAAATGTCCCTATCTAAGCATATTAAAAATCAGATGGAAGACAAACAAAACTCCTTTGCTTGAAAATGTGATCTCCCTCCTTTTAAAAATAATAAAAACTGACAAAATATTTATGTTCTATTAAAAGACACAGTCAACCTTTAAACTTGGTCTTTTCCTTAAAAAACACATCACCAAGTACTAAAAGGCTAGTTCCTATGAAACTGTCTCCAGCTAGAAAGGGAGGTCAAGATGCCCCACAAATGTGATTTACTTCCTTAAGGATGTTTAGACAGACCTCTTGCACACAGAATTGCCTTTAAATAAATAGCCATATAAAATTCATTTTGTCTGTTTTGCCTCAAGTTTGTTGTGCTTGAGGTTTATTTGCCTGCTGTTTACAGGGCTGGGGTATAACAGAAACCAGACCAGAAATCAACACATTTTGTCTGAGCTCTCAATGTCATGTGTCAGAACAGTCACTGGCCTCCCACCAGTCTGTTGATTGGATTCAGATTATGACCTCCCTATTCGTTCCATTTAAATTACCCTGAAGGTATGAGCTCAACAGTGCTCTGAGACAGTGTTGGAATAAGCTTTGCAAACAGCCCAAGCTAGGAATTCAAAAAGGCCTCAGCAGTAGCCTAAGAAAATCTTTATTACAAAATGACTTATAGATTTGATGTAAAACATGCTTACAACCACTTTGGGAACAGCGTTTTCATGATATATAACAGTTTATATGAACTGGAAAGAGAAAACTTCTTACAAATGATTATCCAAAACAGTTTTAAACCAAGGGTATCTCTGAAACAGTAAGTTGGTATAAACAATTATTAGGGATTTTAAAATGTAGACTGTTCTCCTTCATTTCACCTCTGATTTTCTGGTAGCTGCATAGCTCCCAGGCTAACATCTTCCTTTGTATAGTTGATACTACAATTTGTGTCTGTGTGTACCTGGCTCATGCATCTGCAGTGAAATGAATTGCCAGGGTAGGGACCACAGAAGCAAAAAGAGACTAACAGGAAAAGACATTAGTGCTTCAGAAGATAAAGGGCTTAGAATTCTACAAATATGACTCCCTCTGATTACAAAATGGTAACTTCCTACTTTTAGAACAACCAAAAAGACAGAACACAGAAATGTTAATAACAGTTATTACCCAACATCCACATATGTTAGAAAATATCCATGTAATTAGAATTGAAGTCTCTGAATTGCAACAGCGCATCCCAACCAAAAATAGATGTGGCCAGAAGTCTACTAAATGGGGACCACCCATCCTTCCAGGTTCTACATGAAACTGAGTGGGAGTTTGGCCCAGAAAAAGTAAAGTTCCCTTTTAAAATTGGGGGAAAAAATTAGTCTGTAAAAAATTAACAACTGTTACAGAAGTTTTAACTATTCAACACAGAGATTGCATCTATAATACCTACATCTTGGTTTCTAATGCCATTCCCAGAAATGGAAACAAACAAACAAGCTAAAAAACAGGGCTCCTTAGAGAAATGGCTGATCCAGGACTGGGATAGGAAATATACCGTATGAACCTGGAACATCTCTTAGTACCTGAAAAGTGAGGACATGCTCAACAAAAACCGAAACCCATTGATAGGAACATAACAGAGGGGAATGGGATCCAATGGAAAGAGCTCCCAATGATCAAATTTGAAACAACTTGAGCAAACAAAATACATAAAGTAGTATTGGATTATAAACCAAAATGTCAAATAAATATTCATGAATCTGTACTTACATGAATATGAATCCCAAATAATTTATGTACTCTACTCTCAAGAAAGTGGATCATAACTCTCCTCTCCATAAGTGTGTGCTGCATATATTAACTCCCTTCTCAAGAGTGCATTATGGTGGCCAGGAGTGGTGGCGCATGCCTGTGATCCCAGCACTTTGGAGGTCGAGACGGGCGGATCACCTGGGGTCAGGAGTTCGAGACCAGCCTGACCAACATGGAGAAACCCCATCTCTACTAAAAATATAAAACTAGCCGGGCATGGTGGCACATGCCTATAATCCCAGCTACTAGGGAGGCTGAGGCAGGAGAATCGCTTGAACCTGGGAGGCGGAGGTTGCGGTGACCCGAGATTGTGCCATTGCACTCCAGCCTGGACAACAAAAGTGAAACGCCATCTCAAAAAAAAAAAAAAAAAAGGCATTATGGAGAGGAGTGGAGAGTACCTTTACAGTGGAGAAGCCCGACAACCGTACCACGGCCAGGTGATCAAGGCTAACATCATCAGTGATAAGTCGTACTGATAGTATACATCTTTGATATGATGCAGTGAGAGCTACATTTTACCTCTGTGTCTTCCTCTGCTGAACCCACACTCCTGAGAAAACAACAGACAAATTCTACAAAATACCTGGTCCATACTCCTTAAAATAAAAAGAGTCTAAGAAACTGCCACATCCAAGAGGAGCCAAAATATAATATGGTATCCTATATGGGATCCTGGAACAGAAAAAGCAGTACACATACACACACGCACGCACACATCCCTCCTAAGCCAACCTGAATAAAGTATGGGACTTAGTTTACAATACTATATCAATATTGGTTCATTGTTTGTGACAAATATACCATTTTAATGTAAAATGTTAATCATAGGGGAAGCTGGATGTGGGGTATATGAGGACCCTCTGCATTACCTTCATAACTTTTCTGTAAATCTAAAACTATTCTAAAATGAGAAGCTGATCAAAACTAGCATTTACTAAAAAGCAGAATACAGTAAGATAGGTGCGCAATGGGTAAGGAAAAGAAGGAATAAAGGGATATGATCAGGTAATGTGCTTGAGTTTGTTGTGAAGTTATAGAAACCTGGGGAATATTTCTTAGGGACAATCCCTGTCCTGGGTGTGTGCAGCACACTGATAGTCAATCTAAGGACATTTCAGCCTAAGGGCCATGAGGGCTCATGCATATATTTGCATGTTAGAAGACAGGAAGAGATGAATGCCTGGAATAGAATGCCTAGGAGTTCTAAGAGGGAAGAGTTGTGCTTTCTGATGTTAAGATTACAGGAAAAGGGTTTCTCTTCAACGCAGTTATGGAGGACTTTCAAGCCCCCAGTTCTCATTTCTGCAGGCTTGCTCTATTCTAGGGCTGAGAGTCTAATTCCAGGAGAAAGCTTTTCAGGGATCCTTTTCATAATCAATAAACATCTGTTGAGCATCTGTTGTGAAGCAGGAACTGGAAATACAGAAATGAACAGGCAGTGACTGTGCTTGCTCGGAAATAGGCAAGGGTGTTCTTTTGAATCCTCAGATTTCGATTGTCTGTGACAGAACATGGAGTTGCATTCAAGTTTTATCATCTGAGTAAGAGGATACTGTGTGCGGAGGCAGGGTTTTATGAGACCTAAATTACTATGAACACTTACTACACATGTAATAAAATTTTTACCTCAAATCTTCAAAAAAACAAAAGAAAGAAATGATCACTATGATGTCCTTCATGTCAGGAATCTCACTGAATAGTGGAGTGGGTCCATAGGGCAGCATGAGAATTGCTAAAATGGAATTAAAAATGGGCTGCTAAGGGGCCATAGAAAAGAAGTATCTAGATTGAACTTGGGGTCAGTGAAGACTTGAGCTGAGTGTAGAAGGATAACTTAGAAATAGGCTAGGTGAAGGGCTGGGCCTTGAGGCAAGAGGAAGCAGCTGAACCAAGTTTGGAGGCATAAAACAATACATCCTGGCCACATGCCAGAGCTCATGCCTGTAATCCCAGCACTTTGGGAGGCCAAGTCAGGAGGATCAGAAGGTCAGGAGATTGAGACCATCTTGGCTAACACGGTGAAACCCCATCTCTACTAAACATTTAAAAAAAAATTAGCTAGGTGTGGTGGCCCTCACCTGTAATCTCAGCTACTTGGGAGGCTGAGGCAGGAGAATCGCTTGAACCCGGGAGGCGGAGGTTGCAGCGAGCCGAGATTGTGCCATTGCAGTCCATCCTGGGTGACAGAGTGAGACTCCGTCTCCAAAACAACAACAACATGCCCCACCTGAAGAAGTGCAATGAATTCTGCACAGCTGGAGTGAAGGGTGTCTGTGGGCAAGGGCAAGAGTTAAGTCAAAGGTGGAGATAAGGTCAAAGGTGGAGATAAGGTCAAAGGGTAAAGAGTGGGCAGAAGAATAAGGGCCTCAGAAGTGACCTAGGGACTTGAACTATTTCTAGAACATTATAATCATCCTCCTTATAGTCTCTTATATCCTATTTCTGTGTCTCCACTGGTGCTTCACAGTAATGTACTGAATGAAGTTCTACAAGACAAATGGAGAGATGAACGTGAACTCGACTGTCAGAGGACAGACCACAGACTGATGTTTCACTGTCATTTTTATTGTACTATATAACTCAATTCTATCATAAAGATTATATTTTAAAGAAAATAAAACTCAAGCGATGAATGTGTGAAATTTCCACCTTATGAAAATAAAACAGTGTGTAGGAGGGACTTCCTAAACCAGGCAAGTTGTTCCATAGAACACTTAAAAAAATCCCTACCCCTAACTTTTGACATCCTCAGGATGAAGATCTGGCTATTCATATAATCGTAGGTTTAATTTCTCCCACAGATTGTGCATATTAATTTCTATTAATTTCTCCCACAGATTGTGCATATTCTTTGAGTGCCTTCAGGGTACAGAAAACTACTGTAACTCCAGCATTCCCTTAGCAACAACAGAAATGTTCTAAGAACTGAGACTGTTCTGCTTAAGGAAGAGAAGGCTAAGGGGTGATGTTTGAAGAAGGACTCGTGACTGGGGTCTGTCGTGGTTGGCCTGGAGAACACATGGCTGACGAGGGCTAAGCAGGAGCCCTGTTGGTCTAGTTTCCCTCACATCCCCAGTGCCTAGCAGATGGCCTGGCAAGAGTAGGCACTCAGTGAGGACTGCTGGATGGCTGAAGGATGTGGGACAGAGGAATGGAGGAAGGGACAGGTGGGGGCATTTGGGAAGTGACGGTGCCAACTGCACAAAGCCGGCCGTCTTAGGAGAGGTGGTGAAGGTCCACTGTCGAAAACCTAAATGGTGGCACAGCACAGATTAGCTCTGAGACCATGGGCTCTGAAACTTGGCTCTGTGGAGTTGCTTCCTCTCTCTGTCACTTTCTAGCCTGGTATGGGTAAGAAACATATGTTTCCTCATCAGAAAATGAGGAATAATAAAATATATTATAATAATGTTTATATATTATGATTGTTGTGAGGATTAAATGATACATATACCTCTTAATTTGTATGTAATATATATAAATATAAGTATACATATTTTTTCAGCCTCTAACAATTCTAACAGTACCTGGCACACAGAAGTTATTAAAATACCATTTATATATTCGTTTTGAGGTGCCTTTCCTCTTTGAAACTTAGACTCTTGAACACTAATAGCAAGAAGAAAGGTGAGACAGGACAGGAAAATATAATTTTCCATCTTTTTTCACTCTTATTCTGAGTAAGGAGAAATTGAATGGGAACCATGGAAAATAATGATTACAGAAGTAAAATGCCAACAAAAAGTCAAAATGAACCTAGAAAAACCTGAAAGCCATGATGTAGCAAACCTCATAAACTAACGAGATTTTGGGTTTGGCCAGATGGGTTGATAAAAAGTTGAATTCACATGAACATGAAATGGAAGGATGGTAAGAGATGGCAGATTTTCAGCACATACCAGGGTGAGAAAAATAGTTTCTCACCTAAAAATGAATCTTCCTTGGCTTTAATCTTTGGAGAGAAGGAGAGATGCATAGAACTGAAAACCCTGTGCAGGGGCTGCTCTGTGCTTTGCTCTTGTGGTTGAATTCCCGGTGGTTTACTCATTCTGCTCTGGGAATTGTCCTCACTTCACACAGGTTCCAGGAACTTCTCATCGTCCCTAGAGAGGGAGCAGATTATCTGCAGCAGGTGGTGGTTGACTCCACAATGACACTCAGTTCTAGACTAATGAGGACCATTTCTCTCTTTATCATCCCACTCCTCGCTCAGGCCGCCTGTGCCTTGCTCTCATTACATCCAGCTAACTTTGCCTGTGCTGAGAGGAGGTCTCTCAAGGCCAGAAGTAAGAATACTGTGATCCCGACTTGCTGACAAATCGCTAGTTCTTGGAAATGTTTGCCAGGTATATTTGTCAAACCACTAATTTACCCTAAATTGAAAATAAGATGGGGAAAGAGGAACAGCTGAGATACCTGATGTCTGTGGCTTCCTCTCCTCCTGTATTCCTACTCACAGTGTGGCAGAGTTGTGCATCTCAAAGAACACGGCTGCCATGGTCAGTGCAGATTGACCTCCGGTGCGCAGTATTTACATTCAGGCACTTGTAGTGCATACTGAGGTTGTCTCCTACATATCCAAACCATACCTCTCCACTGAATATTATGTTGCATTTGGGAGAATTGGAGAATTGACCTTAGTTTAAGAGAGGGCCTGCTCAGTTACAAGGTCTTTTATAGGCCTTTAATAGGAATTAGCACAGCCATGAACATACGACCCAATCTGGCACAAGAAGCATTTGTTAGAGGCTGTGGCTTCACGGGACATGAAAAAGTCAGCCATCCTATAACCAAAGTTGAGAGGAATCAACTGATGCTGTGGATGGATGTATAGCAGAGGGGAAGCCCAGCCTTGATGACATTTATGAACTGTTGGATTAAACCTGAACTGCGCCATACCATAGAATATCCTTCTATGAGACCCAGTAAATGTCTTTGTTATTTCAGACCATTCAGTTTTCTTACTTGCTACTTAAAACATTCTAAAAATACAGAAATTGACTTAAAATGTATAATTTGTCTAGATGGCTTTTAAATTGTTACATTTTAATATAAACACATAGGATAAATTTTCTAAGACATACAGAGTTTCACATGAATGAGTGAATACATGAATGAATGAATGAATAAAAGTTGGCCAAATCATCAAATTTTATTCCATCATTCTATGAGCCTTAGTTGGTTGCCCGCTTTGGGCCTAGACTTGACCCTGAGGGTAAGTGGATCTATAACAACCTGCACTCAAATTGTTTACATCTGCTAGAAGATACAGATGCACAAAAATAACATGGAAATACAATGTGACAAATGTGATAAGAGAGCTATGCACAAATATTCCTGGATTTCAAAAATGTATTGGTGCCAGACTGTATCTTACAAGATAACCAGGGACTAAGTCAGTCAAAAAGAAAGCAAATGAGTGTTCCCAGCATTGGAGACACAAAACAAAGGCAGGGCATCCATCACTCCAGCTACAACATGAATGGCAATCCTTGGAGTTGTCCATTGCACAACCTGCACTGCTGTGTGCAGCAGCCCCCGGTAAAGACGAAGGAATACAGAAACCAGCGTGAGAACTCCTGGAACTACAAACTGTCATTCCTGCTGCAATGGTAGCCAGATCCTCCCAGGAGATTAGGTTGGAGAAGCACTTGAAAATATACATTTTTCTTATAGAGTTATCTTATATAGCATGTTAAGGAAACTAAAGTTTAGTGTTTCTCTTAAAGTATTTGCATTAGAATCACCTGGTGAACATCTTAAAAATGCAGACTTGTAGGTCCAACACTTGGAGATTGATTTTATAAGTCTGGTGTAGGACCAGGCACCTGTATCTTTAAGTGGATCTCCAACAGAATCTTCTACTTCTCCAAATTGAAGAAACGGTGGTGACGGTGATGTGGTGTTGCTAAAGGGAATCATTCACGTGGTCAAATTTGTTTCAGAAAAGGTCCATTCCGTCTGAGAAATGGGTTGGGAGCCGACCGACTGGAGGCGGTTAGGAAGATGTTCAGTAATTCAGATAAAACATGAGGAGACCAATATGGTAGGAATGGAGAGGAGGCGACAGATTTGTACAGCTTCCTAACCAGGCCAGGTGGCCTCAGGGCCAGAGGAGCAGTATGACCCTCGCTTGTTCTGTGGACGAAGAGCTTTACCCTGCCCCCTGTGAGTGGACAGAGGATGCCAGAGGCCTGCGTGGCATCTCCTTAAACTGTTGCAGCAGTTGCCTTCATGGTGCCTGCAAAGGAGACACCTAGTCCAGAATTTGAGGCTGATGGCATCATAAAACACTGTGGTCCCAAGCACGATAGCACCATAAGCCACCCCAGGGGACCAAGAACAGGCAAAGCTCCTTGTCCTCAGGAATTCTTCATTTGAAGAAGGAGAGATGATATATGGATGCTAAATAAACAGTTAGAATGCTAAGTAAATAGTTCCAGTGACTCTTAGCATTGTTGAAAGTGCCCGATGCTTTCACTTTCCATGGATTTCCAGCCTCTTCTTTGTGTGTGTGTTGTTGTTGTTTGTTTGTTTTGTTTTGAAATGGACTCTCACTCTGTTCCCCAGGCTGGAGTGCAGTGGTACAATCTCAACTCGCTGCAGCCTCTGCCTCCTGCTTTCAAGGGATTCGCCTGCCTCAGCCTCCCAAGTAGCAGGGACTACAGGCGCCTGCCACCACGCCCAGCTAATTTTTGTATTTTTAGTAGAGACAGGGTTTCACCAGGTTGGCCAGGCTGGTCTCCATCTCTTGACCTCATGATCTGCTCTCCTCGGCCTCCCAAAGTGCTGGGATTACAGGTGTGAGCACCGCGCCTGGCCGGCCTCTTTTAACTCACAGATTTCAGCCTTTGCCCCACTCACTTATTTCTAAAGATACAGGAAAAAATACTGGTCAATGCACTCGTTATTTTAACCTCTAAAATAAGCTTTTCCATTCTTCTTTCCAGAACGATATTTCTATAAAAAACTACTAACATTATATTTGTTTATGGTTCTACCCAAAGGATAATAGAGTCTCATTGATGCATGTGAGGCCTTGTAAAACTGTTAGAAGAAAAAGCTGCCTGGTAGACAAAATGAGGAGCTTAATTCAAAAGTTTAATTCTCAATTCCATTCCAAAGAACTATGAGCTGGATCGACATTAATTCCCACATCTCAGAGGGAGAGTTGGACGTTATGACAGTGTTCAAGCAACTACACTTAATGAATGTATTTTATTACAACAAAGAAACATCAGCTGGAGCTATCTTCTCTAACTCCTATTCAGGCTGAAACACATTTTCATAGAAAAAGGTTTCTCAAAGTGTGGCCTTTGGATACACGTACGTAGGAAACTCCAAAGGCATTTATTGAAATTTCCAAGGCATTTATTCCAATTTCCTGTACTGCAGGCCTAAGAAAGCTACATTCTAGGGGTAGATCCAAAGCAGCCAGTCTCCAGATTTCTCCGCTGATTCTGTGCATACTAAAGCTTGTGAACGTACTAATGAAGATTCCAACACTGTTTACCCTCATAGCTCTGACACTTACACTGAGGAAACTCATTAACAAAGGCCAAGTTTCAGAAATGAGGATAATCTTAGAACAAGAAAACCTCTATACCTAAGATATTGGTGTATAAATAAATGTTAACTTTAAGGAACTTATAACCCAAGAAAAAGGATACAGAATGTGCTTTATTAGAAGGCAGATCCATAACAAGTTATGGACAATTTGAGAGCTGAGCCATATAACCTTTGAGGGTCACGTTCCCCACATAATGTTCCTTGGAGAGTCTATGAGAAGCAGATCCTAAGGATGCTCAGATTTGATATTTTGAGGATATATCAAACTTGACGCTATGTATTTCCCTGTGAGACTGTACATTCCTGAAATACAGAAACTGTGGCTTTTGCATTTTTGTATCTTTGGAAACTTAACACAGTGCTTGTTAATAATAGATAATAGTGGACGTCAGCAAATACTGAGCACATATCTGCCATTCAGTGAATATTTGCTGACATGAACTGGGGGGAAGAATCACTGTTGAAGAAGTCCACCATAAATGAGAAAAATCCAGTGAAGTTCAATGAGATATGAGAGTGAGTTTACAAAATTGCATGCATTGTTGTTACTCAACGCATCCTTAACATTTCACCAAAAATATTTATCAATGTCACATTTTTACATTCTATCGCAAGTATTGCACACAATTCTATTCTCAGAGATTTCTCACTGTGGTGTCACTGTGGTGACTGTGCCTGGTGTCCTTGGTCATGTCCTCTTAGGCTACTCAGCTAATTACTAATTTAGTCATACTTATTTATATTGACTCTTCATAATACTGAACTCTGTTTTAAAAAGTGAACTTTAAATAAGCTTCTTACTCTTGATTTACTTTGCTCTCTCTCTCTTTTTTTTTTTTTTTTTTTTTTGGTTTGTTTTAAAATGACTACGGCTTAAAAATATTTCTTTGAAAAAGTTCTACTGGAATATTAAGATACAAAAAAAAAAATCTTCCATTGGTTATAGCAAAGCCTCTGCTATTTGGCATGCTGAGATAGAGGAAAAATGGCTTGAGAAAGAGAAATTGCTTTGACCACCTCTGAAAATCACATGTGTTAAAGAAAAGAGAAAACAGATTTTGGCAAGTTTTATCTCCCATTGTATTTGATCCTTTTGAGAGAGTATAGAAGTTGGAAGAGGATTTGAGTTAATTACTCTCACAAAATTTTTACTTTGGTTTCTAAATCAGAATTATGTAAAACACCCTTTACACATTGAAAGAGATTTGTACATTATTATGAATTATATAATAATATGAGCTAAAGACAAATAAATGAAAAACACATGGATTAACAGTCCTGTTGACTATGCATGTGTTAAAAAATTACAAGAAAAAAATGTTGTGATACAATACATATAGAGATTTTACTAAGCAAAAACCCTATCTGGTATATAATTCGGAGTGTTGAAGAAACCCTTGGGATAAAGACTTTGAATACTTTTTCCACAGCTGTAATTTTTACAGAAACACAACATGGGCCTTTTTGTATATTCCATATAAAAATACAAAATATGGTTATTTGTGTGCAAAGTCTAAACAGAACAAACTTACTTAGAGTTATTGAACAGGCCTTCCAAAGTGAAATGGATAATGGAATTATAAACTGCCATGGCTAGAAAAGATCCTAGAAATGATTGATCCTCTCATATTGACCCAGGGCTGGAGATAATGGGCCTTGCATGAGATTATACAGCAGGTAAAAGTCAGAATTGGGGCTGGTTTGAAACTTCTAATTTTAGTTCCAGACAGAAAAGAATTATTGGTAATAAAAATGTCAAAAATGATTGCTATTACTCCAACTTGTATCTCCGTGAACCAAAAATTTACTTGTCATAGTTCGTAAAATCAGCTAAATTAAAATCTTCTATTTATGCAAAGTAACTATATGATGCAAATAGATTTTTAAATTTAGTGTGTTGTAAAATAACTTTGACTATTTAGTATTTCAGAACTTGATACTGGGTCAACAGCCACGTTGAAATGAAAGCGCTTGAATTGATTACACAAGACAGACTATAAAATGAATTCTAATCTAAAATAGAAATATGGAACATGGAGGCTGAGATGAGAAGTGACCAGGCTGCCACTTAATAAAAGTAGCCTTAGACAAATTATTGCTTTGAGCCTCCAATTTTTCATGCCACCTCCTAGGACTGAAACAATCCAAAGAAAGCATTGCATGGGAAACCACTCCAAAAATCATTAGTGTAACACAAATGCAATGTTAGTGCCACCGTTACATGAAGTAGATGCACAATATATATATCATACCAATTAATATCAGAGAGAAAGAGATGACATTTTAAGAAATTGGCTCACATGATTGTGGGGACTGATAAGTGCAGGCAAGTGTTGATGCTGTCAACCAAATAACAGAAAGAGATTCTCCAAAGCTAATGAGTTTGTTCAGTGTTGCACAGAAGATTTGCAAATCTGTAATATGCAGGCTATGGAAATCATAAGCATATCCAAAGAGGCTGAGACAAGGAAAAGCTTTTAAAGGCAAAAGAGAGAAAGTATGCAATAAGTTGTTTTAAAACAAAGAGAATATTGGTTCCAGGGGCTTATCACAGGAGTTGATGCCAGTTCATTAATGAAGACAGTAGATCAGGCAAGTGTCCTTATGCATCTGGCTAGCTGTCCTTGTGACTCATGTAGCAAGCTGTAGTTTAAAAAGTACTTGGCAAAAGTTCTTGTAAGGGCATTTGTGCATAAGGGCCCTGCAGAGAGTCTCTGTAACAGTTCTTACCATAGGTAGGTGTGCATAAGTGCCTTCCCACCTTAGTCTCCTGGCTTTATTTATTTTTTTGTTAGGGTTTGACATAAGTGACTCCATTTTGATTCTGACAACTTTCACAATGGAATCTTGAGTTTAAATTCTGCAGGCCAAAAGACTGGAAACTCAGATAGGATTTCCATGTTGCAGTCTTGAGGAGAATTCTTACTCCTTTGGGAATCCTCAGTCTTTGATCTTAAGGCCTTCAGCTAACAGAATGAAATCCATCTATCCACAGTATACTGATTTAAATGTTAATCACGTTGACAAAATTCCTTCACAGAAACATCTAGACTAGTGTTTGACCAAATAACTGGGCACCATAGTTTAGCTACATTGACACATAAAATTAACCATCACGTCTATCTAAGAATAGAATTGTGGGATCATGTGGTAATTTTATGTTTAACTTCTTGAGAAACTGTCTAACTGTTTTACACAGTGGTTGTACCAATTTACACCTTCACTAGCATGTACCAGTGTCCAATTTCTCCACATCCTCTCCAACATTTGTTATTTTCTGTGTTTTATTAAAGACATCCTAGTAGGTATGAGGTGGTCTGATTATTTTTTAATACACCTTTGGAGTCACTAAATATTTGTTGTTGGAGTGCCAGTAAGATAGAAGAGGAGGTGCACACCTGTTATCCCAGCTACTTGGGAGGCTGAGGCAGGAGAATCCCTTGAATCCAGGAGGCAGAGGTTGTGATGAGCCAAGATTGCACCATTGCACTCCAGCCAGGGCGACAGAACAAGACTCTGTCTCAAAAAAATAAGATAGAATAGGTGCCTTTCACAAGACATAGAAAGTAGGGACCTGGACTAGATGAACTATTTGGGTTGATGATTTAGGCATCATGTAGTAAGATTATATTTCAAAAATTATTGCAGTGTATATACTGTGAGCAGGGAAACACTTTTTCCTAAATTCTGGTGTTTCCTTCCACATCACACAGTTTAACATTCCTAACCAATCTGTCCTCTTTCAGATAGAAATAATGATTGAGCTTGAAAGAAAGTCACAGTCATGGGTCACTGAGATCTTGCCTTTCCTTTTTTTTTTTTTCTTAAGAGCTAACTGCCTGTAAAGAGTTAATCTTGGCTCTGCTCCTCCAGGGACATGCCCCTCCTCTGCAGGTAGGGATGTCTCCTCAGTTTCAGGCTGACCAGTAGGTCTGCCTAATCTTGGGATTCAGTTCGAGGAATCTCACATGCCAGCAGATGAATGCCAGATTTTCTAAAACAATCTTTTTACCAAAGGAGTTATTGGGGTCTCTGTCTGCTGTTCCTTTTGTCTTACCTTGAGTATTTTAGACTTCAGGTTGGAAAGCAGGAAATTTTTTATTGTATCCATTACTTGAAGACATCTCTATAATTCATACTATTATATTAATTTTCCTTTTATGATTAATCTGATCTTGCTAACAAGACAACACTCCATGCATTTATTAAATGCATTTTATGAACGTTAGAGATTCACTTTATTGATGGATACTATTGAATGGGTAATTAATTTCCAGGGGTTTAACATGTTTGATTATACTTCGTATCACACCAAAAGATGGATCAGATGTAAAATTTGCTTAAGTATTATAGTTGTTATTATATAATTTTTAAAAACTATTTTTGTAGGATTGGAGAAATGGCCTGGTATGAGATTTTCTTTTCAAAATTAAAATGGTTGCCTTTCTGAAACAAAATAAAACATTTTGATGACATAAGATAAAATTATGAGATTAAAAAACATAAAAAGACCAAAGGATGTATGAAATTTGTAGGGAGGTGGAAGAAATCTTGAAGAGAGAAGTGGGTTTGAGTAAGTAAATCTTACATTTATTCAGTTTGAATTGATCCTTCATACTGTTCTTTCTCAAAGCTATTGCCATTTTATTTGAACTGTCCTTTCTCTCATTCCCTTATATTATTTTTTCAGTTGCCACGGATTATACTTTTCTTGGTCTTTTATGATCCTTCCAGGTTGATAAGTAAGTGGGAATCTTTCCTCTTTGGCAGTTTTTCCATTGTGACTGGCTCTTTACTTAACTAAGCTAATTTATTCTCTAGATAGATCATTAATAATGTGTGATGGCTATGTGTGTTTCAGAATATCCAGATAGTCAAGTATCCCATTGTGACTGTTTTTGCAAAACTTCAACTTTAGGTTTCTAAACAAATAAACATTTTTCAGAGTCAGGCAGTCTTCATAGTCATGTCACCTATGGATATGCCTGTCATACATCAAGTTCTTATATTTCAAGACCATTATAATTTTTCACCATGGGTTTTCCAAAGCATGAGATTATAGTAATTTTGTTCTAGGAACACTGTCAACTTAGGAATTAATTATAAGCAAAACAAAACAAATAAAAAACAAAATGAAACTCTCCACTTAGTGTTTTGTATAGTAAGGCTATGTATATTGAATCCAAACTGTGACTGTAAAAGAGTATTTCAACTTGAGCAATTAATTGTTCCCTATTGTTTGCTTTGAGGTTTGAAGTTCATCTTTTTTAGCTTTATTTTATTTCATTTTTTAAAGACAGAATCTCACTCTGTCACTCAGGCTGGAGTGCAGTGGCACGGTCATAGTTCACTATAGCCCCAACCTCCTGGGTCAAGTGATCCTCCCACCTCAGCCTCCCAAGTAGCTGGGACTACAAGTGGACAGCCTTTGACTATTTTCTTTCTTAATTTTTACAAATCTTTTGTAGAGAACAGGTCTCACTTTGTTGCTCAGGCTGGTCTTGAACTCTTGGCTTCAAACCATCCTCCTGTCTTGGCCTCCCAAAGTTTGGGGATTACAGGTATGAGCTACAGTGCCTGGTCTGAATTTTATTTTTATAATGTATTTTTAAGTTATTGTATTCATACATTAAGAAATAATCACAAAACCAACTTTATAACTTTATAGTAAAGATATAATGAGTTAAGACGTTTAAAGCATTATTTAGCAGCTATTATTATTCACCTAAACTTTGGGGAATAGATTATGTTATTTTTATTTAATGTCATAATTAAAAGTGTGAACCTCAGTTTTAACTCACACTTATCAGATACGTGAGTGTATTAGTCAGCTCCATAACCAAAATAGTATAGACCGGACAGTTTAAACAACAGACATTCCTCTTCTCATAGTTTTGGAGGCTGGAAGTATGAGATCAGGGTGCCAGCATTGTCAGTTTCTGGTGAGGTTTCTCTTCCTGGTTTGTAGTTGGTTGCCTTCTGGCTTGTGATCACATGACTTCTTCTTTGTGTTAGAGGAGAGGTGGGGGGGACACTGCTGTCTCTTTTTATAAGGGCAGGGCACTAAGCCCAGCCTGAGGGTTCCACACTCATGACCTCATTTAAACCAGTAATAATAACCTCCCAAAGGCCCCATCTCCAAATACTATCACATTGGAGGTTAGAGCTTGACATACGCATTTAGAGGGGGACACAAGTCAGTCTATGAGAATGAGGCTGGACAATACTGACCCTCTCTAAACTGAATTTCTTCTTCTTCTTTTTTCTTTTTTTCTTTTTTTTTTTAGATGGAGTATCACTCTGTCGCCCAGGCTGCAGTGCTGTGGCGCATCTCCACTCACTGCAAACTCCACTTCCTGGGTTCACGCCATTCTCCTGCCTCAGCCTCCCACATAGCTGGGACTACAGGCGCCCGCCACGACACCCGGCTAATTTTTTGTATTTTTTTAGTAAAGACGGGGTTTCACCGTGTTAGCCAGCATGGTCTCAATCTCCTGACTTCGTGATCCGCCCGCCTCGGTCTCCTAAAGTGCTGGGATTATAGGCGTGAGCCACCGCGCCCGGCCTCTAAACTGAATTTCTTAACCTGTAAAGTGAGGATTAGGACATGACAGAGTTATTGTTAAATTTAAATGATTTTCTCCTTTTGCTTGTGTTGTTTTGTGAGCATTGCTTTTGTTATAAGAGAAAAAAGATAAAACACAGACTCCTAAGGTAAAAGGAAATGTCCTTCTTCTCTTCTTGTTGGTTTTGCTTTCAGAATCCCTCCTGATCTAGCTGTAATTCCCCTCTGCTCCTCTCAGGCAATGTGTTTCCTAGCCAAATTAGACTGGTAGTCATACTCTTAACTTGTGCGTTTTATATCTGTTTCTCTGAGATAAGCTATTAAACCAAATTCATCTAATGAAATTCCTCCTTCTGTATAAAACTTTTCTAAATCTCTTTGTAGAAATAAAGTCTCTCCTTTGAGTATTCACAGAATTTGGAGCCATTTCTATAAATATTATTTCATTTACTTTCTATTATTAGAGTTATGTACAATCATGATTTATGTCCCTGTTGGTCAAAGTTCTTTGAAGGAAAGACAAACCAGGTTATCTACTGTAGATTTAGGACATAGTGACAATTCAGTTTATAAATAAATTGATAAAACTATAGGGATAGGTAGTTCATTGGAATTTTCTTTTGTTCTTTTAATGCATAAAGAGATTGTCGTATTCACTAATAAAAATGAAAGACCGTGAGAAAATGGCTTACTCAAGAGAAACAACTTTTGAGCGCTCAGTAAGCAGTAATTGTATAGTTGATGTGTTAAATTTAAATCATAGTCAAGTATTCATTAAAGTAAGTTCCCTGAGGATCAGCACCAGGCAACTCTTTATTAGCTTAGGTTGCTATTGCATATACTTGAATACAATAACAATACCTACTTTGGTCCGGCATTTAAGAGTTTACAAAATACTTCTATGTACATTATCTCATTTGTTCATCACATCAGCCCTGTGAGACAGGCAAAGAAAGTATTTTTATACCAGCTCTACAAAACAAAAATGTGAGTCTGAAATAATGACATTTGTCCAAGGTCACAAGCTAGAACACAATGAAACCAGGACAAATGGTTCATCTTTTCACTCCTCGTCTGCTGTTCTTTAAACAGCATGCTATCTCCTGCCACACAGTATGTCTTTAAAGCTACTTCATTTGCTTTGTATTACAGTTATGTACAAGCCATAATCCATGCATTTTGATAAATCAGACCAGTGTCACCACCAACCTCTTCTTAATCAGTATGTGAAGTTTTGCTACACTCTAAGATTTTATTTGATTAAGCCTTCAGTGGAACAGATTTTATTTGATTGCAAAAATGCCCAGGAAAAACCCTAATATAATTACTGCAATACTTTTTTTGTTGTGTGGTTTTATATTGCTTCAGTAAACTGCTCTACTACATTTACCAATGTATTCAATTATAAAGACATATCAACTCCCTATTCTCTATTTTTTTAAAAAATGAAACAGAAATCCAGGCAAATCGCTTCAATTTTACAAAAATTCTAAACTTGCTTCCCTCAAGAAAGCATCAATTAAAATGAACATGAAAGCCGGGCATGATGATTCGTGCTGTTATTCTCAGCCCTTTGGGATGCTGAGGTGGGAGGACCACTTGAGCCCAGGCATTTGAGACCAGCCTAGGCAACATGGCAACCCCCCTAACCCGTCTCTACAAAAAAATAAAAATAGCCAGGCATGGTGGCACATACCTGTGATCCCAGTTATTCCGGAGGCCTAAGTGGTAGCGTCATTTGAGCTCAGGAGGTTGAGGCTAGAGTGAGCGGTTATTATGCTACTGCACTCTAGTCTGAATGACAAAGCGACACACTGCCTCAAGCAAAAGTAAATAAATAAATAAAATGAATGTGAAGTACAATGTATCTCAGACTAGTTTGTTTCTCACTAAAATTTAATAATTGATCAAAGTGTCTAAATTTCATAGACATTAAGCATTTCTCATGGGTATCTTTGCTAATAACTAGTTTGCTTAGTTCTCAGTTATTATTTACCTTTACTTTTCTTTATAAAATGCTGTTCAACCTTTGTAACCAAAATTACTGCTTGTTTAGGAAGTAATACTAATTACAACTCTCATTGAGGCATAACTTTGATTATATTTCCCCAAGGAAAACTCACCAGCATTTAGACTTTTTAAAATATCCTTAAACTATCCCAATTAAATACATGCATATGAAATTCATTAGATAATTTCCTCAGAAAAACAAAGTATAGTAAATGTAATTAACTAAATTTTGTTGTAGCGAATGCTGTGGTTTATACCATTTCACATGAGTCTAAGTTTTTTTGAGTTACAACCCTCTTTGCTTGGAAATCCTGAACTAACCTTTTAAACTTGTACAAGTACCAACAACCTCAGTCTGGCAGTTGTTAAGTGCCTTGCTCTGCATGTACAAGCTCTGGCTTGGCCTCTTGCCATAATGTCAATTAAGGCCTACTTCTTCGGTATTGGTGCTATATCAAGGTGCCAATTTATGATAAGAAAAGAAAGCCCTTCAGATTACAAGTGCTGCTTCATTTAGATTCTGTATTAGGCTGTTCTTGCATTACTATAAAGAAATACCTCAGACTGTGTAATTTGTAAGAAAAGTAGTTTAATTGGTTTATGATTCTTCAGGCTGTATAGGAAGCATGGCACCCACATATGCTTCTGGGGAGAACTCAGGAAGTTTAAAATCATGGCAGAATGTGAAGGGAGAGCAGGCATCTAACACAGTGGGAGCAGGAGCAAGAGAGAGAGCGGGGAAGGAGGTGCCACACACTTTAACAACAAGATCTCATGAGAACTCACTGACTATCACAAAGACAGCACCAACCCACGAAGGATCACAAACACCTCCCTTCAGGCCCCACTTCCAACACTGGGGATTATAATTCAACATGAGGGGTTTGGTGGGGACATCTATTTGGACTATATTATTCCTTCCCTGGCCCCATAAATCTCATGTCCTTCTCACATTGCATAAGATAATCATCCCCTGCCAATAGTCACCCAAAAGTTCAACTCATTTCAGCATCACTCAAAAGTTCAAAGTCCAAAGTTTCATCTGAGACAAGGCAAGTCTCTTTCACCTACGAGCATGTAAAATAAAAAACAAGTTATGTACTTCCAACATACAATTAGGGTACAGGCATTGGGTAAACATCCTCATCCCAAAATGGAGAAATTGGTTAAAAGAAAGGAGTTACAGGACCCATGCCAGTTCAAAACCCAGCAGGGAAGTCATTACATCTTAAAGCTTCAAAACAATGTCCTTTGACTCATGTCCCACATCAGAGCACACTGCTGCAAGAGGTGTGCTCCTATGGCTTTGGGCAGCCCTGCCCTGTGACTCTCCAGGGTTCAGCCCTTGCAGCTTCTCTCATGAGTTGGAGTTTGTATTAGTCCATTTTCACACTGCTATAAAGATTCTACCTGAGGCTGGGTAATGTATAAAGAAAGGAGGTTTGATTGACACAGTTCCACATGGCTGGGAAGACTCAGGAAATTTACAATCATGGCGGAAGGCAAAGGGGAAGCAAGGCAAGTCTTAAATGATGGCAGGAGAGAGTCCAGTGGAAACTGCCAATTCTGAACCATCAGATCTCATGAGAACTCCCTCACTATCATAAAAAAAGCATGGGGGAAACCATCCCCGTGATCCAATCACCTCCCACCAGAATCTTCCCTCAACACATGAGGATTACAATTCGAGACAAGATTTGGAGGGGGGACCCAGAGCCAAACCATATCAGAGTTGAATGCCTGTGGCTTTTTCAGGTGCAGGGTACAAGCTGCTGGTGGATCTACCATTCTGGGGTCTGGAAGATGGTGGCTCCCTTTCCACAGCTCCACTAAGCAGTGCCCCAGTGGGGACTCTGTGTGGGGCCTCCAACCCCACATTTTCCCTCTGTACTTCCTTACTAGAAGTTCTCTGTGAGTGCTCTGCCCCTGCAGCAGGCTTCTGACTAGACACCTAGGCTTTTCCATACATCCTCTGAAATCTAGGCAGAGGCTGCTAAGCCTTCCCTCTTGCACTCTGCATGCACCTGCAGGATTAGCACCATATGGAAGTTATCAAGGCTTATAGCTTGCTTTCTCCAAGGAGGCAGCCCAAACTGTACCTGAACCCCTTTGAACCACAGCTGAACAGCTGGGATGTAGGGAGCAGTGTCCCAAGGCTGCATAGGGCAGCAGGACACTGGGCCTGGCTCAGGAAACTATTCTTCCCTCCTAGCCCTCTGGACTTGTGATGGGAGGGGCTGCTGTGAAGGTGTCTGAAATACCTTTGAGGCCTTTTCCCCATTATCTTGAATATTAGCACTTGGCTACCCTTTAGTTATACAATTATCTCCAACAGGTAGTTGCTCCACAGCCTGCTTGAATTCCTCTTCAGCAAAAGCTTTTTCTTTCTCTGACACATGGCCAGGCTACAGATTTTCCAAATTTTTATGCTCTACTTCCTTAAATATATATTCCAACTTTATTTCTTTGCTCCCACATCTGACCATAGGCAATTAGAAGCAGCCATGCCACATCTTGAACACTTTCCTGCTTAGAAATTTCTTTTGCCAGATACCCTAAATCATCACTCTGAAGTTCAAACTTCCACAGATCACTAGGGCATGAACAGAACGCAGCCAAGTGTTTTGCTAGGGCATAACAAGGGTGGCCTTTGCTCCAGTTTCCAATAAGTTCCTCATTTCCATCTGAGACCTCATCAATCTGGCCTTTACTGCCCATATCACCATCAGCATTTTGGTCACAATCATTAACTAGTCTGTGAGAAATTCCAAACTTTCCCTCATCTTCCTGTCTTCTTCTGAGCCCTCCAAACTCTTTCAACCTCTTTTCATTACCTATTTCCAAAGCTACCTCTACATTTTCAGGTTTCATCACAGCAATGCCCCACTCCTTGGTACCAATTTTTTTTATTAGGCCATTCTTGCATTGCTATAAAGAAATGTTTGAGGCTAGGTAATTTATAAAGAAAAGAGGATTAATTGGTTCACAGTTCGGCAGGCTGTACAAGCATAGTGCCGGCATCTGCTCTGAGGAGGCCTCAGGGAACTTTTACTCATGGTGGAAGGTGGAGCGAGAGCCAGTATATCAACTGGCAAGAGCAGGAGTAAAGGCAAGACTTGGGGGAGGTAGCACACTTTACAACAACTGGATCTCTTCAGAACTCACTCACTCTCATGAAGACAGCACCAAGTCATGACAGATCTGCCCCCATGAGCCAAACATCTCCTACCAGGCCCCACTTTCAACACTGACATTATAATTCAACATGAGATTTGGTGGGGATTTATATTCAAATTATATCAGATTCTAAGATCCTAGCTTTCCATTGTGTTTTCTGTGACATTGTATCTGCTATACAACAAAGCTGAAGCTCTTAAAGACAGAGTTCAAAAATAGTATAATGATCTTTTAGTTGGTAACTGAAAATAGGTGTGACCTAACCATAGGGCATTCCGAATGCTTTATTGTGGCTGGGTGACTTCAATAATACTGATATAGTTTGGCTGTGTCCCCACCCAAATTTCATCTTGAATTGTAGCTCCCATAATCCCCATGTGTTGTGGGAAGGACCCAGTAGGAGGTAATAAATCATGGGGATGGGTTTTTCTCATACTGTTCTCGTGACAGTGAATAAGTCTTATGAGATATGACGGTTTCATAAAGGGCAGTTCCCCTGCACAGGTTCTCTTGCTTGTCACCGTGTAAGACATAACTTTTCTCCTCCTTTACCTTCCGCCATGATTGTGAGGCCTCCCCAGGCATGTGGAACTGTGAGTCCATTAAACCTCTATTTCTTTATAAATTACCCAGTCTTGGGTTTTGCTTCATAGCAGTTTGATAATGAATGAATACAGATACTGAATAAATACCTCATTAAAGCAGCACATAAAAACATTGGAAACAAAGGCTCTAACAATGTTGAGTTATCAGGGATCTGGGAAACATAGGCAGCAGGCCTGCCCGCCTGGCAACATGATGTCAGGATGACACTGAGGTGAAAAAGCTGAATCTAAACCACCATCTGATATTGCAACTAAAAGTTGTTATCTTTTCCCACTTGGCTTATTTAAATGCTGCACCCAAACCACATAAACTGAAAGCCTGTTATGCTGCGTGTCATTCCAGTGGAACATAGAAAAAAATCTTTTGCAAACCAATTGTACCTTTGGAACATTATGGCCTTTAAAAATCTTCTCTGTAATAGAGCATACTCTAAAAGGGAAATGAATGCAGGGTTTTGGTAAAATATAAACTCCATCTAATTGTGGGTAATACTACATATAGACTGAAATATGGTAACACATATACAGACATGCAGTTGGAAATGGAGGTTGCTGTGTGTACTGTGTTATGTGAACAAACTAATTTAACAAATTTAGAAAGTATTGATGGCCAGGCATGGTGGTTTATGCCTGTGATCCCAGCACTTTGAGAGGCTAAGGAGGGAAGATTACTTGAGCCCAGGAGATTGAGACCAGCCTGGAAACCACAGTGAGGCTTCCTGTCTACAAAAAAAAAAAAAAAAAAGTTTAAAAATCAGCCAGGCATAGTGCTATGTGCCTGTAGTCCCAGCTACTTGGGAGGCTGAGGTGGGAGAATTGCTTGAGTCTGGGAGGTTGAGGCTGCAGTAAGCTGATCACTCAGCTGCATTTCTAGCTGAGTGACAGAGTGAGACCCTGTCTCAAAAAAAAAAAAAAAAGTATTGGTATTACTCATGATGGAGGGTGAGGTGGGAGCCTGAACATCATATGGTGGGAGCAGGAGCAAGAGTGAGAGTGGTGGGGAGGCGCCACACTTTACAACAGGCTGCCATTTACATTGCTTCTCAGAATAGTAATCTATATTGATTCCAAAATGCTTTTCTAAATAGGAAACTCTTCTCAAACTTCAAGGATGTAAGAGACATGCATTTAAGACTGAACCACAGGCACATATAACAACTTCAAGGTCATTTGACTGAGGCATAGGTCTTCTAGAAATCCAGTTACCTTCATGAGATAAAGGAAATTGCAGGAACATGTGGAATTTGGTTATACTGGGGTAGCCTCATGAGTCCTTGTAAGCTGGTGGTTAAAATTCAATTCTTGGCAAGTCATATTTAGATATTCCTGCACGATTTTTACTACTAAATTATGTATATATCTTATTGAAGACCTCAAATGCCATTAGACATGGCTAATGTCCAAGGAGTCCCCAAGATGCCATTTAAGATAGCCCCAAGATGACCTTCGATGAACTCTTCCTCCTGATATTCATGGATATTGTGGAAAGGACAGGTGAGACTTCTGAGGCTAGGTCAATAAGATATTGCAGGATCTGTTTTGTTCTTGGATCACTCTAGGGAAATTCAGGTGCTACGTTATGAGGATATTCATATCTGCAGAGGATCATATGATGAGGAACTGAGGCCTCCTGCAACAATCAGCATTGACCAGCCAGCCATGTGAGTAAGCTATTCTGGAAGTGGTTTCTCCAGCAAGTCAAACCTTCAGGTGACTGCAGCCCTGGTTGGCATTTAGGCCACAACCTCAGGGGAAATCTTATACCAGATCTGCTCAGTCAGGCAGCTCCCTGATTCCACCTCAAAGAAAGTATGAGATAACAAATATTTATTGTTTTAAGACACTAAGTTTAGGGGTAGTTTTTGATGCAGCAACAGAGAACCAATACAAATGTGTAACTTATTGCTCTTCAGAAACTCAGCTTATCAAATATTTGCTTCTGACCAAGACTCCCAGATCTTTTGTATAATGCTAAAGACTAGGTAGTTGAGGAAAACTCATAGCAAAAATGGGGATAATGCATCATTCCAACTCCACTGTAGTAACTTGGTCCTAGTGATGAGGAATAGAAACATCTTACTGGTTATTCGCATTTTCTCACACTCCGTGGTTATGAACAGCACTTAAAGACCACCTGAGTTGCAAGGAGACTAGAAAGTGTTGTCTTGCAATGAAATAAACATGAAGTACTCCAAACATCTTTTACATGAGTCTTCTGAATTTTCAGCTACATCCCTGGGTAATTCAGAGATAAAAGGACCAGTGAGGTGGTAAATATTTAACAACAAATGGCTGAGGAGAATAACATGAGAAAGGTTCAATCAGGACCCCAAAATTCAAGAAGGTTGACCCATTTGGATCTCAGTTCTGACCCTCACATAGAGGTAGCACATTGCAGAGTTGCAACAGGTGGTGCAGAAGCTGGGCCAGCCAGGACCGCATGTCCAGTGGACTGTATGGGAGTCACAGGAGGTGTGCAGTGAAAAGTCAAAGATAAGATACTGTGAAAGGAGACTTGAAAGCTGAGAAATACCTTCTGCAGAAGTTGAATTGTCTACTACTGAAGGAGATGCAAACTTGAGGAAGACTTTCAAAGAATTACGAAGAATGTAGTTATTACCTAGAACATGGAAAGATTATAATACAGGAAGTTGCCGGAAAAAGAACTTTATGAGTATGTGGAAAGAAGAGGAGTATAGTCAGAATCCTTTAAAGAGGCTTGGGCTGGCACAGATGGACTCTATACTCATATGGAGAACTTCTCAAATATCTGCAAAGGAAAGAACTTGTGGAGGGTGGCTAGGGAAGATGCAGAAGAACATCGAAACAGCCAGCAGGTTTAGAACTTCACCACACAACCTCAAAATCCCCAAGGATTCACTTGGGGGTTGCATCTACAGAAGTGGGGTTGGCTGGAGGAATGACAAACACAGAGTAACCAGCAGTGTGGCCTTTCTTATTTTTCCCGTTAGCATGCACATCAGATATTCAGAGCTAGTAAAGGACGTAGCAAAGGAGACCAGAATCTACAGCATCAATCTTTGTATTGACTAACCTTCTAGGACAAGAACACTGGCTTTAATGGTTCCTGCCCCCCTCCTATCAGTGAATGCCAGTTTTTCAGTAGCAAAGTATGTTAAATTGATTAAACATATACGTATAAACCCAGTTGATCAAGTATATGAAGACAACAAATAATTCTTTCACATGGTTGAGTACTTCCTCAAGAAAGAGTGCTCGTGTGTGATGTCTTTGGGACTCTCTTTGCTCTATTCTCTGGGATAATCCTGGCATATAGTTGTCATTCAATAAATACATGTTCAAATGAGAAAATGGAATTCTAGTAATGGTTGGTTTGATTGTGCAATTTACTTTTTGTCCCTTTGAAAGTCTTCACAGCTAACAAGGCTTTTGGCTTGGGGCTTTGGATTGGTTTGATTTACTCTTGCCACAGTTTCTGGAAATGCTCCAGCTAGAATAAACAATGATTTCTCCTCACCCCTAAGGACCTTGGATTGTTCACATGGAACTAGAGGATCTCTCCAGTTACCTCCAGCTCTGCTATAATTTCAACCCAGTTTCCTCAATTTGCAGATGGAAAATCTGAGGATTACCCAGGGCACAATGCTAGTGAAGAGTGGAAGTGGCTTTCAACACTGACTTTTGACTATAACCCAGTCCTCTTTCCATCCTACAATTTTTTCAGTAGCCTCATACCAGCCACTCTCCTGGTTCCTGCTGATTTTGAAGTATCAAGCTGCTGATAAGGCATGAGTTCTTTGTGAAATATAGGACTAGAGCATCAGTTTGGATTCTGTTTAGAACTGCTAAGTATGGCAGTGACTCAGAAGATTGGTTGACCATTCTGAGAAGTAATATTTTACTTCTCACACAAAGGTTGATGCTGTAGATTTTAGTCTCCTTTGCTATGCCCTTTACTAGCTCTCAATATCTGAGGTGCATGCTAAGAAAAAAAATAAGAAAGGCCACACTGCTGGTTATTCTGTTTGTCATTCCTCTACCCAACACCACTTCTGCAGATCCACTGCAGGTACAGACTGAGCTCCTCTTTGTCTATCTCTATGCTGTGTGAGGCATAATGCCCGAAGCCTGCAATTCCTGGGCAGCCTTGTCCTCTATCTTCCCATTGAGTCAGTGGGATACTCGAGGTCAGGAGGAGAGAGATTGGGGTATTTCTCCCCTGCTCCTGCCCTGCCTCAGCACCACAGTTCTGGTAGCCCCTGTGACCAAAATTCTGGTCAATTAGCCCTCCTTGTCCTAGCTCCAACTCTAGCCCTCCCCTGCCTCTGGTAATAAGCCTCTACCCTGGATACCTTATGCCTGGGCAGGTGACAGTTTTCAGCCATTGCTAAATCCTGGGTTCCTCAATATCGCTTGCTGGTCTCCTTAAACTGCTCTTAATTTCTTAGGATTGTTTTCTGTCAAGACTCTGCCGGATAGGGCTACTCTAAGAGAAACCCCCTCTAAGTCTTCAAATGGCATTGCTTTGTATCAGGGTTTTCAACTGCAGCAGTACTGGTATTTCGGGCTGGATAATTCTTCCTTGTTATGGGGCTGTCCTGTGCATTGTAGGATATTTAGCAGCACCTCTGACCTCTACGTACTAGATGCTGATAGTAACCTTCCCCCAACTGTGACAGCTAAATATGTCTTTAGACATTGCTGAATGTCCCCTAGGGGCAAAATTACCCCCACTTAAGAACTATACTGCTTTATATTAGCCTTGTCTCTTGCAGAACTCTGCTTTCTATGTCACAGTTTATGCTTGTCATTCGCTAATACTTATAATACCATTTACAATTCATTTTTCATATATTGACTTACTTGAATATCACAGAACTCCTACAATATTGGCTCTGCTTATTTTAGTCCTGAATGAGACCAACAGTCAGGGAAGTTCCATGATTTCTTCAAGAGCACTGAGCTAGTAATTGGGAAAGTTAGAATGAACTCAAACCTTTGACCTTTAAGTCTCTTAGTGTATCCCAGTGGTTCTCAACAGGGAGTGATTTTTGCCTCACTGACCCCAACAAGGACATTTGGCAATGTCTGGAGACCTGTTTGGTTGTCACAAGTGCTGGGGAAGGCTACTGGAATCTATTGGGTAGAGACAGGAATGCTGTTCAACATCTTTTTTTTTTTTTTTTTAATTTATTTATTATTATTATACTTTAAGTTGTAGGGTACATGTGCATAACGTGCAGGTTTGTTACATATGTATACTTGTGCCATGTTGCTGTGCTGCACCCATCAACTCATCATTTACATCAGGTATAACTCCCAATGCAATCCCTCCCCCCTCCCCCCTCCCCATGATAGGCCCCGGTGTGTGATGTTCCCCTTCCTGAGTCCAAGTGATCTCATTGTTCAGTTCCCACCTATGAGTGAGAACATGCGGTGTTTGGTTTTCTGTTCTTGTGATAGTTTGCTAAGAATGATGGTTTCCAGCTGCATCCATGTCCCTACAAAGGACACAAACTCATCCTTTTTGATGGCTGCATAGTATTCCATGGTGTATATGTGCCACATTTTCTTAATCCAATCTGTCACTGATGGACATTTGGGTTGATTCCAAGTCTTTGCTATTGTGAATAGTGCCGCAATAAACATACGTGTGCATGTGTCTTTATAGCAGCATAATTTATAATCCTTTGGGTATATACCCAGTAATGGGATGGCTGGGTCATATGGTACATCTAGTTCTAGATCCTTGAGGAATCGCCATACTGTTTTCCATAATGGTTGAACTAGTTTACAATCCCACCAACAGTGTAAAAGCGTTCCTATTTCTCCACATCCTCTCCAGCACCTGTTGTTTCCTGACTTTTTAATGATCACTTACAATGCACAGGACACAACCTTTACTCCCCGGCTAAGGAAGATTCAGCCCAAACTATCAAAACTGTCACAGCTGAGAAACCCTGATTGTCTTAGTCCATTTCTGTTGTTTATAACAGAAGCTGCACTACATAAGTTATAAATGAAAGAAATTTATTTCTTACAGTTACGGAAGCTGGGAAATCCAAGGTCAAAGGGGACACACCTGGTGAGAAACTTCTTGCTAGTGGAACTTTTGAAGAATCCCAAGGCAGCTTAAGATATCACATAGAGAAGGAGCTGAGTATGTTCACCTGCTTCACCTGCTAGCTTCAGCCTCTCTTCCTCTTCTTATAAAACCACCAGGTCCATTCCCATGATAACCCATTAATCCATTAATCCCTGAATGGATTAATTCATTCAGGAAGGCAGAGTTCTCATGACCTAATCAACTCATAAAATCCCCACCTCTCAATATTGCCTTGTTGAAGATTAAGTTTCAACATGAGTTTTGCAGGGGACATCCCTCTATCATAGCACTGATTTATCCACTGTGCTTTGCTATATTTCTAAGCGGTTTTCTCTGGCTTATTCCTACATTTTGGATAGCATA
This sequence comes from Macaca nemestrina, assembly GCF_043159975.1. Lineage (NCBI taxonomy): Eukaryota > Metazoa > Chordata > Mammalia > Primates > Cercopithecidae > Macaca > Macaca nemestrina. The sequence continues at coordinate 145,699,756 of NC_092130.1, forward strand.
TTCCTCTGCATTTATAAAGATATATTGAAGCCCTTCATAAATTGATAGCAGCTCACATTTCAGGAAACTTAAATCACTTTAAGTTTAATTTTAAAACTGTAATTTTCTACCTCTCTTCTATTGTTTTTAATATACTTTCTTCCCTAAAGTCTACGTCAGTGAAAAGTTTAGAGAGAAGTTCTTATTTTCTTATATTTGAAAAACAATATGGAAATGTGGGAAAAGGAAAGAGGAAAATTGGTAAATACTTTGAGCTCTAAATATGATTTTTATAACTGGACTATTCAGGAAATACTTATAAAATATTTTAGGGCTGCTATAAAAGTTTTAATATTTTCCAACCCTGACCTATACTTTACAGACAGGGAGAACAAAAGAAAGAATTTAGTGAGGTTGGAAGGGCAAAGAGGTATAAGATATGTGATATATAATCATTTTATTGTTTTGTTGCTTTAGTAGCCCTGGATTTGGATCTAAACTCAATTTTTTTTATTTGTAAAATTAACACACAGTAATGCTGACTCTTTTGGTGTGCAGTTCTATGCACATTAACACATAGAGAAATTTATAGAAAACACTGCCACCATCAAAATACAGGAGAGCTGCATCACCCTAAAAATATTCTCATGCTACTCCATTGTGGTTGTACTCTTCATCAACTCTTAACACCCATGGTAACCATGAATATGCCTTCATCACTATAAGTTTTTTTTTTTCTAATTTCAATAGTTTTGGGGGAACAGGTGGTGTTTGGTTGCATGGATAAGTTCTTCAGTGGTGATTTCTCAAATTTGGTATACCCATCATCTAAGCAGTGTACACTATACCCAGTGTGTAGTTTTTTATCCCTCACCCTGCACCCACCCTTTTCCCTGAGTTCCCAAAGTCCATTATATCATTATTATGCCTTTGTGACCTCATAACTTAGCTCCTGCTTATAAGCGAGAACATATAATATTTGGTTTTTTATTCATGGGTTACTGCCCTTAGAATAATGGTCCCTAACTCCATCCAGGTTGCTGTGAATGCCATTATTTCATTCCCTTTTATGGCTGAGTAGTATTCCATGGCTTAAATATATCACATTTTGTTTATTCATTCATTGGTTGATGGGTATTTAGGCTGGTTCCCTATTTTTGCAGTTGCAAATTGTGCTGCTATAAATATGCCTGTGCAAGTCAGTTTTTCGTATGATGACTTATTTTCCTCTGAGTGGGTAGCCAGTAGAGGAATTGCTGGATCAAATAGTAGTTCTACTTTTAGTTCTTTAAGGACTCTCCATACTTTTTTCCATAGTGGTTGTACTAGTTGACATTCCTACTAGTGATGTAAGTGTTCCCTTTTCACCACATCCACACCATCATCTACTGTTTTTTGATTTTTAAATTATGGCCATTCTTGCAGGAGTAAGGTGGTATCTCATTGTGGTTTTAATTTGCATTTTCCTGATAATGAACAACGTTGAACATTTTTTTCATATGGTTGTTGTTGGCCATTTGTATACCTTCTTTTGAGACTTGTCTATTAATGTACTTTGCCCACTTTTTGATGGGATTGTTATTGTTTTTTGTTTTTTTTTTTCTGATGATTTGTTTGAGTTCATTGCAGATTCTGGATATTATTCCATTGTTGGATGCATACTTTGTGAATATTTTCTCCCATTCTGTAGGTTGTCTGTTTACTCAGCTGATTATTTCTTTTGCTGTGCAGAAGCTTCATAGTTTAATTAGGTCTGATGTATTTATTTTTTGTTTTGTTGCATTTACCTTTGGGGTCTTGGTCATGAAGTCTTTGCCTAAGCCAATATCTAGAAGAGTTTTTCCAAATTATCGTCTAGAATGTTTATGATTTCAGACCTTAGATTTAAGTCATTGATCCATATTGAGTTGATTTTTGTAGAAAGTGAGAGACGAAGATCCAGGTTTATTCTTCTATGTGTGGCTTACCAATTATCCCAGGACCATTTGTTGAAGAGGATGTCCTTTCTCTACTGTATGTTTTCATTTGCTTTGTCGAAGATCAGTTTGCTGTAAGTATTTGGCTTTATTTCTGGGTTCTTAATTCTGTGCCATTGGTCTACATGCCTATTTTTATACCAGTACCGTGCTGGTAACTATAGCCTTGTAGCATAGCTTGAAGTCAGGTGATGTGATGTCTTCAGAGTTGTTCTTTTTGCTTAGTCTTGCTTTGGCTATGAGGGATCTTTTTTGGTTCCTCACGAGTTTTAGGATATATTTCTACTTCTGTGAAAAATGATGATGGTATTTTGATGATAATTGTATTAAATTTGTAGATTGCTTTTGGTAGTATGATCATATTTACAATACTGATTCTACTCATCGATGAGCATGGGATGTGTTTCCATTTGTTTGTGTCATCTATGATTTCTTTCAGCAGTGTTATGTAGTTTTCCTTGTAGAGCCATTTCACTTCTGTGGTTAGGGATTTTATTCTTGTTTTGGCAGCTGTTATAAAAGAGATTAAGTTCTTTGTTTGATTGTCAGCTTGGTTATAGTTAGTGTACAGAACTACTACTGACTCGTGAACATTGATTTTGTATCCTGAAACTTTATAAATTTATTTGTCAGCTCTAGGAACTTTTTGGTCAAGTCTTAGGGCTTTGTAGGTATATGATCATATCATCAGCAAACAGTGACAGTTTGACTTCCTCTTTATCGATTTGGACACCCTTTATTTTTTTCTGTTGTCTGATTGCTCTGGCTGTAACTTCCAGTACTATGTTAAATAGAAGTGGTAGAAGTGAGCATCTTTGTCTTGTTCCAGTTCTCAGGGGGAATGCTTTCAATTTTTCCCTGGTCAGTATAATGTTGGCTGTGGGTTTGTCACAGACAGTTTTTATTACCTTGAGGTGTGTCCCTTCTACACCAATTTTGCTCAGGGTTTTAATCATAAAGTATTGCTGGATTTTGTCAAATGCTTTTTTCTGTATCTATTGAGATGACTGTAGGATTTTTGTTTTGAATTCTGTTTATGTGATGTATCACATTTATTAACTTGTGTACGTTAAACCATCCCTACATTCCTGGTACGAAACCCACTTGATCATGATATATTATCATTTTGATATGCTGTTGGTTTCAGTTAGCTAGTGTTTTGTTGAGGATTTTTGCATCTATGTTCATCAAGGATATTGGTCTGTAGTTTTCTTTTTTTGTTATGTTCTTTCCTGGTTTTGGTATTAGGGTGATACTGGCTTCATAGAATGATTTAGGGAGGATTCCTTCTTTCTCTATCATTTATAATAGTTTCAAGTAAGATTGGCACCAATTCTTCTATGAATGTCTGCGACTTTTTTTGTTGGCATTTTTTTATTACTTTTTCAATCTCTCTAGTTGTTATTGGTTTGTTCAGAGTTTGTATTTCTTCCTGATTTAATCTAGGAGGGTTGTATAGTTCCAGGCATTTATCCATCTCCTCTAGATTTTCTACTGTGTGTGCATAAAGGTGTCCATAGTAGCCTTGAATGATCTTTTGTATTTCTGTGGTATTGGTTGTAATATCTCCCATTTCATTTCTAATTGAGCCTATTGGGATCTTCTTTTCTTGGTTAGTCTTGCTAATGTGTCTATCAATTTTATCTTTTCAAAAAACTGGCTTTTTGTTTCATTTATCTTTTGTATTATTTTTATTTCAATTTCATTTAGTTCTGCTCTGACATTTGCTATTTCTTTTCTTCTGCTGGTTTTGGGTTTGGTTTGTTCTTGTGTCTCTATTTTCCTGATATGTGACCTTAGATTGTCTATTTGTGCTCTTTCAGACTTTTTGATGTAGACATTTAATGTTCTGAACTTTCCTCTTAGCACTGCTTTTACTGTATCCCAGAGGTTTTGATAAATTGTGTCACTATTATCATTCAGTTCAAAGACTTTTTAATTTCCATCTTGATTTTATTGTAGACCCAAGGAACACTCAAAAGCAGGTTATTTAATTTTAATTTACTTGTATAGTTTTGAGCATTTCATTTCGAGTTAATTTCCGGTGTTATTTCACTGTGTTCTGAGAGGATACTTGATATAATTTTGATTTTCTTCAATTTATTAAGACTTTTTTTGTGACCTATCATATGGTCTATCTTGGAGAATGCTTTGCGCTGATGAAAAGAATGTCTATTCTTCAGTTTTGGGGTAGAATGTTTTGTAAATATCTGTTAAGTTCATTTGTTGTAGGATATTGTTTAAGTCCTTTGTTTCTTTGTTAACTTTCTGTCTTGATTACCTGTCTAGTACTGTCAATGGAGTACTGAAGTCTCCTACTATTATTGTGTTGTCATCGATCTCATTTTTTATGTCTACTAGTTATTGTTTTATTAATTTAGGAACTCCACTGTTAGGTGCATATCTATTTAGATTTGTGATATTTTCCTGTTGGATTAATCTTGTTACTTCATAATATCACTTTTTGTCTTTTTTTTACAGTTGTTGCTTTAAAGCCTGTTTTCTCTGATATAAGAGTAGCTTCTCCTGGCTGGGCATAGTGGCTCACACTTGTAATCCCAGCACTTTGAGAAGCTGATATAGGCAGATCGCTCGAGGCCAAGAGCTCGAGACCAGCCTGGCCAACATGGCAAACCACATCTCTACTAAAAATATAAAAAACTAGCCAGAATAGCTGGAACATGAGAGGTGGAGGTTGTAGTGGGCAGAGATCATGCCACTGCACTTTAGCCTGGGAGACATAGCATGACTCTGTCGTGAAAAAAAAAAAAAAAAAAAAAAAAAAAAAAAAAAAAAGCTATTCCTGCTAGCTTTTGGTTTCCATTTGCATGGAATATCTTTTTCCACCTCTTTACCTTAAGTTTATGTGAGTCTATATGTGTTTGGTGAGTCTCTGGAAGATAGCAGTTACTTCCTTGGTGGATTTGTATCCATTCTGTATCTTTTAAGTGAAACATTTAGTCCATTTACATTAAACATTAGTATTGAGATGTGATATACTCTTCTTTTCATCATGCTAGTTGTTGCCCGAATACCTTGGTTTTATTTTATTGCATTATTGTTTTATAGGCACTACGAGATTTATGCTTTAAGGAGGTTCTATTTTGGTGTATTTCAAGGTTTTGTTTCAAAATTTAGAACTCCTTTTAGCATTTCTTATAGTGCTGGCAGGCAGTGGCAGATTCTCTCAGCATTTGTTTGTCTGAAAAAGAATTTATCTCTCCTTCATTTATGAAGTTTAATTTCACTGGATATAAAATCCTTGGCTGGCAATTGTTTTGTTTAAGGAGGCTAAAGATGAAACCCAATCCTTTCTTGCTTGTAAAATTTCTGCTGATAAATCTGCTATTAATATGAAAAGTTTTCCTTTATGGGTTATCTGGTGCTTTTGTCTCACAGCTTTTAAGATTATTTCCTTTATCTTGACTTTATTTTTTATTTTTTTGTTGAAACAGGATCTCACTCTGTCATCCAAGCTGGAGTGCAGTGGCATGATCTCAGCTCACTGCAACTTCCACCTCCCAGACCCAAGCAATCCTCTCACCTCAGTCTCCCAAGTAGTTGGGATTATAGGAATGCACTACCATACCTGGCTGTTTGTATTTTTTGTAGAGACAGGGTTTTGCTCTGTTGCCATGGCTGGTCTGAAACTCCTGAGCTCAAGTAATTGCCTAACTCAGCCTCCCAAAGTGCAGGGATTATAGGCATAAGCCACCATGCCCGTCCCCATTTTGACTTTAGGTAACCTGATGACTATATGCCTAGATGATAATCTTTTTGCGATGAATATCCCAGGTGTTCTTTGAGCTTCTTGGATTTGAATATCTAGATTTCTAGCAAAGCCACGGAAATTTTCCTCAATTATTCTCTCAAGTTTTCCAAACTTTTAGATTTCTCTCCTTCCTCAGGAATACCAGTTATTCTTAAGTTTGGCCGTTTAACATAATCCCAAATTTCATGGAGGCTTTGTTCATTTTTTTATTATTTTTTTCTTTGTCTTTGTTTGATTGGGTTAATTCAAAAGCCTGTCTCTGAGCTCTGAAGTTCTTGTTCTAGTCTATTGTTGAAATTTTTCACTGCAGTTTTTATTTCTTAAGTGTATCTTTCATTTTCAGAAGTCACGATTGTTTTTTCTTTATGATATCTGTTTCTCTGGAGAATTTTTCATCCATATTCTGTATCATTCTATAATTTATTTAAGCTCTTTTATACCTTACTCTGGTATCTCCTTGAGTAGCTTAATAATCAGTCTTCTGAATTCTTTATCTGGCAATTCAGGGATTTCTTCTCAGTTAGGATCCATTGCTAGAAGCTAGTGTGATCTTTTGGTGGTGTTATAGAACCCTGCTTTGCCGTATTACCAGAATTACTTTCCTGGTTCCCTCTCATCTGGGTAGCCTATTTCAGTGGAAAGTTCTGAAACTCAAAGCCTGCTGTTCAGATTTTGCTTCATGGGGTGATATCTTAATGTGATGTTCTCCTCCTTACCCTAGGAATGGGCTTCCTTAGAACCTTACTGCAATGATTGTTATTGCTCTTCTGTATCTAGCCACTCAGAGTGGCTACCAGGCTCTGGACTGGTGCTGGAGAATGTCTGCAGAGAGTCCGGTGATGCGATCTGTCTCAGGTCTTCCAGTCATGGATACCAGCACCTGCTCTGGTGGAGGTAGAAGGGGAGTGAAGGGAATCCTTGGTTGTAGATAGGTTTAGTGTGCTGGCTTTCTCAAAGGTTAGTTTTCCTGTGGACACACTCAGGATCCCTGTTTAGTCAGGATGCTGTAGGCTGTGGAATTAGCTGTTATTTTTTCCTTCCTGGGAGCAGGGTTATTCTGTCATGAGTTGCTGTAATGGCCTGAGTTGGTTGGCCTCCAGCCAGGAGGTGGCACTTTCAAGAAAGCACCAGCTGCAGTAGTAGTAGAGGAATATGAACCTGCCCTAAGTTGGCCAAGGCAAGTATTCTGATTTGTCAGGCAATGGGCAGGGCCATAAAGCTCCCAAGTGTTTCTGTCTTTTGTGTTCAGCTACTAGTTCATGTAGAGAAATATCATCAGGTGTGGGCAGGGTTAGGCAGCTCAGGGCTCAGACTCTCCTTGGGTAGGGTTTGCTGCAGCCACTGTGGGGGACAAGGGGTGGTTCTCAGGCCAATGGGGTTATGTTCCAGAGGGGATGATGGCTGCCTCTGCTGTGTCATATAGTTCACAAGGGAAGTGGAGCATAGCCAGTAGTGAGAGGCGTCACTCCACTCCCACGCAGTTGGCAAGGCCAATCTCAATCCCACAGTGCTCCGATGAGAACTTGCCCCAGGCTGTGAGCTTCCCCACTGAGAAAGCAAGCATGGCTTTCAGACCTCATCCTTCCCAGTCTACCCACATTGTGAGTGGTGGCTCCTGCACTCGTATCTGCAGCAGTTCCCACTCAACCCCAATATTCTGCTCAGGAAAATTCATGCCCTGTCGATATTATGACTAATTTTAGTCGGAAGCTTTCTTCACTCTGTGGTCCCTCCTTAATTCTGCTGGCTGCCTTCCCTGAGGCCCCTGTGGAATAGAGTCAGGGTTGGCTTCCCTGGGCTTAAGAGGGAGACTGGGAGTACCTACAAGGCTCTTTCCACTGCTACTTCTACTTTTATAGTTCATGTGGTTCTCTAAATCTGTTTGAGCACTAGGTAAGGTTAAATCCTTCTCCTGTAATCTAGATGTTCAGATTCCCCAGCGGGGGTGTGTGTTTAGAGGCAGGTTTTCCCCCCTCTTGCACTTTGGGAGCTCACAATTTTTCACCCATCTTGTGGAATTTGCAGTGGCTTGCCACTTCTTTCAAAGGATCTGTGAATTCTTTCAGTTTTCCTGGTACATTCCTGTGGTGGTTCTTGGAGCAAAAGTTCACAGTGTGTCTCCACATGCTGCTCTGTCTATCCAAGTGGGAGCTGCATGTTAGCCCTGTCTCCTATCTGCCATCTTCTTCCTAAAATTCTATACTATAGAAATTGAATTGCAAGGTATTTAAACTTTTGAGATTTCTTTTAGCAGCATTTTATTGTATGTATACACCACAATTTGTTTATTTTTATCCATTGAGAGATAATGGCTTTCCCGGTTTTGGGGGATTATAAATACAACTGCTATAAAATTTAGTGCACAGGTTTTTGTATGGACATAAGTTTTAATATCTCTAGAGTAAACACCTAGATATGAGATTGCTAGGTCATATGGTAAATGTTTGTTTAGCTTTATAAGAAACTGCCAAACTGACTTCCTGAATGGTTGTAATGTTTTCATTCCCATCAACTGTGTTCGAGTATTCTAATTGATTTGCATGCTTACTAGCACTTGGTACAGTCATAACTTTTTATTGTAGTCCATCTGATAGGAATGTATGTAGTGACATCCCATTATAAGTTCTATTTCAAAAAATACTTCCCTTTAAAATAGTTTTATATTTACAGGAAATTTTCAAAGACAGTCCAGAGAGTTCCTGTATACTCCACATTCAGCTTCCCCAATTAATCGTATATTACATTAGTATGGTGTATTTGTCACAATTAGTGAATAAATTATTGATACATTATTGGTAACTAAAGTCCATCCTTTTTACATTTCCTTAATTTTTACCTAATATGTATGTATGCTTCAGGGTCTCACATAAGATACCACTACATTAAGTCATCAGGTCTCCGTAGGCTCCTTTTAGCTGTGAGTTTTTTGAATTTTCCTTATTTTTGATGACCTTGAAAATTTTAAGGAGTACTGGTTAGGCATTCTGTAGAGTGATCCTCTATTAGGCTTTGTCTGATGCTTTCTTATAACTAGATTAGCATTATGGAATTTGGAGAGGGAGGCCAAAGTACCATTTTCATCACATCGCATCAAGAGTACATACTACTGATATGACTTGTTGATGTTGACCTTGATCAGCTGAATCAGGTAGTGTCTGTAAGGCTTCTCCACTGTAAATTTACTCTTTCTTTTACTCCTACATACTGTACTCTTTAGAAGGAAGTCACAAAGCATAGCTCACACTTAAGGAATGAGAGTTACGCTCCAATGCTTCACCTCCTTGAAGGCCAAGTATCTATAAAAACAAATTATTTGGAATTCTTCTGCATGGGAAATTTTTCTATTCTTTCCCCCTTTACTTACTTATGCATCCAATTATTTATTTAAACAAGTGTGGACTCATGGATGTTTATTTCATAGTTGGAGTTATAATTCAATACTACTTTATGTTGTTGCTCAGATTGTTCCAGCTTTGTCCAGTGGGAACTCTTTCAGCTGGCTCCTATGTCATTTTGTTTTTTTGTTAGGTTTGGTTTTATGTTTTTAGCACTTCCTTACTTTCTGACACTTCAAGATGTTCAAAGCTTATCTTTTATATTTCCTGCCATGGGTCTAGAATCAGCCATTTCTCCAAGGAGATCTCGGTTTTTAAATTAGTGTTTATCTAGTATGAGTAACGAAGATCTGGGCACTAGGTATGTTCATTCCTTCCAGGCCCTCTCAGCTAAGAGAAAGAAAAGTTTGTGTGTATACTGGTAGATGTATATATGCATATCTATAAATAATTATATGTTTAGCCATTTGTATTTATATTCAGCTAAGCATGAGTTTATACTGATATTTCCAACTCCAATCCGTTGCTACATCGATCATTCTAGTTTTCTACTCCTCTTGCTTATCTATAAGCCCCCCATTCCAACTGTGAGAAACCTGTCTTCCAACATCAGCCATCAATTTACTTTACTGTTCATTTCCAGTGTACACATATAGTTATTTCAGAACTGTAAATCCGCAGCCTCATGGGAAGTAACTCTATTACTAGAGTACACTGCTTATTTATAGTTTCTTTTGCTTTTTATCTTACAGATTCCACTCATTTCCAAAGTCACTTAGGTCAGCACCATTTCCTCCCCTCCCCTTTGGTGAGGTTATTTTACACATTTGTAATACAGTTAGATTATTGTTGTCACATTCTGCATTCTTCCATCTTGGGATTCCCCAACCTCCTAAACGTTTCTTTCATTTGCATCCCTTAAGGTTTACTCCTTGTGCTGGAAAGTTCTGTGTTTTGATAAATGCATGTCATATATCTATCATTACAGCATCATATGAGAATAGTTTCACAGTCCTAGAAAATCCCCAGTGCTATTAACCTCCCTACCCCCAAATCCTAGTGACCACTGATACGTTTATTATCTCTATAATTTTGCCTTTCCAGATTCCCATACTAACGGAATTATAGAATATGCAGCCTTTTCAAACTGCCTTTGTTCACTTAGCAATATGCACTTCAAATTCTTCCACATCTTTTTGTGGCTTGGTAGTTTATTTCTTTTTATTACCAAGTAGTATTCCATTGTAGGGCTGTGCCACAGATTGTTTACCTGTTCACTACCGAAGGACATCTTTGTTACTTCCAGCTCTTGACAATCATGACTAAAACTACTATATACACATTCACATGAGGATTTTTGTGTTTATGTAAGTTTTCAAGTCAGTTGGGTAAATACCTAAGAAGAGAATTGGTGGTATGGCTGAGTATGTTTAGCTTTATAAGAAACTGTTAAACTGTCTTCCAAAATGGCTACAGCATTCTGCATTCCCATCAACAATGAGTGAGAGTTTCTGTTGCTCTGCATCTTCACCAGTAATTGGTACTGTCAGTATTGTGAATTTTAGCCATTTGAACAGTTATGTAGTATTACCAATTCCTCTTTTCTGTCCATTGCTGTCATTAATTTCAGTACTTCATATGCTCTAATCACCCAATACATTGCTACTATTATTGCTTCAACAAACATACATCTTTTAGAAGCATTAAGAATAATAAAAAAATTAGATTTTATTTTGCCTTCACTTATTCCTTCTTTAGGGTTCTTCCTTTCCTTATGTAGATCCAAGTTTCTAACCTATATCATTCTAGCATCTATGTCACATCTGAGTTTGGTAAGTTCTTTGTCTCTTCAGACTGTGTGTTTTCTTGCCTTAAGAGGACAAAACATGCCTTGTAATTTTTTTTCTTGAAATCCAGTAAACTCTAATACTTTTTAGCTGTGGATCTTGGATACTTCACTCAATTCTTCTGAAGTTCTGGTGGTGGGGGAGGATTATGCTTATATTACAAAATTATTGTGGGGATTGCTTAAAAACAAAGTCCCGTGTAGAGAGTGAGGCATATTTAGCCAAGGTAAGGTGCATGATCTGACATTTCTTAGAGGTCAGCCCGCCTGATCTTAGGAAGTGGCAGGTTCTCCCTCTTCATCTGGTTTTTATGACAACATTCTCTATTTGGGGATGTCAGGAGTTGGGGAGCACTGAGAATGGAGCACCGAGACCTATGTACTTATGAAAAGTAACTTAGTCTAATGGTTACAAATAAAGTATTCAACAAACCATCAGTTCTGAATAGAGTCATCTGTTTTCTCACATTCAGTGCCAGATCATCTCTGAGAGTTATCAGAATGCATTTAGATCTTAACAACACGAGGTGTTCTATCCTGATGATTAATGAGATATGGTGATAGTCATGGTGGGAAATTGAGAGTCAGGAGAAAAGCAAATCAGACACCAGCATCCATTCTATGATTATTTGAATCAGCTCCAGTTAATAAAGAGTACAGTCACAAAGGAAAATATTTTGAAAGAGAAAATATTCAAATAGTCTCTGAGAAAACACACACACACACACACCAATCACAGTTATTTTAAGACTTCTTAATATGAATTTAAGTAATTTTAATATGTAGTTCTAGTCCTCTGTTTTTTAGTGGAAAGGAAACTATGGAGTTGAGGATTTGAAGAAAGTCAACAGAAATAATAGGTTTACTGTTACTTATTTACTGTTAGAGACCACATTGTGTATGCAATTGAAATTGCTTTTGCAAAATTACATAAGAGAAATTTTACATAGTTGACTCCATCCATTTTATTATCTCTAAGCTGTCTTTGGTTATTCCTGGGCATAAACCAAACTAACTTTGGGAGGAATTTAGTTTATAGTCTAATCTGAAAGCAAGGATGATAACGGCCCTTCCCAAAACTAAGCTGCCTTTGTAAAACTAATGAAAAACCACCAGGTTAGGGCTATGAAAGGGGCCTGCATTTTGCTAAGATGTAGGGATAAATGATCACCAGCCATTGTTCTGGAGGTAACAAGATTCGTAACTTCCCCAATTACTCCTGTAAATAACATCACTATTGTAGAATCTGTGATTAGCCTTTGGAGATACCTTTTCAGACTACTGCATTTCTGAGACAAGCTGACTCCACCCAGATGGCGACTTTTGCCTCAACTGGTCCTGTGGCCTCTACTTGGAGGCTGATTTAGCTCACAAGAACTGTTTTCCACACCTCTATGGTTTCATTCTCAACCAGTCCACATTCTCCATTCCCTAGCACCCTGCCCACCAAACTATCCTTGAAAATCCCCTAACCTCTGAGCAGTCAGAGAGACTGATTTGAGTAATAACTCCATCTTCCATGTGACCAGCTTTGTGTCAATTGAACTCTTTCTTTACTGCAATACCATGGTCTCATTTAATTGGTTTTGTCTGTGCAGCACGCAGGAAGTACCCTTAAGCAATTACACATTGTGCTTCAATTTTTCCTAGTGATGAAAATAGTATCCACAGTAGGCAAAATAATTTCTCCCCAAAGATGTCCATGTCTTAACTCTTATATCCTGTGAACATGTTACCTTACAGGCAAAAAAGGACTTTAAAGATGTGACTATGTTGCAGAACTTAAGATGAAAGATTGTACATGATTCCTAGTGGGCCAAATCTAAACACATGGGTCCTTAACATTACAGAACATTTCCTGGTTGAGGAAGATGTGGTCAGAGGGAAATGTGACTGTGGGAGGATTGCCAGAGAAATGTAATATTGTTGACTTTTAAGATGGAGAAAGAAGACTGTGAACTAAAGAATGCAAGCAGCCTTTTGAAGCTGAAAAAGGGAAGAAAATGGATTCTCCTCTAGGTCTTCTAGGAAGGAATACAACTTGTTGATATATTGAGTTTAGCCCAGAAAGACTGGTGTCAGATTTCTAAGCAATGGAACTGTAAGAATAAATTTGTATTGTTTTAAGCCACAAAATTTGTGATACTTGGTTACAGCAACAATACAAAATTAATACAGCACCCATTTCAGAAATTAATTGCATTGTTTACAATAGTTCTATTGCTATTCAAAAGGAAAGACTTCATAGAATTTCTCCACTATTCAAAAGGAAAGATTTCATAGAAGTTCTCCACGTAAATTTCTAAACCCCTGTACTGTATTAGACAAACTAGCAATATGATATTAATGTCTTAAAGGTAACACTGGTTATGATTTTTATTTATAATATTAAAAATCTCTTTGAAAAAATATCAACTTTGAAGCTCATAATAACCTGCCTATTTGCAAGTTCAGCAGTATACATGTGGTAGTTAAAATTACTTTCAGTTTTTAGGAGACAAGACAGATAACCATGATCTCTGAGTTGCAGAAATGTGTACACTCTGGTCTAGTTGGGAATCTTTTATATACTGTTATCAACTGGCTGTATGAGTCACTACATTTCTTCTTCAATAAGTTTCATGGTATGTTGAAAATATTATGAAGAGAAACATGGGAGCAGCAGTGCATTTCCTAGAGCTAAAAACAAACAGCAAATGATTAGGCTCTGTATCCTATTAATCATATCAGAGACTGCAGAGGGATAGTATTTCAATATAATGTTTAAAAAACCCAGCACATAATACTTTAAGGAAATAGAAATTCTAGGCCTTTGTAGCAAATAAAAGAGACTGTCCAGCATCTAGCAATCCATACAATGAAAAGTTAGACAGTAAGAGCCATCCCAAAACTTCTTGACTTAGATATTGGTGGGTGGGTACTTCAGTAAATCTGCTCCAGGGAAAACTCAGCCAATTTAAACATGAAATAAGCACATGTGCCCCCACATCAAATGAGTGATGGCTTTATTTGCTGTGAATCCCCAAGAAGTTGGTGGTACCTTTTTAAGTGTTTCTCCTTTACAAATATTTCTTTTGGGAGAAAGTTACTAGTGGAAGGATGGACCTTGAGAGTTGCAACAGAATTATGGTAATTGAAATCTGCTATGAAACTGATTTCTTACACCAATTGGCATTGTGGGATCCTTAATATAGATGTTTCAATTATGGTAATTTATTGATTTTGCTTAAAAAAAGAAAAGATGAAAGCACATTTGAGCTCAATAGGAAATGTGACAAAATAACCAGCAATTATTTCCCCAAAAATGAAGTAACTGCAATCATGAAAACTTGTTTTTTAGAGCGAGTCAAAAAATTCCTTCTTTATTGAGAACACACAAGCAGTTCATTCTCAATTTTGTATTATATATTTTGGCAAATGTAAAATTTCCTCTACCATTTTTAGCTTGTTTTTGAGTCTAGATGCAGTTAAGGTTTTTCAGTACTGGCAGACAGTTGTATGTCAAATGGTATGAATTCAGAGAACTTAGGGGAGTCTTCATTTTTCACTAGATATCAAACACTGAAGCATTTTAGAAATTATCCTAAAGGTAAATGAAGTCCAATGTATCTAATACTACTTATATAGTTATTGCCATGGTGCTTAGCGTAATCGAAAATGAATTGTGTTGGCACACCTTAAAATGTAGAAGGAAATATAGGTCAGAGAACAATACCCTTCAGAAATTATATGATCTGGTCTTTAGGGGGCAGCAGAGGGAGCTTGCTTGTGAACAATAATACCAGTTACGAAGGTTCAAGCTACCTCTGTTCTCAATGAAATTGTGTGGCTGACTCAGATGTAACCACCAGATATTGATTGAAATGGCTATCGTCACTAAGGAAAACCATTTTCCAATTCCGCTGCCACCCTAAGCAGCATATAGCACTTTGCACTTATATTTCCTTTGAAGAATCTACAGCTGAGCTACAGAGATTTGCACTTAGTAAGAATTACACATTTGTAAGTGAAGAACAAATTCCAGTAAGTGTTCCTTTGATGTTTAGTAATTTCAAAATAAATGCCTTTACAGAGCAATGTAAACATCTGCTTTCACAATGGCTAACATTAATTAAGCACTTATGTGCGAGACGGTGTTTTAAGCATTTTATAAATACTAACTTCTAAGTACTGTTAAAAAGAATAACAATTGGGAGATCATTAGGCTGAGAGGGCTCCCACGCTTTGGGTTCCAACATAAGTAACTGAAAGCCAACCCAGAGTGACTGGTCATAGCTATGAAAAGGAAACTTAAGCTTAGCCATTAAGCTTAAGTTCAAATGTGTGATCATCTAATTTTTGAAGCAAAATCAACAAATTACCATAATTATAACAGCAATATTAAGGATCAGAAACTGCCAACTAACCTCTAATTAGGCACTTTCCATTTTAACCCATCAAAAGTTCTCTTTGTCTGACTTCCATGAACACTCTACAAAACGTTTCGCCTTGGGTCCTCTCAGTGGTGCCCTAAACTGCTTATGGTATGGTGCTGCTCAATTCCTAAATCACTATCTGCTTAAATAAACTCTTTTAAATGCTAACATGTACGTTTATCTTTTAACATCACCCACAACAGCACTATGTGGTAATTCTTGTTATCCCATTTTGCAGATGAAAAAACTGGCTCAAAATGATTGCCGTTTTCCCAAGGTCATGCAGGTAACATATGATAGAGCCATATATTTGGTGTCTCAAATACAACAGAAAACTGTTTCAGTGGGGTGGCATGGGGTGGGGGCTTACATTGATTTATATTAATGCTATATGCATTTTGTCACTGCTACATTGCTGCAATCACATGTTCAAAGCCAAGAAACTCATGCTAAAGGTGAATTAGGTGAGATGCTGGTTTCAAAGAGTTCTTTGATTCTTCACATTAATAAATCAACATGAAACTCCTGGCAGTTGAATGAATACATAGCCAGACTTTATAAAGATCCTATTTTCAATAGCAGCTTAGCTACGAGTTACTTGAAGACCAAATAAGTGGAGTTTTTCTTTTCTTTCTTTTATTTATTCAATAATTTAGTAAACATTTATAGAGCCTTACTGTGTGCTAGGAAATATTCTAGGTTCTGAAGATTCAATGATGGCTAAAACACAGGCTCTGTCTTCAGAAAGCTCATAGTCCAGTAAGGATGCCAGAGAAAGAGGTCATTTACAAAGATATGCAAATGTACTATGCCATATTTGAGCAAAGTGCTATGAACGTGCATAAGAGAAATGCCCAACCCAGCCTATGTGAGACGAGAAAGTTGTCTTAAATAAGGTATCGTTATTTTAACTTCTGGTATTTTAAGATCCTTAATAAAAACAGGCAAAAATAACAATGAATTTAAAAAAATAGATTTTTGGTGAGCATTACTTATGTATTTTACAGACATGGATAAGAACTTGAATGACAAAAATTAACAAACAAATGAAGTTCCATGAAATCCTCAAGGGAAGGGACAAATTTATATTGTCAATGCCTAGCACAACATCTAGCACCCAGTAGGAGGTTAACAAATGGGAACTGAACTGAATCTGACAGGCATAGAGTCCCTAATCTGAAGCACCATGTTTAAGAAAGACATGGATCACTTGGGAAGATGCAAAGACTAGAAAAAGAACAGTTGAAGTCTACATGTTAAGTCTTGATCCACAACTGAAATTTCTGAGTTTTTCTGCAGACCTAATGAATTTCAGGAACTAAAATCCTGGGGAAGAGGGTTTTTTCTTCAACCTGATCTGCTTCATCAAAAGGTCTTTTGTGGAGCATTACAAAACACAAGTTGTTAGGCATAAACCAGATTTATGTTTCTCACTTAAGCTAAAGAAGTCTAATATGGGATAAAATTGTTGCAAGTCTGAAAGTACTTACAATGAAGTTAGGAATCACCTGCCCCCAAGTCCATTTTAAAAATGAAAACCTAAGCTAGACATTTAAATTGAATTTAAAGTGAAGTTTTAAAAAAGAAAGAATTGAAATGTGTCAAGGCTCCACTCAGTCTTAACTGAACCAGATCTTTCTCTTTTCTTCGAGCTCTTCTACCCCTGGAAAATTTGCAAGTAGAAACTGAAGAACAAGGAAGAGGTTAAGTTTGGAAGATGAGATGGTACCACAAAAAAAGCCTCCGCAGACTCCTTGAAGAATTTAATGCCCACTAAAGAACAGAAATGTCAGTCCCTGCCCTACACCTCCTGCCTTAGTACTTACTGCCAACAAATACACAGGTAGGAAGAAAGCTCTCAACAGTCTGTTAAATGCCAGAACTCTCAAGGTTGAAGATACTCTCTTGTTTTAACCTTTTGGAAATAGTTGATTTACGAGGAAGATTCACTAGAAGTAGCTGTAGTTTTTTTTTTTTTTTTTCCTGTTCTTTCTTAAATTAATTTTTTGTTTGTTTAAAAGAGAGTCTTGCTGTGTTGCCCAGGCTAGAGTGCAGTTGTTGCATGGTCACAGCTCAGTGCAGCTTCAACCCCCTGCCTCAGTGTCCCAAGTAACTGGCACTACAGGCACATCACCATGTCACACACCTGGCCTGTTTTTTTATACTCTGTATTGCTTTCAAAATTGCTCAACTTTCAAGAAATAGAAAAGTAAAAAATAACTGAATTCCATAAAAACAAATCTGGCTGTGCTAAATTATTACAGGATTCTAACCTCGGGGCCCAGGATACATTAAACAAAACCCAACGTTCTCTGGGAAATAAACCATTTTAGCAAGAACTGAAATAATGTCATCTAGCTTCTGTGCTGCTTAAAAGCCACTGGTACTGTACATCAATGTGACACCATAGTGCTAAATGTGGCAAATAAATTCGTAACAACGTTGCAAGCTGGAAAGATGCTTCACAACTAAATTTCCTTTAGCTTGCATGTCCACACCTACTGTGGTTCTGTTCATACATGTCAGACCTGAGAATGTCAAGATTTCACAGGAGAATGTTACAGTTTTAGAGCTGGATATCAACTCAGAAAGCAACTGATCCCAAGAAACATTGTTAACCCATCTGCACCAAGAAGAGCACAGAAATGAAGAGTATGCATTTAGAAACCTATACAGCAATTTGACAGTTATTTTATCTTTTGTATCTCATCACCAATTTTAAAAACCTGGGAATTGAATTTGTATGTCTTTTGTTTTTAATTTTGTCTTCTGGTAATCTATTTTGATTTTATAAAATCATCAGTCCTTGAGAAATTGGGAAAAAAAATTAAGTATTCCTTCCTCACATGGTTTAAGAAGAACTGCCCTTTTGGTCATACTGAAATACCCAGGGGACAGCCTGGGGCATGTGAAGTTAGACTGAGGAGCCAGGGTACAGGGATGCAGGGTCTCATCTCTTGTTTCAGAATGGCACACTGTTAACCTAAGTGTTGGGTGTCAGCAGGATAGATAATAGTACGATAAAACTGACAATGATAATATTTATATTGGGAAATAGAAAAGAAAGCCATATGCTGGAATAGTTCTCTCAAAGTAGGGAGAGAACTTATGCTGGTTTTATACCTTGGTAGTTTTCCCTCTTCCCTAAATTGTCTACAGAGACAGGAGCTCAGCCTGAAAATGTAATCAGATGGAAGGAGAAACTGTAATTTCAAAGCTTCTCCCTGTGTTTTGTGCTGTGGAGGTGTGATGTAGTTGGTTCTCATTTAGCAAATCATCCGAGCTCAATTTGAGTAGGGGGTAGAAAATGAAACTCTATTCATGAGAAATTTGGAGGTTTGAAGGCTAAGGTGGTAGGAGAGAGAGAAAGGTCTGAGGAGACAAACCCAGAGGGATCAGAACCTATCTACAAGACATTCCCAGAGGCAGAGGAAGACTGTGGGTTTAGAGCAGCGTTGTTTAATATTCCATCTTAGTGACCATGTTGTGCTAGTATATGTGGCTATTTCCCTCCATTAGCCCAAACCTTCCGTTGAAAGCTGGCTTTGTCCAATTGCTTTGTACTAATGGAACTCAAGCGGGGAAAGGAATGGAGTGTTTAGGTCTTATGTGCATGTTTGAAGAAAGTATTGGGTGCAGTTTACATTTTGAGGAAAATTCACAAGCTCACATGCAGGGCAGCAGTGGCTGAAGCAGATGCACAGAGCAGAGATTGAGAATCCAATGAGATCAGAACATCTCATGAGAAATGACCAGAGGGGCGATTCGCTGCTCCTGCCACTTCCCTGGCCAACAATCCACATAGATATTTGTGGAGGGGGAACTAGGTTTCTCACTGACCTTCAGACACATGCTTAAAACATGGATTTAGTATGTGAGAGGACACATGGGGTGATAATACCATGGGCATCAGGGGAGAAGCAAGCACAGCCTAGTGGTCTTACTTCATCAACTAATTCCTATATGCCAAGTATAAGAACCTTCCCCATGTCATCTCATTCATTCTTTAAAGCAAGTCCAGTGATGGAATTCTATCAGTATCTGATTTTGTAAGCTTTATTTTAACAAAGCCAAAATTGCAATACTGACAAACAAAAATTACTGATGGAGGCCAAATTTCTCTATCTTTAGATGAGAAAACTGAGATCCAAAAAGAATAATGAATAACTCACTCACACATGATAGTAGGTATCAGAGTCAAGTCAAAAAAGAGTCTGGAAACATTGCTAGATTTTAATTCTTTCAACAGAAGAGCAGAGGACTCAACAGCTCATCCATAAAGCATTTAAATATACACCTAGGATATTGATCCTAAATGACGGCTTTCTTCTCCTTCCTCCTCTTTCTCCTTTTCCTTCTCCCCCTCTCACTTCTTGTTACTGCAACTGCAGAAGAAAGATTTGCTCTTCTAGCTGATTATTCAGATAATTCATTCTGTAATGGCAAAAGAAACAACTGAAAGCAGCCCTGGGCACATCAATAAGCCTTACCTGGTGATTGAATACTTCAGAATATATACTTACTAGACTCTACAGTTTTGTGCCACGTGTTAAGTCAGTATCCTCCTAATTGGAGAGTTTTGTCTGTAGGTCTTGGAACTAATTGAGCTAAATTCTGTGCTCCCAATGAAAAGGAGAGATGGTAAATAAACAATACCATGTGTGAGCCTAATTGGTTAGGCAATCAATCACAAGAAGTTTCCTCTCTTTAATAGAAGCTGAGTTTCCTGTTTGATAGACAAGGCCTCAGTGCCACACCCTGGCTTTCATTAAGGCATGAAACATTGTCTTATTGTCAGGTGATTCTTGCTCTCAACCAGGGAAACATTCTTTCCTGGTAGTTCATAAACCATAATTTAGTTACACACACCATGACTTGAATAGTTTCCTAGACTCAGAAATGGGGAGTCTGAGTCTTTCTTTCTTCTAGTTTATACCTGACTTATTTTTTCATAGACTTGTAACAAAATTCAGACTATAAAGATTATCCTATAAAACCCCTTTTATTACCTGTTTTATTATCCTTAGTTGGATGAGAAAACTGCAGCTTGGTGCCTACTGTGTAGTAGGTGCTTAATGAATCTTTATTGAACCATTAGATAGACCCAAGCTGACGTTGAGTCACATGGCAGATCTGTGATGGAAAATCAGTCTTGTAACTTCTTGCTCAAGGCCCTTTCTACTACATTACTATCCATCTCCCTTCAGCCTGAATACACACCTGTCAGCTACTGCTACAACTGCTCACAAAGGGGAAATTCCACATAGAGAGAAGAGAGTCACAGGAGGAGCTTTGATTCCTAAACATTTGCATTGGTGTCTAGCTCAGGCAAATAGTTGAAAAGCACCTTTAAAAAGATGTTATATTAAACAGAAGTAGGGCAAATGAGAACACTTCCTTTCATCACACACACACACGTTTTCTTTCCTGAGTAGGAACCTAAGAGCTCCAGGTGGAAGAGGCATAGGCAGAGAACGGCCGATAGCAGGGCAGGTGGAAAGCAGTGACTGACATTTAGTTTAACCAGCCTTGGCAATGGTTTCAAGGGACACATCAAGCTCAAAGTAAGCAGGGGCTACAGGCAAGGTAAATGCTGTCTAATATTTGTATGAGGACTGGGAAACATCATAGAATTATTGCAACTCTCTCAGGAAGGGAGACTATGAGAAGGGATTGTCCACTTTTACCCACATCTAGGATGCCATGCCCAGCCCTTCTTGCCTTCCTCCCACCTCTGCCCAATAGGCTCCAGTCTATTCCAAAGGGAAATGTCTAACAGAATGAGTTAAGTATCAGCCAACTTTTTAAAAATACCAGCCTGGTCTGCTGGATCCTTTTCTGCTTGGGGACCTCTTCAAATGCTGCTGATTATCTTAACTCTGTTGTCATGTTCACCACTCTGGCCATTTTATCTGCTCCCTCTAGACCTCATGGGTTTATGTTTCTTCCAGAAAGCTTTCTAAAGAGACAAATAACATCAGTCATCTGCATATTAAACCAGAGGAGATTTATTGTTGATAGCCAAAATTATACTAATATATTAATTAGTAATACTTAATAATATTAGTTAATTAAGTATATCAGGAATGCTATACTTGCCAGTAGAGACAGCCTGTCAGTGGCTTCAGACTGTCAGCATTCTTTTGTGTCACCCTTCTCTTATCTTTGCTGTGTAACTGTCAGTGGGTGCAGTGTCCAAACTTAGGAAGACATCCAGGGAAAGTGATTTCAGAGACTGGTAGGAATGGGATATTAGGAACTGTGGGCTCTAACACTGAAAAATCTGATAGTTTTCTTTTTCTTTTATTTTCTCTTTGTCTTTCTTTCTTTCTTTTTCTTTCTTTCTTTCTTCTTTCTTTCTTGCTTCATCTCTCTCTTCTTTGTTTCTTTCTCTTCCTTTCTTCTCTCTCTTTCTTTCTTGCTTTCAATAATAATCACTCCGACGGCATCCTTTCCCTTACTGTCCCAGAGGGAGACAAAAACGATTATCAGTGGCAAATGGTACTTGCAGCAAAGCAACACCAAGACCTGGCTTCACACTCAGGACAGAACACTGCATGTCTTCCTCATGGTTGCCAGTGTTCTACATGTTCAGAGGAACTTCTCTAGTAATGAACTATAGAAATGATCCCTGAAAGTATAGTCTTAAATCTAGACATTTCTTTTCTTGAATCACGGTCAATATTTCTAATGACCAGAAATGCTGTCACTCAAATTGACCTGCAGATATGAATATTAGTAAGTCTAAGTGTGCAAAACATGTGTTCCTCTAATTGCTAAGAAGAAGAGAGGTGATGAAACAGCTCTTGACACAATGCAGAAAGTAGGACAACTCCAAGACTGGCTAGTGACAAAATTTTAAGGATATTTCCTGCCATCCCTTTACCCAAAAACAAGAGATATTTTCCTGCTGATAAAGGTTAGGTGTTTGTGCCATTCTGGCATCCAGTTTTTGTGTCTGTCCAAGTGTGTGTAGGCTAAGTGTTTGAATCAGGCCTTGAGAAGTTTTATAAAATTCTGCCAGATCATGATCCATGAGCATAAGGATTATGCTGATTTGTTGACCAATGCTTTTCACACCATCTAGCACAGTGCCTGACATTTAGTAGGCCCTCAATAGACACTCCTTTTGCAAAGTATTTTTAGTATTTTTAGCGTACTTTTAGTAGAGATGGAGTTTCACTGTGTTTGGCCAGGCTGATCTCGAACTCCTGACCTCAGGCAATCTGCCCCACTCAGCCTCCCAAAGTGCTGGGATTACAGGCGTGAGCTACTACCTGTAATCCTCCCCCCCCTTTTTTTTAAGCGAAGTCTCGCTCTGTGCCTAGGCTGGAGTGCAGTGGCGTGAACTTGGCTCACTGCAACCTCTGCCTCCCAGGTTCAAGTGATTCTCTTCGCAAATAGCTGGGATTATGGGAGCACACCACCACCATGCCTGGCTAATTTTTGCATTTTTGGTAGAGACGGAGTTTCACCATGTTGGCCAGGCTGCTCTTGAACTCCTGACCTCAAGTGATCCGCCTGCCTCAACCTCCCAAATTGTTGAGATTACAGGTGTGAGCCACCGCACCGGGCCCTGAAACCTTCTTTAATATGATCTCAAGCCACCTTGATGAATTTCAACTTTCATCCTGTTTTATTTTGTTTATAGTTCTTATTATGATACAATTACCTTTTTATGTGTGGATTGATTGGCTTGTTTAAAATATAAATTCCATGGGGCACAGACTTTATCTAGTTCTTTGGAAGAACTGTGGTTCCTGGGATAGTGCATGGTGCATGGTAGGTTCCTAATAAACTTGTTAAATTAATGAATTTTTTAAAATGAAAGAATATGTTCTTCTAGGTGTACCCCAAGGAAAAGGAAGTTTACAGCAAAAGCATTTCTTTTTTCTCATCTGGTTTAGAACTGGGAATCCTCTATGCCTTTCATCCCTCCTTTGTGTTAATCACATTCTTTAAAACATCTCTGTAGTTTCTGATATCTAATTGCCTTCTGCCTTCCCCTACCAATTCTCTCCCTATCCTTTGCTCTGGTAGAGAAGCTTGTTTTCCTCCTGTGGTATCACTTGCTGTTACCATGCTGTTAAGAGATCAGCAGCCCCAGTAAAAGCATAACCTTGATGGGCAGAAGGCATCAATATATTTTGAATCACTCCACTAAAAGTTTTCTCCGTATGGTTTCCACATCAGTTCCTAAGAGAACTGGAAACTAGTTACATATGCCCTACCTCTCTCACTCTCCAGTTTATCATTCAACATTCACAAACATTCCCACTCTTTAGCCTTGAGCCCTCTTAGACCACTTGGCCTCACTACCACATGCTTCAGTAGCCCTCTTTCATCAACTTAGCACCCAAAATGGTTCTTACTTTTCCTTAGGGCCTTCGTTTTCATTTAGGTCAGTCTATTACTTTATCAAAGATGGAGGTCTACTTTATCTTTCTTTAATTAAAGTCAATCAATAATTAAAGTATTTTAGGGCCTCAATAGCTAAAGTTCTTGCTACAGCTTCTGATATATTTTCATATTTAAATCAACTTGGAGGAATCTAGAATTCCCTTTAATAGTGAGTGGCACATATATTTACACAAACTTTTCATGATCCCTGATCTGCCACAGACTCCAAGAAGAGGAAGAGTTTACCATTTCTTATGTCACCAATTCTAACCATTAAAAATTAGCTCAAAGTTCACCATAAGTGTGGTAGACAAACATCAAACTGACAGATATATTCACCTCATGTCTTGGGAATCTCCAGGCCATCTTTATAAATGGCTTATATTATTTGTAGCTTGGTTTTTTCTTCACAAAGATTGTATGTTAGAGGACAAAGCATAATTTTTTGGTTTTCAATTGAACACATCACAAGTCAGACCAGTGTTATACAATGCACTGCTGAGCTAAAAACACAAATCTCGGTATGACTTAATAAAGTAGGTCTCACTTTTGTGTCCATCCCAGCGTGCCTAAAAGATATCGTATACTCCCAGAGTTAATGGTGACCCATTATGACAGTGCTTCCTGTGTAAGGAACAGCTTGAATGATTTATTCAGTTAATTCTTATTCTCTGCCCCCCGCCACCAAACACACACATCTCATACAGAACTGAAATGTAGAATGAATCTTTATTTATCTACCCTTATTACTGAATAAGGGTATAGTTGTTATTTGGTATTCTTTGATTCCTAGCACGTATAAAATAAATACTCAAGTACCACTACTTAAACAATTTTGTGAGCAAAAGCCACATGCCACACAGTATCTGTGAGACTTTTAACAGAATGACACTTTAACACTTTAGTTCATGATTTTAACAAGCTGCTTTTATGGGGTAAGAAAGGTCAATGCTTTTATAAGACCAAAAGCTTAAATGCAGCCAAAAAGAATTTTGAACTGGAAAGGTGATGGCAAGTGCTTCATGCCCAGAAGAGATCATCATTTGAAAAATAAAATCAAAACTATAATTGCTTGAAATGAATAATGAAATTTTGAGAATGATTTGGCTCATTTCAAGTCATTGTCATAATGAGAAGGCACTATCAAAATTACTCAGGGAATTTTTCCATTGAACATATATCTCTTCCCTCCAGCTTAGTATATCCTCATTTTCCAATCTCTATGTGTTTACTGACAGATTTTCCAAGTGATCATAGAGGCTCCTTCATTTCTACTCCTTCTCTTGGAGTGAGCATTACAAATTCAGTTGGCATTAAGGCATTAGATGATTAAAAAGAAAGTCTGAGTGGCTACTTTGAGGCCATATAGCATATAGAAGAAAAAAGATGACCCCAGAATTAACAAATCTGCAAATATAGCAAAGCAGCAAAAATTTATTAAAGTTCATCACATTCCAGGTAGCACATAGTGAGCACTATTCATGTGCCAGCTAGTTTATTAATTTATTCTCTATTTATTCATGCAACAAATATCTATTAATTGCCTAAAATAGATGCTCTGTATACAGTGATATTCCAAATAGAGTTAGTCTACACTATTTTACAGAATTCCCCAGCGGAAGTAAACTCCAACTGTCCATAGTGGTGACCAGCTCATTAGTGTTTCCTTACTGGCTATTTGTTTTTCCTTGACCTAGTCTCCTGTTAGCCTACCTGTGTTTCCGGGACAACCTTACAAATGAATAATTTGAATGCAAGTACTTATATGAAGGCTTGCTTCCGGGAGAACCTGAACTAAGACACCAGGTGAAGTGTACTTCAAGCAGAGGGAAAGGGAGATAAGAAAGCTCTAATCCTGGCCAAGAGCTCAGCATAGAGGGGCAGAGAAAGGGCAGACTGGCCAGAGCACAATGAGCTGGGGAGTGCCCTGGGGGGGACTGAAGCTGGGAACAATGGCCAAATGCTGCCAAGTCCTGGAAGCTGAGGTATCACTTTCTATTGTTGTAACAAATTACCATAAACTTTGTGGCTTAAAACAACATAAAGTTATGATCCTACTGTTGTGGAAGTCAGAAGTACAAAACAGGTCTCTCTGGGCTAGAATCAGAACATTGGCAGGACTGTGTTCCTTTCTAAAAGCCTAGAGGAGGATGCCTTTTCTGTCTGTCTTTTGTCGCTCATAACCCCCTTCCATCCTTGCAGCCAGCAGTGGTAAGTGGGTTCAGCGCTTCTGACAACCCCTCACTCTCTCTACTGTTCCCCTCTTATACTCCTCAGAATCCTTGTGATTACATTGGGCCCGCCTTGATAATCCAGGCTTCTTTCCTCATTTTAAGGTCAGCTAATTAACAACTTAATTCCATATGAAACCTTGATTCACCTTTGCCATGGGACCTAACATATTCACAGGTTCTGGATCTTTGGATAGGGGACATTGTTGTGTCGACACTAACCATGGAAAGGGGCTTGAATTTTTCAAAGAAAGAGACAAACCGATGGAGAATTGTAAGCTGGAGAGTGATAGCATCTACTTTGTGTTTTTAAAACATCTTTTTTTGGCTCCTATTTGGTGAATCGATTGGAGGATGACAAGACTGAGAATGGGAGGATTAATTAAGAAATTATTGCAAAATTTAGGGGACAAGCAGTGGTAGAGGACTAAGATGATGGTGTCAGAGCTTTTTGGAGGTTCAATGAACAGAATTTGGTGAAGGATGAGATCAGGGCCAAAAGAAAGAGGAAAGTTTCAAAATTAATTCCCAGATATCTCTCTTTAGCATTTGAGTGAATGGAGATAATGGTTTACTGACGTGGAAACATGGGTTTAGAAACATAAAACATTCAGGTTTCAACAAGCTCATTTTTAGATGCCCGTGAAATATATAAACGAATATAATCAAGTGCATATATATGAGTCTGGAATTCAAAACTGAAGTCTGGATTAAAGGTATACATTTTTGAGTCACAGTCATAAGATAATATTTATCACTATGGGAATTAGTGCAGTCACCACAGAAGAGAGAAAGGTGAAAAATGAAGAGGACAGGACCAGTCTTTTAGGAGTAATAGCATGTACCCCTGGAAATTATCTGTTCATTCTGCTATTCGTTGTCTGTCTTCTCCTCTTTCTATTTTTGCTCTCTAGAACCTCTGTGTGCTGTTCGAATCTTCTCATTCCATACCACATGTCTCTGGTCCTTTTATATTTTCCATTGATTTCTTTTTAGGCTGCCTTTTGGGTAATTTTCTCAGATTTGTCTTCCAATTACATAGTAGTCTGTGCCTAATCTACTACTTAACACACTCATTGAGTTTTGTAGTTGTTGTTGTTGTTGTTGTTTAATTCGGTGACTGTACTTTTATTCCAGAAGTTCCATTTGGTCCTTTACAAAATTTGAGTTTCCTGTTGTCATATTTTGCTTTTCTTGTCTATTTGTTCTACGCCTTCCTTCATCTTATCAAACATTTACATTTTTCTTAAAGTCTCTTTTAGAACGTTTAATTTTTTAGTTCTTGGGGATACAATTGCCCCCATTTGTCATCTGCTACTTATTCCTCAGAGTGATTCCTTTCCTTAAGTGTTTTGTGATGTCTGTGAGCTCCATCCCAAGAGGGCTTATATTTGGCGGAAAGTTTGTGTGCCCTGAGCTGTATGCATTTTTCTCCACAGTTGTTTTTGCTCTGCCTCACTTAGCCCCTGGGAGTGCACCAGCTATGTATTAGTTTTAATGTGAAGAGTCTAAGCTTCGACATTATTTTTCATGTCTTGTTTTTTTCTTCCAAAGATTCCAAGCTGACAGCATATTTCTTTGCCTCCTTTCCAGGCTGGGAGGATTGGGGTTTTCTATTGCCCTTTTCATAGAGTTATGAATAGCTGGTTTTAGACTTGATAATCCCCACATGCAAAGAGTTTGTGGCTGGATCCCCAAACCAATATTACCTTATGGGAAGTAGAACCCCAGCCACAGCCACAAAGAATATATTCCAACCATTAGTCAATTTTTAAAAAAAAAAAGCTTTATTGAGGTGTAATCGATATACAAAATGCTGCACATATAATAGATACAATTTGATCAGTTTGGACATAGGCATACACCCATGAAATCATCACCACAATCAAAGTAATACACTTATTAATCACCTCCAAAAGTTGTCTTGTTCTTCTCTTGTTTATTGTTTCGGTTTGTTTTGCTCTGCTTTTTGTTGTTATCAGAACACTTAACATGTGATTTATCCTCTTAACAATTTACCCCAGCTTTATTAAGGTATAATTGACAAATAAAAATGTTATATATATTTACAGTGTACAATGTGAGGTTTTGATATATAGAGATATACCTTGTGAAATGATTGATTCAAGCTAATCAACATATCTATCACCTCACATATGCTTTGGTCATAAGATCCACTCTTTTAGCAATTTTCAAGGATGTAATATATTATTATTAACTACAGTCACCATGCTGTACAATAGTTCTTTAGAACTTGTTTATCCATTTAACTAAAAGTTCACCCCCCCTTTATCCAACATGTTCTCATTTTCCCTCCTCTGCCCTACCCCTAGCAACCACCATTCTGCTTTCTGCTTCTTTGAGTTTGGCTTTTTTAGACTCCACATGCAAGTGAGATCTTTCAGGGTTTGTCTTTCTGTGCCTGGCTTATTTCACTTAGCATAATGTCTTCCAAGTGTATCCATGTTGTCACAAATGGCAGGACTTTCTTTTCATAAGGCTGAATTGTATTCCATTGTATATTTATACCACATCTTCTTTATTCATTCATCCATCAGTGGACACTTGGGTTCATTCCATATCATAGCTATTGTGAATAATACTGCAATGAACTTGGGAGTGCAAATATCTCTTCAACATACTAATTTCATTTCTTTTGGATGTATTCCTAGAAGTGGGATCTCTAGATAATGTGGTGGCTCTATTTTTAATTTTTTGAGGGAACTCCATACTGTTCTCCATAATAGCTGTGCTAATTTACCCAAAAATGTACATTCCCTTTTTTCCACATCCTCACCAACACTTGTTATCCTTTGTCTTTTTGATAATAGCTTTCTAACAGGTGTGAAAAGATATCTCATTGTGATTTTAATTTGCAATTCCCTGATAGTTAGTGATGTTGAGCAAATATGACTGATTCATATATGTGCTGACCATTATATGTTTCCTTTTGAGAAATGTCTTTTCAGGTCTTTTGCACATTTTTAAATCAGGTTGTTTGTTGCCTTGCAATTGAGTCGTTTGAGTTCCTTACGTAGTTTGGACATTAGCTGTTTATCGGAAATATGGTTTGCAAGTACTTTCTCCTACTCCATAGGTTGTCTCTTTACTCTGTTTATTGTTTCCTTTGCTATGGAGAAGCTTTTTAACTTGATTCAATCCCATTTGTCTATTTTTGCTTTATTGCTTGTGCTTTTGGGGTTATGTCCAAAAAATTATTGTCTAGACCAATGTCAAGAAGCTTTTTCTCTATGTTTTCTTCTAATACTTTTACAGTTTCAGATCTAATGTTTAAGTCTTTAATCCACTTTCAGTTGATTTTTGTATGTGGTGTAATTAAATGTCTAATTACATTCTTCTGCATGTGAATATCCAGTTTTCTCAGCATTTATTGAAGAGACTTTCCTTTCCCCGTTGTGTGTTCTTGGTAACTTTGTCAATGATCAACTGACTGTAAATAGATGAATTTATTTCTGAGTTCTTTCTTCTGTGTCATTGATCTTTCTTAACAAATTTGTAAGTTAATAATATAATATTGTTAACTATAGGCACTACGTCGTATAGTGTATTTCTAGAACTTATTCATCTAAAACTTTATCCCATTAAACAACCCTCTCTTTCTTCCTCCCCTCAGCCGCAGCAACTACCCAAGAAGGAAGAAGTGAAATGAGCTGTATTTGTAGATGACATAATTTTACATGTAGAAAACCCTAAAGACTCCATACAAAAAAATTTAAAAACTATTAGAATGAATATGTGAATTTGATAAAGTTATAGGATACAAAATCCGCATACAAAGTCAGTTGTATTTCTATATACTAACAATGAATACCTAAAAAGGAAATTAAGAAAACAATTTCATATAATAGTATGCTCAGGTATGAAGTAAACCAATGAGGTTAAAGACTTGTATCCTGAAATTTTAATTCTTTCACATCTAGCTCCGCTATGCTACCTTTGAACTCCCTCTGCAGTAAATTTCCCCTCTTAGTTTACTGCTTGGCTGTGTATCCAAGAATTCTATGACTGGGTTGATTAAAAATCCCCACTTGTTAAGTGAGAAATATCAAACAATTTTTTTTTATATAGCTGCTACCAATTGTGCTGTATCCAATCCTCTTTCCCACTGGACATCTATCAGAAACTTTGAAAACTCCTCAATCTGATGTTATCACTTTTCAATTAATAAAATGATCTCATTTTTACTAATTCTTAAGATTTTTCATTACAGAATTATAATCTCGTACTCACAGCTCTTACCTTTCCTGCTAATGTGATGAAGCCAGCTTGAGACAGCTCACAAGAGCCTACTGTGCACATCTCTTTCCAGCTCAAAGTTCAGTGATGTGCTATTGGAGTTTGACATTGGCCATGATGGGAATATTTACACTATGTCAATAATCAAACATTGCAAGTCACATTTTCCTTCTAGAGAACCAGTTGTTAAACATTTACCAGCACACCATTGACCCGTCCCCTCAAGACTAAAGATGTGGGTCCATTGCCAGTTTCTGTGTGTGAAGGATGTTGAAGAGTAGGAAAAAAATATCATGGACTTGGTCTCCTCTTGCTCACCCCATCCCTCCTCTGTGGCTAGTAGTCTCATTTTGGTGCTGGAAGAGGGTTTTCCATTGCAAGTTAAATGTTTGCTTCTGTACTTCAATTTATGTCTTTTATGTGAACTTCTATATTGGTGGTCATGAA
The DNA here is from genome assembly GCF_043159975.1 of Macaca nemestrina. Taxonomy (NCBI): domain Eukaryota; kingdom Metazoa; phylum Chordata; class Mammalia; order Primates; family Cercopithecidae; genus Macaca; species Macaca nemestrina. Next base: position 145,730,414 of record NC_092130.1, read on the forward strand.
TTTGCCATCACATTTCTGTTGGTCATCACGACTGACCTAGGCCTTTGTCTAGGTCTTAGGTAAGTGAGGCCCAACAGGTCCTAGTGATGTAATACAATCTCAAAGAGATTTCAAGGCAACACCCAACTCTTTGAGACTAGGTTACATATTAAACTGATCCCAATTGAGTGCATCCCACCTGAATTCCTCTGACACACACCTCTTTGCCTCATGTTGGAAAGAACCATTATATGATGCACCATCATATGTTTGTAACTTCTCTTCCCAACACTAGGCCTGAAAACTCGAATGAGATCTATCTTCCTTTCCTTTCATGAGGCAGTCCTTTTAGCTTTGCTTCCCAAACATGAAACCATGCTCTTTTCGCAATTTCCAACCATGAAACAAGGTTTGAGCTCCCCTTCTTGCACCTAGACATCACAAGCAATTCTCTCAGTTTGCAAATGCTGCTAACCCTAAACAAAGACCCCATTGCCTTCCCCAGTTCTCCTCTTATATCTCTCTTAGGCAATAGCATTCTATCTCTCCCAAGTGAGGACAAATGTCCAGTCTCATGTTAAGAATCAGATTTTCTTTTACATGGTCCTTGAAGAATGTAGACACTGTATTTTCAATAGGACCCTATTTCTGTTTACCACACCTTATTTCAATATCTCTGTTACATGTAATCTAGTAGCTCATGTTTTTTGAGCAGTGGGCATTGGACTTTACATGAACTCAGTATCAGGAGAGAAAGTCAAATTTTACTTCTATTTTATTGAATTCTGTATTGTTTGACTTCCAATATCTGATATGGTTTGGATATTTATCTCCCCAAATCTAGTGTTGAAATGTCATCCCCCAATGTTGGAGGTGGTCCTTTGTGGAAAGTGGCGAGTCATGTGGGCAAATCCCTCATAGTTTGGTGCTACCCTCATAGTAGTGAATGAGTTATTGCAAGATCTGGTTGTTTAAATGTGTGTGGCACCTGCCCCCCTGACTTTTGCTCCCGCTTTTTCCATGTGATGTGCAAGCTCTTGCTTGGCCTTCTGCATGGATAAAAGCTCCCCGAAGCTTCCGCAGCAGATGCTGGTGCCATGTTTCGTATACAGCCTGCACAACCATGAACCAATTAAATCTCTTTTCTTTATAAATTACCCAGTCTCAGGTATTTCTTTGTAGCAATGGAAGAATGACCTAATAAAATATCAAGCATATTTTACTTTTATAAGAAAAAACTAAAGTAATAACATGTTCTTAATGCACCTGTCACCAAAGAGTAAAAGAAAGCAGCCTAGAGGTATTTTGTGTTTGGAAAAGAAGACCTAATATTGTAATTCTAAAACTAAGATATTGTATAAAGTGAAATGCTAGTTGTAATGTTTTGACCAAGTCAAAAAGTGGGTTAATTTTTCAATATGAAGTTATATAGTATACACACTTGGGATTCCACATTTTAAAAAATTGCTCCTTATACTTTTTCTTAGCCAATTCTTACATATGAAAGAGAAAACAGACAATTTAATTATGTATAAAAATTTTAAATTGCTGCTGAAAAAGTCTAGAAAGAAAATTATAGTGGTGGTGGTAGTGAAATAAAAAATGAATGGAGAATTTGATAGGAAAATCATGGATTCTGTACAGACCTTAAATCTTATATGTAAACTAAAAGTGAATTTAAGATAATAAGAAAGGAAAGAAAGCCAAAACGCCTTTTATACTATCAGCAAAGATTTCTAAGACATATCAAAGAGAGAGCATTGGTTTCATAAACTTAGATCAGTGGAATGAAATGATACACATGCCTCACAGAATGACAGTTTTAATATTAAGCTGCTATTATATTCATTAGAATAATGCTAACTTTTATTACAAATAAGGCAGAAATGTATTCTGGCCTGAAAGTAATATAGACATATTTGTTACTCATGCTTACTAGATGTCTGAAGAAAGGTTGATTGACACTTTTCAACATAATCATCCAGAAGCACAGAGTGATGGAAGCTTTGTTGTCTTCAACAGATGTTTTCCAGAGTCATCCTGGGACTCTTCTCTATCCCAGTCAGAGGGAAAAGGAGGAGTATGGAGGTCTATTTATGTAAAGTTTATATGGTCCAGGACTATGAGTGGAGCTTTTTTCTATTCATGGTCCCTGGCTAAAGCTCAGTCACAAGGACATTTTAACTGCAAAGGAAATTAGGAAATATGCCCTGTTTCCAGGGAGGAGAACATGGATTTGATAAGCAGCTAGCATCAGAAAGTATAAACTAGAATTGTCTCCTCTGTAGACTGTTTAAAACAGAATAGCTCTTCATCTAATTGCAATAATACGCGTGTAGTCCCACTTAAAACAAAAGTACGGACATCACCAAATGCTCTCTAAAAGACCCTAAAGTTCTCTAATTTTTGGAAAGATGTTTGTATTTTTGGGTTTTTAAAAAACACATAAAGGAAGTACAGGTATAGAGATTATGAATGAAGCAATGGGAAGTTAGAATGTCATGTTGACAGGGGATGTGGAAAGAGAAAATTATGGGGACACTAATAGGAAAAAATTGGGAGGGTATAGGGAAAGGGAAGGACATGAAAAGTAAGGGAGAATACTCTTATTATTCTGTGATATGCTGAGAAAGTATCAAAACAAGAATGAACAGAGTTCCAAGAAGTTACAAGAAAAAACTCACAACCCATTCAATACCACTTTTTCCTAACTTTGTAGAGATAGAGCAAAAAGATTTGCGGATAGAAACATGCACAGGCTCACAATGGAGAAGCGTCTACCACACTGGCCTCAGAGCTGCCCTGGGAAGTCAGCAAGTCAGAGCTGATGTTACTGAGACCCAATAATTGCTTGGTTAATATGTACTGAAGTCACCTGCTTATTGCAACAATTTGAGAGTCCTTACTTGATACTTTTATTCAATTTTAATTGTTTCACTTTCTGTCTCTGGAGTCCAAAGCAAATAAGGCACTTGATGATTGCTTTAAAAAGGTTTCTTTCCTCAAATAATATGAGTTTCTAGCTTTAAGAAAGTCATAAATCTTGGCGGTAGATGCACAAGGAGTCTGCATTTTGCATGCGACTTCTGGACTTGCCCATATCCTTGTTTGTTTAGAACACTGACATGATGATGCAAAGCCACACATACCCTTGTTAACAAAGGTCAGCAAAGCTGCTGATACAAGCTTTTTATTAACTTCTGAAGCCAGGTGTTTATCCTGTCTCCAGCTGCTCAGCTGAAGGCTTATTGCAGGGCATATCTGCTACTTTGTTTTGGTTAGGCTGGCATCAAAATAATTACATTCCAATGGGATCAGGAAAGACCGTTAAAATGGATCTTCAGTGAGAACATTGTTCACTATCATTTTGCAACCCTCTTCTCGATTGTGAAAGTCAGTGTAAGCTAACAGAACTGCAATCTTATGGCCTGGACGTCAACTGAATGTTTGCAGGGCCCATGAAACGCATTTTGATTCCTTCTACAAGAAGACAGCAAAATGTAGATGAAAGACAAAGACTTCAGTTTGACACTCCTCTGCATCTCCATTAGCTCAAAGATAGCTGACCCAAACTTTACCTTTAATGTGTGGTCAATGGCAGTCACTGGAGTCAAAGTTAATGTTTTAGTATCATGACTTGGCTAGACTGCATATGACTTTTGCCCCAATTTTTTTTTAATAATGATTCAATTACCCTGTCCACTGAAGACATGTAATACAAAGAAAAAACTTACATGCTATTGGCTACTACTGATGATTGAAAGATAGTTGTCTGAAGACCCACAGAAGTTGGAAAAGGATCGGGAACTCCACTAAAACAGAAGATTTATTATTTTAATAATCTTCAATTTAGAGATCAGATGGATACATACATGAGCTCTATACATTCATCCACAACGTATAAATTGCTGTGTGTGGTTCATTTTGTTTTGAATAAATAATTCTTGAAATAGCCATCTTCAGAGATGGTTCCCAATGATCCCCACTTCCTAATATTCATGATCTCTTACAGATTTCTCCTTTTTATCACATTAGGTTTGTGTGAACAATAAAATGCAGCAGAAGGCATAGTGTGATAGTTTTGAGACTAGATTATAAAAGACATGATGGCTTCCGGTAAAAAAAAACCAGGGTCAAACTACACAATCTTTTGATGTGACTTCAGCAAGATCAAAGCTGGTGCCTTGGAGTAATTGTTTAATGTTTATAAAGTCTTTCTTAAGGGTGTGTCTCACAGATACTCTCAAACAATAAATCTAAAACACTTAAGAGTTGTCAAGAGACAACAATAGTTGTCTCAGCAGAAGACAAATGTAAAGGACTTTTGTCAAAGATGTTTGTGGGTGTGGCTTTTATTTAATGGAGTGAATCCCAGTGAGTTTCACAGAAAACTCACAAAGTCTTTAAGATTATCATATTCACAGAAACACCACAAGCTTGGACTGCAAGGGATAAAGATACTACAAAATGAAAAATAGGCTTTGGATTTCCACATTTGTATAAGCAATAAGGAGAGTGAAAAAGCTACTCACATGTGAGCACATGCTACTTTTTATGAGGAAATGAAGGATGACTCAGAGGGTAGAATCAAGAGATTAATAGCATGGGGCTAAAAGCCATAGAGGATTATTCCAAAGTATAAATCCTAATCAAGAATCTGCCAACTTGTGCCCGGCGGATTTCATAATTGCTCTAATCTGGAGACGCCTGTGCTTTTTATTTCCTTCTTTATAAATGTCAGTATCAGTTGTCCTATGCCTGCCCCTGTTGTGTATTTCGTGTTTGGGGGAAAATAACTTGCTTCTTTTGTTTGTAAATCTTTGGATTAAAATAAACAATAATCAAGAATCTACGGTTATAGAATTACACACAATAAACCTCTTTCACAACTAAACCATATTTAAATGATGATATTCTGGACTCTGAAATCACACTGATATGGGATGAGATTTGGGGGCTTTTAGAAGGAGGGAGTGTATTAGGTATTGGGAGAAACTTGATTAATTGGGGGCCATAGAACAGATGGTGGTAGCCAGCCTTGAGGATGGCTGCAACGATCCATTCCTCCTCATGTTTGTGCCCTTGTGTAGCTCCATTTGATGTTTTATCAGGGTTTGTGTGTGTGACCAATAGAACATGGCAGACCCGATGATGTGTTACTTCCAATGCTAGGTTTTTAGAAGTATCATAGATTTTGCTTCTCTCTTAACTATTTGCTCTGGGGGAAGCCAGGTGCCATGTCATAGACAGTCCTTGAAGGGGCTTGTGTAAATAGGAACTGAGACCTTCTAACAGCTGTATGTATGAGCTTAGAAATGGGTATTTCAGCTCCAGTCAGGTCTTCAGATGTCTGCAGTCATGGATGACATTTTGATTATAACTTCATGAGATACTCTGAGTCAGAACAACCCAGCTAAACCATTAACATATTTCTGACCCACATTCTGTGAAATGCTAAATATTTGTGGTTTTAATACAGTAAGTTTGGAATATTTGCATGTAAAAATAGATAATCTACTATTAGGTCGGTGCAAAAGTGATTGTAGTTTTTGCCATGGAGAGTAATAGAATTAAAAAACACTATTTAATTCACATTGTATCCTGAGTAGCAGTTAACCAACCATCCTACACTTCAGCAATTGTCCGTAACTTACTTGTTCTAAAATAGTGTCTTATCTAAAGGTAGAGTATTGTGACTATGGAAGTAGTCCAGTCTAAGAATGCAATTATATTCATTACCACTATGAGGAACTTGAATAAGGGAAAGTGGTAGCCATTCTCAAATCATACATTTTCTTTCCAAGCAATATTTCGAGTTATTTTATTTGTTTTTGTCCTCTCAAATGATAATACATGTAGTAATAACTTTTAGCTTTCATGTATTAAGTTTCCGAATATGCAGATAGTTCTGATTTTAAAGCTCAACCTGACATAATCTGCTATTGGAGAGGAACTCTGATTAGGTTACTTGGTACCAAGCAAATAAAATATGAAAACGAGAAGAGAAATTAGTTTGAATTAGTATAACATAGATATATTGTATCCTGGAGACACTGGCAAGGCATATCATTGGCATATGCATACACAATGTGAAAAATCTAATCATCACTGAGGATGGTGATATTTCCTTAAAACATAATAGAATAGATTATACATCATATTTCTTTTGTAGGTTAATACTAAAAGCAGTTATTCAATTAAAAATTTTGGGGTTTTGATTGATTTTTTATGTCTGTGGTTTCACAGAATAAACTTATTTGATCACTCTTAAAAATGTGAAAGGGATAAAGTTTTTTTCAATTAGATATGTTTATATCCATTGTTCTTTTGAGGCAAAATGTATTTGGTTGCACAAATACAAGTGTAGCCTATGTTCTCTATACAGTCTAATTTGTAAGGCCCAAAAAAGATCAATTAGAAAAACAAGCCATTATTCTTTACCTTATGGATTTTAGTTTATAAAGATTGGATACTGAGAATTTCCTCCTCGTCCTCCTCCTCCTCTTCTTCTTCATGTACTTTCCTTGATGGCAGAGTAAACTGCTATCAGATGAAAGAGGTGATAGGTAGAATAATGGCCTCTCAAAGATATCCTTGGCCAAATCCTCAGAGTCTATGAACATGTTACATTACATGGAAATGAGGCACTAAGGTTGCAGGTGGAATTAAGTTTGTTAATCCATTGACCTTACAATATAGAACTTGTGGCCAGGCATGATGGATCATGCCTGTAATCCCAACACATTGGGAGGCCAAGGTGGGACAATTACTCAAGCCCAGGAGTTCAAGACCAGCCTAGGTAGCATAGTAAGATCTTATGTCTACTAAAAATTAAAAAAAAATAATTAGCTGGGTGTTGTGGCAAGTGCCTGTGATCCCAGCTACTCAGGAAGCTGAAATGGGAGGACTGCTTGAGCCTTGGAGGTTGAAACTGCAGTGAACCAAGCTTGTGACACTGTACTCTAGCCTGGGTGACAGAGTGAGGCCCTGGAAGAGGGAGGTATAAAAAGGAAGTCACATTTTAACAACATGACAGAGACTCAATTTGCCATTGCTGGCTTTGAAGACCAAGGAAGGTGATATGGTTTAGCTGTGTCCCCGCCCAAATCTCACCTTGAATTGTAATAATCTCCACATGTCAAGGATGGGACCAGGTGGAGATAATTGAATCATGGAGGTGGTTTTCCCCCATACTAGTCTCATGGTGGTGAATAAGTCTCATGAGATCTGATGATTTTATAAATGGGAGTTACCCTGCAAAAGCTCTCTTGCCTGCCACCTTGTAAGATATGCCTTTGCTTCTTCTTTGCCTTCCGCCATGATTGTGAGGCTCCCTCAGCCATGTGAAACTGAGTCCATTAAACCTCTTTCCTTTATAAATTACCGAGTCTTGGGAATGTCTTTATTAGCAGCATGAGAACAGATTAATAGGAAAGGGGACCATGTAGGCAGCCTCTAGAAGCTGGAAAAGACTCTACTGGTGCCTCCAGAAAAGAATTCAGCCCTGCTGACACCTCAGTTTTGGTGCATTGAGATGAATGTGGAATTTCTTACCTGAAAAATAATAACTTTGTGTTGTTTTAAACCACTAAGTTTGAGATAATTTGTGACAGCAGCAATAGAAAATAAATACAGATGCTGTCAGGATATTGTAGAATACCAACACTTGGGGGAAAAAAAATAGGTTCTAGCCACATAGCAGACAGAAAGTAACACAGCTAAACTTCATGCCAATCACTTTGAATTCTAGATAAAATGTTACAGGCCTTTACAGTTTATATAACTAAGCTTTAATGAAAGAAAACAAAAATCTGTTGGGTTGAAATTTTTTAAAAAAGAATTTAAAATCAAGGAAGAGAAAAGCCCATAACCGGTGGGAATTTGAACCAGATACAAGTTCTCTATGAGTAGTGGTAACAAAATGTTCCAGGAGAAAAAAAGAAATGAGAAGTTAGCTTTAATGTGAGCATACAAGGGAAATTTTTAAATAATGGCTGACATGAAAGCTGGGGACTGAACAAGGAATGAAATTTCACCAAGTTGATGAGGGAAAGAAGAGCATTGCAGACAAAGTGAAGACATTTGGCATGAGGATGGAAGGTATATTCAAAAAACAACAGTGTGTTTGGTGTGGGATGACCTAGAAGCTTATTATTGTTTGTTAGTTTGTTTGTTTGTTTTTGTTTTGACTGGGTCTTACTCTGTCACCAGGCTGGAGTGCAATGGTGCAATCACAGCTCACTGCAACCTCTACCTCCTGGGCTCAAGCGATCCTCCCACCTCAGCTTCCTGAGTAGCTGGGACTACAGGCATGCACCACCATGCCCAGCTAATTTTTGTATTTTTTGTAGAGACAGGATTTCACCATGTCGTCCTGACTATTCTTGAACTTCTGAATGCAAGCGATCCTCCTGCCTTAGCCTTTCCAAAGTACTGGGATTACAGCCATGAGCCACCATGTCCAGAAACCTAGAAGTTTAAAAGGAAAAGTATATTGGATCCAGATTATGCAAAGTCTTGGATGTCTTGCTAAATAGTTTTGACTCTATTTTTATAAGCCAAAGATAACAAACCAGAAGCCATCAGGTGTGTTTTAGTTGGCTTCATAGTGCTTTTTTCTGTATGTGTTTAGATTATTACCATTATTTGTAATTTGAATTACAAAAATTAAAACATTAAAAAGACTGGGAGACAGACCTGACATAAAATTCTAGACATCCAACTTCTCTGTGGAAAACAAAACAAACAAACAAACAAAAACCCTAAAGTGTAAACAAATGATTTGACCGTCTTGCCACATTGGGTCTCACTGCAATTGGGTAGAATTGAGTAGTTGCTGACCCTTTATTCTGGGCATGTATTCTTCAGTTCACCACAGTTTACAAACTCTCCTCTTTCCCTAATGTGTTATATCTGTCCATTTCACCACATATTTGTACCTGCTGGACACACCTAGACATTTGTGTTTGTAACCCTTGTTGTCGGCAGGTGATTACCATCGAAGGATTTTTAAATATCAAATCTGCTTTAGAGGCCAAGATGGGTGGATCACCTGAGGTCAGGACTTCAAGACCAGCCTGGCCAACATGGTGAAACCCTGTCTCTACTAAAAATACAAAAAAATTAGCCAGACGTGGTGGTTCATGCCTGCAATCCCCACTACTTGAGAGGCTGAAGCAGGAGAATCACTTGAACCCGGGAGGTGCAGGTTGCAGTTAGCTGAGATCATGCCACTGCACTCCAGACTGGGTGACAGAGTAAGACTCCGTCTCAAAACAACAAAAACACAAAAATTTTGCTTTGGGAAGAAAACCTTGGTAGTAATGTTAAGATGCCCTCTGCATTCCTGTTGTACATTATATGTATTTCTGTATTCTTTTTCACTTCTTAAATACCTGTATTATTTTTAAAAAATCATTTGTACATGGATAGCTCTACAAAATACTTCTCCCAGCCCAAAACTTCAAATCCTTTGCACATGTCCTCCATAAAGAAACAAAATATTTATACTGCACACCCATTCAAGTCTAATTTTAAAAAACATTTAAGATTAAAAATCAAATATTATTTTTCTTTCCAGAACTTGTTAGTAATTTTAAACCACAATGCAACATACTTAACGGCATTTCTTTTTAAACATTAGCTTATTAGATTATTTTATGAGAAAAAATCAATTCAAGGCCTCAGGGAGAATATTATATTCTGTGTCTGAAAGCAAAAGACATTGAAAAACCCTTTTGTTCCTCTGGAGTTTGTGATTTCAACATAACCAACAAAAATAGCACACAGATTGACTTCCTACTTAATATTAGGCATTGTTTTGTTACTTTTGGACTGCAGCTGAAACGCTATCTAAACTTGAAAACGGTGGGTGAGTGGAAGTCCAGCACAGAAGAGGGTCAAGCCTGGGGACAGGCGGATAGAAGCTTTCTGAGCAGTGGAGTAAGAAGAGCCCAATCCCTAGGATCCCCCATCATGGCAGGCTCGTTTGGGGTGGAAGACAGTTTATTGCACTTAACACTGAGTTACAATAATCTGTTTATGTTGTTTGCGTTCTTTGCCAGGCAGTGAAATTCTTATAAAGGGCTAGAGATGTTTTTCTCATCTACCTGTGTGATTCCCTGTTACCTAACATTGTTTGGCAAGTAGTAGATACTTAGTATTTATCAAAATGTACTGAATGAAGGATAAGAATGGGTAAGACACTGAAGGCAGAATGATCAGTAGGTGGACTATGACGTCATCCTAGTGAAACAGGAAGAGGGCCTGAATTAGGATGGGCCTATGATGAGGATAAGAAGAATATCACTGTCAAAGGTATTCAGAAAATATAATTAATTTGTTTTGGGGGGTTCTATGGTTTGAATATGTCCCCCAAAGTTCATGTGCTTTGGAAATTTGATCCCCCATGCTGCAGCAGTGTTGGGAGGTAGTCATCAGGGCATAATAGGAAGTGGTCATCAGGGCATAATGGTCTTCAGGGAACCAACCTCATGAATGGATTTATGCCATTATGGTAGTAGTGGGTTTGTTATTACAGGACTGGGTTGCTTAGAATGAATCTGGCCCCCTCTTGCTCTCTCTTTCTCATTCCTCTGCCTTTTCCTCTCTCCTTCTGCCATAGGATTATGCAGCAAGACAGTCCTTACTGGATGTTAGTCCCTTGCTCTTGAACTTCCCAGCCTCCAGAACTGTGAGATATAAATGTCTGTTGATTGTAAATTACTCAGTCTATGCTATTCTGTTATAGCAGCACAAAATGGACTAAGACAGAAGGTAAAGGAAAAGAAGAAATAAAAAATGTCTCTTAAATCATCATCATACCATATGGGATGACTTCTCATGATCTATTATTCACCAATCCAAAGAGAGTGAGTAATTACCCCATCCAAGGACTTCAGCCTCCCCTATTCCATGGAGCATATAGTCACAAAATTTTTCTACTGGGAGGCAGTTGAAAAGCTCCAGGCTACAGATTGGAAGACCTGGATTGATCAAGTCTCAATTCTCCCCTTTACTTATCTATGGGTCTTGTACAAATAAGCAGCCTCTTCGATGTTCAGTTTCCTAATCTATAAATGATGGTAGCCTAATATTGCTCTAATTTATTAATATGGCTATGAGAGAATAAACCTAGCTTATCTGAGAGTATTTTGTAAACCATGTTATGTTATACAAATATGTTACATGCCAAACTCTGCTAGTCACTAGGGATACAAGAATAAAATAAGGCATAGACTTCTAGCTACCCAGTTTAAAAGAGACTTTTAAAACATAGTGACTTTTAAAAATCACTTTTTAAAAGTGACTTTTAAAATACAGTTGAACAGAACATAAGAATATTTAGAAATGGAGATAAATTTAAGAATATTTAACCATGGTTTTATTTAACACTTTCTCAGCATTCTTCCTAGAAGAATAATTTTGCAATGAATATTTTGCAACCTGGGACTATGAATTGTAGGATATTAAAGGTTCTTTGGTGGAAGGGTTTATTTCCCCATTTGGAGGTTATTTTATTTGTTATGTGAACTGAAGTAGAAATTGCTGATGATATTACTGGATGGTTGATTTTTAAATAGGTTCTAGCCACACAATCTTTTTAAAGATTTTGAAACACTAGAGGAATGCTTAATAAACCTAAGTGCATTTTAAGTCACTTACAAGATTCTTCTAACCACAAACAGATCTTCTCCTGTGATGGTCATTATGCTACATATTTGGCCGTTCTTTGGCACTGAAAAATCCCCATGGAAAAAAGATGGAAATAAGAAATAGTAATCCTATAAAATTCAATTAGGATGAACGTAGGTACTCAGATAACTTCCCTGGTCATCTCTGTCCTCTTCCACAGATAAAATACAAATACATTAAAATCCACTTAGTATGAGAGCATCTCTGATAATAATGTGTTATATTATCTTAGTAATTATGTGAGGAGTGAGAGTAGCTTAATTTCAAACAGCTGACCTATGTGAAGCTGCAGATAAAAATGCTATCAATTGAGAGTCGGGTCATGAATACATCTACTCTGCCAAATGAACCACGTTGCTTCTAAATGTATAATAGGAAAATAAGATTTACATTATTTAGCCACAGAGAAATTTAGGAAGAAGATTGAAAACAGATCTAAAGCATTACCCCACCAGCCTCTGAATTTGTATGCCCCTGTTCATACTGGAATAATTAACTGCCCATTTCCCAAATATCAATACACAGTAAGGCAATGTATCTATAAAATATGGATGTGTATCTTTAAAGTGGAATTTTAAAAAACTCTAGGGGCACTATGGAAATGGAATATTTTGTCAAGGCAAAGATAAATACTATTGATTTGGAAATACAAAACACTTTACAATGTTAGGGACTACAGATGACCACCAATTCAAAGTGACAAAAGTGACTAGGAAGTTATTGGCTTAAAGTGATTAACAGAAAGTCTGAGAATGCTGTCCTACCAGAATAGGATACTGGGGAAAGAAAATGGCTTTAATCAAAATCTCAGTAGATGAATCTATTTTTTTGTAGATGGAGTCCACTGTTTAGAATGGTACTTTTCTATCCAATACACTTTTTGAAGGCATACTAAAAAAATGTCCTATGGTTCTATTGGGAAAAGCTACCTTTTACACAGAGAAAAGTAAGTAACATGCCAACGACAATTCCAGTGACAAAGAGAACACTGCCTGCTTCTATTACGTGTTCCTTCACTCATTCTGTTATTTATTCCCTTCTGTCTTGATTCCTTCATTAATGAGAATCAATTAATGAAAGTGCCTGCTGCATTTAGAAAAGCCAGAGATGATGGAGAGAAGCACAGAAAAGGAAGAAAAGTAGTCAATTCAATTCACACAATCTCACAGACAACAGAGACCAGTATGAGGAAGAAGCAAACTAGTCAAGCATGTACCGTAATGGGGTACAGAGGGAGGCAGGGCATGGCAGTGTGCAGTCACTAGGTATCATCTAGGGAATATTTTCTATATGAATCAATTTGGGATTGGGGTTCTAGTTGGGTACACATAGACACAAAGGTGGCAATAGACACTGGAGACTACTGGGGTAGGGGAAGAGGGAGAGAGACAAGGGCTGAAAAATTACCTGTTGGGTACTCTGCTCACTACCTAAGTAACGGGATCATCCGTACCTCAAACCTCAGTGCCATGCAATAGCCCCCGTAACAAACCTACACATGTATCCCTTGAATCTAAAACAGAAGTTTAAATTATTTAAAAAATTGAAAAATAAAAGTTTGCTGTTGATATTAAAAAGGAAGGAAAGGATTGGAGTTCTAAACAAAAAACATGATGGAAGAGACACCTGTGATTATGAGATGGCCAGCCAGAGCCGGCAGCATCATTTGTGGAATCCAGTGCAACATGTAAATGGGGTCTCACTGTTCAACAAGCAGGACAACATGTATTTTCCTTTCTTTTGCTGTCCCTCTCTCTCCACCTTCACGTGTTTTTTTCTTTGCTGTTAGCGTTGTGCTCCCTGAAGTGCAGGAATACCCCCAGGGACATTGCAGAACTTCACAGACTCTGGGACCTCCTTAGGCGACACCGCATGCAAAGTATATGCATCCAACCCTCCCTCCCAGGTGCAGTTGCCCAGGAGCCGAAGGGTGGCACATGGTCGGCTGTGGTAGCTGAGTGTGGCCATGGGAGTGTGCGGCTGAGACCCCAGTCCCGAGCGTGGGGAGGCCTTGGGAGGCGGACTACCCGTGAGCTGGGCCCTGGCACATGCTCCATGGTCCCATTGGTCTTCACTTCCAACATGAAATTTTAAAGATTAAATTAAGAATTTTCAGACTGACAGTGGAGCCTACTCTGGGTCCTTGTGAACGAAAGGCACCATGCAACTGCATGGTCACCCAACCAGCTCAAGAATTGCAGAATCAAGGGGGAAAAACAAAGAGGCAGAGTGGAAATTACCATGAACTTTACTGTCCGTGTAAGAAACTTTTTCAAGATTAAAAAGGAAAGGTCACACACAGTTCCATTAAAAAAAAAAAAGAAAGAAAAAAAAGAAATAGAGTCATGTTTAGATGCACACCGGGAAACTTTGAAGGGGAAAGGGGGGAAAATCCTATACCTATTTACCTATTCAAGTACAAAAATAAAATAAACAGGTTGCATACAAAAGAACAAAAATCATCCTGACGTTAGATGACTGTCAATCCTAAAGATAGAAGATTATTGCAGAATATAGTTTCTCAACATTACTGGGAAAATGCAGGGGGCTCAAAATCATTGTCTGCCAAAGAGAGACAAATTCGTTCAAGTAACATTCTCAAGTAACAAAAAAAGTTTGCTGCCCATTTATTCTTTTTGGGGGAGCAGGAGACCCTATTTAAAATGTACTCTATCTGGCTAAGAAATTAATCCAAATCAAGCCATCGAGAATGTGAAAATTGTTTTTTTTTTTTTTGTTTTTTTTTTTTTTTTTTTTTTTGAGACGGAGTCTCGCTCTGTCGCCCAGGCTGGAGTGCAGTGGCGCGATCTCAGCTCACTGCAAGCTCCGCCTCCCGAGTTCACGCCATTCTCCTGCCTCAGCCTCCCGAGTAGCTGGCACTACAGGCGCTGCCACCACGCCCGGCTAGTTTTTTGTATTTTTAGTAGAGACGGGGTTTCACCGTGTTAGCCAGGATGGTCTCGATCTCCTGACCTCGTGATCCGCCCACCTCGGCCTCCCAAAGTGCTGGGATTACAGGCGTGAGCCACCGCGCCCGGCGAAAATTGTTTTATATAGTGTCTACTGGTGGCTACTGAAAGAAATTAAAAATGTAGAATTAAGTACAATTTTTTTCCTAAATCTGTATTTAGTTTTGAGTTCTCCCAGAAGTAGGCCCAGAGACAAGAATTCCAGAGAAAGTATATTGATTTAGGTTGTCGAGAACAGGTAGAAGAATATGAAAGAAAAGAAAAGCAACCAAGAAAGGGTAGATTGTCAAGCCAGCTTCCAGGAGGGTAACTGGCATTTAGTGCAATGGGGCAATTTTGACACAGCCTGCAAAACGCACTCGGAGAGTTACGGCACCCCGAGGGCAGGAGAGCTGGAACGTTTATACATCAAGTCATTGGCTCACCAGTCATTGGCTGGGGATTCAGGAGCGGGTGCTTCATCTCTTTCCCCCCATTGCTTGGTAGATGCAGCGTCCAGCAGTCGGAAACCCGGAAGTCGGCAGGAGGGCACTGCAGTCGTGGAGTTCCAAGGGATGGTAGCGTACTGGCTCAGCTGCGGTCTGGTTATGACACTAAATGCAAGTAACCATGACCAATTCTGAAATAAAGATTTGGTGGTTGTAAAAAATGCAGAGGATAAACTGGCTTACAGCTCCAGATTAAATGAGTAATACTGGGAAGTGATGAAGCGCTGAGAAGACAGAACAAGGTAAATTTTTGCCAAACTCCCTATCACTTTATAGAGGAGGAACAATGAAAAGTTATGGCCTGTTGAAAATTATAAAAATGTAGGTTTGGTTTAACATATATTTGGCAAAATTAAAGGCAATAGAATAGAATTAAATATCATTTTCTATATATATTGTCATACAAAATAAAAGGAAACAAACACAAAGAAAATATAGCGCAAAGAAAAGTAGAGCAGAGGTTAGGCCATATGTTTCTATTGTAGCTATAAATTCCTGTGAGTTAACTACTCTTTTCACACATACAAATGCATAAAACAATTTAACAAATTTTTTTTTAAAAAAAGGCACCTGTAGACCCATCGCCCTGATCAATAAATAGAACATTGTCAACATCTTAGAGGCCTTCTGTAATCCATCCCTAATTACAACCCTTTTGCGTCTTCTTAAATATAACAAATATTTTTCATTATGTGGTCATCTCTTCCTTGCTTTTACCATTTTAGAATAATCCCTAAACACAAAAGCTTAATATTGACTGTTCTTGAACCTACATAGAATCATAAAGCTTCTTTTGGAGTATACTGTTTGTGAGATTTACTCATGTTGTAACATGTAGCTGTAGTTCATTCATTTTCAGTGCTATATACTATTCAATTATGTGACTCGATCAGTTTATTTCTTCATTCCACTGTGATGGACATTTTGATTGTGTCTCTTATTTTGTGCTACTATGTGTAATATTAGTGTGGTCTATGATATTCATATATATGATTGGTGAACATTTTTACACATTTCTGGTGGATAAAATACTGGGAATAGAGTTGCCAGGTCATAGGACATGTGTATGTTCCACTTTTGTAGATATTACCAAATTCCTTTCTGAAGTGTTTGCACTAGTTTACACCTCCGCCAGTCACAGATGAGAGTTCCCATTGCTCCTTCACCTTGGCTGTTTCAGTCACTTTATTTTGATGTTGGTCATTCCAGTAGGTATATGATGATATTCCATGGGGTTAATTTACGATACCTTTATGACTCTTTTCATATACATATCAGCCGTTTGTATTTCCTGTTGTATGAGGTGCCTGTTTGACCTTCTTGCAAAAATTGTCTTCAACCTGGAGCTATAAAAATCCTAACTCAGCAATCATTGGTCGTAGAGGAAATACTAGCTAAAATTACAGAACTTCTAGAAAACAGTCAAATTTATGGAAAGCAAGAAAATTAACATGAAAAGAAAAATTCAGAGTCTTCAATACTTAATTCAATAGGAGAAGAAATTAAGAAAAAGAATGAATTACTGACTAAAATACTGAAAAAAGCAAAAAGAAAGACTTTAAAACATGAAAGCAGAAACTATGAAGTTAGAAAACAGAAAAACAATAAAACTAAAAAACATACCCAAATACTGGTTCTTTCAGAAACCCAATAAAATATATACTCATTAACTACTTTAAGAAAAAAAAGTACAAATACATGAGATAGCAAGTAAAAATGAAACATGAGAAATGTAAATAATTATGAGAAAGGCTTTGTACAATTTCATACACATAAGTTGAAAATCTGGATTAATCAAATAATTTCCTGGGCAAATGTAGTTTGAAACTAACTCCAGATGAAGCAGACAATGTGAAAGGGCAAACATACAAAAAATAGGAAAAAGTAGGGAAAATTTTCAAAGGAAATGACTCCCAAAAGGCACCAGACCTAGGGAAATTATACTAAATCCTAAAGAATTCTAGTGCATTTAATTAGAAAAGCATTGGAAAAAAGTAAACGATCTAAAATCTTGTATCAGTATTTGAGAAAGATTACAGGAAAAACAAATTTATTTAGAACAAAAGTTCTAAATAAAGCATTAGTAGAAACAAAAATCTAGGAGCAACTTAAAGAGATAATACATTACAATCAAGTGGAGATGAATTCAAGGAATGCAATAATGGCCCAATGTTAGAAAATTAATTCATATATCATATTACTGGATTTAAAAATACAATTCATATGATCATTTGCAAGCAAACTAAACAGGCATCTGACAACATTCAACAATGCTTTGTGATTTTTTTTAAAAAGATACACAATAAAATAAGAATAGATAGTTACTATGACAAATTATTTCTTTTTTTATTCAACTTTTATTTTAGATTCAGGGGATACTTGTGCAGGTTTGCTACCTGGGTATATTGCATGATGCTGAGGTCTGGGGTATAAATGATCCAATCACCCAGGTAGTGTGCATACTACCCAACAGTTAGTTTTTCAGCTCTTCCCCCACTCCCTAGTCAGTGTCTACTATTGCTGTCTTTATGTTCATGAGTACTCAATGTTTAGCTCCCACTTATAAATGAAAACCTGTGATATTTGGTTTTCTGCTCCTGCACAAATTCACTTAAAATAATGGTCTCCAGCTACATCCATGTTGCTGCAAAGGACATGATGTCATTCCTTTCTATGGCTGCATAGTATTCCATGATGTGTATGTACCGCATTTTCTTTATCTAACCCACCATTGATGGACACCTAGGTTGATTCCATGCTATTGTGAATAATGCTGCAATGAACATGTGAGTGCATGTGTCTTTTGGTAGAATGATTTGTTTTCTTTTGTTTGTATACCCAATAATAGAATTGCTGAATATGACACTCTTTCTATGTCCATCACAGTATCAAAATTAATGAGAAAACAGTAAATTCAGGACAAGACAAGGAATCCAACTACTGCCACTATTATTTAGCATCTTATTGAAGATTAAAAGCCAAAGCAATTAGAAAGCAGAAATAAAGATATAAAATTTGGAAAGGGGAAAATTGACCTATTCCTAGTGCAGTTAATATAATTATGTACCCAGAAAACTCAAAAGAATAAGATAAAAAGTATTTGAATAATCAGAGATTGCATAAGTTTTAAAGCTACAAAATTAATTGTCTTCACACACATAAACCACCAGTCAGATAATATATAACATCTTTTAAAAAAAGTAAACATAATTATAATTTTACTTTGATTCTATAATCATAATAGAATCAAAGTGAAATTTTTAGAAATAAAGGTAACAACTCATGTGCAAGATGTATATAAAGAAAACCTTAAAAGTTTGCCAAAGCCACAAGAGAAGATTTAAAATTTGATAAATTAAGGACAAAAATGATTCAATGTCATAAAAATTTTAATTCTCCTTATGTTAACATATATAGTATAATCCTTATCAACATAATAATGATTTTTAATGTATCTAGGATTTTTAATTTCATGTAAAAAATTAAAACCTAGGAATAGCCATGAAAACTCTAGAATAACAAACTAGTCATGATACAAATAGCCTTGCCAGATATTAAAATATATGATAAAGCCTCAATAAGTAAGATGATATTATACCAGAGCATAAGTAGGCAGACCAATGGAACCAAAGATAACTTCAGGAAAGGACCCAGATACATACAGAAACTTAGTATATGCTTAAGTGACATTTAAAATCAGTGAGGATCCCCGTATGTCCCTGGTGGTCTAGTGGCTAAGATAAAATCAGTGAGGAAATTGGGATAATTTAATAAAATAGTGCTGAGACAACTAGGTAGCCATCTGGAAAAAAATATGTTAGAACTATACACCACTGTTCATGAGAATAATTGCCAGATATATTGATTAAATTATAAAAAATCAAGCCATTGTATATTAAAGAAAGAAATGAAAAAATTTGTCTATAACCTGGAGAGTAAAAGTAACCTTCTTATGATTCAAAACCTATAAGCCATAAGAAATGGTAGATAAATTTGACTACATAAAAATTTTTAAAAAGCTGCATTAAAAATAATAAAAATCAAAACAAAATTATAAACTGAAAAAAAAAAAACTGAAACTAACAGTTTTAGAAATGGTAAATTGCCTTAAAAATATGCTATATTTCTCATACAGGAAAAGTTCAATAGAAAGAAAAAACGACAGAAAACATAGAGTTCTCAGGAACAGAAATTGCAAAAAGTTCTCTGGCAAGGAAAGCTCAACCTCTACCATTAAAAAATGAAATTAAAGCTCTACTGGTATGTCAAACTTCTAGATATTTTCCAATTTGATGAAAAATGAAATTAAAGTTAAATCTTTACTGGTATTTCAAACTTCTAGACTTTTTTCAATTTGAGGGATTAAAACAGTATCTCTTGCCAAGATCATGGGGAAAAGCACTCTCATGTACTTCTATGGGAGTGCCAATTGGCACAGCCCCTATAGATGATAATTTGGCAATATCTGAGCAAATACATTTTTCCTTTTACTCAGTGATATGGTTTGACTGTGTCCCCACTCAAATCTCATCTTCAATTACAGTTCCCATAATTCCTCTGTGTCATGGGAGGAAGCCGGTGGGCAGTAATTGAATCATGGGGGCCATTACCCCCATGCTGCTGTTCTTGTGATAGTGAGTGAGTTCTCATGAGATCTGATGATTTTATAAGGGACTTTTCCCCCTTTTGCTCAGCATGTCTCTTTTCTGCCATCATGTGAAAAACAATGCGTTTGCTTCCCCTTCTACCATGATTGTAATTTTCCTGAGGCCTCCCCAGCCATGCGGAACTGTGAGTCAATGAAACCTCTTTTCTTTATAAATTTCCTAGTCTTTGGAAGTTCTTTATAGCAGCATAAGAACAAACTAATACACTCAGCAATTCCACTTCTGAGAATATAACCTAAAGACAACTTCGCATGTTTCTGTGGAGACTTATTCAATGCAGCACTGTTTGTTATAGCCAAAGATTATCCCAAAAAGCCTCTCAAATATTATCCACAGGAGAATGATTAAATACATAGTGGTGTATCTATAAAATTATGAAGATATAAAAAAGGAATGAGAAGATTTTGGTACTGAGATGAGAACATCTTTGAAATAGATTGGCGTCAGTGTAGAGAAGGATACTTGAGTGGCCAACTATCCTAGTTGCTCAAGTTAAGAAGTTTCCAGAGACAGAGGACTGTAAGCACTAAAACTGGGAAAGTCCTGGGCTAACAGACAGTTGGCAGTCCTCCTTGTCTAGCCCCATTTTTTCTGTAAAAGAGGTGGGAATTAGAATATACACTCATATTCATTTGTATATGCATAGAAAACTTCTGGAAGGATACACAAGAAAGAAACAATGATGGTTTCATGTTTTATCTTTGGTGAGGATGGGGAACAGGTAGATGAAGGACTGAGATTGAAGGAAGTTGTTTCATTCAATGTATATTTTAAAAATTTAGACATATGTGAATTTAATACCTATTCAAAAATTAAGCCAGCAAATAAATATCCAAAAACAAATCATTCAGGAATGAAAAAGTAATCTGTTTTGTGGGAGGGAAATGTTCTTTTCTTAAGTAGAGAGCAAGATATCTGGGTAATTTATACAGTTGAATGACTTGGAAACTTTCTTGCAAAGTATATTTTTTATAGCCTCTGCCGACCTTCTTTTGGATCATAAATGTAATGCAGTGTACTGTCCATTGAGAACAAAGACTTACAGGCTGTCTGCCCTGGTCAAAGAGAGCCCTTAAATTTCTGAATTGCCCAGACAGTCTCAACATAGACTCATAAAGCTGCTGTCTGAAAGAAAATAAATTCTACTCAAAGCAAATCAGCCTGTGAGCAACCGAATCTTTACTTCAATTTGATTTTATTCCTTTTTTACTCAAGGAACTCTGTAAAACATTTTGTGACTTAGGAAAATTCTTTATAAAACTTAGATTTGTTTGCAAATTCATGTGTTTTTCAAAATGTTTGTTTTTTTTAACTCTTTCTGAGCATTAGAGTGTGAGGGAGATTTATTATTTATATATATACACCCACACACATATGTGTGCTGGTATGTATGGTTTTTATATGTTTTATATATTTTTGTAGCCTCTACCGGCCTTCTTTTGGATTATAAATGTAAGGCAGTGCATTGTCCATTGAGTCTACATATATATATATATATATATATATATATATATATATATATATATAAAATGAATCTCCCTTCCCCAGCTCTCTTTATATAGAAGTCCCACAATTTGCTGTTTGCAAGCCAGAGACCCAGGAGGGTTAGTGGTGAAGTCCCAATAGAAGTTCAAATATCTGAGAACAAGGAACTCTGGTGGTATAAGTCCAAGTCTAAGGGTAAAGGACGAATGTTCCAACTCAGTCAAGGAGAGAGAGAGAGTGAATTCTCCCTTTTTGCACCTTTTTGTTGCATTCAGGCCCTCAAGAGATTGGATAGTCTCCTACCAAATTGGGGAGGGCCATCCGCTTACTTCAGTCTGCCTATTCAGATACTAATCTCATCCAGAAACACCCTAACAGACACACACAGAAATAATGGTTAGTCAAATATCTGAGTACCTCATGATTTAGTTGACACATAAAATTAACCATCACAGGGAAGAACAAGGGATGTATGTAAATGGGAAAGATAAAATCCCTGCCTCTAAGGAGAAGCAATAATCACAGATACACAAAAAGACCTATTGCAACAATCATGGACATGCCTAGGCATGGTCCAGTTAAATTGCCCAGGATGGCACAGAGTGGGAGATACTAGACTTGAAACTGGATGTCTAGTCTGAGGCAAAGTAAGCTGGAGAAGAGAATACAGGCAATGGTGTTAGTGCAGTATTGCAAATAGCAGCAAATACGTGGAACATGCAGCAGCAGGGCCTGCTGAGAGGCAAGTAGAGAAAGTATGGGCAAAGGAATCAAGGAGCAGGCACTATCCGGAGATGAGAAGTAGGTCCCATAAAGTCTGTTAGTGGGAATAGGGCCTGAGCAGAAATTCATGTCTAAAAGTGTGTTCCCAGAGTGGGATGGATAGGTGGATGTACAGGCCAAAGCAAGGTGGATACCAGTTCTAGAAGGACCAATGTGCCAGGCAAATTTTCAGACTGGAAATCAGACACAAGGCCAGACAGAAATTAGGTGTCTCAAAACGTACCTTGCACAATGCACATATACATCTCAGGGGATTGTAGCCTGAACAACAAGCTAAAACTATAAACTTTCTAGGAAATAAATTGGAGGAAATTGTCATGATCCCAAGATTAGCATAAAATCATCAGCTAAGGCACAGAAAGTATTAATCATAAAAGAAAAAATAGATAAATTGCATCTTACAGCAATTTAAAAGTCTGCTCTTGGCAGGGCGTGGTGGCTCACACCTGTAATCCCAGCACTTTGGGAGACCGAGAGGGCAGATCATGAGGTCAGGAGCTCGAGACCAGCCTGGCCAACATAGTGAAACCCCATCTCTACTAAAAATACAAAAAATTAATTGGGCGTGGTGGTGGGCACCTGTGATTCCAGCTACTCGGGAAGCTGAGGCAGGAGAATCACTTGAACCCAGGAGGTGGAGGTTGCAGTGAGCCAAGATCGCACCATTGCACTCCAGCCTGGGCGACAAGAGTGAAATTCTGTCTCAAAAAAAAAAAAAAAAAAAAAAATCTGCTCTTTAAAAAACACCATTAAGAAAATGAAATTGCAAGCCACAATTTATAATGCATATATATTTAATAAATGACTAGCATTCAGAATGTATAAAGAATGTTTACAACTCAGTAAAAAGACAAGCAACCCAAGAAAAATATGTGCAGCTTGAACAAAAACTTCAGGAAATAATATATGCTAATTATCAATAAACAAAAGAAAAGATGCTCAATGTTGTTAGGCATCAAGGTGATGCAAATTAAGAACACAATAAAATATCATGAAACCCACTAGAAGCATCCTAAAATAAGAAAGATGTATATGTGTGTATGGGTGTGTGCACTCACGTGTGTGTGTGTTTTAGGAAAATCTATGATAAAGTGAATTTAAAATTCATGTAGAAGAGTGTCCAAAAACAGACAAGGAATTTTATTTTATTTTTAATTAATGTAAAGCTTTTTATATAGGTAAACTTGTGTCATGGGGATTTGTTGTACAGATTACTTCGTCACTCAGGTATTAAGCCTAGTATCCATTAATTACTTTTCCTGATCCTCTCCCTCCTCCCACCCTCCACTTTCCCATAGGTCCCAGTACATGTTGTTCCCCTCCAAGCATCCACATGTTCTCATTATTTTGCTTCCACTTATAGGTGGGAGCATGTAGTATTTTATTTTCTGTTCCAGCGTTAGTTTGCTAGGGATAATGGCCTCCTGCACCATCCATGTTCCTGCAAAGGACATGATCTTGTTCCTTTTTATGGCTGCATAGTATTCCATAGTGTATGTGTTCCACATTTTCTTTATCCAGTCTTACCATTGGATGGGCATTTAGGTTGATTCCATGTCTTTGCTATGGTAAATAGTGCTGCAATGCCCATGTTACTTTTTGACTTTTTAATAGTAGCCATTCTGACTGGTGTGAGATGGAATCTGTTTGTGGTTTTGGTTTGCATTTCTCTAACGATCAGTGATATTGAGCTTTTTTTCATATGATTGTTGGTCACATGTATGTCTTCTTTTGAAGTGTCTATGTATTTTTCCTACTTTTTAATGGGATTGTTTGTTTGCTTTTTCTTGTAAATATGTTGAAGTTGCTTGTAGATGCTGGATATTAGACCTTTATCAGATGAATCATTTGCAAAAATGTTCTCCCATTCTGTAGATTGTTCACTCTGTTGATAGCTTCGTTTGTGTGCAGAAGCTCTTTAGTTTAATTAGATCCTATTTGTCAATTTTTACTTTTGTAGCAATGGTTTTTGGTGTCTTTGTCATAAAAATCCCTGCTTGTTCCTATGTCCCGAATGGTATTGCCTATATTGTCTTCCAGGGTTTTTATAGTTTTGGATGTTATATTTAAGTGTTTAATCCATCTTGAGTGACTTTTGTATATGACATAAGGAAGGGGTCTAGTATCAATCTTCTGCATATGGCTAGACAGTTATCCTAGCACCATTTATTGAATAAAGAATCCTTTCCCCATTGCTTGTTTTTGTCAGGTTTGTAAAAAATCAGATAGTTGTAGGTTTGTGGCCATAATTCTGGGTCCTCTATTTTGTTCCATTGTTCTATGTGTCTGTTTTTGTATCAGTATCGTGCTCTTTTGGTTACTGTTGCCCTGTAGTATAGTTTGAAGTTGGGTAGAATGATGCCTCCAGCTCTGTTATTTTTCTTTAGGATTGCCTTGTCTATTCAGGCTATTTTTTGGTTCTATATGAATTTTAAATTTTAAAGTTTAGTTTTTTCTAGTTCTAGGAAGAATGTCATTGGTACTTTATTAGGAATATCATTGAATCTTTAAATTGTTTTGGGCAGTATGGACATTTTAACAATATTGATCCTTTCTATCCATGAGCGTGGAACGTTTTTCCACTAGTTTGTGTCATCTCTGATTTCTTTGGGCAGTGTTTTGTAGTTCTTCTTGTAGAGATCTTTCACCTTCCTGCCTAGGTGCAGGTATTTTATCCTTTTTGTGGCAATTGTGAATGGAATTGCATTTCTGATTTAGCTCTCGCCTTGACTGTTGGTGATTTTTGCACATTGATTTTTCTATCCTGAGACTTTGCTGAAGTTGTTTATCAGCTTAAGGAGCTTTGGGCTGACACTATAGGATTTTTTAGATAAAGGATTACATCATCTGCAAAATGGGATAGCTTGACTTTCTGTCTTCCTATATGAGTGCACTTTATTTCTTTCTCTTGCCTGATTCTCCAAGACAGACTTCCAATACTATGTCGCATAGACGTGGTGAGAGAGGACATCCTTGTCTTGTGTCAGTTTTCAAGGGGAATGCTTCCAATTTTTGCTCATTCAATATGATGTTGGCTGTAGGTTTGTCATAGTTGTCATAGTTGGCTGTAGGTTTGGCTCCTACTATTTTGAGGTATGTTCCTTCAATACCTAATTTATTGAGAGTTTTTAGCGTGAACGGATGTTGAATTTTATCAAAAGCCTTTTTTGCATCTATTGAGATAACCATTTGTTTTTTGTCTTCCGTTCTGTTTATGTGATGAATGAATAACATTTATTGATTTGCATATGTTGAACCAACTTTGCATCCCGTGGGTGAAGCCTATCGTGGTGGATAAGCTTTTTGATCTGCTACTGGATTTGGTTTGCCAGTATTTTGCTGAGGAGTTTTGCATCAGTATTTAGCAGGATATAGGTTTGAAGCTTTTTGGTTGTTGTCTCGGTCAGGTTTTGGTATTATAATGATGCTGGCCTCATAAAATGAGTTAGGGAGGAGTTTTTCCTCCTCAATTTTTTGGAATAGTTCTAGCAGGAATGGCACCAGCTCGTCTTTATACATCTGGTAGAATTTGGCTGTGAATCTGTCTGGTCCTAGCTTTTTGTCGTTGTTGTTGATAGGCTATTCATTACTGATTCATTTTCTGAGCTCATTATTCATCTGTGCAGGAATTTAGTTTCTTCCTGGTTCAGTCTTGGGAGGATGTATGTGTCCAGGAATGTAACCATTTCTTCTAGATCTTCTAGTTTATGGGCATGTAGGTGTTCATAATATTCTCTGATAGTTATTTATATTTCTGTGAGATCAGTGGTAATATCCCCCATTTCCTTTCTTATTGTGTGTATTCTAATCTTCTCTCTTTTCTTTTAATAAAGATTAACAATCTTTATTAATCTAAACATGTTTATAAGACTAATAAACATTGGTCTAGATAGAAGTCTACTTTATTAATTAAAAAAATAGCTCCTGGATTCATTAATCTTTTGAATGGTTATTCCTGTCTCAATCTCCTTCAGTTCACCTCTGATTTTGGTTACTTCTTGTCTTCTGCTAGCTTTGGGATTGGTTGCTCTTAGTTCTCTAGTTCTTTTAGTTGTGATGTTAAGTTGTTATATTGACATCTTTCTAACTTTTTGATGTGGCCATTTAGTGCTATAAATTTCTCTCTTAAAAAAAACTGCCTTAGCTGTGTCCCAGAGATTCTGGTACATTGTATTGTTGTTCTCATTAGGCTTGAAGAACTTTTTTATTTCTGCCTTAATTTCATTATTTACCCCCAAAGTCTTTCAGGAGCAGTTATTCAGTCTCAAGATAATTGTATAGTTTTGAGCTAATTTCTTAGTCTTGATTTCTAATTTTATTGTGCTGTGGTACGAGAGAGTGTTTGTTACGATTTGAATTCTTTTGCTTTGTCTGAGGAGTGTTTTATGTCTGATTATTTGATCAATATTAGAGTATGTGTCACATGACAATGAGAAGAATGTGTATTCTGTTATTTTGGGATGGAGAATTTTGTAGATATCTATCAGATTCACTTGATCTTGTGCTGAGTTCAGGTTCTGAATATCTTTGTTAATTTTCTGTCTCAATGATCTGTCTAATATTGTCAGTGGGGTGTTAAAGTCTCCCACTATGATGTGTGGGAATCTTAGTCTCTTTGAAGTTCTCTAAGAATTTGCTTTATGAATCTAGGTATTCCTATGTTGAGTGCATATATATTTGGGATAGTTAGATCTTCTTGTTGAATTGAACTTTTTACCATTATATAATGCTCTTCTTTGCCTTTCATGATCTTTGTTGGTTTAAAATATGTTTTGTCTGAAATTAGGATTGCAATCTCTGCTTTTGTTGTTTTCCATTTGCTTGGTTGATTTTTTTCCATCCCTTTCTTTTGAGCTTATGTGTGTCATTGCATGTGAAATGGGTCTCTGGAAGACAGCATCATACCAAGGGGTCCTGGCTCTTTCTCCAGCTTGCCACTGTGTCTTTTAATTGGGGCATTCATCCCATTTACATTCAAGTAGTATTGATATGTGCAGATTTGACCCTGTCGTCATGATGCTAGCTGGTTATTATGCAGAATTGCTTATATAGTTGTTTTATAGTGTCCCTGGTCTGTGTACTTCAGTGTGTCTTTGTAGTGTCTGGTAACAATCTTTCCTTTCTACATTTAGTGATTCCTTCAGGACCTCTTGTAAGGCAGGTCTGGTGGTAATGAATTCCCTCAGCATTTACTTTTCTGAAAAGGATCTTATTTCTCCTTCACTTATGAAGCTTAGTTTGGCCAGATATAAAATTATGGGCTGGAATTTCTTTTATTTAAGAATGTTGAATACTGACCCCCCAAACTCTTCTCACTTGTGGGATTTCTGCTGAGAGGTTCACTGTTAGTCTGATGGGATCCCTTTTGTAGGTGACCTGACTTTTCTCTCTAGCTGCCTCTAATATTTTTTCTTTCATTTTGACCTTGGAGAATCTGATGATTATGTATCTTCTGGATAATCTTGTGAAGTATCTTGCTGGGGTTCTCTGCATTTTGTGAATTTGAATGTTGGCCACTCTAGCTAGGTTGGGGAAGTTCTCATGGATGATATCCTAAAATATGTTTTCAAAGTTTGTTCCATTTTTCCCCGTGTCTTTCAGGGACTCAGTCTCTTTACAAAATTTCGTATTTCTCAGAGGTTTTGTTTGTTCTTTTTCATTTTTTCCTATAATCTTGTATGTCTTACTTCAGAAAGCCAGTCTTGAATCTCTGAGAGTCTTTCCTCTGCTTCATCTGTTTTGCTATTAATACTTGTGATTGCATTATGAAATTTCTATAGTGAGTTTTTCAGCTCTGTCGGGTTGGTTATGTTCTCTTCTATTCTCTGTCAGGCTGGTTATTTTGTCGGTCAGCTCCTGCATTGTTTTATAATGATTTTTAGCTTCCTTAGATTGAGTTTCAGTGTACTCTTGTAGCTCAATGATCTTTGTTCCTATCCATATTCTGAATTCTATTTCTGCCATTTCAGCCATCTCAGCCTGGTTCAGAACCCTTGCTGGAGAACTGGTGCAGTCATTTGGAGGAAAGAAGGAACTTTGGCTTTTTGAGTTACCAGTGTTCTTGTGCTGATTCTTTCTCATCTTTGTGGGCTTATCTTCCTTTATTCTTTGAGGTTGCTGACTTTTGGATTTTTTTTTTCCTTTTATGCTATTTGATGGTCTTGAGGTTTTGATTGTGGTGTAAGATGAATTGGGCCAACTGGCCTCATTTCCAGAAGACTTTAGAGGGCCAACACTCAGCTCCCAACTCCTGGACTGTGTGCGCTAACACTGGGGGACTTGTATTGGGCCCTTACTTTGTTCTCTGGCTCCTCAAGTTTAGGGATTCACTATGAAGGGGAGGCTCCCAGAATGCTGGTCACTACACTTTGATGAGTGGTGTCAGCGAAACCATTTCATACTGTGGTGACAGCAGGATCCATCCTCATTCATATGTGCCAGGAGCAGTAGTAGCAGCTGTAGCAGAGTGCTACCAGGTGCCAGGGTGCCTGCCTCCCTGCAGGCCTACACCACAGTGGAGAAAGCAACGCTCAGGGGAGTGGTGGGGGCCTTTTTGGCAACTGTGTACCTAGTCATGTTGGCAGTGGTATTGGCTCAGGGGTGGGGTGCTGGCGAGTGCAGGTCTGAGTGCGTTCTCTGTGCCCTACAAACAGAAGTGGTTGCCTAGGGTGAGGGAAGATCTGTTCTCTGCATAGTGTTAGCACAAGGGCAGGACCTTGGTAGGGGCAGGGCTGGCTGTCTCTGTGTCCACCAAGACTTCATCTGCAATGGTGATTGCCTGGGGAATGGGGGCAGACTGGTGAGGCAAGACAAGCAAAACCTACCTGTGCCCACACACATCAGCAAAGTGATGTGGAGAGTGTCCATGGACCCAAGTGAAGCTGCAGTATGGGGAGGGAATATGTGGGCTGGTACGTGGCCGTAGGGGCCAACCCACTAGAACCTTTCGCCAGTCTGGCACGATCCACCAGCTCAGAAACTATGGTGTGGGTCTCCATGGGGCCCAAGGCTGCCCTGCAAGATGTGGCCAGGTTGGAACCCCAGGAGAGTCCAGCAGACCAAGGGGTGTTCAGGTCAAACTGGCCCTATCTGATGGGCAAAACACCCTGCAGACTTCAGTACCCACAGTTTCCCTAGAGCTAAAGCCCCCTATGGGAGCAAGTGGAGCCTAGGGGAATGGATGTCCCTGGCCGGGCTCCACTACAGACTCTCCTGCACCAAACACTCTGGGCTCCACATCAGCTGGTTTGCTGCCTCACCACTTCTCTAAGCATCGCTCCCTGCCAATCTGAGTGTCTGTGGTGACTGAGGGGCCTCCTCCTGCCGGGATTCCAGAGGCCTGTGGGGTGAGCAGGTTGCTCTTTGCCAGCTCAACTCATCCATTTTCCTGGAGCCACTGAGGGCCAGAAACGAGTCCGGTGCATGGTAACCTGGTGCAGGGTTCCCAGCTTTCCTCCCCTTCAGCCCAGCTTCGGTGACTTCCCTCCATCCACTCTTGGTGCCTTCCCTCTGAAAATCTGTTGGGAGCACACCAGTTCTCTTTGTCCCCCAGTGGGAGCTGTTCCACTTGGCTGTGTCTAGTTGGCCATCTTTCCCTCCCCCCGAGAGATTTTTTAAAAAGAAGAGTTAGAAGAAATTGTCTTACAGATATTAAACTTACCACAAAATGGTATGGCATTGGCATAAGGACAGAAAGATAGAAGAGTAGAATAGCTGAGATATTCCAGAAACACATTTAAGTATATATGTATGAAAACTTAATAATGTGAAAAAGAAAATGCGAATAGGGTAGGAAAATATTTTAAATGAATATTTATTTATTAATTAAAATTTGAACTATTTATTAAAAGGAGAATTTAAATAAATGCCTCTAGTAAATTGGCTCTATCCAATTGATAAAAGGTTTAAATTCTCTCCTCCATATTATATCATATTTTTAGAAATTCCAAATGGATTAAATACATAAATATAAATAATAATTATTATCTGGCAAAATCAAGGGTAAGATTTGTGTAACCCTGTATTAAGGAGAACTTTTTTTTTAGCAAAACAGAAAGCTCAAGAATATGGTGAAGATTGATATATTTGACCATATGGAGTTTAATTTTTCCCCAAGGAAGAAAGAATATGCTAAAATCAAAGGAAAAACATAAAAAATGCACATAAATAAACAAATAAATCAGTCAGATATTTAATTTTTCTATTGTAAAAACATTGTTTGAAAATTTACCAAACACACACACATATACATAGCCCAGTAGAAAGTTACATAAATATATGAATCTATTTAAATAAATATTTGTAAAGATAATCTCATTACTTGCAAGGAAATTATAGAAAAAAATAAAAACAAGATGGCATTTTCACCTAAAAAATAAAAAGAACTAAAACATCTAGTCCTACGCATATGTAAGGAGATGAGCACTCTCAAATTTTGTGTGAATTATTACAACCTTTCTGGAAAAAAATCTGATAATTTTTGGCAAATTAAATAAAGAACATAATAGATACGAAAAGGATATATTAAGAGAGACATTAATGAAGAACACAGCATATAAAAGTAAAAGCAACAGTATGTAAGAATGTTTGTTGCAACATTGTGGTATAGAAAATAAATCAGGAAAATTCTCAGTGTCCGTTGGTGAGTTAAAAAGTTATGATAATTCTAGATCATAAGATGTTATTAAACTGCTAAAAGGAATGAGCTGTAATTTCTGACTTGGAGGAGAGCAATAGGCAAACCATGACCTATATAACTCTATGCCCACCATCCGTTTATTAGACTGTGAATAGTAACCCCTAAATCTCATTAAGGACCTGTC
This sequence comes from Macaca nemestrina, assembly GCF_043159975.1. NCBI lineage: Eukaryota > Metazoa > Chordata > Mammalia > Primates > Cercopithecidae > Macaca > Macaca nemestrina. The sequence continues at coordinate 145,761,301 of NC_092130.1, forward strand.
GCTCCCATCTTAGTCCACATGCTCCATGTGGGCTTCCATCCTCAAGACAGGGTGGAGCACATGACCCAGGTGGCAACATACTGAGCTCAAGAGTACAGTCAGTGCAATCCAACTCCATAAAATCTAATAAAACTCTTTTTTTCTGACAATGCTAGGAGTGCTGGGGCAACAAAGCAGAGGCAGTCTCTTTCCTACAGGACTTGGACATAAGTAAAAGGGTGTATGGCCTCCACTGGTAGAGGCATTGAGCCACCACCATGAAGCTCACCCACAAAGGACAGTAGAGCCATACTGAGATGGAATGAAACTGAATCCTGAACACATCATTCAAGTCAAACCTGGAGCTACATGTGCTCTTTCATCCCAAATGAGTTTGGGTTAGGTTTTTTCTCTCTCTCTCTCTCTTTTTTTTTTTTTTTTAAAGCCCTTATTGGCCTGGTGTGGTGGCTCACACCTGTAATCCCAGCACTTTGGGAGGCTGAGGTGGGCCGATCACCTGAGGTCAGACATTCGAGACCAACCTGGCCAACATGGTGAAACCCCATCTCTACAAAAAATACAAAAATTAGCCGGGCGTAGTGGTGGGCACCTGTAATGCCAGCTACTTAGGAGGCTGAGGCAGGAGAATCGCTTGAACCCAGGAGGTCGAGGTTGCAGGAAGCCAAGATTGCACCACTGCACTCCAGTGTGGGCAACAGAGCAAGACTCCAAAAAAAAAAAAAAAACCCTTATGGATACATTACATATTTTGGTAATGTGAATGTGGAAAAAGATAAAGAATAACGTGATGACAGATTGTTTATACTGATTCCCAAAGGAATAGAAATGAAGTTAGTTGAGAGAAGATTATTAAATTATTACTAATCATCTTACTAGTATACTATTACCACATTAATATTATATATTATTACTAATATACTTTTAAATTTCACTTATTGTTAGCATGTATAACATTCAAAACTGAAAACAAAAATCTTATAAAAGCCCGTTGCTCTAATTAATGCTATCAACCAGTCTACATTTCTGCTTTTAAAGAACAGAATGTGAGATCCAAATGTATCTGTGAAAATTCAAGCATGAATTTTCTTTCTTTGTCTGTTTTCACTTCAAATAAGAAAACATATTGTAGTTAAACCAAAGTTTGTCTTTGATAGCAGGATTATAATTAGAATATTCTAGTAATTGCTTTTGCTAATTCTTCTCTTGTATAGTGGTTACTAAATACACATAAAATACCCAAAGCCAATAGAGCATAGCCTGGGTGAGGAGGTTTTGGGTTCCAAGAGAATGAAGTAAGGGAAAAGTCATGGTAGAGGTTTAAATTGAAGAATTGGGCAGGAGTAAGATGACTGAAGACTCTTGAGTGTGTGCTAGGGAGATTGCACTTCATTCTGCACTTGATGAGGACCTAAAATGTTTTGCAGTAGAAGAACATGACAAGACAATGCCAGTAGCTGTGGGACAATGAACTTCAGCAAGATAAGACTAAATGCCCTGATGCACGGACCTAAAACTCCACTCTCCCGGTGCACTCTACTCTGCTTTAATTCCTAAATGATATAAGTGAAATTTTAAAGCACTTCCACATGTTAACCTTCTATTTCTGCTGTGACTAAATTATTTTATGCTTTTATGTCCAAAAATATGTTGTTTTTCTACGAAAATGCAGTACATCATTGAAAGGATTTATGTCTTCCTAAATGGAATTACGTGACCAAAGACATCATTGTTAGTACTTCCTGTCCCGCACTTCTGTGTGCTGTCCTCTCTTTTCTCAGTTCATAAGTTCAAATGTTATTAAGAAACAAAATCCTGAGACCTCTATAAATAAATTACAGATCCTTTACATATTTAGTTATCAATCATATACAGGTAATATTGTCTCTATCCTTCAGAGTCCCAGCTACCAATCGACACATTGATTTTTGATAAAACTATTTGATAAACATCCTAGTATAACCCACGTTTGTTTAAGGTCTATGGTAGAAGTTTCTCTAGCAAAATCAAGATCTGGATTTCTTATCTTTCTAGACACAAAAAATTACATTTCCCAGCCCTATTATGGTTAGATTGGGCCATGTGACCCGTTGTTGCCAGTGAACTAAAGAAGTAGGAAAGGCATGTATCCCTTCTGGGAAGAAGCATAGTAGAACAGATGCGTGATACCCATGCTATTTTCTCCTCTGGGCCACAGTAACAAAGAAGGCTGTGATCCAGAGGGTGAGGCTGTGAGATGAGGCAGCTTCTGTGAGCCTGGATCCTGAGGGACTGTGTGAGAAATAGAGCTCTCCTCTCTGCTTCTTCCCCCCAATAAAAGTACATTGCATAAATACTCATAAGCAAGAAATTAAAATTTGGTATGCTAAGTTGTATTAGTCCATTTTCATGCTGCTGATAAAGACATACCTGAGACTGGCTAATTTACAAAAGAAAGAGGTTTAATGAACTCACAGTTCCAAATGTCTGGGGAGGCCTCACAATCACGGAGGAAGCCAAAGAGGAGCAAGTCACATCTTACTTACGTGGATGGCAGCAGGCAAAGAGAAGAGGGGAACTCCTGTTTTTAAAACCATCAGATTTCATGAAGCTTATTCACTATCATGAGAATACATGAGAAAGACCTGTCCCCATGATTCTATTACCTCCCACTGGGTCACTCCCACGACACATGGGAATTGCGAGAGTTATAATTCAAAACGAGATTTGGGTGGGGACACAGCCAAACTATATCATAAGTCATTGAATACTGCAGCATTCCTGGTTTATCATGCCTAACAAAGTTTCAAAGACCCCTCTGAGCATCTGATGGCTACTATGTACCCTGTCCCCAACAAGCTGCATGGTCAAACAACGTCTATGTATGACCCACCACAGATGGATATTGAATATTAAAGAATATTGGTTCCTTCCTTACATATACAATGATACAAGCTGAGTATCCCCAATCTGAAAATCAAAACTGTGAAATGCTAAAAAACCTGAAACTTTTTGAGCACCAACAGGATGCCACAAGTGGAAAATTTCACACCTGACCTCATGCAATGAGTCGCAGTTGAAATGCAGTCAAATTTGGTTTTATGCACAAAACCATTAAAAGTATTATATAAAATTACCTTCAGGGTATGTGTATATGTGTATTATGAAACATAAATGAATTTTGTGTTTAGACTTGGATCCCATCCCTGAGTTTTCTCATTATGTGTATGCAGATATTCCACAACCCCCCCCCAAAAAAAAAATCCAAAATCCAAAATACTTCTTGTGCGAGGCGTTTTACTATTGATTTATGTGGTGACCATTTATAATGTATCTAATTTTGAAAGTTGATGAGTTGAGGTAGGAAAATCAGCTGAATAATTCTTGAATTCTTCCAAGACAAAAAAACTCAGTCAGCCTTGCAGTACACCAGCTCCGATTAGAACTAAAATAATACCTTACCAGCCAGGGGGCTGATGGAAACAGCCAGGCATTTGCTAAGTGGGCTGGTGGTGTATGGTAGAAGATAAAGACTGCTAGAGTTGTCTGCTTTACTTGGGGGTTGAAGTTGTGAACTGAAAACAAGTACCTTTTAACAGTTTTTGTTTGCTTACTTCAAAAAAAGTGAGTAAATTCCTGATTCTTAGGAAAAAACAATGAATACTCTCAAGAGTCAATAGGAAGATCTTGACATCGAAAGACTTTCTAAGAAACTGTCTGTGAGAGAAATAAGAAGGTATCGAAACCCTTCAGAGAGATTAAACATTGAAGGGTAAAAGTGTTTTGTTAGAGTGTTTTCAATTTGCCAACCAAACCCCAAATGTTTAAATCATCATTTTTGAAGTGTTCACTAAATATGTTTTGTTAGAGTGTTTTCAATTTGCCAACCAAATCCCAAATATTTAAAGCATCATTTTGGAAGTGTTTACTAAATAAATCAATCAATCATTTTTTTTCCCCAGAGTCGCTGTATGTACTGAGGCAAGCTCTGGGCTGGTATGGGAAGGTAACATCTGGTTTTCGTGCCTAGCCTCACTTTGTTTCCCCATTGTATAGGCCACCCTACACCTTCCTCTCCAGCTTTGCAATTTCCAGTTGCCCTCCTCTGCTTTGACTTCTTCTTAGGGCTCCAATTCCTGATTTTACCACCTGGCAGGGCACATGCTCAGCCTTGGCTGATTAGGGCAAGTCACAGCTTGATGCCTTCTAACATCCTTCCTGTCACCTATCAAAATACGTCTAACATATAGTTTAATTTTTAGGTGTTTTTCTTAGGCTGCTTATGTATGTCAAGGCTGATAACTTGATCTAAGTAGATTGCAGTTTTTAAAATCAGGAACACAGGATATTGGAGGTCTTTGAACAATGCAAGGGTTAGAGATTGAGAGATACTGACCCCCACGCAATTGAAGATCCATGTATAATTTCTGAGTCCCCCCAAATGTAACTAATAGCTTACTGTTGACTGAAAGCCTTACTGATAATGTAGTCAGTTAACATATATTTTGTTGTTTTTTTTTTAACTTTTATTTTAAGTTCATGGGTACATGTGCAGGTTTGTTAAATAAGTAAACTTGTGTTATGGGGGTTTCTTGTACAGATTATTTCATCGCCCAAGTATTAAGCCTAGTACCCATTGGTTATTTTTCCTGATCCTCTCCCTCCTCCCACCTTCCACCCTCTAATAGGCCCCAGTGTGTGTCGTTCCCCTCTATATGTCCACATGTTCCCATCATTTAGCTCCCACTTGTAAGTGAAAACATGCAGTATTTGGTTTTCTGTTCCTGTGTTTGTTTGCTAAGGATAATGGCTTCCAGCTCCATCCATTTTCCTGCAAAGGACATGATCTTGTTCTTTTTTATGGTGGGATAATATTCCATGGTGTCTATGTACCACATTTTCTTTATCCAGTCTACCATTGATGGGCATTTAGGTTGATTCCATGTCTTTGCTAGTGTGAAGAGCGTTGCAGTGAACATATGTGTGCATGTGTCTTTATAATAGACTAATTTATATTCCTTTGGGTATATACCCAGTAATAGGATTGCTAGGTTGAATGGTATTTCTGCCTTTAGGTGTTTCCGGAATCGCTACATTGTCTATGTTGTATGTATTATATACTGTTTTTTTTACAATAAAGTACGCTAGAGAAAAGAAAATGTTATTAACAAAATCATAAGGGGGAGAACATATGTACTGTTTTTGAAGTGGAAGTGAATCATCATAAAGGTTTTTATCCTCATCAACTTTACATTGAGTAGCCTGTGAAAGAGTAGGAAGAGAAAGTGTTGGTCTTGCTTTCTCAGGGGTGGCAGAAACAAAAAGAAATCCACGTGTTCAAATCCACATGTTCAAAGGATCAGCTGTATGTGCATTTGTGCAATGTGCATTGTCCCAAGATGATCAGCACTGCAGATACACTTCACCTTTCCTGCCAGACAAGAAAGTGATAATCCAGGGGTAGAAATGTTTCTTGAAGAATGGAGAGATGAAATGAAAGCAGTTAGTTTACAGATGACACCCCTCACAAGAGATAACACAGGTGTTTTTTGGAAGAGCTTCTATGTGGAAAAGGAAACTCTTCTGAAGTCTATCAGGGCAGAAGTAGAGCAACACATGGAAGGCATGCATAGAGGCAGAAAATTTTGGATCTATACAGGAATAAAATTTTTGTTAGGATTAGCCAGATTTGAAATATTTCTAAACTGAAATGTAAAGGAAATTTTTAAAAATTGCATAAAACCATAAAGCAGAGACCGGAGCAAGATGGCCGAATAGGAACAGCTCCAGTCTCCAGCTCCCAGCATGAGCGACACAGAAGATAGGTGATTTCTGCATTTTCAACTGAGGTACCGGATTCATCTCACTGGGGAGTGCGGGACAATCTGTGCTGATCAGCTGGTGCAGCCTGACCAGTGAGAGCTGAAGCAGGGTGAGGCATCGCCTCACCTGGGAAGTGCAAGGGGGAAGAGAATCCCTTTTCCTAGCCAGGGGAACTGAGACACACAACACCTGGAAAATCGGGTAACTCCCACCCCAATACTGTGCTTTACCAAGGGTCTTAGCAAATGGCACACCAGATTATATCCCACATCTGGCCCAGAGGGTCCCACAACCACGGAGCCTCCGTCATTGCTAGCACAGCAGTCTGCGATCTAAGTGCAAGGCAGCAGCGAGGCTGGGGGAGGGGTGCCCACCATTGCTGAGGCTTAAGTAGGTAAACAAAGCCTCTGGGAAGGTCAAACTGGGTGGAGCCCACAGCAGCTCAAGGAGATATGCCTGTCTCTGTAGACTACACCTCTGGGGACAGCGCACAGCCAAACAAAAAACAGCAGAAACCTCTACAGATGCAAATGACTCTGTCTGACAGCTTTGAAGAGAGCAGTGGATCTCCCAACACCGAGGTTGAGATCTGAGAACGGACAGACTGCCTGCTCAAGTGGGTCCCTGACCCCTGAGTAGCATAACTGGGAGACTTCCCCCACTAGGTGCAGACTGACACCCCACACCTCACACAGTGGGGTACACCCCTGAGATGAAGCTTCCAGAGCAAGAATCAGACAGCAACACTCGCTGTTCAGCAATATTCTATCTTCTGCAGACTCCGCTGCTGATACCCAGGCAAACAGGGCCTGGAGTGGACCTCAAGCAATCTCCAACAGACTTACAGCTGAGGGTCCTGACTGTTAGAAGGAAAACCAACAAACAGAAAGGACACCCACACCAAAACCCCATCAGTACATCACCATCATCAAAGACCAAAGGCAGTTAAAACCACAAAGATGGGGAAAAAGCAGGGCAGAAAAGCTGGAAATTCAAAAAATAAGAGCACATCTCTCCATCCAAAGGAACGCAGCTCATCACCAGCAACGGATCAAAGCTGGATGGAGAATGACTTTGATGAGTTGAGAGAAGAAGGCTTCAGTCCATCAAACTTCTAAGAGCTAAAGGTGGAATTACGTACCCACCTCAAAGAAACTAAAAATCTTGAAAAAAGAATGGAAGAATGGATAACTAGAATAATCAATGCAGAGAAGGCCATAAACGAACTGACAGAGATAAAAAACATGACATGAGAAATACGTAACAAATGCACGAGCTTCAGTAATCGACTCGATCAACTGGAAGAAAGAGTATCAGCGATTGAGGATCAAATGAATGAAATGAAGTGAGAAGAGAAGTCTAAAGAACAAAGAAGAAAAAGAAATGAACAAAGCCTTCAAGAATTATGGGATTATGTGAAAAGACCAAATCTACGTCTGATTGGGGTGCCTGAAAGTGAGGGGGAAAATGGAACGAAGTTGGAAAACACTCTTCAGGATATCATCCAGGAGAACTTCCCCAACCTAGTAAGGCAGGCCAACATTCAAATACAGGAAATACAGAGAAAGCCACAAAGATACTCCTCGAGAAGAGCAACTCAAAGACACATAATTGCCAGATTCACCAAAGTTGAAATGAAGGAAAAAATCTTAAGGGCAACCAGAGAGAAAGCTCGGGTTACCCACAAAGGGAAGCCCATGAGACTAACAGCAGATATCTCAGCAGAAACTCTATAAGCCAGAAGAGAGTGGGGGCCAATATTCAACATTCTTAAAGAAAAGAATTTTAAACCCAGAATTTCATATCCAGCCAAACTGAGTTTCGTAAGTGAAGGAGAAATAAAATCCTTTACAGACAAGCAAATGCTTAGAGATTTTGTCACCACCAGGCCTGCCCTACAAGAGACCCTGAAGGAAGCACTAAACATGGAAAGGAACAACTGGTACCAGCCATTGCAAAAACATGCCAAAATGTAAAGACCATGGATGCTAGGAAGAAACTGCATCAAGTAACGAACAAAATAACCAGCTAATATCACAATGACAGGATCAAGTTCACACATAACAATATTAACCTTAAATGTAAATGGACTAAATGGTCCAATTAAAAGACACAGACTGTCAAATTGGATAAAGAGTCAAGACTCATCAGTATGCTGTATTCAGGACACCCATCTCACATGCAGAGATACACATAGGCTCAAAATAAAGGGATGGAGGAAAATCTACCAAGCAAATGGAGAACAAAAAAAAAAGCAGGGGTTGCAATCCTAGTCTCTGATAAAACAGACTTTAAACCATCAAAGATCAAAAGAGACAAAGAAGGCCATTACATAATGGTAAAGGGATCAATTCAACAGGAAGAGCTAACTATCCTAAATATATATGCACCCAATACAGGCGCACCCAGATTCATAAAGCAAGTCCTTAGAGACTTACAAAGAGACTTAGACTCCCATACAATAATAATGGGAGACTTCAACACCCCACTGTCAACATTAGACAGATCAATGAGACAGAAAGTTAACAAGGATATCCAGGAACTGAACTCAACTCTGCACCAAGCAGACCTAATAGACATCTACAGAGCTCTCTACCCCAAATCAACAGAATATACATTCTTTTCAGCACCACATCGCACTTATTCCAAAATTGACCACATAATTGGAAGTAAAGCACTCCTCAGCAAATGTACAAGAACAGAAATTATAACAAACTGTCTCTCAGACCACAATGCAATCAAACTAGAACTCAGGACTAAGAAACTCAATCAAAACCGCTCAACTACATGGAAACTGAACAACCTACTCCTAAATGACTACTGGGTCCACAACAAAATGAAGGCAGAAATAAAGATGTTCTTTGAAACCAATGAGAACAAAGATACAACATACCAGAATCTCTGGGACACATTTAAAGCAGCGTGTAGAGGGAAATTTATAGCACTAAATGCCCACAAGAGAAAGCTGAAAAGATCTAAAATTGACACTCTAACATCACAATTAAAAGAACTAGAGAAGCAAGAGCAAACACATTCAAAAGTTAGCAGAAGGCAAGAAATAACTAAGATCAGAGTGGAACTGAAGGAGATAGAGACACAAAAAACCCTCCAAAAAATCAATGAATCCAGGAGTTGGTTTTTTGAAAAGATCAACAAAATTGATAGACTGCTAGCAAGACTAATAAAGAAGAAAAGAGAGAAGAATCAAATAGACGCAATAAAAAATGAGACCCACAGAAATACAAACTGTCATGAGAGAATACTATAAACAACTCTATGCAAATAAACTAGAAAATCTAGAAGAAATGGATAATTTCCTGGACGCTTACACTCTTCCAAGGCTAAACCAGGAAGAAGTCGAATTCCTGAATAGACAAATAGCAGGCTCTGAAATTGAGGCAATAATTAATAATCTACCAACCAAAAAAAGTCCGGGACCAGACGGATTCACAGCTGAATTCTACCAGAGGTACAAGGAGGAGCTAGTACCATTCCTTCTGAAATTATTCCAATCAATAGAAAAAGAGGAAATCCTCCCTAACTCATTTTACGAGGCCAACATCATCCTGATACCAAAGCCTGGCAGAGACACAACAAAAAAAAGAGAATTTTAGACCAATATCCCTGATGAACATCGATGCAAAAATCCTCAATAAAATACTGGCAAACCAAATCCAAGCACATCAAAAAGCTTATCCACCATGATCAAGTGGGCTTCATCCCTGGGATGCAAGGCTGGTTCAACATATGCAAATCAATAAACGTAATCCAGCGTATAAACAGAACCAAAGACAAAAACCACATGATTATCTCAATAGATGCAGAAAAGGCCTTTGACAAAATTCAACAGCCCTTCATGCTAAAAACGCTCAATAAATTCGGTATTGATGGAAAGTACCTCAAAATAATAAGAGCTATCTATGACAAACCCACAGCCAATATCATACTGAATGGGTAAAAACTGGAAGCATTCCCTTTGAAAACCGGCACAAGACAGGGATGCCCTCTCTCACCACTCCTATTCAACATAGTGTTGGAAGTTCTGGCTAGGGCAATCAGGCAAGAGAAAGAAATCAAGGGTATTCAGTTAGGAAAAGAAGAAGTCAAATTGTCCCTGTTTGCAGATGACATGATTGTATATTTAGAAAACCCCATCATCTCAGTCCAAAATCTCCTTAAGCTGATAAGCAACTTCAACAAAGTCTCAATGTGCAAAAATCACAAGCATTCTTATACACCAGTAACAGACAAACAGAGAGCCAAATCAGGAATGAACTCCCATTCACAATAGCTTCAAAGAGAATAAAATACCTAGGAATCCAACTTACAAGGGATGTAAAGGACCTCTTCAAGGAGAACTACAAACCACTGCTCAGTGAAATAAAAGAGGACACAAACAAGTGGAAGAACATACCATGCTCATGGATAAGAAGAATCAATATCGTGAAAATGGCCATGGTGCCCAAGGTAATTTATAGATTCAATGCCATCCCCATTAAGCTACCAATGAGTTTCTTCACAGAATTGTAAAAAACTGCTTTAAAGTTCATATGGAACCAAAAAAGAGCCCACATTGCCAAGACAATCCTAAGTCCAAAGAACAAAGCTGGAGGGATCACGCTACCTGACTTCAAACTATACTACAAGGCTACAGTAACCAAAACAGCATGGTACTGGTACCAAAACAGAGATATAGACCAATGGAGCAGAACAGAGTCCTCAGAAATAATACCACACATCTACAGCCATCTGATCTTTGACACACCTCAGAAAAACAAGAAATGGGGAAAGGATTCCCTATTTAATAAATGGTGCTGGGAAAATTGGTTAGCCATAAGTAGAAAGCTGAAACTGGATCCTTTCCTTATTCCTTATATGAAAATTAATTCAAGATGGATTAGAGATTTAAATGTTAGACCTAATACCATAAAAACCCTAGAAGAAAACCTAGGTAATACCATTCAGGACATAGGCATGGGCAAGGACTTCATGTCTAAAACACTAAAAGCAATGGCAACAAAAGCCAAAATTGACAAATGGGATCTAATTAAACTAAAGAGTTTCTGCACAGCAAAAGAAACTACCATCAGAGTGAACAGGCAACCTACAGAATAGGAGAAAATTTTTGCAATCTACTCATCTGACAAAGGGCTAATATCCAGAACCTACAAAGAACTCAAACAAATTTACAAGAAAAAAACAAACAACCCCATCAAAAAGTAGGCAAAGGATATGAACACACAATTCTCAAAAGAAGACATTCATACAGCCAACAGACACATGAAAAAATGCTCATCATCACTGGCCATCAGAGAAATGCAAATCAAAACCACAATGAGATACCATCTCACACCAGTTAGAATGGCAATCATTAAAAAGTCAGTAAACAGCAGGTGCTGGAGAGGATGTGCAGAAATAGGAACACTTTTACACTGTTGGTGGGATTAGAAACTAGCTCAACCACTGTGGAAAACAGTATGGCGATTCCTCAAGGATCTAGAACTAGAAATACCGTATGACCCAGCCATCCCATTACTGGGTATATACCCAAAGGATTATAAATCATGCTGCTATAAAGACACATGCACACATATGTTTATTGTGGCACTATTCACAATAGCAAAGACTTGGAATCAACCCAAATGTCCATCAGTGACAGACTGGATTAAAAAAATGTGGCACATATATACCATGGAATACTATGTATCCATAAAAAAGGATGAGTTTGTGTCCTTTGTAGGGAGATGGATACAGCTGGAAACCATCATTCTCAGCAAACTATCGCAAGAACAGAAATCCAAATACTGCGTGTTCTCACTCATAGGTGGGAATTGAACAATGAGATCACTTGGACTTGGGAAGGGGAACATCACACACTGGAGCCTATTATGGGGAGGGGGGAGAGGGGAGGGATGGCATTGGGAGTTATACCTGATGTAAATGATGAGTGATGGGTGCTGATGAGTTGATGGGTGCAGCACACCAACATGGCACAAGTATACATATGTAACAAGCCTGCACGTTGTGCACATGTACCCTAGAACTTAAAGTATAATAATAATTTTTTAAAAAAAAGAAAAGAAAATTCCTGGCACAGTAGCCAGCAAAACAAAAACAAAACAAAAAAAAAGTGTAGTTTTGGGGGGCAATTAAAATATTTATTAATAGTTAAACAAACAAACAAAAAACCATAAAGCAGGGCAGCAAAGAGAAGAAAAAGCAAAGGAGGAGGAAAAACTAAAGCCTGCATTTATTGAACAAGCAGTTTGGCACAAGTGATTAAGAGTTCTATTTACACTAACTCAAACAAAACCCTACAAATTTCAAATAATAGTAGATACTATTATTTTCATTGTCATTTTAAAGATAAGGAAATGAAGTCAGAGAAGTTAAGAAAACAACCATGGTCATCCAGCAGTTATTGGAGTTGGGATTTTGAAGCAAGGGAATCTGGCTAAAGTCTGTTTGTATCCACATCACTATTGAGAGAGAAGAAAATGGTTTGAAATTCCTAGGAAGTGAAACAAAGGAAAAGATGGGTAGGACAAGATAATGACTAGTTCACAAATAAAATATCAATTTCCACAAATAAACCTAAACAGAGGCTCATCACTATCTCGCAAAGTGAAAAGGAATGAGAACATGTCCCCGAAAGGATATTTATTCTTGTTCAAAAGACACAGGTTGAAATGAAAAGGAAAAGGATATAAGTAAAATATTATTTTTACTTAGATCGGCAACGTAGAGAGGAAGCACACTGAGTTGAGGATAAAACAAAAGACGTAAATGAGTAAAATAATTGAGGGGGTATTCCTACAAGCCAGCCAGGCAGAGCAAAGATTTTAAGGGTGCACATTACAGATGCAACATATTAAAAGGATGATGAAGTGAACATCTAGACATCAGCTGGTGGCCTTGCTCTTCTAAAAGGCAGGGGGTCCTAGGCTGGGCACAGTGACTCACACTGGCAATCCCAGCACTTGGGGAGGCCAATGCAGGCAGATCACCTAGGTCAGGGGTTTGAGACCAGCCTGGCCAACATGGTGAAACCCCCTCTCTACTAAAAATACAAAAATTAGCTGGGCATGGTGACACGTGCTTATAATTCCATTTGCTCAGGAGGCTGAGGCAGGAGAATCATTTGAACCTGGAAGGCGGAGGTTGCAGTGAGCCAAGATCACACTATTGTACTCCAACCTGGGAGACAGAGTGAGACTCCATCTCAAAAAAAATAAAATAATAGCCAGTGGATCCTCTACATTCTTGATTTGCTGAGGGCAAATTGCCTGGAAAGTACAGGAAATAATAAGACTTGGCTCTACTCTGGCCTTAATTCTGGCCAAGAAAAACTTATAGAGAATATGGAAGTGGAAGGATGCTTGCAAGAAAGTGGCAATATGGTAATGGAATTTGTAATATCAAAGGACACTAATATTGGGTATAATGTCAACCATGTTCATTGGGCTTTATTTAGGAAACACAATTGCAGACTTGAAATCATGCTTCCTTGCTAATAAAGCAAATTTTTTTTTTACCACTTCCTTCATAAGGCTACAGACTTAGAATACTTTAAATCTACTTTCCATCTCCTTGCCTTCTGTGTTATTGTTGTCATGCATTTGAATGCAGTGTATATTTTAATCACCAGAAATATTATGATACTGCTTTGTATGGTCAATTTCACTTATATTTACCCATATGTTTTCTCTCTCCCATGTTCTTTCTTCCCACTGATGGTTTTGTTTTTATCTAGCCTAATTTTCCTTCTGCCTAGACAACTTCTTTTATTTATTTTATTTTATTTTTTTGTTTAGTCAGCCTATTGATGAAAAAATAACTCTGAAGTCACTGTGCATAGAAATCAAGATTAGTGGTTCTTTTCTCTCAGTGCTTAAATATATCAGTTAAATAAGTCATATTCACTTTTAATATGTCTGGCTTATTATCAGTTCTTGGGGGATGCCAGTATCATTGTGGTTTCTTTCAATGGTAAGTGTCCTTCTTCTCTGTCACTTTTAAGATTTTCTCTGGGTCTAATTTTCAGCCAGTTTGGCTATGATGTGCCTATGTATGATTTTCTTAACATTTTTCCTGCATGGGGTTCTCTAAGCTTCTTAAGTCTGTGATCTGAGCTCTTTCATCAATTATAAAGAATTCTTTACTCTTATATGTTCAGATATTGCTTCTGCTTCAGCCTATGTCTTTTTTCTTTTGTGAATCAATTATAAAAATATTAGAATTTTGTGTATACCTCACATGATTCTTACACTTATGTCCATTTATCTTCTACTTATTTTTTCCCTCCATATACTTCACTGGGCATTTTCTATTAATCTATTATCCAGTTTACTAATCCAGTCTTTCAATCTATTATTACATTCTTCCACAAAATTTTTAACTTTAAATGTTGTATTTTTAAATTCAAAATGTGCATATGATACTTTTTTATAGATTTCAATTCTGTTAAATTTTTTATGTTTTCATATATCTTCTCTGTCTTTTCTTCTGTGATTTTGGAACATAGTAATCATAATTATTTTAAAGTTCTTGGCTGCTAACTTCAAATTCTGAATCATCTTTGGGTCTTCCATTGTCTTATTTTTTTTTTAACTGGTTACTAACCAAATGGTCGTGTCTCATCTTGTGTCAAGTAATTTTTATTTTATTTTAAATATTGAGTGCAAATGAATTATAGAACTCCAGATGATATTATCCTCCCTAGATACTATTCAATATTTCCTCTGATAGACAGATAGGGTAGCTGTATGATCCACATAATCCAATCAGACTGAGCTAACTCAGGGTTGTGTTACAGTTTTGGTAAAACTCAGTCTTTCTTCCTATAGTTCATCATTCAGTATACTAAGACTTCTCCAGGGTTTCTGTTGATAAGCTGGTGGCCTTTGACCCCTTGGCAAATCACCTGTAGGTGCTTCAGTTCAGGCATCCTCCCACAAAGGTCACTGCTTTGTGAGCCTGCAGGTGACTTCACTCTGCTTTTCAGAAGGTTTAGACCAAGCCCGAATATTCAACCTCTATCCCATGCCCAGAAATAGCAAATATTCACAGTAAAAATCAAATCTACTGATCCTCAGACAAAAATTGAATGGTCTTTCCTCCATGGAATTTTAGTTCTTCTAGACACCATTACTTCCACAGCTCTCTAAAGGATTCATGAATTTGAATTTTTTTCAATTTATGAATTGAATTTGGAGAAATTCTAAATCCCAAATGATGGTATGACCAAGCCTGTATTTCCAAGCACTAATAGCTGTGACTCTGGAGAGCTGACATTGTAATGGAGACAAGACAAACAAACCCAGTGTGTCTGGCTGGGCTATCTTTGGTTCCAAAGAGGAAGCCGTGCGAATACACTCCAGGTTGACCCGTTCACACTGCAGCTCAGAATCCTGCACTGGCTCCCCCTTGTCTACTGAACAGTGTATAAATGCCTCATTCTTTTCTTCTTTCTTTTTTTTTTTTTTTTTTTTTGGTTTGGCGTGGGAGTCTCCCTCCATTGCCCAGGCTGGAATGCAGTGACATGATCACAGCTCACTGTAGCCTCAACCTCCTGGGCTCAAGAGATCCTCCTGCCTCAACCACCCAAGTAGCTGGGACAATAGGCATGCACCACCACACCTGACTAATTTTTGTATTTTTTGTAGTAATGGGGTCTCAACATGTTGCCAAGGCTGGTCTCAAACCTGGTTTCAAGCAATCCTCCTGCCTTGGCCCCTCAAAATGCTGGGATTAAAGGCATGAGCCACTGCACCTGGCCAATGCCTTAGTATTGCTTGGAAGATTCTAGACAGTATACCCCACACTCATTTCCCATTATTTCATCCCATGAATATGTACTTGAGGCAAGCTGGAAAATGTGAAGCTTATTTGGGAAGTCAGTTAGCACATGTTTGTTGAACATCGTTACGGGCATTTTGTTGGGTGATGGAGCCAGAACAGACTTGCCCTTTGGAATTGAAAGGTGAAGACTGACATTAGTTACAAGTATGGTGAGTTCTACAAAGGACAGCACATTCTAGAAATATAACATAAGGAAACAATCTCGTATGGGTGTCGGGAAAGATTTCCCTGAAGAAATAACTTAGAAGCTAAAACCTGCAAGTTAGAATAGAAATGAGTTAAGCTACAGGGAACAATGAGGAGAGCGCATTCCAGGCAGAAAGAACTCCAAGTACGAAGACTCTGAGGTATGGCATGTTTAAAGGCCTCTTCAGACAATTTTATGGCAGGAATAGAAAGAGGAAGAAGAGTGTTTCAAGGTGAGGATGGAATGTAGACTGGACCCTGTCAGCCCTGCTGCTCAGGTTTTAGCTTTTAAAAGAGAAGTTATAAAATGGTTTTATTTTATAGAAAATGAAAGTCAGAAATTAGGACATGATAAGTACTGCATAGCTAAAACATAATGCTCACTGCTGGTTAGGGACTGACATCACGAGAGGCAAGTAGGGGACCAGGCACGGTGACTCACGCCTGTAATCCCAGCACTGTGGGAAGCTGAGGTAGGTGGATCACTTGAGGTCAGGAGTTTGAGACCAACCTGGCCAACATGATGAAATTCACTCTCTACTAAAAATACAAAAATTACCTGGGCGTGGTGGCACACACCTATAATCTTAGCTACTTAGGAGGCTGAGGAGGCAGAAGAATCACTTGAACCTGGGAGGCGGAGGTTGCAGTGAGCCAAGATTGTGCCACTGCACTCCAGCCTGGGCGATAGAGCAAGACTGTCTAAAAAAAAGGAAGAAAGAAAAAAGGGAATCAAGCAGGGTAGGATATGGAGAACCCAGTCAGGAGGCTATTGCCACAGTTCAGCTTGGGCCAGGATACTGTTCCCTCTATTCTTCTGAAAAAGAAGGCTATAGAAATAAATATAAATGTTGCATTTTAATTTTTTTAAAAGTCTAATTATACAAGTAAAGCTTGAGGCAGTGTGGTGTAGCTGTAGCTGCTATGCTAGAAAGCAAGGCAATTTGGTCAGTAGAGATTCAGTATGAGGTAGCAGTGTGGTGTGACTGACCAGGGGAAAAAAAAAAAAAAAACTTATGTTCCTAGATCATGTCATAGGGAGAATGTTACAGCAAAAGGGGTATTTGTTAGATGGTAATTTTTTATGAGTTTCTCTTTTTTCTGCACCTCTTGCCAGCAGATATACCAGCTGCCTCTGTTCTGGACTATTTTCCAAGGATATTTGTATAGCAACATATGTATAACGACCGTGGAAGACACACATTATTTCTCCTTCTGGGACAAAGTTCAGGCAAGCTTTACTATCCATTATAAAATATTATATTCCCTAAGCTTATAGGTTCTCCCTTATAACACAAGCCACTGCATGTGCAGGTGTCAGCTGACACTTTTCACATTGCCCTGCAGGAATTAGGGCTCAGAGAACCAGCACAAATGCTCATACTCTGGCTACTGCTATTGCATTGAGTAATAAACTGTCTCCTATCTCTGCACCAGGAGTCTCACATTTTCTGCCAGCATCCTGGGAGAAATTGGCCAGCTCACTTGTTTGCAAACAAGTAACGGATAAAACCATAGACCTCTCACCATTCTGGCAGTGTTACTCCAAGAGCCTCTCTACTTGCCCCATCCATACCCAGGCCTACATATCATACCCTGAATACAATAGGCTCAGCCTTGCCCAGATCTTAGCCAAATAGACAAAACCTGGCTTTCTATCAGATCCTAGCATCAGCTGGGAGACAGGCTCAATAAAATGCATACATTTCTAACATACATGTTTGCCTGAGGAGATAGTGAGTTCCTGGTTAGTAGAGGAATTCTGTCTAGCTGATGTTATAAGTGGGACTTAAGTAGAGGTGATAGGTAGTTCCGGCATCAGGGACCAGATTAGAAGATCTTTAAAAGTCCCTTCTGGGTGCTCCACTGTGATGCCGTGAACCCTTCCACAACTCATCTTTCAAGCCCTATTTAATAGAGGTAAATATTCATCCACAGTTTAGGTAACATACCTGAGGTGGCATACTGAAGTAGACCAATGAACAGACTTGGTATCATATATGCATCTATTTCAATCTCAGACCAACCACTTACTACATGATCTTGTACTAACTTCCCTGGTGCCTTATCTGTAATAAGAAAATAAGATTACCTACCTCATGGTAAAGGTTTAAGTACTAAATGAAGTTATAGGTGTTAAGTGCCTAGCACAGTGTCTGCCAAATAATAAAGAAATTATGGTTTTAGCTATTATTCTCCCTCTTTAACCTCACCCTAGCCCTACCTGTCTACCAACTAAAGCACACGTTCAAAACCACTTGGAAGTAGCATTACACTCAGACTTGGTGGGGGCTACACAAGCTTCCTGGGAGGGGAAGGTGGTAGATAAAGGTGTAATGTAGCATAGCAGTTCAACTGACCTAAGAGTTAAGATCCCAAGGAGGTCTATCATCTATCTATCTTCTATTCTCTCTCTCTCTCTCTCTCTCTCTCTCTTTTCCTCACTAGGAAAATAGTATTCACAAATATCATTATGTGACCGTCACACCCAAAAGGATATATTTAGCATTGGCATAGGTACATAATTAATTGATGCTGTCTGTTACAGAGACAAGAGTGTGAATGAATCGCCCCTTCTGGTGCATTTTGTGACCCTGTGTTTTCCAGCTTTGTAACACTGCCAGTTCTTATCAGTGAGTTGGCTGTTTCGACTTGCCAATCTAAATGCTTTACAAATGTTTGTGAGGTTATTAAAAAATTTTCCATTACCTTTACATTTACACTTAGGAAATGGCAAATAAAGCAGTAATTTAATACAGGCTGTGCATACTTTTCTCCCTTCACTTTAGTATTTCTCTGATGGGCTAATTAGGAGGAACAGATTCATTTCCAATCATTTACTTCCACTTTGAAGAGTAGCCTCTTTCTACGTGAAAAAGTATAGGAAATCTTGTTTACCTGGAATTTTGTTAGCTATGTAATACTATTCAAAGACTTCTTGACAACAACATAAAGTAATAGCTTTTGTGCTGGGCCACCTGGAAGCCCTGACATCAGATGAGCCTGTGGATGCCTTAGCAACAGCAGTTTTGTAGTCATGGTAACAGCTTTGTGCTCCATAGGCAAAACCAATAAGCTTTAAGCATCACTACAATCTAGCTAAGCTTCTCTGACCTTATCAGGGAGCAACAAGATCTGTCTGTTCTTCCTGCACGTGCCCCTCAGCAGGGAGGGGAAAATGTGCATAATGTACCTGATTTAAATGTCAAACTTGGATTATTCAAACAATTGAATCCTTCTTCTAATTTGATGGATTAGATGGCATGGTTTTCTTAAAGCAGATTGTTGATTTCAATTATCCATGAGCATTGTTACGAAAGCAGAGCATACAGCATGCATAATACGAATGTTGTGATAATTAAACATTTTGAAGGGGTAAAATACGTAGATTTCTAATCAATGACATGGATTGGAAACCCCAGGGGACTCAGAAAATAATTTCCATCTGTTCTGTTGACTGTTTTTACTCTCATGCAGGACGGTAATAAAGAACAGTATCATCATTCAAATTAATATATCACACCAAGTTTGCAGCAGCAGTAAACAAATCAAAACTCGGTCTACACTGGCCTGCAATGCCTTTGAAAGGGCTTATGACTTTCCTTGCATACTAGTGGGCTAGTAAACGGTAGCCCTGAAAACTGCTTGTTAACTTTCTCAAGCTGAAAAGCACGAAATGATGAGCCAAGACTGAGCAGCCCATTCATAAAAGAAGACAAAAGTAATTCCTCTTTCAGTGATGCTTTACTAGCTCTTCATAGGTACATTATGTATGATTATTTAATCTTATATGCAAATGTGTCTCAACCACATATTATTTAACTCTTGTTGTTCACTTGAACTGTTTCACACTTCACAGTACATTTCATATCAAAAAAAAAAAAAAAAGAAGAAAGCTCAAATTACTAAGCCTTTTTTTTTTTTTTTTTTTTTTTTTTTTTTTTTTTTTTTTGAGACCGAGTAGTCTTTCTCTGTTGCCCAGGCTACTGGAGTGCAGTGGTGTGATCTCGGTTCCTGCAACCTCCACCTCCTGGGCTCAAGCAATTCTCCCGGGCTCAAGCAGTTCTCCCGCCTCAGCCTCCTGAGTAGCAGAGATTACAGGTGCGTGCCACCACACCCAACTAATTTTTGTATTTTTAGTAGAGACGGGGATTCACCATGTTGGCCAGGCTGGTCATGAACTCCTGACCTCAAGTGATCCCATGGTGCTGGGATTGCAGGTGCTGAGCCACTGTATCTGGCATACAAATTATTAAGCTTTTAATGCTATTTGAATTGTATTTATTCCTTTTCTTCAAGTTCATTTTTAATTCATTCTCTTCTACTAGTGTTTCCATTCCTGGGCAGTATAAGACAAGAACCACTCTTCTCCCAAGGAAAATTACCCTTCATAACTCAGCTCAAGTTAGATGAATTTCTAATGCTTCAGATCTGTTCAAATTCAGAAAAGTAGCCCCTTCATCCGTGTATTTAATTTAATGTATATAAAATGCCTACTATGTATTATGTTAAATGTCATGGAAGATACAGAGATGAACCAAAAATGACTATTGCTTTCAAGAAACTTGCAAACTAAGTTTGATTAAAGTGGTTCTTCATCTTCGGTGCTGTGGAGACACCTTAAGCAATAATTAAAAATCACCAACTTTTCTATCTTCATTTCCAACAAAACCCAAGGAGAACTGAAAGTTTACCTTCCGTTGACTTTAATAGGTTCATGTGTTTTTTTGTTTTTATTTTGTTAAGATCCAAAGCATGTTTTTGTTTTGTTTTTAAAGCAAGCTATACCATTGTAGTATTTGAGATGCATTTTGTTACAGGTATTTTGCAAACATGAATGTGCTATGAGTTTTATTATTATTATTATTACCAGTTCATAAAACAGCATCTTAGCCAGATGCAGTGTCTCACACGTGTAATCCCAATACTTTGGGAGGCCGAGGCAGGAGGATTACTTGAGACTAGGAGTTCGAGACCATCCTGGGCAACATAAAAAAAACTCCTTTTTTTGAGGTGGAGCCTTGCTCTGTTGCCCAGGCTGGAGTGCAGTGGCACCATCTCGGCTCACCGCAACCTCCGCCTCTCGCGTTCAAACAATTCTCCTGCTTCAGCTTCCTGACTAGCTAGGATTACAGGCACCTGCCTCTACACCCAGCTAACTTTGTCTTTTTAGTAGAGAAGGTGTTTCACCACGTTGGTCAGGCTGGTCTCAAACTCCTGACCTCAGGTGATCCACCCACCTCGGCCTCCCAAAGTGCTGGGATTACAGGCATGAGCCATCGTGCCCAGCCTCAAAACTCCATCATTTAAAAAATAATAATAATATTAATCAAAATAAAATACTACCTTAGATATTTTTACTGGAATGGAAAGTTTTTCCATCAGAAGGATCATGACCATTTGTCTCATGGCATTTCGGTTCCACGGTTTCTACCAGATAAAGAAGGTGTTGTTGGTGAATATGTTGGAACTGTCATAAAATGGGCAACTAAGAGAATTTTAAATAAAATTCAACTTTGGCAAACTCAACATAAAATAAGTCATTGCCCAAGAAATGACTTCACACTTAAATTTTGGGCTGGTCATATGAAAAATAAAAGTCAAATGGAGAACATTGAATTTAATATTTGGAAAATTATCTGATTTAGCATTCATGTTTTTGATAACAGAACCTTTAGAATTATAAGCTTCAAGTCATTTCCTTTTACCCTTAATAGGCCATTGCAATCTTTGCTAATACCTGATAAGCAGAAAAACTTAAAGGAAGTTACTGTATTACAAAATCACAAAAATAATATGGCTGGAATGAACATTAGGGTCATCTAGTCCAACTCTATAATTTTGTCAGTGAGGAAATTGAAGTCTGGAAGTTTTCTTCCAACCTAAAATTTCAGATTTGCGTATTTCTTCACAGCCCAGCCAATCTGACTAACTGGTTTGGCATCAGTGTTGACTTGCAGTGAAGTAAATGTTGTCTGCTTTTAGTGGGATTTGATTCACTTGCTTTAATTTATTTTTCTTCTTCAGTTCTCTTAGTTTTAGCCTCCTCTAAGTCAAAGGATGATCAAAGTTCATGAAGAGTTATTAAGAGAAGGCCATTAATTAGTCCTCACTGCGGTGAGTTGCACTGACAAGGAATTGGCTTAAACATTGGAAAGAAATAGATAATTGTAATAACGGGTTTGTAAAAGATATTTTGAGTTTTCTCAGTCTGATTTTTTCTGACGTTAAGATTTCCTTTGTCTCTAGTATCTTGTGGGTAGTCTCAATTAAGCCTTCTTCATATTTTCAATTTATTTCCTCATTCCCTTCTTCGGTTCTCTTTTAAACCTTCTATAAACTCATCCTCTTCTCTTCATGAGTGTCTTGAGTGTCATGAGTAACCAAGCTGAGACATCCTTTGACCTTCAATGTCTGAATATGAATTCACAATCCTGTGTGGCCATTCTGATTTTGCAGGGTGAATTTGTGTGAGAACACACACACACACACACACACATACATACACACAGATGGTGCCCCCGGGGGATAAACAAATCTCATCTATAGGCCGGAAACAAATCTATCGTTTAAGAAAACTTAACTCAGTGGCAGTTTATCAGCACCTTCATTCTGTCTGAGAGCCTGCCTTCCTTGGACTCAGGGGTCACACATAGGCACATCTCTTTGTTATATCTTTGTCAAATCTCTGGGGGAGTTTCTTCACCCACAGTGCCCTGTGTCCTAGTGTTCTCCTTCTCCCTTATTTCTTTGGACCTTATTTGCTCTGGGTATTATGCTCTCAAGATCCTGGTCTCTAAGATGACCTATAATCTTCTAAATTATTTCTCTAAAGACGTTAATGGAGGATAATGGCTTAATATGAATCTTAAAAGGACCCATCAGTGCTTTGACATAAATGAGCTGGGAATTTCTAGCGCTGTGGCATGCTGGCTGGGGATATTTAAGGATTCATCCTTTGTTATGCTCTTCAGTTTATTCAGTGGATGGTTAGTCACCATCAACTGCAAGCCAGCCCTTTTTACCCAGCTTACACACATAAATCTGGGTGTCTCAATGGAAAAACTAACGACAATAACCTTTATCTATCAAGGGTCTGTTGTGAGCCTGTATTAGTTTGCCAGGGCTGTCGTAACAAAATACCATAGACTGGGTGGCTTAAACAGCAGAATGTGTTTTCTCACTGCTCTGGAGGCAAGAAGCCCTGGATCAAGGTGTTGGCAGGATTGACTTCTTCCAAGGCCTCCCTCTGTGATCTGTAGATGGTCTCATCCTGACTGTGTCTTCACATGGTCTCCCCTCTGCAGGCATGCATGTCTGTGTCCTAATCTCTTCTTATAAGGACACCTGATTGGTTCAGGGCCACCCAATATGACCTCATTTTACTTTAATGACCTCTTTAAAGACCCTATCTTTAAATCCAGTCACATTCTGAGTCACTAAGGGTTAGGACTTCATCATATGAATTGGGAGGGGGTAGGGAGGTAGATACAGTTCAGCCTATAACATAGCTTCACACTGTATTAAACAATTTAGATGTATTGTCTTTAACCATTAAAAAACTGAGACATTAATTTTACTGTTCACATTTTTCTGTTGAAAAATTGAGGGTTAGAGAGGATAAGTAACTTCTCTAAGGTTACATAACTACTAGGTGGTGAAACTGGGGATTAGATCGTGCCTAATAGCTACAAAGCCATGTTTTTCTACTATACCACTCGGCCTCCAGCTAAGATTTATAGCCAGTCAGCTTTGCTCCAACACACATTGGTCATTCTTCCCGGAATTTTTACTCCATGGGAGATTGAGAGGCTTAACTAGTATGTGGGCACAAATTCTTCTAGAGAGACTGTGTTTAAGAAACAGAAAATGAGTTCTTTTAATAGTCAGTTTCTTTAACTTGGTAAATATTTTTTAAAATTTTAATTTTTTTTGGTAATGAGGACATGTCAGAATTTTACTTTTTACACTAGTGATAGTTTTAGACAGATCTGAAATTTTTTTAAAAAATCAACAGGAAAACATTAATTAGCATGTGTTTATCTAGTTTCTAACCCACCAGAGGGTACAAGGTGAACTGATTTGGAATCTTGAATATTTTTGAAGACAGGCCACAAAATTCTTGTTTTTCTCAATTCAACATGTTTTTCAAAGGAATGAGCTATTTAAGCATAAATCCAGTTCAGACTTCTTTGCTAATATCTTTTTGTGTCATTGGAAATGCAGACAAAAGTACCTCTTTACATGTTCAAATTATTTATTTTGTCCAATTTTCATGCTAGAACATACAGAAATGAGATTTTTTCATGATAAAAGCAGAGATTATTTCATGATAAAAGATTATCTGAAACAAGTCAACTCTTTTGTTTTTATTGTTTTGTAGCACGAAAATATTTGCATTCAAAAATCCATATACTTTAATTGAATGACAAAATAATGATGACATTCCTAAGGAAGATAATAATAAAGTAAAATTATGTTATATTACTTTATAATTAAGATTTTTTGTTTAGGCATTCTAAAGAAAGGAGAAAAAACTAACAAGGAAGAAGAGAATAATACAAAATTAAGATTTGGATATTAAGGTGGTAAACTTGGAGATGGGAGGTTGTTGAAATTGAGATAGATATCTTTCCTTCGAATCCTATCCTTATCATAGATAAACAAAAGAAACACATTTCTGGCCTATGGGTGGTAACACTTGCAATGTCTGTACTGTAATGTAGTTATTACACTTGAACAAATGCTCTGTTACTGAGTAATGATGAAAGTATAATTCAGCCATAGAGAAAAAAAGGAATTATGTCCTTCAGACCTAATTTTTTAAAATTAGGAATTTTACCAAAGGCCAAATGTATAAATCTGCTTGTGAAATCCCCTGCAGAAATCTAGCAAGCCTGCAGGAACATCAAAGACCATAGTTATCTTAATGTCTGGGCTAGCACATAATAGTAGTGGGCTAAACATATAAATTCAATTTCATGTAAGTCAGTTGGTCTCCCTCTAGGTCTTGGCCACAGACCTTCCTTCTAAATCCACGTAGTCACTTGCCTTTGCATGCTCTTGATCCACAGGTGACTTTATGAGACTGGATAGTCAATGGTATGTGAAGGATAGCTGTATTTAGGAAACCAGCACTCTTGTTTGGCAATGTGCTCACACCCCTAGAACAGAAACACATAAGACATGAGATTTCTCAAGTTTTGTGGATTAGGGATAGTGGTAAGGAGATCTTGGGCTAGTTATTGCTGGACAAGAATATAAAGTTTCTGCCTTACAGATCAGAAATGTAATTACCAGCTAACCTGAAGGAGACTAAACCCCAAAATGATCATATTATTAATCAGACATTCAAGGAATGTATTTGCAAGTTTTGGCATCTCTCACTATCCCGTGCCAGAAATGTACCAGGGATGTGAGACATGAAAAGTATTTATAAATTAGAGCTTCCATCTAATAAGTAATTAATAAGCGAGATAATAATTCACTATTTTACATTGAGTAATAATGCTCAACCTGTTTCAGGGTCGTGGGCCTTTTTGGGAATCTTTTGAAGTCATAAAAGCTTCTCCTCAGAAAACAAAATGCAAATCCATCTAACATTTTGAAGACAATTTTAAAGAGTTCACAGGACCTTGAAGATCATTCAGGGATGAGAGTTTAAGAAGTTCTGACATAAAGAGGCATACATGTCCAGTGACGGGCCTATTTGTATCATCCGTTCAGGTATGGATTTGAAGGAAAATTAACAAGGAGAAGGCTGTTTGATACAACTACCACTAGGGAATAAGAAATGAATGATAGATTATTTCACCCAAAGTAAGGCAGAGTGACTTTTTCTGCTCACAAAAGTTACATGTTGGGAGTAAGTAACTATGGACATCTTTTGCTAAAGCATCAGCCCAGGCCCAGCCAAACCCTCAGGGCAGAGAACATCCTGTTTTCCCTGGTTTGAGTTGTTCAGCTCTATGAGTATTTATTTATAATCCTTTTGAGACCATATCATATCTTTATGGTGTGGCTCATATTCTAAAAACTTTTAATATAATCCTACCCTTATATGGGCATATGGACTCACACATAATTTTTGAAGGAGGCACAGAAATACACTGATGGACAAGTACACAATGTCCATGATTTCACAAAATTTAAAGACTATCAGATTCACCAAACATAGGCAGAGCCAATTTTTTAAGTTATTAGCTTTTTCTTGAACTAAGTAAGCAAAATAAAACAAATTGCAGCTAAGTCCCTTCCAGTGATTTTCAAAGTTATTTGAAAAATTTTCTCCAAATCTAAATATATGAGTTGACTAAACTCCTACTGTATATGAAGCATTTTCTATAAAGAAGAAATAAGATGGATCTTATTCTTAATGAATTTATAATTTTATTGGAAAGATACAATAGCTGTTAAGAGTCAGGCAGATCTGGCTTCAAATTCTAATTCTGAAAAGTTACGTTTTTTCTTGGATTACTCCTTAGGCTTTCTGATGTTCAGTTTCTTCATTTTAAAATGGAGAAAATAATAGTTATCTCATTGTATTGTTATGGAATATTAAAACATAAATTTTTAAAAGATCTTGGAATATTTTTGATAACAGCTATTGTTACTGAAATGTATAATAAATTAGATACAAATAATGTCACAAATTGCAGACAATGACAAAATGTCAAATGATTAGTACGGCAATGACAGGTTCTGTTAAGAAGGATTAGCATGGGTCGGGTGGTCAGAATCTCTCACGGAAGATAGGACCTGAACTCTGTCTTAAAGTTGGGATAGGATTTGGGACAGGAAAGAGAAGAAAGTTACACAAATTGGGAAAGTGTGAGTAGTGAGTATGGAGACTGATTGGAAATGTTTTGTTTAGGTGACATGGTGTAGATTACCCTGGCTTGAACAGAAGGTTGCAGAGGTAGGGTTGGGAAAAATTGGGGAGGGTCTTGAGTCTTCATAAAACATCAAGTAACTGAAAGACATCTCAGCAGAAAATGACATATTTTAGAAAGATTCATCGTATTATCATGGTGTGGAGGATAATTTCATTTTGGGGTAGGGGTTTAAGATGTGGGGATGGGGGGGCGGAGCAAGATGGCCGAATAGGAACAGCTCCAGTCTCCAACTCCCAGCGCGAGCGACACAGAAGACCAGTGATTTCTGCATTTTCAACTGAGGTACTGGGTTCATCTCACTGGGGAGTGCCGGACGATCGGTGCTGGTCAGCTGCTGCAGCCCGACCAGCGAGAGCTGAAGCAGGGCGAGGCATCGCCTCACCTGGGAAGCGCAAGGGGAAAGGGAATCCCTTTTCCTAGCCAGGGGAACTGAGACACACAACACCTGGAAAATCGGGTAACTCCCACCCCAATACTGCGCTTTAAGGAAACGGGCACACCAGGAGATTATATCCCACACCTGGCCGGGAGGGTCCCACGCCCACAGAGCCTCCCTCATTACTAGCACAGCAGACTGTGATCTACCGGCAAGGCAGCAGCGAGGTTGGGGGAGGGGCACCCGCCATTGCTGAGGCTTAAGTAGGTAAACAAAGCCACTGGGAAGCTCGAACTGGGTGGAGCTCACAGCAGCTCAAGCAGACCTGCCTGTCTCTGTAGACTCCACCTCTGGGGACAGAGCACAGTAAACAATAACAAACACAGCAGAAACCTCTGCAGACGCAAACGACTCTGTCTGACAGCTTTGAAGAGAGCAGTGGATCTCCCAACACGGAGGTTGAGATCTGAGAAGGGACATACTTCCTGCTCAAGTGGGTCCCTGACCCCTGAGTAGCCTAACTGGGAGACATCCCCCAGTAGGGGCAGTCTGACACCCCACACCTCACAGGGTGGAGTACACCCCTGAGAGGAAGCTTCCAAAGCAAGAATCAGACAGGTACACTCGCTGTTCAGAAATATTCTATCTTCTGCAGCCTCTGCTGCTGATACCCAGGCAAACAGGGTCTGGAGTGGACCTCAAGCAATCTCCAACAGACCTACAGCTGAGGGTCCTGACTGTTAGAAGGAAAACTATCAAACAGGAAGGACACCTACACCAAAACCCCATCAGTACATCACCATCATCAAAGACCAGAGACAGATAAAACCACAAAGATGGGGGAAAAGCAGGGCAGAAAAGCTGGAAATTCAAAAAATAAGAGCGCATCTCCCCTGGCAAAGGAGCGCAGCTCATCACCAGCAATGGATCACAGCTGGACGGAGAATGACTTTGATGAGATGAGAGAAGAAGGCTTCAGGCCATCAAGTTTCTCAGAGCTAAAGGAGGAATTACGTACCCAGCGCAAAGAAACTAAAAATCTTGAAAAAAAAGTGGAAGAATTGATGGCTAGAGTAATTAATGCAGAGAAGGTCATAAACGAAATGAAAGAGATGAAAACCATGACACGAGAAATACATGACAAATGCACAAGCTTCAGTAACCGACTCAATCAACTGGAAGAAAGAGTATCAGCGATTGATGATCAAATGAATGAAATGAAGCGAGAAGAGAAACCAAAAGAACAAAAAATAAAAAGAAATGAACAAAGCCTGCAAGAAGTATGGGATTATGTAAAAAGAACAAATCTATGTCTGATTGGGGTGCCTGAAAGTGAGGGGGAAAATGGAACCAAGTTGGAAAACACTCTTCAGGATATCATCCAGGAGAACTTCCCCAACCTAGTAGGGCAGGCCAACATTCAAATCCAGGAAATACAGAGAATGCCACAAAGATACTCCTCGAGAAGAGCAACTCCAAGACACATAATTGCCAGATTCACCAAAGTTGAAATGAAGGAAAGAATCTTAAGGGCAGCCAGAGAGAAAGGTCAGGTTACCCACAAAGGGAAGCCCATCAGACTAACAGCAGATCTCTCGGCAGAAACTCTACAAGCCAGAAGAGAGTGGGGGCCAATATTCAACATTCTTAAAGAAAAGAATTTTCAACCCAGAATTTCATATCCAGCCAAACTAAGTTTCATAAGTGAAGGAGAAATAAAATCCTTTACAGATAAGCAAATGCTTAGAGATTTTGTCACCACTAGGCCTGCCTTACAAGAGACCCTGAAGGAAGCACTAAACATGGAAAGGAACAACCGGTACCAGCCATTGCAAAAACATTCCAAAATGTAAAGACCATTGAGGCTAGGAAGAAACTGCATCAACTAACGAGCAAAATAACCAGTTAATATCATAATGGCAGGATCAAGTTCACACATAACAATATTAACGTTAAATGTAAATGGACTAAATGCTCCAATTAAAAGACACAGATTGGAAAATTGGATAAAGAGTCGAGACCCATCAGTATGCTGTATTCAGGAGACCCATCTCACATGCAGAGACATACATAGGCTCAAAATAAAGGGATGGAGGAAGATTTACCAAGCAAATGGAGAACAAAAAAAAGCAGGGGTTGCAATACTAGTCTCTGATAAAACAGACTTTAAACCATCAAAGATCAAAAGAGACAAAGAAGGCCATTACATAATGGTAAAGGGATCAATTCAACAGGAAGAGCTAACTATCCTAAATATATATGCACCCAATACAGGAGCACCCAGATTCATAAAGCAAGTCCTTAGAGACTTACAAAGAGACTTAGATTCCCATACAATAATAATGGGAGACTTCAACACTCCACTGTCAACATTAGACAGATCAACGAGACAGAAAGTTAACAAGGATATCCAGGAATTGAACTCATCTCTGCAGCAAGCAGACCTAATAGACATCTATAGAACTCTCCACCCCAAATCAACAGAATATACATTCTTCTCAGCACCACATCGTACTTACTCCAAAATTGACCACGTAATTGGAAGTAAAGCACTCCTCAGCAAATGTACAAGAACAGAAATTGTAACAAACTGTCTCTCAGACCACAGTGCAATCAAACTAGAACTCAGGACTAAGAAACTCAATCAAAACCGCTCAACTACATGGAAACTGAACAACCTGCTCCTGAATGACTACTGGGTACATAACGAAATGAAGGCAGAAATAAAGATGTTCTTTGAAACCAATGAGAACAAAGATACAACATACCAGAATCTCTGGGACACATTTAAAGCAGTGTGTAGAGGGAAATTTATAGCACTAAATGCCCACAAGAGAAAGCAGGAAAGATCTAAAATTGACACTCTAACATCACAATTAAAAGAACTAGAGAAGCAAGAGCAAACACATTCAAAAGTTAGCAGAAGGCAAGAAATAACTAAGATCAGGGCAGAACTGAAGGAGATAGAGACACAAAAAACCCTCCAAAAAATCAATGAATCCAGGAGTTGGTTTTTTGAAAAGATCAACAAAATTGACAGACCACTAGCAAGACTAATAAAGAAGAAAAGAGAGAAGAATCAAATCGATGCAATTAAAAATGATAAAGGGGATATCACCACCAACCCCACAGAAATACAAACTACCATCAGAGAATACTATAAACACCTCTACGCAAATAAACTGGAAAATCTAGAAGAAATTGATAATTTCCTGGACACTTACACTCTTCCAAGACTAAACCAGGAAGAAGTTGAATCCCTGAATAGACCAATAGCAGGCTCTGAAATTGAGGCAATAATTAATAGCCTACCAACCAAAAAAAGTCCAGGACCAGATGGATTCACAGCTGAATTCTACCAGAGGTACAAGGAGGAGTTGGTACCATTCCTTCTGAAACTGTTCCAATCAATAGAAAAAGAGGGAATTCTCCCTAACTCATTTTATGAGGCCAACATCATCCTGATACCAAAGCCTGGCAGAGACACAACAAAAAAAGAGAATTTTAGACCAATATCCCTGATGAACATCGATGCAAAAATCCTCAATAAAATACTGGCAAACCGGATTCAGTAGCACATCAAAAAGCTTATCCACCATGATCAAGTGGGCTTCATCCCCAGGATGCAAGGCTGGTTCAACATTCGCAAATCAATAAACATAATCCAGCATATAAACAGAACCAAAGACAAGAACCACATGATTATCTCAATAGACGCAGAAAAGGCTTTTGACAAAATTCAACAGCCCTTCATGCTAAAAACGCTCAATAAATTTGGTATTGATGGAACGTACCTCAAAATCATAAGAGCTATTTATGACAAACCCACAGCCAATATCATACTGAATGGGCAAAAACTGGAAAAATTCCCTTTGAAAACTGGCACAAGACAGGGATGCCCTCTCTCACCACTCCTATTCAACATAGTGTTGGAAGTTCTGGCTAGGGCAATCAGGCAAGAGAAAGAAATCAAGCGTATTCAGTTAGGAAAAGAAGAAGTCAAATTGTCCCTCTTTGCAGATGACATGATTGTATATTTAGAAAACCCCATTGTCTCAGCCCAAAATCTCCTTAAGCTGATAATCAACTTCAGCAAAGTCTCAGGATACAAAATTAATGTGCAAAAATCACAAGCATTCTTATACACCAGTAACAGACAAACAGAGAGCCAAATCAGGAATGAACTTCCATTCACAATTGCTTCAAAGAGAATAAAATACCTAGGAATCCAGCTTACAAGGGATGTAAAAGACCTCTTCAAGGAGAACTACAAACCACTTCTCAGTGAAATAAAAGAGGACACAAACAAATGGAAGAACATACCATGCTCATGGATAGGAAGAATCAATATCGTGAAAATGGCCATACTGCCCAAGGTTATTTATAGATTCAATGCCATCCCCATCAAGCTACCAATGAGTTTCTTCACAGAATTAGAAAAAAACTGCTTTAAAATTCATATGGAACCAAAAAAGAGCCCGCTCTCCAAGACAATCAAAAGAACAAAGAAGTCAAAAGAACAAAGCTGGAGGCATCACGCTACCTGACTTCAAACTATACTACAAGGCTACAGTAACCAAAACAGCATGGTACTGGTACCAAAACAGAGATATAGACCAATGGAACAGAACAGAGTCTTCAGAAATAATACCACACATCTACAGCCATCTGATCTTTGACAAACCTGAGAGAAACAAGAAATGGGGAAAGGATTCCCTATTTAATAAATGGTGCTGGGAAAATTGGCTAGCCATAAGTAGAAAGCTGAAACCGGATCCTTTCCTTACTCCTTATATGAAAATTAATTCAAGATGGATTAGAGACTTAAATGTTAGACCTAATACCATAAAAACCCTAGAGGAAAACCTAGGTAGTACCATTCAGGACATAGGCATGGGCAAAGACTTCATGTCTAAAACACCAAAAGCAACAGCAGCAAAAGCCAAAATTGACAAATAGGATCTCATTAAACTAAAGAGCTTCTGCACAGCAAAAGAAACTACCATCAGAGTGAACAGGCAACCTACAGAATGGGAGAAAATTTTTGCATTCTACTCATCTGACAAAGGGCTAATATCCAGAACCTACAAAGAACTCAAACAAATTTACAAGAAAAAAACAAACAACCCCATCAAAAAGTGGGCAAAGGATATGAACAGACATTTCTCAAAAGAAGACATTCATACAGCCAACAGACACATGAAAAAATGCTCATCATCACTGGCCATCAGAGAAATGCAAATCAAAACCACAATGAGATACCATCTCACACCAGTTAGAATGGCGATCATTAAAAAGTCAGGAAACAACAGGTGCTGGAGAGGATGTGGAGAAATAGGAACACTTTTACACTGTTGGTGGGATTGTAAACTAGTTCAACCATTATGGAAAACAGTATGGCGATTCCTCAAGGATCTAGAAGTAGATGTACCATATGACCCAGCCATCCCATTACTGGGTATATACCCAAAGGATTATAAATTATGCTGCTATAAAGACACATGCACACGTATGTTTATTGTGGCACTATTCGCAATAGCAAAGACTTGGAATCAACCCAAATGTCCATCAGTGACAGATTGGATTAAGAAAATGTGGAACATATACACCATGGAATACTATGCAGCCATCAAAAAGGATGAGTTTGTGTCCTTTGTAGGGACATGGATGCAGCTGGAAACCATCATTCTTAGCAAACTATCACAAGAACAGAAAACCAAACACCGCATGTTCTCACTCATAGGTGGGAACTGAACAATGAGATCACTTGGACTCAGGGAGGGGAACATCACACACCGGGGCCTATCATGGGGAGGGGGGAGGGGGGAGGGATTGCATTGGGAGTTATACCTGATGTAAATGACGAGTTGATGGGTGCTGACGAGTTGATGGGTGCAGCACAGCAACATGGCACAAGTATACATATGTAACAAACCTGCACGTTATGCACATGTACCCTAGAACTTAAAGTATAATTTAAAAAAAAAAAAAAAGATGTGGGGATGTAGAATTGTTATAACTGAGGCTATTAAAAAAAAGAACTGACATCATGGACATAATGGAAAGCCTTCCTGGATGATGGCAGTGGGATGGAAAGGAACAAACAAAGGTAGAAACATTAAGAAAGAAGGTGCTTATTGGTAGACTGGAAAGAGAGACCACTTGAAGATAATGGTGTCAAGAAGTATATACTGAGGGTATAGTAGTGAACCTGAGTGTCTTAGGGAAATGAGGACACTATGCAAAAAAGAAATATGGAAGTGGGTTTCTTTTGGCGTGTAGAAAAGGGGAGGAGATCATTTTAAACTTTAAATAGCTTACTTCCTGAAGGAAGAAACATGTCTCATTCATCTTGGAATCCTTAGCACCTAGTACAAAATCAAGAATATGAACATGTATGAGTAGTATGAGTGTGCAACTGGAGTTCAAATCAAAGTCAAAGCTGGAAATACAGCTTGTATGGCTGAAGTATGAGATTTGATCCATTCTGCGGGAAACAAGCAGATGGTGGGTTGGACCCAGGGTTGGGGACAGGTAGATACTTACCATTCTCCTTAGCACTTCCCATGAGGAAAACCAACTTTCAGCTGCCTGTATCTGCAACTCTTTGCTTGAAGACTTCTTTTCCCCATCAGAGTCTGTTCAACCTATATGTGAGGCAAACTAGAGTGCTGGAGAATAATCATCCTTAGGAACAGCCTTCAAGCAAAGTCAGAGAGGAACTGATGGATAAATATCCAGCTCCTTTGGGTGGGATGACACTGTGATGTATGTTCCATACAGTCTCCCAGAATTCCCTAGTCATATCCAGCTCCAGTTGCCTAGAGTGGTAATTTGCTTGGTGGCTTCCGCTATTCCTTCCCATTGCTGTCATCTCCCTTTAATTTTTCCTGATAATACCTCTCAAATAAACCGCTTGCGCCTGTAACCTGTTTCCAGGGTATGCCTCCGGGAACTTCCATTGGGTTAATGGGAATGACACAGATTATCAAGGGAAGTGACTCGAGTGAGTATAACTTCGGCGGGGAGTATTAGTGGGCCCAGGCAAGTCAGCAAGGCAGAATGAATAATGGTACAGGCAAGACAGCCCAACCCAGACTCAGATCCTCTAGAAAAAGGAGGCAGGAGTGTGCTCTGGATCTCAAAGGCCACACTGTGGTTAAAATCTAGGGTGTAAATTCTAAGGAGAAATGACAAGCCACATGTGAAGCCTAATTAGATAAACTAGATTGGTGTCCCAAAAAAACATCTCAAAGAGCAGAAATGAAAGATGTAAAAATGAACTGAAATTAAACCAGGCAAAGGGAGCTGAGAGAGGGAAAAGTTTATACCTCTGAATCCTAAAAGCTACCCAAGTAAGTGGTTGGTCCTGGAACCAAGCAGAAAAGAGAGATTTGACCTGGTGCTTGGTGAGGGTTGAACAATTGAAGAGTCTGTTGGCTTAGCTTTGTTATTACAGGTATTTTGTCATTTGAATACTCTCAGCATGTATTTTTATTTAATTATTTTCTGATTTCTCTGCAAGTGGGTGGGTGTCTGCTATGTATGATATCATATATAATATTTGGCTCTCTTCTCCCCTCCATGTGATGCTGTTGGAATCTTCCCAGCTCAGGTTCACTGCTTGTCCTCCTGAGTTTCTGTGCTCTTTCGGGTAGTGTGACACTGGCTGGCAAGAGAACCAGGTCACATCTGACTGATTCAGTAATTTGGCAATTACTCACCCTGATACCCTCTGCTGTTGTTTTTTCCATCTCCTCGAGCTGAATGCCAGCCTGCTGCTCACCAAATGGAGCCAGGGGTTAGTATGCACCTCTTGCCTGCAGCACCAAAGTCTGCCTCTCTCTGTTGAGCCTGTTGACTATTCCTTGCCACCAGATATACTCTATGTAGCTAGGTTATATCCTGTCTTTCATTCCAGAATGTACAGTGTTCTTTTTTCATTTTCAGGCTTGAAGAGTACCTGCTTGATAGTTCACTTTGGAGGCTACTATGCCACACTCTTTTGCTAGATAGCCACTAAAACAGACACTTGAAATCAGCACTAGAAAATGGCAAAAGTTAGGTCTCTGCTGCTGACACCATGGCAGCCCCCTCTTTCTGTGGCAACCACATTCTCACTATACAGTCCAGGTTCTTGGTCCCTTCCTGACATTTCCAACATTACAGAGAAACAATGACTGAAAGGAGCAATGGACAAATGTCATCTTGACAGATTAAGCTGCTTGTTTTTCAAATGTCAAGTGTTTGCCTCCTCATGTTTCACTCTCCTTCAAAATATTCTGCATCCAAGTGCCCCAGGAAACAGCGGAGGCTCCTAATTCACCCCCGAGCATGGAAAGCCTGCGAGGTGGGGAGATTCTAAATAGTTTTGAACAATTCCCTACTGGTTGTAGTAGCTGTCAAAACTATTATAAGCCCTCTTATGACATAATGTTGTTGGAAGAGAGGTAAATTTAATGTTTAGATATTACTGGTTCATTTGAAAACCACCCAACACAACCGTATGCCATTTAGTGTCAACAGTCTAATGAGGTCTCAGTGGGTTACACTGGTTAGCTGAAAGATCGGGTGGAAACATCTGTCAGAGAATTGATTGTCCAACTAAATTTAGAATGATTCTAGAATCATCTTTCTGTTCATCACACTTGGAGTGAAAAGAATATACTGGCTGCAAAATATTCAACTGGGAAAAAAATCATCAGATAGCATACAGTTTTGTTCCAAACAATTTTAGACAAGATAACTTCTGTTGCTGAAAAAGGTAACAAAGAATCTAGCAAGGAAGTAATCCATATAAAGTTAGTATTGGATAAATATGGCTGCTCATGTTAAGTGTGTGTGTGTGTGTGTGTGTGTGGGGGGGGGTGCACGCTAAAATATTTATAGTGTAAAATACATTCACATAAGTTCCCTTACGGTAACCATTGGATTGAAAAATCCTAATGTAGCTGTAGAACAGATGAATCTGGTAAATTCTGATTTTAAAAAAGGACTAGTAACTGGTACATTTTTACTGCTTCACTTACTACAAAGGCATTCTAATAATTGGCACTATCATCTAAAGGAGGCAAGAAGAAATTGAGTGATAGGTCAGAGGCAGTGGGGAGGATATTCTGGATATCGGTTTGTTGTTGTTGTTGTTGTTGTTGTTGTTGTTGTTGTTGTTTTGATACGGAGTTTTGCTCTTGTTGCCCAGTCTGGAGTGCAGTGATGCAATCTTGGCTCTCTGCAGCCTCCTGGGTCCAAGCAGTTCTCCTGCCTCAGCCTCCTTAGTAGTTGGGATTACAGGCATGCACCACAACGCCTGGTTAATTTTTGTATTTTCAGTAGAGACGGGGTTTCACCATGTTGGTCAGGCTGGTCTTGAACTCCTGACCTCAGGTGATCCACCTGCCTCGGCCTCCCAAAGTGCTGGGATTACAGGTGTGAGCTACCGTGCCCGGCTATTCTGGCTATTTTAAAATACTTAATCCTTGTTGTAATTGAAAATATACCTGAACTGAAAACAAAACCATAATATTATATAATGCTGGTGAGTATCCTAGTGTATTTATTCACTGTGTATTGCATATGCACATACGGTCACAAGGAGCCATGTAGTATTTGGTCTTGTTTTTTGAGAATGTTATAGGTATGCTATGTTTGTGCTTCCAAAGAGAAATCTTCATACTATTCAAATCAGTGCTCAATTCAAGTAAAGTAAGCTATTAATTTTTAATTAAGAATGTCCTTAAGAGAATTACTTAGCCATAAATTAATTATGTAAGTCATATTGATTTTTTAAAAGCAGGGGGAGAAGAAAGTTAGAAGGTAAAGGGCCACAAACTTCATAGGCAAAGGAAAACTTTTCCAATGGCAGCCCCTGCAATGTGAAATCTAAGATGATTACCTGGTGATGGGGACCTCATGGTGAAGCAGCAGTTGGGAGAACAATGATATAGCTGAATTTCTGTTGTTTTCTTAAATTCACCTGTGCTAAACAAAAGAATTAATAGGCACAATCTCATTTAATCCTAACAATAAGTGTGTAAAAGATAAGAATTGTAAGAATCCTCATCTTATGAAGAAAGAAACAAGATTTGAGATTAGGTAAATAACATGCTTAGGACCACCCAGCTAGTAAAAACTGGAACCAGTGTTCAAACCAGAGTATCTGACTTGTGAGCTGGTGCTCTTGAACACTGGTCTTTAATGGTTACCAGAATGTTAGTCCAAGATGAGTTTGCTGCCACCTGTGGTGCCACGGTTGAAGCCAAGACTATAATTTCCAAAGCCTCTTTTGTTTGTTCAATGGCCACTGGTTTGTCCTTCTTTCTCCAAGCTGAGGCACTAGGGGAGCCAAGGCAGCATACAGGTGTACAGGTAAGGGGCCGGGGGAGGGCAGAAGGTGCCCTTCACTTGGACATTAATGAAATATAGAGTCCATGTGCAATTTAGATGCTCCTTTAAAGCAAAGGCCATCATAACAGTCGATCACGCCTAGGGCAGTGCTGGCCAAACAATAGAGAATCCATTAATGTCTGTTGGTTAGTCAGGAATGCCCAAATTTCCTGGTTAATGTGGTGCTGTGTACATATGGTACGTGTATAATGTGTGTGTGTATATGTGCATATGGTGTGTGAATAATATGACACATCAGCATCAGATTAGACCTATTTGAGTCTGATGTGTTCAAGTTCACGTACAGTTGTCTATGAGTGAAAAAAATCAAAGGACTCAATTTTTCCAGAACACAAGGAAACTGTACATAAGAATTTGCTTGTGGATTTGTATTTTACCAATATATGTTCATGGAAAGAGCATCAAGGGTTCCAGTGGACACTCATGG
Organism: Macaca nemestrina; assembly: GCF_043159975.1. Lineage (NCBI taxonomy): Eukaryota > Metazoa > Chordata > Mammalia > Primates > Cercopithecidae > Macaca > Macaca nemestrina. Next base: position 145,799,249 of record NC_092130.1, read on the forward strand.
TTTCCAGTGTGGATTTGTGATGTGATCATAATTCATAAATAATTGAGAACTCCTTTCAGCAGTCTGGAATTGGTTCTCTATCACTGGTTCTGTTTCATGAGATCAATATTGAAAGATGTGTCGATTTTATGAGAAGATCAACACTGGACAAATAATCCAGCTTCAGCATTCTTATCAGATTGGAATTCTTTTGCTATGCTGTGTATTGTGATTAAAAAGTAAATTGCTCTGTGTAGGCCAATGCTGTTCAATAGAAATATAATGTGAACCACATATATAATTGCATATGGTTTTTGTTGCCATATTGAAAAAGAAAAAGAAATGGATAAAGTTAATTTTAATGTAACCCAACATATAAAAATATTATCATATCACGTGTGGAACTATTCACATTTTAAATCTTTAATAGCCCAGGGAGACTAGTGGCTACTATATTGGGCAGACCATTTCTAAATTCTAACTCTCTGTTTAATTTTCCAATCTCCAGACTTCTCAGATGACTTTTGGTAGACAGATGTCAAAGAAAATGGTGCTTATTTTTAAATATTTTTATAGATCTAAAGAAATCTAACCAATAAACAAATGTACCAAAGCTTGAACCTCTGGAAACAGCAGGAAGAAACAAATGGGAGATGTCTGTGACAAAATGGAGAAGAAGGAGGGGAAAGAAGAAAGGGAAAGGGAAAAGGAAGAAATTCCATTATCGGTGGTTAGAGGAAAGTAAGAGTTAAAGCTTATTTGAATATACAGACATTCAACCAAATGTCTTGGTGACTAAGCCCAGAAGAAATCATTTCTGGGTGAACAGAGACAATTGTAAATATATGTAAATACATTTGATTAAACTGAATGAAAAGGGAGTTTGCAGTATTGCTCAGATGTTATGACTAATGCAGTCTGGCTTTGTGTTGCGTCTTTAATGGAGCCTGGCTAAAAATACTGTTGTTGATTTAATCAGCTGTATGCTGGCAGGACTTGTTATCCTTCTATAAGTAATGATGAAACATATGTGAAGAGGTGGAAAAATAAGGGAGTTGATAAGTGATCAGAGAATCCGTGAATGTAAGGGTAGGGTGAAAAAGTGGCCAAAGATGGCATGTCCACAATTTCTATACAGGACACTGAGACTTTTTTTTTTTTTTTTTTTTGAGAGGGAGTCTCACTCTGTTGCCCAGGCTGGAGTGCAGTGGAGCGATCTTGGCTCACTGCAAGTTCCGCCTCCTGGGTTCACGCCATTTTCCTGTCTCAGCCTCCGGAGTAGCTGGGACGACAGGGGCCCCCCACCATACCTGGCTAATTTTTTGTGTTTTTAATAGAGACGGGGTTTCACCGTGTTAGCCAGGATGGTCTCGATCTCCTAACCTCATGATCCACCCGCTGAGACTTCTAAATGAGGCTCTCTAGTCCCAAATCCCACATTTCACCTGGAAGCAAAATTATCTAAGAAAAAGAAGCAGCATGATGTATGTGTAGAAAAAGACAGTGACTGGTCTTCTGAGTAAGTAGTTGATTATTCTCGTGGAATGCGACTGTCGGGCTTGTTGGACTTCAGACTTACCTTGTATCCCTGAAATAATTTGAAGAGGTCATTTAAAGAGATGCTTCCAGCTCCTGGAGCCGTTACTTATTAACTGTGAGAACTTGGATTTAGTTCCTGCCTCAATTTTCTCATCTATAATACTAGTATCATAATAGAACCTATTTCCCAAGTTTGTTTTTAAGATTAAAAGAGATAATCACTTAGCAAAGTACTTTGCACAGAGTACGTATTCTGTAAATAAAGTATCTGTATCCATTTTGCCTCTCCATTACCAAGAAGAATGCCTAGCACAAGGCAGGCACTCTTTATTTGTTGAGCCAATGAATGAGTGATTCTATTTTATATGATACCAAAGCATAGGTCAGTTGCTAAGATTGAATACTTTGATCATCAAGAAAAGAAGGCTAGCAAGGGCTGGAGCCTGAAGATAGCATATAAACCTATAGGGTAGTAATTTCTATTCTTTTGGGGTCACTGGTTCTTTAAAAATCCAGTGAAAGATGTAGACAGCTTTTCTATAAAATTTTTGATAGTTGCACACACAGATATCCAAAGATCTGCAAGTCTAGCCGTTACCTCCATATTAAGAACTTGTGCTCAGGAATTTAGAAAGCACGAGGGAAATAAAGGAGTGATGAAAATGTAGAAAGTTCTCGAGAAGTTGTAGCCTCTCCACTTCCCTCCCCACTACACACACACACACACACACACACACACAGTTTAAAGCAAACAGTTATAACCAGGAACCCTAGGATAAGATTTGGGTTAAGAGAGGGAGAGAGAGACAAAGAGAGAGAGAGAGAGAGAGAGAGAGAGAGAGATCAGGCGCTGTGGATCACGCCTGTAATCCCAGCATTTTTGGAGGCTGAAGAGGGCAGATTGCTTGAGCTCAGAAGTTTGAGACCAGCTTTGGCAACATGGTAGAACCACATCTCTACAAAAAATTAGCTGGGCATTGTGACACATGCCTGTAGTCCCAGCTATCTGGGAGGGCCTCCTGAGGTGAGAGGATTGCTAAGTCCAGGAAAAAAAAAAAGGAATGAAGAGCTGCAAATTGTTTTAATTAAAGAGACACAGAAACTCAAGTTTTGCACAAAGAAGCTGCAGATTCAGGCTGGCTCATCCTGTGACCATGCTGCTTTATTAGGATGACTGTCCAGGACTGGGGGATGCCTGAAGGATTCCAGCCACAAATAAGGCACTGCTGCTCCTTGAGCTAGTATTTCAAGTGATGGATTCCAGGCGCAGAAAAACTCGTGGTTACTTCGGAGTCATGAATGCCAGACGTCCTAAGTCCTCATCTCAGTGTTCATAGCCTGCCTCCACCCTTCCCCTAAGACAGTGTGCTCAGCTAGGATCAGGAGAATATGTTCTTTACTGGTAACTATGGAGGGAGGGATTATCAGTATCTGCCTTCACCCTTCCAGGATTGGGCAGGCTCAGACCACACCTCAAGTGAGTCAAGGCCCTTCAGGGTTTCTTGGCTTGTTTTCCATTGTGGTTTACTGACAGATGCTTTTTAAATTAATGCTTACAATTTCCTTGTTAAAGTGGGCTTGAACACTGCCCCATCCCAGTTCCCTGAGGAATAACCTCAATTGTTATGAATAATTTTTCCATATTTGAAGATAAGTTCTTATAGTGTTTAATTTATATATTAACAACTGTTTAGAAGAATTCAAAAAAAAAAAAATCCAACCTGAAGACATGATCCTTGCCTTCAGATTAATAATAAGTCAAAAGATGTTTCTGGGCACCTGGCAAGATGCTGAATGGAAACAGCTCCGGTCTGGAGCTCCCAGTGAGATCAGTGCAGAAGGCGAGTGATTTCTGCATTTCCAACTGAGGTATCTGGCTTATCTCATAGGGACTGGTTAGACAGTGGGTGCAGCCCACAGAGGGCGAGCTGAAGCAGGGTGGGACATCACCTCACCTGGGAAGCATAAGGGGTTAGGGAACTTCCTCCCCTAGCCAAGGGAAGCTGTGAGGGGCTGTGCCGTGAGGAACAGTGCATTCAGGGCCAGATACTACACTTTTCCCACCATCTTTGCAACCCACAGACCGGGAGATTCCTTTGAGTACCTACACCACCAGGGCCGTGGGTTTCAAGCACAAAACTGGGCAGCTGTTCAGGCAGACACGGAACTAGCTGAAGAAGTTTTTTTTTCACACCCCAGTGGCACCTGGAAAGCCTGCAAGACAGAGCTATTCACTCCCCTAGAAAGGGGGTTAGTGGTCTAGCTCAGCAGATCCCACCCCCATGGAGCCCAGCAAGGTAAGATCCACTGGCTTGAAATTCTCACTGCCAGGACAGCAGTCTGAAGTCAACCTGGAATGCTTGAGCTTGGTGTGGGGAGCGGCATCTGCCATTACTGAGGCTTGAGTAGGCCATTTTCCCCTCACAGTGTAAAAAAAGTTGCCGGGAAGTTCGAACTAGTTGGAGCCCATCACAGCTCAGAAAAGCTGCTATAGCCAGACTGCCTCTCTAGATTCCTCCTCGCTGGGCAGGGCATCTCTGAAAGAAAGGCAGCAGCCCCAGTCAGGGCCTTATAGATAAAACACCCATCTCCCTGGGACAAAGCACCGGGGGAAGGGACAGCTGTGGGTATAAATTCAGCAGACTTAAAGTTTCCTGCCTGCCGGCTGTGAAGAAAGCAGCAGATATCCCAGCAGAGCACTGGAGCTCTGCAAAGGGACAGACTTGCCTCCTCAAGTGGGTCCCTGACCCCCTTGCCTTCTGAGTAGGAGACACCTCCCAACAGGGGTCGACAGACACCTCATACAGGAGAGTTTCAGCTGGCATCTGGCAGGTGCCCCTCTGGGATGAAGCTTCCAGAGGAAGGACCAGGCAGCAATCTTTGCTGTTCTGTAGCCTCTGCTGGTAACACACAGGCAAACAGGGTCTGGAGAGGACCCCCAGCAAATTCCAGCAGACCTGCAGCACAGGGGCCTGACTGTTAGAAGGAAAACTGACAAACAGGAATACCATCAACATCAACAAAAAGGACATCCACACAGAAACCCCATCCAAAGGTCACCAACGTCAAAGACCAAAGGTAGATAAATACATGAAAATGAGGAAAAACTGGCACAAAAAGGCAGAAAATTCCAAAAACAAGAATGCCTCTTTTCCTCTAAAGGACAACAATTCCTCGCTAGCGAGGGAACTGGACAGAGAAGGAGTTTGACAAATTGACAGAAGTAGGCTTCAGAAGGTGGGTAATAAGAAACTCCTCCAAGCTAAAGGAGCATGTTCTAACCCAATGCAAGGAAGCTAAGAACCTTGAAAAAGGGTTAGAGGAATTGCTAACTAGAATAACCAGTTTAGAGAAGAACATAAATGACCTGATAAAGCTGAAAAACACAGCACGAGAACTTGGTGAAGCATACACAAGTATCAATAGCCAAATCCATCAAGCAGAAGAAAGGATATCACAGAGTAAAGATCAAATTAATGACATAAAGCATGAAGACAAGATTAGAGAAAAAAGAATGAAAAGGAAAAAACAAAGCCTCCAAGCAATATGGGACTATATGAAAAGACCAAACCTACGTTTCATTGGTGTACCTGAAAGTGACAGGGAGAATGGAACCAAGTTGTAAAACACTCTTCAGGATATTATCCAGGAAATCTTCTCCAACCTAGAAAACAGGCCAACATTCAAATTCAGGAAATACAGAGAACACCACAAAGATACTCCTCAAGAACAGCAACCCTAAGACATAATCATCAGACTCACCAAGGTTGAAATGAAGGAAAAAAAAATGTTAAGGGCAGCCAGAGAGAAAGGTTGGGTTACCCACAAGGGGAAGCCAATGAGACTAATAGCAGATTTCTTGGCAGAAACCCTACAAGCCAGAAGAGTGGAGACCAATATTCAACATTCTTAAAGAAAAGAATTTTCATTTATTTATTTATTTGAGACAGAGTCTTGCTCTGTTCCCCAGGCTGGAGTGCTGTGGCACAATCTTAGCTCACTGCAAGCTCTGGTTCCCGGGTTCATACCATTCTCCTGCCTCAGCCTCCCAAGAAGCTGGGACTACAGGCACCCACCACCAAGCCCAGCTAATTTTTTTGTATTTTTTAGTAGAGATGGGGTTTCACCATGTTAGCCAGGATGATCTTGATCTCCTGACTTCGTGATCCACCTGCCTCAGCCTCCCAAAGTGCTGGGATTACAGGCGTGAGCCACTGTGCCTGGCCTAGAAAAGAATTTTCAACCCAGAATTTCATATCCAGCCAAATTAAGCTTCATAAGTGAAGGAGAAATAAAATCCTTTACAGACAAGCAAATGCTGAGAGATTTTTGTCACCACCAGGCCTGCCTTACAAGAGCTCCTGAGGGAAGCACTAAGCATGGAAAGGAACAACTGGTACCAGCCAATGCAAAAACATACCAAATTGTAAAGGCTACCAACACTATGAAGAAACTGCATCAACTAATGGGCAAAATAACCAGCTAGCATCATAATGACAGGATCAAATTCACACATAACAATATTAACCTTAAATGTAAATGGGCTAAATGCCCCAATTAAAAGACACAGACTGGTAAATTGGATAGAGTCAAGACCCTTTGGTGTGCTGTATTCAGGAGACCAATCTCGTGTGCAGAGACACACATAGGGTCAAAATAAAGGGATGGAGGAATATTTACTAAGCAAATGGAAAGCAAAAAAGAGTAGAGGTTGCAATCATAGTCTGTTAAAACAGATTTTAAACCAACAAAGATCAAAAGAGACAAAGAAGGACATTACATGATGATAAAGGGATCAATGCAACAGGAAGAGCTAACTATCCTAAATATACATGCACCCAATACTGGAGCACCCAGCTTCATAAAGCAAGTTCTTAGAGACCTACAAGGAGACTTAGACTCCCACACAATAATAGTGAGAGACTTTAACACCCCACTGTCAATATTAGACAGATCAATGAGACAGAAAATTAACGAGGATACCCAGGATTTGAACTCACCTCTGGACCAAGCAGACCTAATAGACATCTACAGAACTCTCCCCTGCAAATCAACAGAATATACATTCTTCTCAGTACCACATCGCACTTATTCTAAAATTGAACACATAGTTGGAAGTAAAACACTTCTCAGCAAATGCAAAAGAACAGAAATCATAACAAATAGTCTCTAAGACCACAGCGTAATCAAATTAGAACTCAGGATTAAGAAATTCACTCAAAGCCACACAACTACGTGGAAACTGAACAACCTGTTCCTGAATGACTACTAGGTAAATAATGAAATTAAGGTAGAAATAAATAAGTTCTTAGAAACCAATGAGAACAAAGACACAACTTTGTTCAGAATCATTTGGTGATTTACCTAACCTTCAAATTTTGTCTTTGTAGTGATCATTGTTCAGATCTTTTTTCAGAATCTCTGGTATACAACTAAAGCAGTATTTAGAAGGAAATTTATAGCACTAAATTCCCACAGGAGAAAGCAGGAAAGATCTAAAATGACAACCTAACACCACAATTAAAGGAACTAGAGAAGCAAGAGCAAACAATAAATGGGTGTATGTGTTGAGGAATTTATCTATTTATCTAAAATATTCTCTATTTTCTTCTTTATTAGTCTGGCTAGCCATTGATCTTTTTGAAAAGATCAACAAAATTGATAGACCACTAGCAAGACTAATAAAGAAGAAAAGAGAGAAGAATCAAATAGATACAATAAAAAATGATAACGGGGATATTACCACCAACCCCACAGAAATACAAACTACCATCAGAGAATACCAATGGTACTGATGGTGAATAAACACCTCTATGCAAATAAACTAGAAAACCTAGAAGAAATGGATAATTTCCTGGACAGTTACACTCTCCCAAGACTAAACCAGGAAGAAGTCAAATCCCGGAATAGCCCAATAGTAGGCTCTGAAATTGAGGCAATAATTAATAGTCTACCGACCAAAAAAAGTCCAGGACCAGATGGATTCACAGCCGAATTCTGCCAGAGGAACAAGGAGGAATTGGTACCATCCCTTCTGAAATTATTCCAATCAATAGAAAAAGAGGGAATCCTCCCTAACTCATTTTATGAGGCCAACATCATCCTGATACCAAAGCCTGGCAGAGACACAACAAAAAAAGAAAATTTTAGACCAATATCCCTGATGAACATCAATGCAGAAATCCTCAATAAAATACTGGCAAACCGAATCCAGCAGCACATCAAAAAGCTTATCCACCATGATCAAGTGGGCTTCATCCCTGGGATGCAAGGCTGGTTCAACATACGCAAATCAGTAAATGTAATCCAGCATATAAACAGAACCAAAGACAAAAACCACATGATTATCTCAAAAGATGCAGAAAAGGCCTTTGATAAAATTCAATACTGCTTCATGCTAAAAACTCTCAGTAAACTAGGTATTGATGGAATGTATCTCAAAATAATAAGAGCTATTTATGACAAACCCACATCCAATATCATACTGAATAGGCAAATGGTGGAAGCATTCCCTTTGAAAACCAGCACAAGACAAGGATGCTCTCTCTCACCACTGCTATTCAACATAGTATTGGAAATTCTGCCCAGGGAAACCAGGCAAGAGAAAGAAATAAAGGGTATCAAATAGAAAGAGAGGAAGTCAAATCTTCTGTTTACAGATGACATGATTGTATATTTAGAAAACCCCATTGTCCCAGCCCAAAATCTCCTCAAGTTGATAAGTAACATCAGCAAAGTCTCAGGATACAAAATCAATGTGCAAAAAATCAAGCATTTCTATACACCAATAACAGACAGACAAAGAGCCAAATCACGAGTGAACTCCCATTCACAGTTGCTACAAAGAGAATAAAATACCTAGGAAGCCAACTTACAGGGGATGTGAAGGACCTCTTCAAGGAGAACTACGAACCACTGCTCAAGGAAATAAGAGAGGACACAAACAAATGTAAAAACATACCATCCTATGAATAGGTGAAAGTAATTTATAGATTCAGTGCTATCCCCATCAAGCTACCACTGACTTTCTTCACAGAATTAGAAAAAAACTACTTTAAATTTCATATTGAGCCATAAAAGAAACTGTATAGCCAAGACAATCCTAAGCAAAAAAAAAAAAAAGCAGGAGGCATCATGCTACCTGACTTCAAACTATACTGCAAGGCTATAGTAACCAAAACAGCATGGTACTGGTACCAAAACCAATATATAGACCAATGGAACAGAACAGAGGCCTCAGAAATAACGCCACACATCTACAACCATTTGATCTTTGATAAACCTAACAGAAACAAGAAATGGGGAAAGGATTCTCTATTTAATAAATGATGTTGGGAAAACAGGCTAACCACATGCAGCAAACTGAAACTGGACCCCTTCCTTAAGCCTTATACAAAAATTAACTCAAGATGGATTAAAGACTCAAATGTTAGACCTAAAACCACAAAAACCCTAGAAAAAAATCCTAGGCAATACCATTCAGGACATAGGTATGGGCAAAGACTTCATGACTAAAACACCAAAAGCAATGGCAACAAAAGCCAAAATAGACAAATGGGATCTAATTAAACTAAAGATCTTCTGCACAGCAAAAGAAACTATCATCAAAGTGAACAGACAACCTACAGAATGGGAGAAATTTTTCACAATCTGTCCATCTGACAAAGGGCTAATATCAAGAATCTATGAGGAACTTAAACAAATTTACAAGAAAAAAAACCCCATCAAAAAGTGGGTGAAGGATATGAACTGACAGTTCTCAAAAGAAGACATTTATGTGGTCAACAAACATATGAAAAAAAAGGTCATCATCACTGGTCGTTAGAGAAATGCAAATCAAAACCACAATGAGATACCATCTCACGCCAGTTAGAATGGCGATCATTAAAAAGTCAGGAAATAACAGATGCTGGAGAGGATGTGAAGAAATAGTAATGCTTTACACTGTTGGTGGGACTGTAAATTAGTTCAACCATTGTGGAAGACAGTGTGGCGATTCCTTAAGGATCTACAACCAGAAATACCATTTGATCCAGCGACCCCATTACTGGGTATATACCCAAAGGATTATAAATCATGCTACTATAAAGACACATGCACTCATATGTTTGTTCCAGCACTGTTCACAAAGCAAAGACTTGGAACCAACCCAAATGTCCATCAATGATAGACTGGATAAAGAAAATGTGGCACATATACACCATGGAATACTATGCAGCCATAAAAAATGAGTTTATGTCCTTTGCAGGAACATGGGCAAAGCTGGAAACCATCATTCTCAGCAAACTAACACAGGAACAGAAAACCAAACACCGCATGTTCTGACTCATAAGCAGAAGTTGAACAATGAGAACACATGGACACCAGGAGGGGAACATCACACACTGGGGCTTATTGGGGTGTGGGGAGCTAGGGGAGGAATAGCATTAGGAGAAGTACCTGATGTAGATGATGGATTGGTGGCTGCAGTAAACCACCATGGCACACGTATACCTATGTAACAAACCTGCACAGTCTGCACATGTATCCCAGAACTTAAAGAATTAAAAAAAAAAAAAAAAGTTTCTGAGGCAATTTATGTGTGCTATGCACTGGAGGACACAATGGTCTTTGGGACACAATGGTACACAGACTAGATGGTTGAGACTATTTCCATGAAAAAGTTCATGGCCCAGCCGGGAAACACAAACAATTGCAAATTTGGTGAGTGCCATGATGGAGAAGTGCAAGGTACAGTATGGGCAGACAATTTGGGGGCCTACACTTATTGGAGATGGAAGGTGTGATTGAGAAAGGCTTTCAAGAAACTTCAGCTCACTCAAAGAAACAAATTGAGCACATCTGAAGCTATAGAGAGCCCTCTAAGTTGGACTACTGTAAATAACTCAAAAGAGGAGGCCACAGAAGATATGTAAGAGCTAGAAGGATCAAGAAAGCAGGCAGGACTTGAGTTTGTCTTGGAAGGAGAGATAAATGGAGATGGAAGGGGTTGAAATTTTCTGAAAACAGGATGATGTAAGATGCAGTGTAAGCGAGAAGTGTGATGTATTTGTAGAAAAAGTTGGTGACTGGCCTTACTAGTATATAGGATTCCAAGCTGAGGAGAAGTGATAGATGCAAGAGAGATGTACGCATAACTAGAATAAAGATTCCTGAAACCATGCAGAGAACAATGATTTAACGTGCTTGGAAATAGAGAGCCACTAAAGGCTGTAAGTAAGGGAATGACACAATGAAATCAAGATGTTAAATAGCAGGAGATAGGTTTGATTGACCCAAGTTGAGGCTGGATTAAAGGAATCTATCTGAAGCATCCAGATAGAAGAGGATAACAATATAAATCATGGAAATGGAAATAGATAAGACTAAGGAAATGGGATTTCATGATTAACCGATGCTGTATAAATCAAGAAGCTCATTATGAGACGTGGAATTCTTTGGCCAGTTAGAATGGTGGGCTTAGTACAAGGGCCAAATTTAGAAGGGGTGAGGAAGGCATGCCAAATTTAGTTTTGGACATTTTGAGTTTGCAGCTTACTACTATTTGTGATTTCTTTGTTGTAACCCCCTGATGGTTACTCTGTGTTTGACTTTCTAATGACAATTTCCCTGAGGTACACTCTAAGTTGTGGGTTAGGGAAGTGGTCTCTTGTATGCACTGTAAATGACACCATAAATCCTCACAAAAGAAAGCAAAGTTTTTGAAAATTCAGAGAGCCTCTTTTGGTGTATAACTGGGTTGTTCTCATGCTATATGTGAAATAATGCACCCCTGGTGTTTTTTGCCATTTCAGTGTGCATCTTACATAGATTATGAATTTTAGCAAATTTAACATAAGCAATATTTATTGAGCATATATAGGGTATGTAGATTGAGATTGTTTTTGTTTGCCTAAATGGCAATTTTTAGAATAACAAGGAGACAGGGTTCCTCATTTGGTGATTTAGTTAACTTTTGAATTTTGTCTTTGTAATGATCATTCATTGAAGTGTCTTTGTTCATAGTGGAAACATAAATCTAAACTCAGAAATTATCTGAATTGGTGGTATAAATTAGTGAGGTTTGATAGAAAAATGCATTTCTTTCTTATAAAAATAATGCTCAAATGCAAGATGAGATTCACTTTAAAACCAGACTTTTTAATACTGAGGGAAAAGGAATCTGTTTGAAGGAGTATCCAGAGGCTCTCCTCCTTTGGGACAGATGGGGCATTGCAGATAGTTTGCTGGGCCATAAAACATGGTATTCAGGTCACATAATGAACATTGAGTCTTTCTATTATCTTCTCACATGTATATCTGCCTTGGCATCCTTTATAGACTTGTTTTTGTAGGTATTGCTTTATTTTACTAATTTGTCTTTTGTTTTTCCATTTATGCCATAGAGGTTGACACCTTTAATTCTACCAGCCTCACATCCCTGCTGGAAGTAACTTCTCGGGATCTTGAAACTGCCTTTGCAAAGATTATGAAAGTGAGAGAAGTCTAACATGGCTGGCTCCATATTGCTTCTAGCCTCACAGGCTGGCTGTTTTTGCTCATTCCTGGATGTAGATCAATCTAACCATGGGAGGAATTTAGTTTATAATTTAACCTTGAAGCAAGGATGAGAATAGTACCTTCCTAAATCTGATCCTCTCCAAGTTCAGGGGCTGAAACTCCTTTCGTAAGACTAATGAAAGGCCACAAGATTAGGATTAGGAGAGAGGTCTGAATTCTGCTAAAACATAGGCATAGTTTCGACAATTCCTTCCGGCTCTAGAGTCATATGGCCAAAAGTCACAAGATTTTTGACTTCTCCAATTGCTCTTATAGATAACATCACTATTGTAGAATCTAAGATTGGTTTTTTGAGATATCTTTCAGACGTTTGCATTCTGGCCACTGACTGACCCCATCCTGACTTGGGACTCATCACTCAACCAGTCCTGAGGCCCCCACTCAGAAGCAAACTCAGCACGCCAGGACTGGTTTTCACACCCCTATGAATGTATCCCCAACCAATTAGTATCACCCATTCCCTAGTCCCCTGCTCACCAAACTATCCTTGAAAAACCCTAACCTCCAAGCCTTCAGGGAGACTGATTTGAGTAATAGCTCCATCTTCTGTGTGGCTAGCCTAGCATCAGTTAAACTCTTTCTTTGCTGCAATACCATGATCTCAGTGAACTGGTTTTTTTCTGTGCAGCAGGCAGGAAGAGCCCATGGGGCAATTACACTCTGCTTACGCTTGAAGATCATATGGGGTCACTCTAGGACAGCTGGAGGACTTGGACACTCCATGCTACCTAGATTTCCTCCCAATTTCCCAGCACATTCAGTCTACACTGGAAAGCATACTTCTTTCATTTCAAATACTTTTCTCTTGATAAATATTTGAGGAAAGTTTCTGGTGAGTACATTTTTATTTTTTAAACTTTATTACAAACTGTCATACACAGTTTGTAATACATTACATACATAATGCACATACATTATCATTTCTGTGCATTAGGTCTCCAGAGACCTCTATTAAGTACACAGTGTTGGCCTACAATTTTGTCATCTTAGGATAAAAATATTTAAAACTTCATGAAAAAAAAAAACACATGCAAATGTAATCGAGGCTCTTCACTAATTCAAAATGAGTCTTTCCAAATTAATAACAGTTAACGAAGTGTGTTCTCTTTTTAAAAAGGATATGATATTTAATGTCCTTTTGTACTAAAAAAAAGTTTTTTAAAATAACAAAATTAGCTGAGTGTGGTGGTGTGTTTGTGTAGTCCTAGCTACTCAGAAGGCTGAGGCAGGAGGAGGATCACTTGATTCCAGGAGTTCAGAGTTACAGTGAACTATGACCATACCAGTGTGCTCCAGTCTCAGCGACAGAGTTAGACCATGTATCTAAATAAATAAGTAAACCATAATTTAAACCATAATTAAGCATATAAACTAAAACATTATCTCAATAGTAGGCCTGAGGCAAAAATAAATTGTCAGAATTATCAGACACAGAGAAGTAAATCATAATATAATTTAGTTAGGTGATTTTATATTTCCTTTTGAGATAACTATGATATAATTAAGAACTAGAAAAATAGTCATTCAGTAAGTACTATACACATTTTTAAAAGTTCTGTAATTGCTTGAAATTGCCATTGGGTTATGATGAAAAATGGAAAGGACAAAAGACACGGGGGAAAGTTAACAGACCAAGGATGAAATAGGGTACCAAAAAATGAAATAGGGAGATACATGCATTGCAAGGAAAAGGAGGCATAGAAAGTATATTAAAAAGAAGTTGGACAAGAGGGAGATGATTGAGCAATTTCATTCATCTTACTCTGCTCTTCATTTGGGCTGTGGCTTTAGAAAATGTTTACCCTTTATTTTCTGTCATTTGAAATAAGCAGTTTAGTTATTTGATATGGTTTGACTCTGTGTCCCTACCCAAATCTCATCTTGTAGCTGCCATAATTCCCACCTGTCGTGGGAAGGACCTGGTGGGAGATGACTGAATCATGGGGGCGGGGCTTTTCCCTGCTGTTCTCGTGATAGTGAATGGGTCTCATGAGATCTGATGGTGTTAAAAATGGGAGTTTCTCGGCCGAGCATGGTGACTCATGCCTGTAATTCCAGCACTTTGGGAGGCTGAGGCGGGCAGATCAGGAGGTCAGGAGATGGAGACCATCCTGGCTAATATGGTGAAACCCCTTCTCTACTAAAAATACAAGAAGTAGCCAGGGGTTGTGGCAGGCACCTGTAATCCCAGCTACTTGGGAGGCTGAGGCAGGGGAGTTGCTTAAACTCGGGGGGCAGAGGTTGCAGTGAGCCGAGATCACACCACTGCACCACTGCACTCCAGCCTGGGAGATATAGCAAGACTCCATTTCCAAAAAAAAAAAAAAAGGAGTTTCTCTGCACAAGCTCTCTTTTTGCCTGCTGCCATCCATAAAAGACAGGACTTGCTCCTCCTTGCCTTCTGCCATGATGGTGAGGCCTCCCCAACCATGTGGAACTGTAAATCCAATTAAACCTCTTTCTTTTGTCAATTGCCCAGACTAGGGTGTGTCTTTATCAGCAGTGTGAGAACAGACTAATACATCATTGTTCTCAGTTCTCTAGTTCCTTTTTAGCACTTACTCTTTAAATGCTCTGTTCTTAATGATTTAACCATTAGGCATGGGAAAATTGTTTGTTATGTCAAAAAACAATGAGCAAGATAATATTAATCCTTTGGATTAGATTTTAGATCAGCCCACTGAATATATCAAGTCCAAGACAGGTATATCAGTGAGCTAATTCCCCACCTCTGCCTTAGTTAATTAAACTCTAATAGAGAACACACTTGCTAACATAATGACTGTGCTGTTGATGGTAATGCAGAGCACGTGTACACATACATGCCAAAGAAATCTTTCTTCTGGCAAGACTGGTAGCATGTAGGTGATGGATGCCAATTTAGCTATTTATTTTCATGACTCGGGATGTGTTTTCATACTCCATGCCAAGAACTAGTCTGCATTTTTGGAGTGGCCCCAAGAAATTATTGAGAACAAAGATAAAGAATCAACATTTTTCTATTTAGAGCCTCTTGTGTAATTGCAGTCAGATATTAGCTAGGGCTAGAGTCATCTGAAGGCTCAACTGGGCTAGATGTTGAGGAGGACTTAATGATGTTACTGGAAAGTTGGTGCCGGCTGTTGGAAGTTCAGCCAGGACTGCCTACTGGGGACCTCAGTCAGTCTCCCTGTGAGCCTCTCCGTGGGGCCGCTTGGGCATCCTCAAAGGATGGTGGCTGACTTCCACTGGGAAATATTCTGAGAGGGCATGTCCAGAGAGCAGGTTTTTCCAGAATCCCAAGCAGAAGCTGCAATACTTTTGTATGACTCAGGCTCAGAAATTCCAGAACATAACTTCCACTGGATTCTATTCATCACTAAGTCTAGCCTAATCCACTAAGGATTTTAAAGTCACTAAGTCTAGCCTAATCCAAAAAATGAAAATTAGACTCCACCCCCTTGATGGAAGAGTAGAAAAGATTTTGTGGCCATCTTTAAATCAATTCCAGAGATAAAGATTTAAATCACAACTCTACCATTTTCTATCTATCTATTTCTTTGCAAGTTACAAAGTTTGTTAGCCTATTTTTCCATTTTCAAAATGCAGATGACAGTATCAGTAATAGGAGGTTATTGCAATGGTTAAATTAAACTAAATTAAATAATGCTGTTTCCATCCTTGAAAATCCCCCACTTGAAAATCCCCCATCTGATGCAGTTTCTGTGTCTATAATTCAAATGAGAATCATGCTTAACTATAATATGAGATGGAAGTTGGGAGGGATGTGTAGCAGAGGGTTATATTATGGCCCTCAAATACTTATGGAAAAATCCAACATCTCTCTGGAAATCCAGCAACCAGTATCCCCTCCCCACTGCACCAAAAGACAAAAGGATTGGCAAAATCTTAGAGTCTCTTGCCCTTTATCTAAGAATAAATTTTGTGCCTGTGTACTATTTTACCACCTCTGAACTGTTTGCTTCTGTCGTAATGAATTCCCATCAGATTTCTATATTACGTCATGAACAACTGAAATTTTCCCTCCATCTCATTAAACTTTTTCAAGAAGAAAAAACTTTTTTTTATTAATATCTGGGCAAATAAAAATTAATAGCATAGCAGGATGCCAGAACCCTTGAATTCACTGGTACGATCCTCTACTGCCAAGCTCTCCTTGACAAAGTCCACCTCAAGCTTCTCCTTATTCCTTGAGACCTGGCTTTAGGTTATCGTTTTGTATTTATTTTAGTGCATATTTGAAAAACTACAACTCAAATATCAAACCTGTAGTTTCATATTTTATTGCTTAGGCTAAATGAAATTATCAAATCTACTGAAAAAAGTATATTGCATAAACTTGCACAGGTGATACATTGATAAGGCAAAATCACAAAGGAGCGTAGGTGAATGACTGGAATTTGGGAAATATTTTCCTGTTTATAAAAGAACTAGACACTAAACCAGTAAACAGATCCACCATTTTTTCATGTATCTGTAAGTCACCCATAGAGTATGCTCTTAACTTAGGTCCAAGGCATTTTGGGTATGTAATGGATCTCTATAATCAATCCTGTATGCAGATTTCTTGCTCCAGCTTTTGGCAATGAGGCAGTACCCCTGATTTAGGAATATGGTAGCTGAAAGCCTGCTCTAAAAACTAAACATATGTGAACTCCAAAACACCGCCATATTGTTGTTAACCACATTCAAATAATATGATGCCATCAACAAGGAGCAAAAGGCTTAATTTCTAATTCTCATTCTTGCCTTTCTGAACTGTGTAACGTCAGGCAAATGACTTAGTCTCTCTGGTTTTCTGTTTTTGTCATCTGTGAAACAGGGACTGTGGCAAAGGCACTGCCTTCCTTATAGAAATATTGTATCAAATAACATATGGCACGTGAAACTTCTTTGCAAATACTCAGAAGAGCTATACACACAGATGTAAATATTGAGCATCCAATTCGCTGTGAAAAACTGTTGCTAATAGCACGTATAGAGTAAAATAGACAGCACTCCATATTCTTAAAAGGGAGCACAGCAGAATCCTCTAGTATGTAGACTTTAGAGTCAGCCTAGGAGTCTCAAATTCAAGCCATGCCCCTAACTGTTTGTATGAATTACGTACCTCAAGTGCCTCATCTGTAAAATAGGAATACTAAGAATGCCTGCTTCACAGGGACTTTGTGAATACTTAATGTATTAACGTATGTAAAGTCCTTGGGCCAGTGGCTTATTTTCAGTATATGTTCAGTAAGTTAACTGTTAGTATCAAGCTACTATATTTAAACGCTGCTGGTGAGAATTCTGAGCACTTACTGGGATAATTTTGGTTGAAACATGCAGACTGGATTCTTTCTTACTGTGCATTTTCTATTAAACTATAGCCCTTAAATGAATGAGGGAGGAAAAGAGATTTTCAAGGATGAGTTGTGTGTTCTTTCCCTTGTATTTAATATATGTGATTTATCCCAATGAACATTTTTTTCCTTTTTTTTCTTTTTTTTCTTTTTATTTTTTTGAGACAGCGTCTGTCTCTGTTGCCCAAACTGGAGTACAATGACACTATCACAACTCACTGCAACCTCAGCCTCCCTGGCTCAAGCGATCCTCCCACCTCAGCCTCCCTTTTAGACTACAGGTGCATGCAACCATGCCTAGCTAATTTTTGTATTTGTTTTGGTAGACACAGGATTTCACAATGTTGCACAGGCTGGGCTCAAACTCTTGGGCTCAAGCAATCTGCCCCTGTGGGCTTCCCAAAGTGCTGGGATTATAGGCATGAACCACCACACCCAGCCCCCACTGAGCATTTTTATAGTGTTTATGTCTGTTTTCACAATGTCTAGTGGTTACATTTCCCCCAAAACAAGTGGAATTAGGCAATAGTGATCAAGCCATGGGGTCTGGAATTGGGCTGCCTGGGCTTAAATCCCAATTCTATTACTTCTCAAGTTTGTGACTACTTTGGACAAATTACTTAAGTTCCCAAAACATCAATAACCTCAGCTACGAATTGGAGATAATAAGTATTTATCTCATGGGTTTGTTACGAGATCTATAGGAGAAAAGAGATGAAAGTGTTAAGTAAATGTTAGTTACTATTATCATTGGATTGATTTACACTAGAATCTACAGAGCTAGCTTTCAAGTTTTTCACACGGTGGAATTAGACAGGGTTCAAGTTTAAAGACTGAAGTATGTATTTAAGTCAAGGCACTATGACCCAGTTTCTGGCTGCTTATCTCATTATACCTCCCATTGGTGAGCTATCTCAACTGGAAAACATGCCTATGAGCAGGAAGAAACTTGAATGGACACAGCCCACATTCTTCTCCTCCTAGAAGATTCTTTTAACCTCATTACTTCAATAAGATGCCAGGCACTCTGTGTCTTCCTTGTTTTTACTTGCCAATGGATCATCTTGCTACCTTTTCATGTTCCTACATAGCATGTTGTTTATGTTGCCAACTTCTGTAAAGGCAGATGTTCATGTTTCTAGAGTTCTACCATAAAGTAAGCAAATGCATGACAGCTGTAGTGATTGAATCTTGGTGTGTTGAAACTGGGAGTTTAGAATCTTTTAAGCTAGATGCCCCAGGCCTAATGCATTCACGGGATTATCACTGCAGAAGCTTCTGGTGACTTTATATCATGTGGAGTTTGCCATCTGCCTTGCATTTCAGATTCCATTCAAATCACTTCTATTGAACTAAAACACGTGGATGATTTTATTAGTAGCCAAAAAACACATCTACCCATTTCACAATCATTATTTGTTTGTTTATTTATTTAATGTGTTTTATTTATTTTGGCTTAAAACGAAAGAAAGTTATTGTCTCAAAGTTGCAGGAAACTAAAAGTCCAAACTCAGGGTGTTAGTAGGGCCATACTTCTTCTGGAGTCTCTAAGGGAGAAACTGTTTCTTGCTCCTTCCACCTTCTGGCAGCTGCTGGCATTGCTTGGATTGTGGTTGCATCACTCCAATCTCTGCTTCCACCATCACATCTCTTTCTTTGACTCTTCTGCCTCCCTTTTAAAGGGTACTTGTAATTGCATTTAGAGCCCATTCAGATAATCTAATCCAGAATAATCTCCTCATTCTAAGATCCTTAACTTTCTCACATCTGCCAAGTTTCTTTTCCCATGTAAGGTAACATTCACAGGTTCTAGAGATGAGGAAGAGGATGTCTTTGGGGGCCATTATTCTGCCTACCACATTATTCTGCCTTGCTCAGGGGGGAGTCTGGAACTGGTGGGAACATCGAACTCTGGGCTGGCCTCCTGGTGGTGAGGGGTCACCATAATCATGAGCCAAGTCTGCACCCTATGGAGGAGGGACTGCCCAGGGCCAGCAGGGTCAGAAGGGCCATCCCTCAGCCTGGTGCAAGCAGGGAAAATGCCACAATTTTAAGAATAGTGAAGACATTTCAACTCCTTAATCTTAAAGAGTCATTGAGATTAAAATGCATTTGTTTTCAACAGGCCATGTGTTTGGATACATGCCCTCAGAATCATGAGAGATTGTATCCTGGGCCTGGGGACTTCCCTGAACTGTGGGCTCTAGGAATTTAATGGAGTACCCTGACTCTGGTGGAACTTTGTAAAACTAATTTATGGCAAGTATTTCGAGGTCTGTGTTTTTCTTTTTATAAATCATGTGTTTTTACCTTGTTTGTGTAACATGTGATATACTCAAATAGAGAAAAAACTTGTAAGGACACAATCCTCTGAGGGGTGACAGTAAGGGATGTGGCTAAATAGTAGCCACAATAGGGGCTAGCTACTATAGTGACTCAAATTATCTTATTTTAATTATCATATAACTCTATACAGTAGTTGTAAACCAAAAATACAATTCTAAGCTCCTAAACTGATTAAATGGATTCCTCTCTCAAGGGCATTCCTAAGTAAACCTGAAAAACTAGTTCAGGCCATGATGTGAAGGAGGGGTTGCCTCATTTTATCCTCCTCTTTGGAATAGAGACACAACTGACCAGCATTAACATTAGAACAGAGATCTTAAGACTGACAAAACAGACTTTGCAGTAATAAGATACCAACCTCCAACCTGACTCTAGTATAAAATCACATAGCAGATAGCAAGCCCTGAAAGAAATTGAAACTTTTTATCCCAAAATATATTTTTATAACATATTTTGAAATGGCCTTGCAAAGCTGTCTTTTGTGGGGAAAATCTACATTCTATAGGTAATTCCCTTTCCTTTCTAGGTCTTTTCCTGATCCAGGAGAGATTTAACTAAAAGTCTGGCACCTTCTAGGGCCAGATATTTACAAGCTATTCTCTGAAGTCTGTTACTGGGAGGTTTCATCTACATAACAAGGACCTTGGTTTCCACACTCCCCTTTATCTTAACCACAAACATTTCTTTCTACTGATTTCAACTCTTCAGGCAGAGCTTAACCCTTTCAACCAGTTGCCATCAGGAAATCTTTAAATCTACATCTGACCTGGAATCCTCCACTGTGAGATGTGCTGGCTTTCTGGGCCAAACCACTATATACCTAACATGTATTGATTTATGTCTCTGCCTAAAATTTCTATCCCCCTAAAATGTATAGAAATCAGGCTATAACCCAACCATCTTGGGCAAATGTTCTCAGGAGCTCTTGAGACTATGCCTTGGACCCTGGTCACTCATATTTCCCTCAGAATAAACCTGTGTAAACATATTACAGAGCCTGACTCCTTTTCATTAACAGTGTTAAGACCTTAAAACACAAAAATTATAAATCTTCAAAGGGTTATATCAGTCTTTAGTTTCTCTTAAGGAAGGAACAGTTGTTGACCAGGGCAGCTAATGAAATCGTTCTGGAATAGCCCAGTCTTTGGTTGCCCACTCTGGGCACCTGAGTCTTAATTCCATCAAAGCTGTCCAGTCTACACAATTCAACTTTCTGTTTTTAAATGCCAGGAAAAATCTATCCCCATTAATAATAGGATATCAGTCATTCACTTGAAGTCAGGAGGGAAAAAGTACTTGCGAGCTTTGTGCTTGCCAGTGGGCAACATGTAACAGGCTTTATATTATAAATAACTTACTACATCCATGGGGCCTGATCCGCTTGGAAAGAAAAATTTAACAGAACAGCACTAGACAGAGCTGTGATATCCTTAAATTGATAAAAAGTTCTGCAACAGTGTCCTTAGGGTTTGCCTCCCCTAAAACCTCAAATGGAATTTGGAGTTTTCAGAACCAAATCCAAACTCTGGAGTCTAGCACACCAGGTCCTTCACAATCTTAGTTTCTTACATTCTTCCTTCCTTTGACATTCCCCACCACTGTATCTATTTCACTTCCTCTCCCACCATTTTCTAAAATGTTTTAAGCAATTTTGAGTTTTAAGCAATTTTATGAACACCAATTAACACCTGAATATGCACTCTGCATATTTATTAAAAGAAACACACATACCTAAAAAGTGTATGAAAATAATAAAACAACTTGCTGCTTATGACTGAATCCACAGTCTATAACAGTAGCTATATATTTGTTAAAGAATGTATTTGAAAGGATAAAATCATCTTCATAAAAATAGAAAATGAACACATCAAAGATTTTGTTTAAACTATTAAATATAAAAAGGGGATTGGTGGTAAGTGACAACCTATTCAGAGGGGAATCCAAAGAGCAGGCACATTTATGGGCAATTAAAAATGCTGAGACAAATTTGTTAACAGATGCAGAACTGATCAATATCCACAGGGTATGAGCCGGTTGTATCTCTGCTGAGGAAAGTTCATTTGCATTTTTGTGGACAATAATAATTTGCATTACTACAGTTTTGTATAACTTACAGAGTTGTAAAATGGCTTAAAGATGCTGAAATTCACAGATTATCTGGAAAGGGGCATTAGATAAAACATCCAGCAACTTTTCTCTTTAGTTTTTATTTTATTTTTTCCATTTCAAAGTTTTCCATGACTCTTTCTGACATATGATATACAAGGTTGTATATAATAAAAGGATAGCCACAATAAGTACTGGCCATCTTGATATGCTTTTTACTTACATTATTTATCATATAACTTTATGAAATAGGTAATCAAGGCCTTAAAATACATACAATTAGAAGACTTCAAAGAATGGTATGTTGGCCTTTAATTACTCTTCATTAAAGAACAGTTGGTGACCAGGGCACCTAAGGAAACAGATCAGGCATGGTCCACTACTTCCTAAGGGTGTCTTATGTGGCTCTGGCCTTGGGTAGCCTGGCTGACAGGTATGCAATGTTGGCTCCTTTTTTTCAGCCGATCGCTGAAAGGTCTTGCTGTTTGATCGTCAACTCCAGAAATGGCCACACAGTGCCATGGCGCTCTCTGTCTAAGCTGAGTGTTCTGTCTTGGATGAGAGTCCCTCTGTGTACAATGACAAAAGGAGGGGACTTTAGGCCCCTTCTCACAGGCAGAATCTCATTTGCTTGAAAGGCTGAAAATGGATGCCTTATAGTGCTGAAACTTGTTTTCCAAGATGTTTCCTATTAAAAGCTGCCAATCCCACACTGTCTGTCAATATTACAGTTTGATAATTTCATTATAATAGAAAATATATTTACATATGCATTCACTCATTCATTGGACAAATATTTATGTGCTAAACACAAATATTTCCAAAGGAAACCAGCAGTGAACAAACCAGGCAAAAAAAATCCTTGCTATCCTGGAATTTAAACAAACTGTTTTTAAAAAGAAGTGGAATATTTAATATGTTAAGTGATGTGAAGTACTATGGAATCAAGATAGCAGAAGAAGAAGTTGGGAAGTTAACAAAAATATAGCATGACTTGAGGCAGCATGGACATTGTTAAATTGCTCAGTCAAAGAATGTCTCAAAGACCCACAGGCAAGTGAGTGAGTCATGTGGCTATCCAGAAAGAGGATGTGAATTTTCCAAGGGCAAAGACCCTGAGGTGGAAGCATGCCTGGCGTGTTCAAGGAACAGCAAGGAGAACAATGTGAATCGTGAGAGAAGGCATACTTTTCCTCACCATAAATATTGGAGAATTGGCTCATTACATGGGTTTGACACACCTCAACACACCTTTTTGGAACACAACAGGGTACAAAGACTGACAGAACGTGAATGAATGAAAGGATGAATGAAGGCCAGTGTGCATCTTCCATTACAGTTCATAAAATATTGATACCACAAGTTTATTGAGTGTATTTTTTCTCTCTAAAACCCAAAAGGAGCTAGTTTTTTAAAATAAGAAAACCCTTAATTTTACTGTCTTTGGACTAACTTGTTCCTTCTAATTTTTTGGCAGCTTATTGTAGAGAAAATTTAATCCATTGTTCTCTATTTCTTTATATGCAAATATTAAAATTAATTTACTGAAAGTTTTAGTTGTTGGAGAATGTGTATTAGCTCTCCAAATTAGCCCTGTAAAAGCCTGATGAAGGTGTTTGCCAAGAATAAGAATCTTCAGGCCGGGCGCGGTGGCTCATGCCTGTAATGCCAGCACTTTGGGAAGCTGAGGCAGGCGGATAACAAGGTCAGGAGATCGAGACCATCCTGGCTAACACAGTGAAACCCCGTCTGTACTAAAAATAC